>NC_134711.1:274044104-274669104 GCF_049634645.1 Pelodiscus sinensis
TTTATAGAATTATAGGTCAAAAACAACACTTAAACTCCACCTGGAAAACTCCAGGCAGCTAATGTAAAATCTGGAGAGCAGGTGTTTCACGCTTACAAAACCACACACAGCTTAACAAGTGAGCTGCTACTTCCTAAACTTGATTGTTTCCTGTTTTAGGTGTGTGCCATATAAATCTTGAACAGACATTGGCATTAGTGATGTTGGCAAGTGGCAAATAATGATGACATTGCTTTGCCAGTTGGATTTATAAGTGCATTAAAACAGAGGGGCCTTTTGTATTATTTAGTTTGGGGAATTCAGGGATTCTGATCTCATTTGTCAGGAGCAAAAAGGATGGAAGAAAGAGAGTCCACCTCTCTCATATAATTTTCCATTTCTCCAGGTGCCATAGAAGTCTATACCAGACATCATCATCCTGGAAACCATGAGATCAGTTCTATTCTATCTTTCTCATTCCCTCTCCTAGGAACTCATCAGTCACACTGTCTTGAAAACCTTGGATGGGCAGGGGGACAATCAGAGGCACAAGGCGTCTACAGGGTCTCCTTATCAATATGCAGAGCTCTTAGGAATCTTGATGGAGCTATAAGTGTAATTTATTAATCTTTATTTTTGTGGTTTAAATTTAGTGCTAAATTAATGTGGAGACAAAATCTTATACTCCTAAGAGAAAAAATCTGGCAGAAACTGCAAGTTCAAACTCGGTGAGTTAAAATCTCCATAGGTCTCTGTATGTAAACTAGTAAGTATATGATCATTGACTTCTGATCTCTGAAAATACTCTTCACTTTAAAAAACATTTGAACACAGAATTCTACAGACACTTTGCTTGAAGGGATTTTGTTTATTTTTATTTGCCCCAAGAATTGTATGGAGTACTGTATCAGTGTGCCTAAAATATCCACTGAAAACGACATATTTTATAGCACCTTTCAAATGCTGTATGAACTGAATTATCTCAGGTATTACTCATAGGCTGTGTCTACATTGGCCTGTCTACACTGGCTGCGAGTATTTGCACAAGAACACTGACGTTGTAATGTACAAAATCAGTGCTTCTTGCGCAAATACTCTGACGCTCCTGCTCAGGGATAAGCCCTATTGTGGAAGTATTCTTGCACAAGAGGCCAGCATAGACAGGCAATGTTAATTTCTTGCACAAGAAAGCCTGATGGCTAAAATGGCCATTGGAGCTTTCTTGCACAAGAGAGCGTCTACACTGGCACGGATGCTTTTGCGCAAAAGCACATGCCAGTGTAGGCACTCTCTTGCGCAGATACTTTTAACGGAAAAACTCTTCCGTTAAAAGTATTTGCGCTAAATCATGCCAGTGTAGACATTCTCTCAGGGAGAATGTGGCAGTTCTATAGTGACCTATATCAACATCACACAACAGTATAAAGCAGGGAGTGAAGAGTACTGTATTCAACTGAAAATGTTTAAGACATGCATTCCCCTTGTTAACTTTGACTACACATCTTATTGTGACTATAACCAAATGGATTTCATTTTACATTAAGGGAGAAAAGCAAAGCCTTCCTTTGTACATCCACTGTGAAAATACAGTGCAGGTAGAATTGTTGTAAACTATTGCTGTGATGTATTCATTACAAGAGAAGAAAACTATAGGTAATCTGGCTGGGAAGAGGGGAAAAGAATGCAAACACAGAATCAGATTCAACAACTTGTTTTTTTAGCTGTCAGGTAAGATAACATGGAGTGTGGAGTAAACACTATAAAATGGAACACCAAAAGGAGCTTCCTTTCTAATAAACCAAACACACACACACACACAAAACAAGTGGAAAATGTGACACAAGCTCCTGCTATTATCACAACTAAGGGGAAACAAAATAGGATGTCAAAGTAGTCTGAAAAATAGCAACTTTATCTCTTGGAGAACGTAGGTCATGTTTGCAATCTATATGTTTTGTTCTGTAACTGCACATTATATATGATATTATATTAGAGGAAAATTTATAGAGAACTAGAAACAGGTCATTTTTTCTTTAATTGATGTTTATAAACTCATTTTCTGTAATGAAAATATTTTTGCTTAGAATCCTACAGAGCAGAGGTAAACCTACCATCAATTGACCATTCCAGATGATGTCTTTGAGCTGTTTGCAACATGAGTATATTACTGGCATGTCCTTAAAGAGAAAAAGATATTGAGAAAAAGAGAATGATACCACAGTTATTTAATTTATATAATTGATTTAGCTGACTCTAAAACAGGATTCCCAGAATTTAATATGAGTAGCATGAAAAAGCTGCATCAAATAGCTTCTTATTTGATTACACAAATAAAGTGAGAGTTGAACTTTCAAACTGAAAAGAAAACTACCCAAGAGGACTTCTGTAATGCACAAATGGAATTGTGAAGGAATTGGTTTTTAAGCCTAGATTATTTAATATTTTTATCAATGACCTGGAAGAAAACATACTGATTAAGTTTTCAGATGACACAAAGATTGAGACTATTGTTAATAACAAGGAGGACAGGTTACGGATACAGAGCTGTCTAGCTTGCTTGGTAAGTAGCATATTAGCAAAAAATAAATTTCAGTATGGCCAAATGTAAATGTATACATCTAGTAACAAAGAGTATGTCTACACTTGCTCCCTAGTTCGAACTAGGGATGAAAATGTAGGTGACCGAAATTGCTAATGAAGTAGGGATTTAAATATCCTGTGCTTCATTAGCATGATCTCTCCGGCGCGTTACTCTGCTCAACAGCTGTTTTTGAAAGTGAAAGTGCACGCTGGGACGCGTTAGTTTGAACCAAACCCCTTGAGGAGTAACATTAGTTCAAACCAAGGGGTTTGGTTCAAACTAACGCATCCCGTTGTGTACTTTCACTTTCGAAAACAGCTGTTGAGCAGAGTAATGTGCCGGCGAGAGCATGCTAATGAAGTGCAGGCTATTTAAATCCCCGTTTCATTAGCAATTTTGGTCACCTACCTTTGCAACCCTAGATCGAACTAGGGAGCAAGTGTAGACGTACCCAAACAGTGTAAGCCATACTTACATCTTGGGAAGCCATGAATCTGGAAAATGACTTGGGGGTCATGGAGGATAATCAGCTGAAATGAGCTTTCAGTGTAGTACTGTGGTTAAAAGTACTAATGTGATCCTTTGGTGTATAAATAGGGGAATGTTGAGTAGTAGTATACACATTTATATTATGTCTTTGTTAGAGATAACCACTGCTGGAATACTCTCACTTCTTTTCACAATTCAAGCAGAACGTTGTAAAAATTTGGGAGAGTTCAGAAAATACCAATGAAGATTAAAAAATATGCCTTGTAGTGAGAGAGTCAGAGGCCTGGAGCATCACAGTGCTTAAGATGTAGTGACCTAGAAAATGACTGTAATGCACAAAACCTGAAATTAAGTGCTTTGACTCCCAGTACGAGGAATATAAATTTACAAAACAATTATGGTAGGCAGGGAGCCCCTAAGCAAAGGCATCGGAACTTGAGGTACAAGGGATTATGCAGCACCCCATGTTTTAGGCAGAGCACTGACTGACAGCCCTGTACCTGGGATTCAGTGACTGGCCCTGTGACTTTTCCCTAGATGCTGGCCTCATATCTGGGGTTCCACATCCCATGCCCCACTTCTATCCCTCTATCTTGGGCTGTGGATCCGGGGCCCTATACCTGGGGCTCTGCTCCCAAATTCCAATGCCAAAAGTTACAGTTCTGCTGATGATCCAGCTCTGGTGGGGTATGGAGAGTGCAGACAGGAGTAAGGGGGAGGGGCATGAGGTAAAAAATAACACCCTTCCTGTTAAGTATTCTAACACCACTGCTTATGAGTTAACCTAGGGGAGATGCCAACCAGAAGGTTATGTGCTAAGCCTGACCTCTTGAGATAGGTGCCTAAATGTTGGTTGCAGGGAGGACTTTATGTCTCTTATGCCTGGTCTACACTAGACCAAGTAGGTCTGCTTAAGGTACACCATCCAGATACACAAAATGCATAGTTGGATTGAGCTTACCTTAAGCTGAGCTACTACAGCATCTACACTGTGGGAGGCTGACGGGAGCACACGCTCCCTTTGGCTTCCCTTCTTCCTCACAGATGAGGAGCACAGGACACTGGTGGGGTCTTCCCTCAGCATTTGATTTGGGGGTTTCCCCTAGACCCACTAAATCAAATGCCAGAAGATCGACATCCGGAGGGTCGATCTTCTCTGTAGTGTAGAGAAGCCCCTAGTGATTTTCAGCATGAACCATCTTCTGATGTTATGACCACCAATTTATCAAGGGGATCAGGGAGCATAGTAATCAAGGTATGCACCTGGAATGTAGAAAACCCCAGTTCAAGTCCTCCAACCGCTTGAGAAGGAGACAGGCTTTGCTGTCTCTCTGGTGAATCTCCTAATCACTGAGTTATGGGATATTCTGATTGTGGCTCCCTCAGTGATCCTTTGAAGGTGTTGCATTCTGGCTAAATAACAAAAGAGTAATTGAAGCAGGGGCTCTGGACCAATGGTCTCCCACTGCCAAGGTGTGTGTGCTAACCAGTGGACTAACAGAGGCATTCTCACAGTCTCTTTCTCCCTGGCCTGGTGATGTTCCACTGTGTATAAATCATTTGGTCCACTGAGAGCATAAGAGTGATTTCTATAGCGTGATGATGTGAACACACAATCAGTGTGAAGGAAACCCAGGATCTAGTCCCCCTACTCCAATGCGCTCTCCACCTCAGAACAGTGTATAGACTAATAGTTAGAGCTGGAACCAGGGATCTCCCATATCCCAGATGACTTTCCCAATAATTGTGCTTAAAATTCTGAGGAAGGACTTTCTCTCCCCACTCCCCAGATCTTTTGTGTGAACTTCCCTCAGGTATTCAATCCAATAGGTGTCCTCTGAACACACCTGATCCGACCAGGTCCTAAAACAAGCTTCCTTTGGTTTGTGAATCACTCTGGGGCTTAAGCAGACATAGGAATCCATATATCTAGAGAGAGGAAGCAATGCACATCTCAGAGACAGAAACATAGATATCTAGGAAACTTTTATTAAAAAGACATACTCATCAAATGAGTTCAGGTGCTCACATAGTTCTGCATGAGTCTTGTAAATTGCAGTCTTACTGAAACTTGGACTTTAAGCACCTAACTCCTTTATGCATCTGGCATTTCATCTGTTTAGTTTGTGAAACAAAACGTTAAGGGCTGACTTGATCTCCATTTATAAATACTTACACAAGGAATAGAAACTTGATGATAGAAGGCTCTTCAATCTAGTAGACAAAATTATAATAATATGCAATGGCTGAAGTCGAATCTAGGGCTAATCAGTCAAGAAATCAAGTGCACTTTTTCCAACAGTGATGGTAATCAACTCTTAGAACAAAGGTTGTGGTATATTCTCCATCCATGTCAATTTTTAAATCAAGATTGGATTTTTTTTTCTTAAAATGTATACCGTACATCAGCCACAGCTATTGGATTTGAAGTAGGAATGAGTTTAAGGAAGTCTTATTATTTGTTTTATGCATAAGATCACAAAATCTGGATTCCATGAGAGATGTCTTCGGTCATTGTCTGGAGTGGCTCACAACTGTGAGTGCCAGTTTCAGGGAAGACTGTTAAGAAGCAGGGTAAAGACCCTTAACTGGTTGTATGTTCTGCAGTTGGATTTTACCAATTTGGTAGCAAGTGTGACTATCTAAAGCACTATAATAGGCTTACCATGGAGTCATAGAAAGTCTCCTTGGATTCCAGTAAATCTTGCCAACCAGGCAAATTGGACTTAGTGATAGTTATTTGCCATACACCAAAGATTACGAAATATTCAGGTTGTTTCCAGTCCCGAGAGACTAGCCACTTATGGTGGTCAATCTGTATGAAAGGATCTCTCTTCTAAGACAGCATTTGTAGCCCATCCTGTAATAAACTAACTAAAGACTTAACGACAAGGGGGGGGGGGGAGAAATGAGAATGTTATTATAAAGTGGAAGCAGGCAAACATATATACACAGATGAGTACAGCCCATGGTTTGATAAGGTGACACAGTTGTGGCAATCTGTCTGTATTGAATGTTGTTTAGGACTAACCCAGGTTGACCCTGGAGACTTCTGCTTCTCTTTTGGCCATCCCACCCTGTGAGACTCCAGATAAAAAAAGAAATGAACAAAAAAATTCCTGTGAACAATTTTTATTTCCTTCCTCCAGAATTCAAGGTGATGGAATGTTCCTTTTTGAAGTGACCTCTTTGTGCTATGAGAGGCAATTAAGAAAGCCTTTGTGTTATTCTGATGTTCCACAATAATCCATTAAGTTTTGATATTGCTTTTGATGGGCAAGAGACCATCCCTCCTGACTGGGTTCATAATTTCAGAGAAAACATGGTTTACAGTTTTAAAGCAGAAAGTAAAAAATTATCTCATAGTACATGGTAAAGATACTATTAGTGAGATTAATGTAAATTGCAAGCATTTCATAAAGTTTAAACACATAAGTTCCTTGCCCATCTCAACCATACTAACAAATGGGTGAAATAGTCTGGTTTCTAGCAATGATTTTGTCAATATTCAGCCAGGGCGTAAAGCTTTGGCCAGAATTGGCATCTGGTTTGCCAGTGTCACAGCATAAACATGATTTTAAAAAAGTGCTCTAAATGCAATCTAATACACTGTATGCTAATTTAGAGTTCAATCCTGAAAGCTTTCTAGATGGGCAATTTCTAGTGAAAGTAATAACATTGGGGGATGGGGAGGGATGCAAGATCAAAAGCCTTAATCTTCTTTTTTTTGTCTTAGCCATCTTTGTTTTCACCTTGTTCTTTTAGTCAGGCCTGGCAGCTCTTTTTCTTCATCTCCACAACTCTATCTGCTTTTTCATGAGGGGTGCAAGTTGTATTATGGCTCATACCATTTCATTGTACATCCTATATTAGGGACGTGAATGGTTAACTGGTTAACCTGTTAACTGGTAAACATTGCCCTTACTGAGTGATACATATCAATTATGGTTAACTGGTGGGGACTTGTACAGTCCCCTACCTGCTGTGGGCAGTGAGCTCTCCCAGTCGGCAGGGTCCTCCGCAGGTGGGAGGTGCACCAGCTCAGCCACTGCAGGCAGGGGCATTCAGTCCAGCTGGAGCAGCCCCCACCCATGGCAAGCCTGGTGCACTGTGCCATGGGCCAGGATGCTCTAGCCCGGCCAGAGCAACTCCCACTCACTGCAGGTGGCTGCTCCAGCATTGCTGTCATGGCCCTTCCCGCTCATCCCTGTTTAAGCAGATAACTGACTAAACATAACATTTAGCCAGTTAACCAATTAAAGGGGACTTTCCATCCCTTTCCTATACACAGTTCTCTCATCCAGTGTCCACCTGAACATTCTCATTTTTATTGAGTATCAGACTGTTAATATGAAATATAGTTTATTTGGTTATGTCTAAGCTGTCCTCTGATATGACAACCAATTCCTCTCAGAAGGATGAGCTTCTCTCTCTCTCTCTCTCTTTTCCTGTCAGATGTATAGCATCGAACAATTGACCAAGCATGGCATGGAAGAGATGTGACTTTCTCTGGAGGATTAGGTATTGTCCTGTTCCAGAGGCAGAATTTTGGGTTTGATGGACCAGTTTATCAAGGCAAATTGTATAATCCAGAAGCATATTCAGCAGAGTTACTGTCTGTTGTGTACTATCTGCTGAACATCTGAGGTTATTAAATTTAGGTGATGGGTATAGTCAGTTTAGATAGTAAATTATTCTGTTAAATATCATAATGGAAACTTCCCTATATGAATACCGTTGCTGTTCTTGCTTTTGATTTTTGAGATTTAAGTTATCTGAGAAATTAAACTGAGTAAAAAAGTTCTAGGTTTGATCCTATAATTAAAAATACCACACAAGATTTTTCACTGACTTTAATTTTACAGTCATTGGCACTGGTATAAAGGAGGTGTAAAATGAAGTCTAAATATGCTAAGTTGTAAAGAATAAGCCCTAACTACTGCAACTGGTAACAGTACAGTGGCTCCATCAAGATATAATAATCTATCAAATGTA
This sequence comes from Pelodiscus sinensis, assembly GCF_049634645.1. Taxonomy (NCBI): domain Eukaryota; kingdom Metazoa; phylum Chordata; order Testudines; family Trionychidae; genus Pelodiscus; species Pelodiscus sinensis. The sequence continues at coordinate 274,052,149 of NC_134711.1, forward strand.
ACATCACACTCTATGTGTTTTTACACTTTTCTATCTGGATAGTAGAGAGAGGCTGAACAGAATGCATAGCTGGAAATGTGTATGTCTCTTGTTCTAATACCTATATGTATTTGTATCTCATGGGGACACCACGGGAATAGTTCCATTGAGAATAGCAGCTTGTGACTGGCAACAAGCATGACTTGCCAGTTAAGCAATGTAAACTGACAGTGTATCTGGACTGAATTGGTGTTAGTCTCATCATATGAGTACCCAATGGTCTAAATGAAAAAAAAAAAACCATTATACTGATAGACTTGCTGCCATAATTGAAGCTTTCTTGCTTCTAGGATTTACAGGTAGATCACCTGTTGGCTGTAACATTCTCTGTCATTGTATTTAAATGGTAGCTGCCAATATAGGTTGAGTTAACAAGTCTCTAGTTCTCAGAAGCACTATAAAAAGGTTAACCAGCTAAGTCTATAACATTTGTTCCTATGTGCACTAATAAGGAGGGAAAAGCAGGAACAGTAGGCTTGATTCTGTTATTTTTTCACAGCAGTGACTGGAAAATATCATAAATTGTATGACATATGTTACTTTTCAAATTGCCCACAGCCAATTTCAATAATATCATTGGGCCCATACTATGGTACTGGGCAGCTCCGGCAAAACCTGCATGACCCTAAAAGTATGAGCAGAGGATGGCAGCATTGGGAATTAATTGCTAGATAACCAGGTGGTATGGAGAGGGAATATCCCACCATTAAAGGCTTGTCTACAAGGGAACACCTAGGAAAATTAATCCAAATTAACTAAAAGTGTGAATTTCAAATGGATTAGTTAATCCTTCTTAAATCCCTGTGTGGTGGTTTCTATTAATTAAATTAAAGTGGCCTTAGTTTGTTTTAGTGTAATGAAAGTGAGTTAAGCCAAATCAAATTAAGACCACTTGAGTTTTGAATGAGGAAGTTCACATAGGAGTTTAATCCATTTCAAATGCATATCTTTAGTAAACTCAGATTAATTTTCCTGTCTAGACAGACCCTTAACCAAATATCAGTAAACAGCACTGGAAAATCATGAGCGCATCAATGCAATAATGAATATCTGTCAGTGTTTCAATGCAAAACAATTTGTCCGTTAAACTGTATTTGACAATTAGAGAGACAAGATGGGTGAGATGATATCCCTGATTGGACAATATTGTTAGCTGAATGTGCAGTACCTGTAATTATTCTACACTGGAATGGGATGTTAGTTCTGGATGGTCACATAGTTAATGAGTTGTCCAGGAGTGGCCGCCTGTTGGCATTAGTACAGGGTTTTTCTACTTACTGCTGAGGAGCATATATCCTACCATACATCCTTTTAGCTTGTAGACATAGTTTAAAACAAAGAAAAAACTTTGTACAGACTAGTGTTGAGTGCTATATGTATCTGATATTTATCCCGGTGAAAATACTGAAACTTGCTTTATTGACACTGATACTGATGATAACATTTTATGATACATGTTTGATTCAGTTTGTCACAAAGTATGCAGTTGAAATAGCTTTCAACTAATATAAGTTAACAGTTAAGATTTCAATTGTGTTTGGTCTGGTTTTTTCCCTCCTTACTAGCTTCCAGAATAACAAAGAGAAATGTTGATCATTAAAAGCAGTTTCATATTTTTGGAATAATAATGAATTAAATTGTAATTCATAAGTATTTTTTCTACATAACTATAGTATATACATATATAATTAGTAAGCAAAAACTTCAAAAATTATGTAAATAGTTTCTTGTTATTTTTAAAAATACCTTATAGTTTGTCCATTAGAAAGAACAGCAATTAAGTTCATATCAACCAATTTAAGGTGGTATTATTTCATTGCATTATGCTCAATGGAAGCTTACAGAATCTATGATAGTGTATGGCTATTTCTTCTGTTATTTGCTGGTTTTACTGATTGACACTTGCCCGGCAGAGTCTTTAACAATGTAATTGGGGTATTTGCATTGCCTGGAATTAGGTGACCTTTGTTTTGCCAGTAATTAGAGTATCCCTGGTATACTTGCTGGTAGGCACTAACTAGCTGAAAAGGTGACCAAGCGGCTCATTTAGTAAGCTACAATAGCTTTTCAAATGTCATTAAAATGAACATGAAATTAAAATTAAAAATGTGGTCTCATTTTCTCGATGTGTCTTACAGATAAAAATGTATCTAGGAGCAGTTATGTACATAGCCAGAAAACAATGCAAATAAATGAAAATGATCTTGGTCATAATAACTACTTTAGCATCTCATACCAACATCCAGCAGTGGTATTCGACCTTAGAAAACTTGCATTTTTTAATTTGTCAGGCAAGGGAGTTCTTTGGAGGAAGCATATGTATATATAAAAGGAAAGTGGTACCATATCTGAGATTCTAGATTGGGCTCAGGACCATTTGGATGCAGTTCCTGCCTCTACTACAAACACTCTGTGTGATGTTGGGTAAATAGCTTTTTCACTCTGTAAAATGGGGGTAACTAAGGGTATGTCTACACTACAGCGCTAATTCGAACTAACTTAGTTCGAATTAGTTAATTCGAACTAAGCTAATTCGAACTAACGCATCCAGACTAAAAAACTAGTTCGAATTAGCGTTTTGCTAATTCAAACTAGCATGTCCACACAGAGTGGACCCTGAACCAGGGTTAAGGATGGCCGGAAGCAGTGCCGGCAGGGCATCAGATGAGGACTTAGACCATGGAGCTGCTGCCTAAGGCTAGCCGAGGGCCGTGCTTAAAGGGACCCGACCCCCACCCCGGACAGACGGTTCTCAGGGGTTCCCCGCTTGCAAAGCAGTCCTGGCTTGGATTGCCCGGAGTACCCACACTGGGCACATCACAGCACTCGGCCATCAGACCGGCTGCACTGGGAGAGGGGGCAATTGGGGGGCTGCAGGAGAGGTTCCACCCCCAGAAGCCTGCAGAGCCAACCCAGTCCTCCCCATCCGGGGTTCGTACCCCATTCCTCCCTCACCTCCTTCCACTTACCCCTCGCTAGCCCCCCTTCCTGATGTACAAAATAAAGGACAATTGTGTTCAAAAATAGAATCTCTCTTTATTGAACAAAACTGGTGGAGACTGGGAAAAGGAGGTGGGAGAGGGGAAGAGAGAGGGTGGGAGAGGGGAGGGCAACTACAATGATGAGGGGTTTAGAACAGGTCCCATATGAAGAGAGGCTAAAGAGACTGGGACTTTTCAGCTTAGAAAAGAGGAGATGGAGGGGGGATATGATAGAGGTCTATAAAAGCACGAGTGGGGTGGAGAGGGTGCATACAGAAAAGTTCTTCATTAGTTCCCAAAATAGAAGGACTAGAGGACACCAAAGGAAAGGAATGGGTAGCAGGCTTCAAACTAATAACAGAAAGTTGTTCTTCACAAAGCAAAGAGTCAACCTGTGGAACTTGCTGCAGGAGGCTGCAAAGGCTAGAACTAGAACAGAGTTTAAAGAGAAGTGAGATCAATTCATGAAGGTTGGGTCCATGGAGTGGTATTAGCCAGGGGGTAGGAGTAGTGTCCCTGCCCGAAGTTTGTGGAAGGTTGGAGAGGGATGGCACGAGACAAATGGCTTGGTCACTGTCTTTGGTCCATCCCCTCCAGGGTCCCTAGGGTTGGCCGCTGTCAGCAGACAGGCTACTGGGCTAGATGGACCTTTGGTCTGACCCAGTATGGCCATTCTAAGCTCAGGGCTCAGGGTCGGGGGTCTCAGTGGACCACCTTGATTTTCATGCAAACCTGCTCCTGGGTGGCCAGGCTGGCAGCTCTCCTGCCCTAGACGGTTGCTTTCCTGTGCCTAGTGCGGAGGTCGTGGACAAGGTCCACAATATCTGCACTGGACCAGGCGGGTGCCCGCCTCTTGCGGTCCTGGGTAAGCTCCCGGGAGCCACCAGCCTGGTCCCGGGAAGAGGGGGAGGTCTGGGGGGCATCGGGTGGCTGGCTCGAGCCGTGCCAGGTGCAGGGTCTGCTGGCTTGCAATTGCTTTTGCGCAAAATCTTGCCAGTCTAGATGCACCCAATCAGTGAGCTCCTATTGATTTATTCTTAACACTGAAATAATGAAATAGTTAATCTGTCCTTTTTGGTGTTTCTGAAAACACCTGGTAAGATGAGGAGTGGAAGGCAGATGGGAGAGCATCTAAGACAGAATTAGAGGAAAGGAGCTCCAAATCAAAATTGATAGTGTGTTAACAGATAAAAGGGAGATGGTAGATAGGGCAGAATTATGTCTTCCATGCCTGCTACAGTAAACATTCAGGCTGTGTCTACACTGGCAAGATTTTGTGCAAAAGCGGCCGCTTTTGTTCAAAATCTTGCCGCCTGTCTACACTGACTGCGAGTATTTGCCAAAGAACACTGATGTTCTACTGTATGAAATCAGTGCTTCTTGCACAAATACTCTGATGCTCCCGCTCAGGGATAAGTCTTCTTGTGCAAGTATTCTTGCGCAAGAGGACAGTGTAGACAGGTAACATCAATTTCTTGCGCAAGAAAGCTCAATAGCTAAAATGGCCATCGGAGCTTTCTTGCGCAAGAGAGCATGTACACTGACAAGGATGCTTTTGCGCAAAAGCAAATCTTTTGCACAAAGGCACATGCCAGTATAGACGCTCTCTTGCCCAAATACTTTTAACAGAAAAACGTTTTTGCTAAAACTATTTGCACAAAATCATGCCAATGTAGACGCAGCCTCAGTGTCTCTGAAATTTCTGAACATTGAATACACACTGCATTAGTGTAGTTAGTAATAATGGACAGCTGGCTGGCCAGAGGTATAAGTGAAATACATTCAGAAATTTCATGATTTGATATTTTAACTGGAAGATTAACAATCTACCTTTTCCTTCAAGTCATAATATTGGTGGCTTCATATTGTCACAGCTTTATCCAATGAACAATTGTTCTGATAGATATTTCCAGTAAATATAAAACTCAGTTTCATTTATGTATTTGGATTTAGGGGGAAAAAATTGTTCAGAACTAAACAGTTAGTTCACACATGACCATCCGTGGTGATGTTGCTGTTTAATATTTTCATTGCCATACCTCCCAGATGCCCCAGTCAAGATCAGAGTCCTGTTGCGTTGAGTGCTTTTTAAACATATGAAAACATGATCTCCCCCAACAATTTTATAAGGGTAAGAAACTTCTCTACTCTGCTCCATAAATGTGACTCAATGCCAGTGTTGCTTTAAATTTAACATTTAATCGGAATTTGTCTTTCATAACGTCCAAAAAAGATTGATCAATGTCTATCTATATCATTTTAAAGTGCTTTTCACAAGATCACAGAGTTGCATATAATCTGAATTCTTAGTCAGTTCTTCCTCAGTCTGAATGTTGACTCACTTAAAATCAGCTCCAACATCCACTGTTGGGCAAACAGTCACTATATAAATGACTGAATACATAAGAAAGAATAGGTTTGTTCATGTTTCAGGTCTGAATATAACTCTCAATTATTCCTTATTTCAGTGAACCATCACTCATTTTAATCCCAAAATTAATTAGGTTCCACACAATTAGTACTCCCTCCCTTTTAGTGTTGAAATATTTCCTTCAGAATATCTGAACTGAGGTTGTTCTGTTACTTTTCATGGCAAAGGAATGAGTTCCAGTTCTTTTTAAGTTTCCTGCATGAAAAGATTTTTTCTGTCTGTTGTTCGGGGTTTATTGAATTCCTATTTTAGTTTTTGAGAGTTAAAAGGAATGACTTTGATTTTACAGCTCAAATACAAAATTATTTCAAAGATTCAACTGAAAGTATTGGGCTTGCTCATGGTTTAAGTCATACTTACTGGAGTCATCTGAGGAAGCTTAAGAAAGTTTAAGGAAGTTTAAGAAAACTAAATTCCACGTTAAAACTGAACACTACCTTTTTTTCTTCCTCTTCTCTTTATGTTATATTTCAATAAGGGAAATAAATATGAGAGAAACAAAATAAATATTTTTGTATTCAAAATTGAATATTTTTGTGACAAAGCCAGAACCCCCCATTTCCCCACAAATTCATCATCATTTGGGAGAATTTCTACCTACCCCACTCATATCCTTTTGTTATTTCAATAGGACTATTTAGGGCACTTTTCTTTCCACTCTTACTGGCTTTAAATAGTCCCTCATGCCACCATTATATCTGTGGCCTTGTATCAATTTTGAGAAGCAACTATATTTTCACTCCAAGAGTAACCATCAGGACATTGTTTTTTCTTACTGTAAACAGGTCTGTTTCTTACAGTTTAAAACAAACAGATAAAGGAAACCACTATAACTATATTTTTAAAACATCTTCCCAAATACAACCCCTCCAATATCGTATAAGCCTAAACATCCTTCTTTGACCTCAGAAGGCAGAAATCAATTGTCATTATATACACTCTCTAGGTCAATGCTGAGAGGTAATGAAATTGCTTTCATTTTTATAAGTGACAAGCAGCTGTTTATATTTTAATATGATAGTGGGGCAGTTAAATAAAAATCATGGTATATATGAATAATTACTGGTCAAAAATTTTCCATGAGGATATTGATGTTTCATCAGAATTGAAACTTACTGTGATCATGTCAGTTTGTGACAAAATGTATTAAGAAAACAAATAACAAATTGTTTTGGCATCATTAGAGGGGAATATTTCAATTTTTCATTTTAAAATGAACTTTTCAGGTTTTGAAAGGTATTATTTTGTCTTAAATCCATTAGATAACTGTAAACACAGAAGATATTGTATACACAGAAGGCATGCAAAGTTCCCTTCACCTTCTTGATACCACTGAACTGGAAAAATACAGATAGTATCTATGCTTAATATACATGGGTCTTAATATACATGGATCTTGATTTGTAGAAATTAGGCCTTTTGTATGCTCAAAGCTTGGGTAAACTAAATACAAGTATATAGTTATATTTGAAATCTGGGTTCAAAATTTTCTAAACATGAGAAGAGAAACCTTTTGAAAAAAAAAAGAATGTGAGTGGCATGGTTATTACAGTAGTGTGTATTGTTTAGGCTTTTCAAATGTGGTGTTAAAATGTTTTGAATTGTAACAGTGAAAAATATTCAGAAACTTTTTATCTTTTGTGATAAATTTTGTAATACTCTAGGGCAGCAGTTCTCAAACTTTTTGGGCTCCAGAGCCCATTACATCTGTAAAACTTTATGCTGAGCCCCCGTGGTCCACTGATTGTATGTGTTGTACCTATCGATGTTTCCAGTTTGTCAACCTCGCAGAGCCCCTGGAGTTGTCTCCCAGGGCTCTGCGGAGCACAGGTTTTGAGAAACACTGCCCTAGGGGTACCAGCAGAGTCTGTTTGCTGTTAATGTCTGGTTTTAAACAGATGGCTTTGTAAATTACGAGGTGGTAAAATTAGGAATTTATAAATGAATTGCTGAAACCTTTTTCAAGTGTCTAACTACTGTACCTGTACTAAATTCAGTTCTAAAATAACAGGCTTCAGAGCTATCGTGAAAGGGATTATGATTACAGTTTGATTCATGGTTAGATTTTGAAATCATGTAGTAGAATTATTTTAACATGCGATATATTGATCATTAAAAAAAGAAGTATCAGAACTTTTAGTATCCCCAAATTGTAATATGGTCTCAAACTAAAACCCCTGCTGTACATTTTGCAGTTTTTCAGATCTGGTTTTAGACTTAAATTTGATGGTATGATCTATTCTATATTTATCTTCATAACATTTCAAAATGAAAAGACGTTCTGGATGTTAGGATTTGTTAGCCAACTAGCTAGTTGTTTTTTTTAAGTTTAAACTGAATTCTGTTTTAGCTCTGACCCAAATTTCTGAGGGACAAGTGATAGATCTTTAAAAAGGGGGAAGGGATGGATAAATAGACGTATTTCTTTCCCAAGAATGTGAAGATATTTTAATTTTTTTTTCAAAGTAAGGAACACAAGAGTTAGGAATTCTTTGGTAGTTACTAAAGCAAAATGTCATTGACATCTTAGGATGTTAAAATAGGAACTTGTCACTGCTATTTTATCTATGCGAAAAAGGTTTCAAATTTTAATATGTGGAAACAAAAATGACGGATAAACCATGAATGGAAATGAAGTAAAAAGGTGTCACTTGTCTCATGCAGTTCCAGCTGCTTCCTTCTTAGCCTTATTCAAATTTATTGCTGATTTTTCTGAGCTATAAAATCCTGGAGTGTAACACAACTGCACATAATGCTTCCCTCAACTTTTACAGCAGAGGTATGATTTAGTATAGTAATAAAACTCTGCCATCAAGAATTTTCTAACAGCTTTTATCATTTTTGTTTATGAATAAGATGCAAAATGAGGCTCTCATTTGAATGTATAATTGAATACAAAATTGCATATTATATACTACTTAAGGAGACAAAATATGGGGTTTGGTGTGTTAGATTAAGGCTGAAATGTGTGAAAATATATCTCAAAGTATAATTCATACCCTTGTTTATCCAGGAACTTGTGAATTAAAGTAGGCAAGTGTGGCCTACATTAACTTGGCTCTACTATCCCTAGGGGAAAGAGTAACCACAATAATTTAAATGTCAGACATTTGGGTCATTGTAGCTGTATTCATAATGTGATTGTGCACAGTAGTTCAAATTTAGTCCATGTATAAAATGTCTCAATTTGTCATATTCCAGTTAAACATTGTGCTTCATGAATGAAGATATACATTTCTGAGTAACAAATTAAATCCTGCTGGAAGAAATAAATGTAAAAAACAAACAAAAAAGCATTCTTAGGGTGTAGAAAAGAATTATTTGCAGTTACAAACATAACCATGATTAAACCTGCTCAAACTTTATTTTTCCCTCCTTTTTTGTTACTAATTAGTATAGTGATCACTTTTTCCAGCTATAGGACATGTAAAATAAATGTATACCTGCTTCTGATGAGACAAGGTTGAATCCCACCTACCAGAAGACTTGGGATCTATTAAATATCCTGCCCACATGGTTTAAAATTAAGAGTGTTTCCTACTAAATGCAATGGTTCTCTCCTTCAGCTTGCATGGTGAAGGTAGAGTTAGTGATGAGAACAACTTTTAAGGTAAACTACATGGTCTCCAGAAACAATCAACAGGGACACAGGCATTAGAGGGGTTTACTTCAGCATGCTGGACTTTTTTGCATGGAATTAGTGTAGGCATATAGATGTCAGAGTTGAAATAATTCAATAATTCATGCCTTTATTGCAAATTTAACTTATATCAAATTTACCTACTGTTTCCCAGCTGGATTTTGTTTGCAGCTAAATAGTGCAATATTGTACTTATTGTTTGTTGCCAATTCCATCATCTTGTCAGATTTTGTTTGTGAGATTTCCTCCTTAGGGACAAGTAAAACAAGAGAAAGTTTTGAACAGATACAGAAGCACAAAAAGGCTTATAAGGTCAAAGGATTGCACAGAGGACAGTTTTCCTAGATGGCTTTGATTTAAGAAAAATGATTAGTGTGTGATCAAGAAGGAGCTCTCACAAAAATAAGTAAAAATACAATACAATACAATACAATAATTCCACTATACACTTTGCATAACAGTTGTCACTATCACAATACCCATTTCCTATATATGGAGTGTGTACACTGTTTTAGGGATGGATAGCTGTAAAATATAAATAATAGATATAGAATACAGAATAAATGTGAAACTATGGCAAGCATGCTGACAAATATAAAATGGCAGCCTATAGTTCTCCATGTAATCATAATAGACTTCTATAAATGCCCTGTTCATAAAATTGCATTGCTGTAAACAGCTCTTATTTCCCAGCAACTCATTGTTATTAATTTATTTGTCATTGTCAAAAACTTAGATAAAATTTTGCATAACAAAAAGGATGTAAAGGAAAACACATTTTTCACTAAGCATAATCAAAAGAAACTGAGGGGGAATGCTAGTCTCTCTCGAATAGATGCACTGGAGTGAAAACGGATAAGAAAGTCACTTAGCATGTGGCAATCCTGTTCTTCAAATAAAGGTGATGAATGGCATTGAAGAAAAAGTTAAACCTCTTCCGGTTTAGCTGTAGTGATAATAAATACAATAGAGAACATAAACCATAGACTAAGCCTTCTTCACAAGCCTTGTATATTCTAGGATTATCAGCAGGACCTCTCTTGCTATGACCCTGTTTTTCTTTTACTAGAGGGTCCACTTTCATCTCTAACACCATAGGATGATGGGAGCAAAGCAGTCCTGCCAGAGTGACTCAACAGAACAAGAACTTTTCTCAGGGTTCTGTATCTCCGAATAACAGGATAAGTAAAAAGAATACTTATGCATCCCAAAGTGGGGCGATGGCTCCTTCCATTCTTTTAAAAGTATTTTGCCACCCATAAAGAGGCAGGGAAGGATATGTATCTGGCACTCAAGTGTGTGCTAGACAAAAGGGAAGCACCCTAATTTTAGTAACATTTCCTGGTCATGGCTAGACCCTTGTCTCTCTGTATGCATGATGCCACCAGCAGAGGACACTTGTGCAGTGTGTGGAATTGCTTTAGTAGTGCTGCAGAGCACATTGCCTTTCAGATTCCTACACAGTTCAGGGTGGCTCAGTGATATCCCACTTCAGCACTTTGTTCTTCCCTGTCCCACTCCATGTGGGTCTGTCTATACAGCAAAGTTATTTCAAAATAACTTTACTAGCGTCTACACAGCCAAACCACGGTGCCTGTGCCAGCTCCAAGCCTGCTAGCCCAGAGCCAGCAGTCACTGCCTCACACCCCGTAGCCCCAAAACATGAGCCAGCAAGCCACTGGCAGCCATCCCTCCACTTGTCTCCAGGAGCAGTCTGCCAGCTCCCAGGAGCCTGCCAGGGCCCAGAGAAGGCAGGAGGGGAAGCTCAGGGCTCAGGGTTGGGGGTCTCGCCAGACCAACTTGATTTTCATGCAAACCTGCTCCTGGGTTCGCATGTGGCCTTTGGTGGCCAGGCTGGCAGCTATCCTGCTATAGACGTCTGCATTCCTCCATCTAGCGCAGAGATCATGGACGTTGGGGGCATCCCCCCCAAATCCCAATAAGGTCCATGATCTCCACCCTGGACCAGGAAGGCGCCCAATTTCTCTGGGCTCTGGCAGGCTCCTGGGAGCTGGCAGACTGCTCCTGGGGACGGGTGGAGGGCTGGCTGCCAGTGGCTTGCTGGCTCATGTTTTGGGGCCACTGGGTGAGGGGCAGTGACTGCTGGCTCTGGGCTGCCAGGCTTGGAGCTGGCACAGGCAAAGTGGCCAGAGTCAACCCTTTTAAGGGCTCTGGGGAGCGGGGAGGGAGAGGAGTGTTTTTGATTGAGGCTGGAGTGACCACCAGGGCACCCTGGGAAGGCTGGAGGCCCTCTGTTTCGAAATAAGCGTCTACACAGCACTTATTTCGAAATAGCTATTTTGAATTTGGCATTATGCCTCGTGGAATGAGGTTTACCAAATTCAAAATAAGTGCTCCACTATTTCAAATAGCAGTTTGGCTGTTTGGACGCTAGAAAAGTGATTTCGAAATAACTTTGCTGTGTAGACATACCCAGAAATGTGCTCTATTATAAATATCTGCTTCAAAGGTTGATACCTTCATTTCCCCAAGGAAATGGTATGTCTAAGTAAAGGGGTAGCTGAGCCTTGCCCTCTGGTGTCAGATTAGGAGTGTGGGAAAGCTTGGGTATATTTTCACAGTTTACAATAAAGTTAAATTGTATTTACTGGTGGGTAAAATTGTTGTAAACTAATTTCACCAGTTCACTTCAAACCTTTTCATTTAAACTGACAGAAGCAAATTATGGTGCTATAGTTTGTTCATCCATGATTTCACGCTCCTGCACTCCAGGAAACAAGAGGCAAATCTCGAGGGATTTCTGTGTGGTAAAACAGCTTTAATTAGTAAATAATCATGAAGCTGCACATTCAAAACAGATCCTTACTAAGCAAGCCACATTGGCACTTCCATTCACAGTATTTTCAGATTTCTCAATGACTGTATGCAGAGGTTCACTTTCTACCAGTTTTCTCTCCAAGAGAAGAGTCCTGAAGGTGGATGCTGTCACCTGCCAATTGGAGCAGCATACAAATTGAGCCAAATATGTCTTTGTGGAAGTATCTTAGTTTGCTGTATGTGAAATTTACACATAGACACCACACTCTTGTAAAAAGTGAGGGAATGTCACCCAGATATATATCTAGTTTAATAAAATACATTTAAAAGATGTTTCTGGTGATGACTTCTACATTTGAATATGATCTTTGGTTCCATTTTTTTATTTTATAAAAGATAGCAGCAAAAACATCTGGGCTAGAAAAGGAATTATATAAACCTAAACCACAGAAAAAACAAAATAACGGGAGAGGGGGGTTAAAAATATAAATGCTATATATTTTGTATTTAAGGCCTATGCTTTTATCCTGAACTGTAGTATATATTCTGCTGGTTTTGTGCATAGTTCTCCTTGTTGTGAACCAAGAAAGCCTTTTTTTCAGAGATTAAGAGTAGTTTCTAAAATATGTAGAACTTTAGTTTGAAGAGTGTTGAATGAAACTTATACCTGACTCCACAAACAGAGTTTTGCAAAGTTGTATGCAACTGAAAACAAGGTCTGATAATTGGACATTCCAAGCAAACTTAATAATAGGTGCTACCAGAGTCACCTATGATATGTCTTATTTTCTTTGCTTTTGTATTGTGTTTTTAGCGCTGGAGGAGTCTGACTTTTCTCTTTTCATTGGAAATGTGGGTTTTTTTAATTGCTGCTATCCCAAAGCCTGTTAAACTCTGACAATGCATGGGGACCTGGTTTCAGAGTAATATTTAGAGTCTAACAGAGCATGTCTGTTTAATCTGGCAAAAGCCATCTCAGCACTACTATTGAGCTGCCAGGGGAATTTTCAAATGCCAGTTTCTTTGTCATTCTTCCTTTTGGCATCCTTCCTGGATTGCTCCCGGATCAGAGAGATATGAAAGTCCCTTCTGATTATGAAACTGTGTGTGTGGGTGGCCATGTGCCAGACCACTTTCTTTCATTTGTGTAAAGCCCTTCACCTACGGATGACAGACGGAGTTGTTGCGTGAGACACGTTGTTAGAGTCAGAGGAGGCAAAGTGGACAGAGAGCTGTCATTGGAGAGTCGACAGATGCACACAAATGAGACTCTTCTTCCACACTTTTCCTAAGGTGGGATAGCTACTACTATAATTGGACATCATTTCCCATAACCATTGGCATCTCGACACCTCTTTTGAAGAGATGTGTGTTTAGGGAGGGATGATAATAAAACCTATAGGTAGCTCAGGCAATCCACTTTAATGAAAAAATACACAGCACACTGGGAACCAAGAAGTTACTCGCTGTTATTTTCCTTTCCCACCTGTTTTGCTGTTGTTTCAGATACTGGAACTGCTGAAGCTTTTCTATCAAGATCTTGCACTTTCCTTTATCCAAGCTCTCTTTAGAGTTTAATCTAGGTTTAAAACTAAGATTTGATCATCTAAAAATATTGACCTGAAATATTCAGATCTCTGAAATTAGGCACCCAAATACATATTTGGACAATTCAGTAAGGGTATGTCTACACTTGCACCCTCTTTCAATAGAGGGATGCAAATGAAGACATTCGAAATTGCAAATGAGGCAGGGATTTAAATATCCCATGCTTCATTTGCATATTCACGTTATGGTGCTATTTTGAAATAACAGACCCTGTTGAGACACAGTTATTTCGAGAGAAAACCCTTCTCTCAAAATAACCCTTATTCCTCATACAATGAGGTTTACCAGTTATTTTGAGAGAAGGGTTTTCTCTCGAAATAACCACATGTTAACAGCAGCTATTATTTCGAAATAGTGCCATAACGCGAATATGCAAATGAGGCACCGGATATTTAAATCCCGGCTTCATTTGCAATTTCGAATGTCTTCATTTACATGCCTTTATCTAAAGAAGGTGCAAGTGTAGACATACCCTTCATGTTCAATTGTCCAAGATACTGAACACCAACAAAGTCAATAGGTGCAGTGGATGCTTACCTTATCTGATAACTGGGACATTTAGGTAACTAAACATAGATTTTGGGTGCCTGATTATTGGTACCGTAGTTAGCAAACACTGGTTGTAATTTCTAGTTGTTATACCCAAAGATCTTTGGGTGTCTTAATAAAAAACAGCTGATAGGAAAGTTACTAGATGAAACTTGAGCAAGAAAAGCTCCATATTTGACCAAGATTTTTTTAAAAAAATCACACCTAAAAATCAAACCATTTCAGAAATTTAATTCTGAAGGAAGCTGGTGCTTTGCTTTTGTGTGTGCCAAAGAAGGGGATGATATTTTAGAGCTGTGATTCCTCACTGGAAAAGGTTCCTCTCTCCTGTTTTTCCCCCTACAGTTGCAAAGTATCATGTTGATTATTTAGGCTCCAATCCTGAAAGTAAATGTGCTTTGCAAATTCTTGCACCCATATGTACCAGCACAGATTATAATGCAAATCAATCCACATGCATCCATTTGCAGGGGCCATAAACTTTATCAACCTACTGATGTTCTGAGAGCATAGATCTTGGACTTTGGAATCCAAGACTCCATTACTAATGTGATGAACAATGATGGAAAGTAAAAATAATACTTTTTTAAAAGAATTGGAGACCAAACTGGCTAGTTCAGTTTGATTTTTCCCCATGCATCCTCAAAATATGAAATTTTCTAATTAGAACACAATTCTAGGGAAACATATCATGGTGTATTTTAGACATATTGAAATTTAAGCTCTGCTTACTTTAGTTAACATTTTCACTGACAAGGTTTCTTCATTCTGTGCTATTCTGGGGAGCAGGGAGTTTTTGTTTTTGTTGTTTGTTTGTTTGTTTGTTTGTTTGTTTTTATCAGAGACTCTTCACCTACTTGTTCACTGCAAGTGGTTTCATTCAATAACAGTCAGAATTTAGGGAATAGTGATGTGGTCTCTCCCAGAGAATTTTCCTTCTGCATTTTTACCCTTTCAGACACTTTCATTTGTTTTGCCAACATGTCTGCTTTCTTGGCACACCTGCTTTCCTCCTTAGACTCTGTTAATTCTTCTCTCAGAATCAATCGTGAGCAGCTTGCAACCAAATGCCTGATTAAAAAGTTAGCAGACCTTGAGTGCAATTACTTCAGCTCTATAGCATTCATGCATTAAACCCAGTGTTAATTGTTTCCCATTTTTGTAACGATCCTTATAATAGGATAAAAACAGAAGAGATCATTTCTTGTAGTTAAAACAGCAGAAAATAAAGACATTTGCTCTGATTAATCTTTGCAATATGAAATTAAATGCAATCACGAGTAAACACACTCAGGCAGTGAGCTGGATGCCAGCAAAAATTGCCATTTGTACAGTGTGAAAAATTTATGTCGGAGGACTGGCACAGCACACACATTTGTCATGTTCGCTTTTAGTTGGAAATGATCATATGATGAGACAGTTTTATTGTTGCAGAGCTAAGCTATTGGTGCTCATTGCATTTGTTCTGTTTTCTGCACTGATAACTATTCAAAAATTTAAGGGACCAAATCCGGATACCTCCTTTAACCGGGACTTCCTGGCCCAGCAACATCTGTGGTCTGGCATGGACCATGGACGTTCCTGGACCACAGAAATCAGGAAGAGATCTGGGGGCAGGACCAGACCACCGTAAGGGGCACCAGTGACTCAGTTGAGAGCCCAGAGAGTGTGTGTCTGGGAGGGGGCGGGAACGGACGGTACGGCGGGGAGTTCTGACCCCACTGGAGTTCCTTGGCCCCAGCAGCTGGGGAGCTCTAACCTGGCCATGGCTGTGGACCTCTGGCCCCAGCCAGGGAGCTCCGACCCCAGCGGCAGCCAGGGAACTTTGGCCAAGACCACAGAGCTTCGGCCTCATCCCTCCGTTCCGGCCACAGAGGTTATAAACTAGAATCAAATAACTGACGTTTTAAACAAAGAAACAGAAACCCGATACTCATACTGACTCAGGCCCTTCAGACTGTACACAATCATTTCCTCTTGATTCACTTGCTAAAATCTTGAACTGGCTTATAAGCTTTCTGGGGGTACGTGTACACTTGCTCCCTAGTTCAAACTAGGGATGCAAATGTAGCTGACCGAAATTGCTAGTGAAGCGGGGAATTAAATATCTCACGCTTCATAAGCATAATCTCACCCGCGCATTATTCTGCTCTACAGCTGATTCAAACCAGGAAGTGCGCTCCAGGATGTGTTAGTTCAAATCAAACTCCTTGGTTCAAACTAACGTTACTCATTTTTTGAGGAGTAACGTTAGTTTGAACCAAGGAGTTTGAGTTGAACTAACGCATCCCAGAGTGCACTTCCTGGTTCAAATCAGCTGTTGAACGGAATAATGTGCAGGAGAGATTATGCTAATGAAGCACGGGATATTTACATCCCCTCTTCATTAGGAATTTTGGTCAGCTACATTTGCATCCCTAGCTCGAACTAGGGAGCAAGTGTAGACGTACCCTGGGAGAATAAGTGTTTTCCTGTGTACTTTGAACAGCACCTAACACAATTCTTATGGGCAGGCCTTTTGCCACTACAGCAAAAACATGTGATAAATATCGCCCCCATCAAAATAATTATAATAATAACTTTGTTTCTGTAGTGTCTTCCATTTCTTTAAAAGCATCATGGAGCTGAATTTGTCAGCACCTCTCTGATGTAGGTTATGCTACTATTAGTTTATAGGCAACTAAAGAATCAGTATGTCTCAGTTTCAAATCAATGACAGCTGAGGGCATATGGCAGCTCTTAGGAGTTACTTAGAACCCAGCAGGATCAAGCATTAAGAGTCTGATCCTAAGCCCATTGAAATGAATGGGCTTTGGATGAGGCCTTAAGTGAGTTCTATTAGGTCACACAGGAAATCAGGAAATGTGTTACAGAACTAGGAATAGAACCCCTACCTTCTTAACTCCCAGTCCTATGTGTCCATCTTACCACCTCTGCATCGGAGAGACTCATTATATTCCTCCAAAAGTTGGTTTGTCTGCCATTTTGAATTTAACTTAGAAACTATCATGAATTGTTCAAAGTGATACTTGTCTGACCTGGTCCCTGATTTTCATTGTTAAAATACAGGCTAACGTTCCATATGGTCCTCCATAGTACAAGGATGTAAAACTGGATCTTTCCGGTCTTTTACTGCTCCTGAGGAAAGTGACAGTTGTTGGGTGTTTACTCATTGCTGAACTCCACTTCAGATTACACCAATGGGTGAAATCCTGGAGAAAATCTGGCATTATTACTCTGGTATATAGTTTTAGTCAAATATATTGAGGAAACAATTTCATCTGTGCCTGATATTCATTTTTTTGGAAAAATCAATAAATTAGAGCACATCTGCCTTTTCTTTCCATCTGTCAACCCAGAATATGCACTAAATGAGAATATTTTCTGGCTCGGTAAGCATTTGGCTTCTTGATTATAAAGTTAACTATATGCAGTTAGCCTCTGGATTATTATTATTACTATTGTAATAATAATCATAATAACAATAATAAAAAACAACAACAATATTTTGCAGTTTAGAGAACTGAGACATAAAGTTTCCTCTGAAATTCCTTTAAACAATTTTTACCTTTTTTTCTCTTTAAAACAAGGGATCATGACTGTACATAGTGATGTTTTGCAACACATTCATAGGTTGGTTGGCTAATATGTTTTGTGAGTGTGGTTTAGGCTGCAATTTGTGCTAAGAACTGACTACATTTCTCTCAAAAAATATTTTTTTTCATTTGAATAATTACAGTAATAAAAACAAGCTATGACTGATGCCGCCATTTCTTTTTAAGATTTCCGTTTTGACTTAGAGGCTCAGAAGTGTGCTATGTCATCAGCAGAAGTTGGTCCAACAAAAGACATTACCTCACATACCTTGTCTGTTTGACAAGACCTAACACATTCAAGTACAACTTTAGCTTTGTCTTGCCTATTCTGTGTCAGGAAACTGTTCTTTTCCAAAGAACTGATTCAGACAGAAGAAATTGATTTTGTTAGGGGTGAAGTTGTCACCCATTCCATCATTCTGGCCTGCCATTTTTCCTACGTATTCCGTTGTTCTCTGTTAATTATACTTCCTGTGCTGCTTGTTATGTAGGGGTGGAAAGACTGAAAACCCTAACAACTGCTGGAATTCAAAAGTCAGAGGGACAAGTGTGGATAGGGTGTAGAAGGGGGACAGGACGGGACCTAAGGGCAGTGGGCAAGATGGGGATATTCCATTTGGTGCAATTAGAAATTTGGTCACCCTAGTGGAGTCATGCGCTCCGTGCCCTTTACTTTTGCACCATAAGCAGTACGCAAATAAAGCAGTCACTGTATGATAGGACACATAGAGAGTTTATGCCTAGTGTGGCCCATACATTAATACTTTGTGCCAGCGTTAAAATTCTCTCTCTCTCTCTCTCTCTCTCTCTCTGTCAGTAATGGAGGCGCAAGTAGAAAATTGTGGTTGTGCTAAATTACAGACTTTATTTGGGCAGGATTCTCACTAACTTCTGAGTAATGACTTCAGGAATTGGTCTTTAATGAAACAAGACATTATTGAGCCACACTTGGTACTGTACTGTTGACCCCACTTTTTAGTTACTGTTTGACTATAGGGTTTTCGGTCATTATATCATTCAAGAGTATTAGGACATATTTTACACATTTCATTAATTGTTCATAATGATTTGGTCTCCATTTGGAAACTGGGGAAAAAAGCAATTAGAAGATAATGTGTCTGGTTCAAGAACAACTAAACACAGAATTCAGCAAATAATATTCTACGCCTTATTCAAAAGGTTATTCAGATGTATTTAAAGCTTACTAAAGAAGTCTTAATCAGATTATTCTATGAATATAAAAATAGTAACTTTTTATCTCACAGCTTAAAAAAAAGCCTATAAGGCTATGTCTATATTATGAGATTATTTTGAAATAACTCCCAAAATAACTATGTTGAAATAACATGTCCACACTACAGCAAAACCTCAAAATTAATCCGAGGCAGGCTCCCTTAATGTGGACACACTACCTTGAGATAAAGCTCCAGGAAACACTGGGGAGTAATTACTTTGAATGACTCTAGGGAGTAGTTATTTTGAAATAACAGCAGCTGAGTGTCAGTTATTTTGAAATAATTTCAAAATAATGGGCTTGCTGTGTGGATGCTCACCTTGTTATTTCGAAATAAGGAATAGATATACCCTAAGGGAATATTCATTCACGAGAGATAAAGCAACTGGCATCTCAGTACAATTGACTGTATAATTTAGGACAGAAAGACCGCTCGTGTTTTATTACTAGCTATCCATTAAAAACTGAGCCTTTTCTGTCTTTTATGTTAGTGGTCATAGTGATAAATACCCTGATCCAAATCCCATTGAAATCAGTGAGGGTTTTTTTCCCCCCATGGACTTTGGATGAGGAATCTTACATAAATTCTGTTTTTGTTTCTCTCTTTCTTTGGGTATGTCTAGACGGAGGCATGTAAAATAGGCTACGCAACATAGTCAATGAAGCGGGGATTTCAATATCCCTGGCTTCATTAAAATAAAAATGGCTGCCACACTGTGCCGGCTCAGCTGATCATCGGCACAGTGCGCGAGTCAAGACGCAGATCAGTCAACAAGGAAAGCCTTTATCGACCGCTCCCTTATACCTCATGAAACAAGGTTTACAGGAGCAGTTGACAAAAGCTTCCCTTGTCGACTGATCCGCATCTTGACTCGCGCGCTGTGCCGATGATCAGCTGAGCCGGTACAGCACGGCGACCATTTTTATTTTAATGAAGCCGGGGATATTTAAATCCCCGCTTCATTGACTATGTCGGGTAGCCTGTTCTACATGCCTCTGTCGGTTGAGGCATGTAGTCTAGACATACCCTTTGTGTTTATCTCTTGGTGGGAACCGGCTTTATTTCATTTTATTGAACCAAATTCTATCTCCTTATGTCAGATTTGAAAGTAGCTCACTAGCTGTACATTTTCCTTGATTTTCAGAAGTGTTGGGGAAGTCTCAAGTTCTCCTGCAGAGTTAAAAACTTGTGTTCATGACCTGTATGTTGATTAAACAAAGTTGCATCTTAGGAATAAATGAAAGCCAGTGCTTATGGTTATATGATAAAAAAGTTTCCACTTTCAGTATTCCTCTGCAGTAGGCAATGGTTAACTGACATATTTGATCAGTTATCATGCTACCTACAGGCCCTGTGGAAAATCATTCAAATGTCCCTATCTGTAATGTCAAAGTTGAAGATCAAACCAGAGTTTGAGCTTCATTCTGTGTATTTTGTCAACCTGTGAAGCCTGAGATAAGATTGCTTCTACAGACATTAAGCTTTATGATGTATTCCATAGAGAGATAACACCTTAAATCCCAAACTGCTATCACTTATTTTCTTCCATCTGTCAGAGTAGGACATGTAGTAGATCAGGGTTCTTTTTGATATAAGAAACATTTAACTTCAAAATGATGAGGCCAACTTGATGCAATTTTCTTCTAAATACACTCAGTTTATTTTAACAGTCATAATAAGTTTGAACTCTAAAGTGAAAAAAGTGCTGGGTCCATTCTTCCTTAACTCAGGTAATCTCATGTATTCCATATATTGAATATTCCATAACTATAATACCTTCATGCCAGTGGTTTTATGTGTGAATGTGCATATCTGTGAGCAGGTTGCTCTGTCTTTACTCCCTTTTAAATACCTTGAAATATCATGGTCATGTATAGTGCTCCACCATTTATATCATGCAGTTGTATAGCTTTATATGGATTTCTGTGTGAAATTTTTCAGTATTTGCACCTTGACTTTAATTCTGTAATTTTAAATACAATTATTATCCTAAAATAGAAATGTGAACTGTTACATTGGGGATTTTGCTATCTTGTCAAAGTATGTAACAAAGGGGTCACAATTACAAAATGTAGAGACTACCAGTGGTAAATGATCAGTACAACTGGAAAGTTTTTAAACCTTAGACGGAAAAGTAAGTGTATGCACTGAATATAAATATTTTAGTTCACACACAACTAGGAATCAATCCACTTTAAACTCTGGGATCAAAGATTATAGCCTCAGATGAACAATTACCTAGGTAGTACCATAATTCAGCACAGCATTAATAACTACAGAATGAGAATATGATGAATGACCACACCAGGAGCTGGGCAGTCTGTCATAAATGTGGGCCCAAAGGCTACAGTGTAGTGTTCACAAAAAAATGTTAACTTTACTTTAAACACAAGCATGTAAATGCACCAATGAGAAGAAGTTTTCTGTTCAAACTTGATACCTAGAGTGTCTTGCACCTCTAGCTGCAGCCTATGGCTATTATTTGTGTACAATATGGTGAGATCACAGGAGTGCCAAGTACATTTAAAATTGTATATTTAGAATGAATGTATCAATAAGGAAACTAAGCAGAAGTTTTGAGAGTCAGCTGCAGCAACTCTCAGAGTTCACCAAACTCATTCTATAGTCCCCCACATATGCAAAGTCAAAGATTCACCCATATGGGTTCAGTTTATCACCATGGAGCTCAGTGAGCAAAAAATCAGCTCAGACTCCAAACCAACAGCACCAAATCATATAAAGTGAACAGGGTTCCTGACAGAGAAGGGCAAAGTGGACAGCTGCCCCAGGGCCTGGCAGTGGTGGCCGGGAGCCCTCGCCCCTTTAAATCATTGCTGGGTGCATGTCCTGCAGTCCCAGCAGCACTGAAGGGATAGCTGAGGTAGGCTAGTTCCCAGGCCCATCACTTCTGTCTGAGGCCCCACCTTTTCAGAGAGGCCCAGAGCCAGCTCCCTCCATGGCCAGGCGAAGTCTCAATATACATCAGTACAGAATCTCAGTTTGTCCTTGGTGGAGACCTCTGTGCTTGCCTGATGTTTTGGAAGCATTTCCTAAAGCCAGACTGCTAGTGAGAAAGTTCTTGTTTTCGCCGTTAAACAGGGCAAGAGTACACAATCTGTTACAGAAATGACTGAAGTGGGTCAAGTGTTTGGTGGCAGTGGTCATCCCCAGGGGTTTGTTTACTCCTCATTTTAATTTTGTTCTAACCAAACAAATTATATTTCATTATGCTGCTTTACTGTTGTGTAGTAGTAGCCGTTTTGTGAATGTTGTTGTACAAGGGGACCAAGGGACCTTATCTGATTTTTTCCTTCAAGTTCCATTGCTAAATGAGGTTCCAGAAATATTTTTAAATACACATATAGATGCACAAGAATCTCTTACAGGCTTATAAGAAATCTCATTGCACAGAAAGGGCTTAATAGGTTATTCCTCACTTACTTTAGGTCTTTTGTTTCCAATATGATTTTATATCAAACACAAGCACATCCACTGTGTAATGAGTATGTCACTGCAATAAAGGACACATGAGAAATCAATGTTCAACTGCTATGTTCAACTTTCTTACAGATTTAGGGTTTTTTTTCTCCAGATTTGGCATCAGGAGGTATTTATGGGTAGGGGCACACAAACAAGTGAAGGGAATGTTTTGTAGCTGCTGTTTGCTGTCATATGTGTTGCACAGTGAAAAATCAAAAGAGACATTCGGGTGTCTTATTAAACCTCTGTATCATCTCTTTAAGGAAATAAAAATATGTCTGGCTACAATTCAGTGTAGAAGTGTGACCAGCTTGGAAGTCTTCAGTCTTTTTAGCAGCTTTTCAGGACCACGCAGGTGCATACTGGAACATACATTGTAGCACTGCATTTTTGCCGGGCCTTCCAATACATTAGGGATGCAGCTGGGTCACCAGATATTTTAACTCACATTCGTTTCTGCATTGAAACATTGCATAAAGCACATATTTCACATTGCATGGTTAGTTATCCAAATTATCTTTAACAGTCATGTCCACTTTTGGCCTTTGCACATGGATCTATTTGTTTAACATGACAGTTATGGTGTCACTTGTGTTAATAGATGTATGGCTGCTTACAAGAATCATGGCATGTAAAAGGGTTTGTCCTCAAAGGGAAATTCTGCTGTTTTTGCCACTACCCATGCTTGCAAGAGAAGACATGACTGATGACTCAGAATTAATTGTTAGTGACAAATATCCATTGCATCCACTAGTAGTAGCTCAGGAGGCAATGTTCCAATGTACTCTTCTCCTCGCAGCAGCCTTAAATTGCAATTCTACATTTTGCACCTTAAAATATCTTGAGAGTCACTGTGAGGATGGAAGTGTTTTTTTTTAAATACAGATTAGTGTTTATTTTATCTAAGAAAAAATGCATTATTTTCTGAAATTCAGTTTCTTCACAAATTGCTAACTGTGAAGATTAATGCTAAATTGCTGACAATCCTACAATCATTTGATACAGTGAATCAATTAAATGGTCAACCTTTTCAAAATGTTTCCTTTTTTAAAAGTATTAATCTGACTTGCTTCCCTGTCTAGTGTCACAGAGGTTCTTACTGGCTAACTGGTCTTGTGTTGTTGAAGCAGCACATTGCAAAAGTTTAAAGCACATTTTTTACTCTCTTCAAGTTAACAATATTGTAAGTCAAGTGTTCAAGACCTCGGGTTAATCATAATATATAGTGAAGGCCACATCCCTTCAGACACAAGCTTGGTACCTTTACACAAGAGCCATGGCCTGCTTGATTTCCAAGGTCATACACTGTGTTAAAGAAAGCTAACAGAACAGAATACTAAAGGGATTTTCATCAGCTTTCTTTTTCCTGAAGATCTCTGGGAAACTTCCTGCTTTCTGGCACCATATGAATCTGCATTTGTATTTTAGTGACTGACAGCACTGAAACCATAAACAGAGAGAGCATTTGTATAGCAAATGGATTAGCTGCGAGGCCAAAAAGATGCCACATCAAGAATAGTTATTGACATTAGACCATGTAATGTATCAGTGTACTCAATATTATTAGTAAGCCTTAGTTGATGACATTGATAAATTACAAGTGAAACTAATTAAATAAATAGAACTGTAATTTATGTTGATATTATAAATGTAATTATAAATATCATAACAAATTAACAATTTTACTATTTCATGTCATGTAGATGGAGCTATAATAGACCTGATGGCATACTAATGTCTAGTTTATGCACCTTCTTCAGATAATGATAAAGTTGTACTCATTAATGATTTTTCATGCTCACCTATAAGGATGGAATATAAAGACAAAAGGTTCAAATGTTGTCCTGTTTTATATTCCATGCTCTTTGCTGAATCTAGTGGAGCTCCACAATGTTCAAATAGGGACAAGATTTGACCTATTGTACTTGTAAAATTTTAGGAACAGCTGCTACTTTTTAAGTCAGCTTTTTCTGTTTCAGTGCTTAGCTGAACAGAGGGCTGTAGTGACTTCTTTGCCCTTTGGTCCATTTATTTTGGTCCAAGGGTTTGATGGGCCAAAAGCCCAATACCCAAAATGCACCCATGTAATAGGGCCCTGCCTCTGGGCTTCCTCTATCCCTTGGTTGGTGGAATTTTAACCCTGATATTACAAGCCACATATATAATTAAGTTAGCTGCCTAAAAGCATAAAACCAAGTGGACACTGACCCCAGTTGTCTGTAGACTGGAACATCTGTACACATCTGCATTACAAATGAAATCCTTTCACTTTATACCCACTATATAATTTTGGCATTTTGTATGGCAAACCTCCAGCTATATCTAGTCTGAATGGCATGCTGTCCATGTTTTACAACATTAGAAGCAACATGTCAAACATAGAGCTTGAATAGATCCAGAACTTGGTTGTCTAGCAAGGTTGCTATTGATTCCATATTTGTGGTAAATGATCTATGGTCATTTACCATGGTCACATGCTGCAAAGCCAATCCAGTAGGAAACCTCCATGTGAGATTTGGAGGAACTGGGGAGTATAGAACCCAAATAGTGAAAACCGGAGGCCACTTCAACAGCTTAATTATTAGAGAACTAGAGTCACAGGTGAACCTAATCCTAGGTTTTACAGCTTTGTCTTTGATCATAAAACAGGCCAATTTAGCCGACTCCTGGTCCATTTTGTTGGAGTGCCTTGTGAAACCTGTTAGAGCTCTATACGAGAAGAATGTCATCCATATAGTCAAAATTTGAGAACAAGAGAATATTGATCTTAAAATCTATTGATCTGATGGAATGGTGCATTATGTAATCTAATGCCTGACAAAAGGACTGCAGAAGCCAAGATGTTGTCCTACCTGGCACTAGATACTGATTTAAAAGGTGCCAACATACAATCATAGAATTATAGAATTGGAAGGAACTTTAAGAGGTCATCAAGTACAATCCCCTACACTCATGGCAGGACCAACAACCATCTAGATCATAAGTCTATCTTACTTGCTCTTAATCATCTTCAATGATGGAGATTTCACAACCTCGTGAGGCAATTTATTACAGTGCTGAGAACATGTTTTTTCTATTGTCCAACCTAAATGTCCCTTTCTCTAATTTAAGACCACTGCTTTTTGTCCTATCATTACGGGGTAAGGAGAATAATTTTTTCTCTCTCCTTCTTGTAACAAATGTTTGGGCACTTGAAAACAGTTATGTCACCAGTCAGTCTTTTCTTTTTGGGGTTGCCGGGTGTCCGGTTTTCACCCGGACGTTATTCGGGTCCTCCGTCCGGTAAAAAAAACAGAAAGTACCGGACACGTGAAATGCCTGGTATTTCCTGTTTCCCTCAGATGGAAGCCCGGCAGGGACAATTTTCCCCTGCTGCATCTGGCAGGGGCAGGAGAGTGAGGCACAAGGGGCCATTTAAAGGGGCAGTACCCTTCTTTTTCTTTCTTTCTTTTTATTTTTTTGCTCAACATCTTTGGTCTCCCCCCCCCCCCTTTATTCCTTTTTTGCTCAACAACTTTGGTCTCCTCCTTTTTTTTTCTCAACAGAATTTTTCCTGGTGTTTTTTTTTGGGGGGGGGGGCAGGGGAGGGAGAAGGTGTTCAGTATTTTTTGTTAAACCATCTGGCAACCCTATCTCTTTTCCAGATTAAACAATCCTAATCTTTTAATTTTCCCTCATAGGTCATGTTTTCTAGACTTATCATCATTCTGTGGCTCTTCTGTGGACCTTCTCCAGTTTGTCCACATCATTCCTGAAATCTGCTCCCAAGAAGTTGTATACTTTAGTAGCCATTGTGGTTTCAGATCCAGACACTGGTGCACTGTTAGATAAAGTGAAGTATACCTTTGTAAACTGAAAAAAGGACTCTCAACTAGAGTTGATAGCATCCCCCGTTTTAAAAAAACTTAAAAAACAACGAATAGTCTTGCAGCACCTTAGAATAATAAAACATGTAGCTGGTATTATGAGTTTTCGTGGGCACAATCGAAAGAAATTTAAAAAAAAAAGTCTGGCTTTCTGAGTTGAAAGATTTTTTTACAATTTCATGGCTTTTTTTAAGTTGGTGAAAATCAACACACATACATATATGAACATTCTGAGACACTGAATTTGTATAAACTTATTTTGGAGAATAGTGATAGAAATGTAGCCGTGTTAGTCTGGTGTAGCTGAAACAAAACACAGGACTATGTAGCACTTTAAAGACTAACAAGATGGTTTATTTGGTGATGAGCTTTTGTGGGCCAGACCCACTTCCTCAGATCAAATAGTGGAAGAAAATTGTCACAACCATATATAGCAAAGGATACAGTGTGGTCTGAAAAGGTCCCTTCCCTTGCAACAAACCCCGTTGCCAGCTTTGTCCACATATTCAGTCTGCTGATACCATTATTGGACCTAACCAAGTGAGTTATAAGATCAAGAAAACATATTCCTGCTCATCCAGGAATATAATTTATGCAATCATGTGCCGAAAGTGTCCGTCTGCTATGTACATTGGACAAATGTCTCAGACACTTTGCCAAAGAATTAATGCCCACAAAACAGATATTAGACAGGATCACAAAGAAAAAACAGTTTCTTGCCATTTCAACCAGAAAGGACATTGTCTCAATGACTTGATTACCTGCATCCTGCTTCAAAGACCTTTTCAGACCACACTTGAAAGAGAATCCTCTGAACTGTCATTCATGCTTAAATTCAACACTTTACGCCTAAGTTTAAACAAAGACATTAATTATCTTATCCATTACAAAGATAGCTTCCCCAATTATCACCTCTAATATCATTAGCTCACAGACATTTACCTCCCCACCCCATCCTCCTCCTGTTCTGAAATTTGATTTGTCCTTTTCATATGTGTTCATTTTTTTTAATTGTATCCTTTGGTATATATGGTTGTGACAATTTTCTTCCAATATTTGATCTGAGGAAGTGCGTCTGGCCCACGAAAGCTCATCAACCAATAAACCATCTTGTTCGTCTTTAAAGTGCTACATAGTCCTGTTTTTTGTTTCATTTTGGAGAATTACTTTATATTATTGTAAAGAACCTACCTCCTAGCAGTATCTGACTCATTTCTACTCTGAGGGAAAAATAATTTAGATATTTCTGAGGATTTACTGGCCTCTTTTGGCTTTAGTTAAAATAAATACAACACAACTTCACGATCAAATTAGAATTCATACTCTAAATATCTCTAACCCTGGAGAGTGGAGAGAAGAATTTAGATAGAAGAGATAAGAAGGTAACCATAAATTGCTTGGGTTCTGTTATACTACATAGTTAAATGTAATGGAACTCTGGAAACCTGTCTTTTCTGATTAAAACTGTCTTTAGTCCATTTTTGTGGGTTTATGTATTACTATTAATATTTATTATTATTCTTTCAGCTTATCTCACCTTTATGTCTCTCACTCCAGTAACAGGCTAAGCCCTATAAAGCAAATTATTTGAGAGAAAACTGGATACTGCAATGCATTAAATGACAATATTTAATATTACCCAAAGGGGCCCAATATATAGAAATCTACCCCACATGGAACTTCAATAGAAATATAGACTTTCCACACATGTGTTTATTGCGTAACATTTTCCTTTAACAGTGTGCCCATAAACTTCTTTCTCTTTTCCATTTCCTCCATCTTTCTAGGATGTATTTTTCTCTTTCTCGTGATCTAACTTTATCAGTTATTCATGTTTATATTTTACAGTCAGTAGAATATGTGGCTTACAGATAGTTCCCTAATTGTTCTCATTCAGAATATATTGTTTTCAGACTTTTTTTTCCTGAGCTTCCATTGATTAAGCAATTTTGTCATGTCATCATCTGAAGAAGTGGGCTGTGCGCATGAAAGCTCGAAATACAATCTACATGCTTTGTTAGTCTTTAAAGTGCTACCAGACTATTGGTTGTTTTTTTTAGTTTCTCAAAAAAATTGTCAGTTTGACTTTCCTTTCTTCCTCTCCCCATAATTTTTCTTTTTAAATCTTCTCTTTCCTTTATTTTCACAAAGCATGACTCAATACAAAACTGGGATGGGGACAGATTGTGAGGCGATGCAAATATATTCCAAATTTGATTTGAATAGTTCTATGACAGTTTGCATAAAATGAAGATCTAATAGTAGTTAGCACGGGTTAAACATTCTATGTCACAGGGGGCAGGAATAGCATGACAGTACATGGAGAGGCAAATGAAGTGTGAGCACTTGATAGCTTCCTGGCCAAACCAGTCAGGATTACCTGCTAGAGGCTCCAAGACCTACTGGTAGATCCCAATCTACTGGTTGGTGACCACTGTTCTAGGGTAAACGACAAATTTTGTGGGCAGTTCTGTATGTAGCTCTGGAAAGCACAGACCCAGTACAATAACATTACATTTTGTCTGTGTCCTTTATTAAAAAACTTAATATGGTAATGGTAGTAAACACTGTGAGTTAGTCTCAAAAGAACTCAGAACCCAAAAACATGTATAAAGGGATCAGATTTTTAAAAATGCTCATTGAGAACAAATGGAAATGCTGTCTGTTGGGATTTTTTTCCAAAAGTGGATACTTAGCTTCCAGTTAGGCACTTAATTTAAGCCCTTGAAAAGTGGCCAAGTGGAGAAGGTGTTAAGCACTTGTGAAAATCAGTCCCTAAAAGCTTATTGTGTTGTTATGAAGTGTGATCAAAAGTTCTAGTCCAGGCAAAATTACCCATTAAAGTCAAAATTCACTTTAAAGTCAACTGTTTGATTCAGTAAATGCTTCAATATTGTTCTGTGCCATTTACTGAAGAATACTGTAGCAATTGTTAAAGGACCAAACCTAAGTGTAAACCTAGTATTGACATATATTTACAAAACCTGTCTGCTGAAAACACAGTACTTAGGCACAATACATTTAACATTCATACCAATCTACAGCATCTGGAAAGCAGCCAAACATTTCCAGTTTTTTTACTCTACTTTTTTAAAAAATTGTTTTTGTTTATTTTTAATTACAGCTCATGACATCAAGGCAACAAAAGTGTGAAAAACTGTGACAGCAGAATATATGGGGGGAAAGATAAGCTATGACTAAAGTGTATTTTTAAATAGGTTTTAATGCTTTGAAATAAAACACGTTAACCATGAAAATGTAATATGCTGTGGCAAACACAGCTTTATTGTTCTATACCTGAACAATAAGATTAGAAATATTTTCAAAGAAAAACAGTGTGTTGCTGTTTCTGTTGACATTCACAAAATACTATAGCTATTATTTATATCCAGTATTTCAACAAATGGAAATTCATATTTTAGGAGAGCCACAGATCACCTCTCATTTTCTGGCGATGAGCAACAGGCAACTAAATCAATTTAACTCAAGGTTGATTTGCTGTTGTGTGCTGCAATTTTGTTTTTTGTTCTGAGTTTGACCTATATTTTTCTATATATACTTATGTATCTGATGCTCTTTTTATAACACCTTCACACTGAACCATCCTTAGGATTTATAGGACCCTACACAGTACTATTAAACTGATGTTTCTATGCCTGATGGCAGCTGGGGTATGTGTGATTTTGTAGAGAAATGATTTTATAATATTCAACTCACTAATGAAATATTTTAATGCAAATTTTAAACTAAGGTCCTATAGACTACCATAGAAATGGATGGAAAAGGAATATGTAGAGGTGGGTGGGTAGATATTAAGCCCCAATGGTACTGCAAATTTTCAGGTTCCCGATGCATTTGCAAATTTTAGCATATGGGTAAGGGTGGGCCTGTTCTGACATGACAATTGAGTGGAAGCAGCCATAATGGATTGTATATACCTATTAGTATGAGGAATTGGCTTTACTGTATAACAATAGTGGCCTTCGGGACACTTCTGGAATTGCAGGTCCTTCTGTTTAGCTGAGTCAGACCCTAATGTTTCTTAATTATTATATATGATCTTGAAGTGACGGGTTTTTATTGGTTACTTAATTTAGAGATCTGTTTTCCCCAAACATTGATATTTCCTTGTGATGCCTTTTGCTACACAAATATTGAAAGAAAATGCTTTATTTGTGTTTGTAGAAATCCTTCTAGTGTCATCTTCTGAACTCTAAATGTGGATGTTTAGTCATAAATGGAGGAAAAGATATTAAACTATATTTTGTTATAATTGAAATTAATTACGTTCATCTTTAAGGGAAAAGACTCTGTGAGCAATCTGGTTATACAAAATGTTCAGAGAATCAAATACAGAGTGAAATACGGCATGTTATAGTTTGAAGTAGAAGGTGGCCTGGACATAAAACACTGAAAGCTAAGTCCTCAGCTGATATAAATTGGCAAAGGCCATTGTCTTTAATGGAACTACCCCACTTTGCAATAGCTGGGGAGCTGGCATTACAGTATGAGGAACATCTTAAAAGAAAAAAACAAGCTTAGTTGATACTAAATTAAGGAGTAATCCAACAAACTGGGTTCAATCAAGCATTGAGGCTTGTTCAAGGAAGATAAATACAAAAGGAGCCAAGAAGGAGGCTATTGGTCATCTTGTACAAATAGAAGCAAATACTGTTATCAAATGGTTTATATGAGCAAACAAAATGAATAGTAATCTCTAGATTTTCTCTACATCATAATGAATATGGACCCAATGCTGCTCTCTTTGATTTCAGTCAGACTATGACTAAGGCATTAGGATCTAATGGCTTTCAAAGCCCAGTACTAACACAATGGATCTACCCTGGATCCTATACCATCTTGCCTAAGCACATTACTCAAGCTATCCATAACTAGAATTTAATTTTTGAAGGAATATGTGCTTGTTACGTTAACCTCTCTCTCGGGAAGCTCTCAACTCCAGTGTCTAAAAATGTAGCATTACCCTATGAGACACTTACTATTATGATTATGCTGCTTTTATGAAAAACCTCATGTTATTCTCTAATCACTAGCTGGAAAAGGAGAGTTGCGTCTTGCAATACTGTGTGACTCACGAAGAATTATTATATAATTTTGTGGTCACAATTCACAGTCAGGTTACTTCCTTAGTTTAAAAATCATGACTGTGTGGTAGTCAATTCAGATGCATCTTGTGCAAATATTTTGGTCAAATTCCTTACTTGTGTCCTGTAATTTGGGATAATTTCCAAGCCTGGCTCTGACTCATGCTGTTCCATTGAGCAAGTCATCTAATCTAAGTCTTCCCCTCTGTAAAACTGCTGTAGTAATCAGCTACTCCATGAATGTGTTCTGTGAATCCTAGTTAATCACTGTAATTTCAAAGTTATGTTGTACATGCTAAGTGGTAGTATCATTAAATAGGGAGACAGAGGGGTGAGGTTACATCTTTTATTGGACCAACTTCTTTTGGTGAGAGAGACATGCTGATGAGCTACACAGAGTTCTTTCTCAGCTCTGTGTAACTCGAAAGCCTGTCTCTCACACCTGCAGAAGTAACTCCAGTGAAAGATATTACTTCACTCAACTTATCTCTCTAATATCCTTGAAGCACTAGGGCTACAACAACACTGCATACTACAGTGTAATTAGACTTTTAGAAGTCTGGTCCTGGAAAGGGTGAGGAAACAGTTTTAAGATGCACACCATGGTTTTGTGTGATATGTTCACACAGCATGCTGACTTCAGTGGTTGATTCAACTGTCAGTGTTCTATGGCCTGCTTTTGGGATAGTTCTCAAAGGTTACTGTTCTTGAGGACCAGATTTGTATGTCATCCCTTTATCATTTCAAGAAACACACAAAAGTGCTTTCTGATGAGAAGCTTACTTCACAGATGAGCTCATGGCAACTTCTAAACCTCCACTCTCCAGCGTGCCTTCTTCCCTGGGTTGCTATATGAGGTTAAAAAAAAGTGCCTCAGAAATAATACCAGGAATCTATTTTTTTTTAAGAAAAGAGAACTGAAAAAAAGAGCACTAATCAGCATGTCCTGTGCTCTTCTTTGTAGTCCCAGCGCCGTGTTACGTTTCACCTCCCTGATGGCTCCCAGGAAAGCTGCAGTGACAGTGGTCTAGGAGACCATGAGCCTGTGGGTAGTGGAACCCTGATCTCACACCCTCTCCCTCTGGTTCAGCCACAGGACGAATTCTACGACCAGGCCTCACCGGACAAGAGGACTGAAGCTGATGGCAATTCTGACCCCAACTCTGGTGAGTAGATTGTCAAGGCTTTGATAATCTTTGGTAGAGGTTTTTGTTTGTTTTGTTTTCCCTTTTCACTTAAAAAAATAAAAAACCCTTTCAAGATGCAAGAGATGTAGAGCATGTGCCTGGATATTTAGTTACAGTAGTTCAGAAGATTTTACAGCATGTTATTTCACTTGCCTGAAATATCATGTTGCAATGTTGATTGTTAAAAAAAAAAAAGAAAAGAAAAGAAAAGAAACCACAAGTAAAAAAAATGTGCTTGTTTGGGAAACGTGAATAGACAGACTACATGACGAGAGGAAAAATAACAAGAAAGGAAGTTCCTCAAGATAGTTTGCTTGTCTTTGTTGTCATTTTCTGTGCAGTATAGTAGTTACGTATGCACTTTCTTCTTACAATGATGCTTTTTTTCACTGTATAATGGTATATGTATACCTACTGGAAATGAAAGGAACAAAAGTGCAGGTGATATTTTTATTGAACGTACTTAAAAGAATGGAGCAAATTAGGATGCATATAGTTTTCTAGTTAGTTTTTTATGTATGAAACACCTTTTTTGATTAGCTGCCCTATTGAGAACCCTTCTAGTGGCTACAATAAATTGAAATCCTTCATTAGCTTCAGAGGGCTGAGTGCATGTTTGATACCACTACACACAAGTTTCATCTGAAATGTTACATATGGACAGTGTGGCTGGCAACTGCCATATTCAAATGTATGGGAAACCATTTTTGTCCTTTTAGTTGTAATTATTTGCATAGTCGATTGGAATTACAGTGCTTGCATCCTGCACTATAGATGCAGCTAAACAATGATAATGGAAGAACCATACTGAGGAAAGTTGACAAAATGTTTTATTATTAGAATATGCTGATTTGTCAAAACTAAACTATTCATAGAAAATTTTTTTCATGAAACATGCTGGAAATATTTTTTATAGGGAAGGGACAGACAGATACTCCCCATAATAACTATAGCTTAATGTAAAGCAGAGATTTGAAGCCTCCACATCATAGGTAAGCATGCTAATCACTGTGGTATTGGCTAGTCTGTGGTCTTATGTGGCCTCTGTATCTCTTTTACATACTTGTTTTTCTTCTTTAAAACTGTTAAAAGGTCTTGGTCTTGTTCAGCAAAAATACATTCCCAAAACTTCTCAAAATGGAAATGATGTTTTCTGGTCAGCCCTAACTATGACTCTAAGTCCACAAAAATACAAGGATCTGTAGTAGTATAGCTGCTTGGAGAGAAAAAAAACTATATAATACATGTAACTGATTATTTTAAGTAGAGTTATCCTGTTAATTTCCTGTCCATGCAAGAGAAAAATGACATATTTAGCTAGAGTATATGGCTGTCTTAAGGCTTCATTCATTACTCGCAGGCACTGTAGCATGCATGTTGCTGATACTCAGTTGCATATCTCCAAATAGCACATAGAATAAAGTCTATCAAACAAAACTGAGCAAAGAGCAGGGTCAGTAAACTGCATAGAAATGTCTTACGTGGAAGTGTTTCTGCTTTACAGAGTAGGTGTCAACTGCGCTGTGTAATCATGCAATGCTAATTACAAACGGTAACTCACCAAAGTCAACAGATGTGTTTTAAATCTCATATCTGTTTTAGTGATGTCTGCAACTTATGTGATTATATACAGTTTAGCCTTTGGGGACTTGAAATTCATGGTAAATCTACAAGAATTTAATGGTCAAGCTGTATTCAAGGTTAGTGAGGCATGGGACTATAGCTTCCTATACTAATTATTTTATCAGCCTGAATTAAAAATGCATTTAAATAGTGTGTTATACATCTCATCAGATCTTACAAGCTAAGCAGGGCTTAATAATTTTTTTGCACAGAAGGAAATGGCATTGGTGATTATATAGACTGAACTCCTATGTCTTGAGTCCTTACTGAGTTATTGCTCAAGTAACCAATGAAGTGGTCACTGTATGGCTGACGATGCCTCTTTGTTTTTTACTATGAGATGTGAAATAGAGTTTGTGTTGGTTTAAGGGCCTGAAAGATCCCATAGTGTTTTCATCTGATTAGAAGTTCTACCCAGTGTTAGGGCAAAATTACAATGTGAGTAATTACATTTTGCCTACTTAAATTACTGATATAGTGTCGATTAGATATGGTAATCGTTGACAATTCCTGTCTTAATCTGTAGCATTATTAAACAGTTCTTGTGTTCAACCATAGAGGTAGTTTGATTTCTGTGCTTTCTGAAGTGCTTCCTACTATCGTGTATATGATTTAAAAGCATTGTGAATACTTTGGGATGATGTGCAATTATGCGGTTGGAAAGAAAAATCCTCACTGAGAATCCAAATTGTTAGATTAATGAAACATATTCATTGGATTCAGTCTTTAAAAATACAGAGAAACAGTTAGACAAGCTTTGGGATTTCTTTGTAATGGTAATCCTTAATTAAACCTATGTTCAAAACAAAAAAAAAGTGGCTCAAATAAGACTTTTGGGGACTTTATGTTCCTCTCTCATTCACCACGCGTATGCTTTATACTGGAACAAAATGTTCAAAAAGAGAGTGTAAAATATTTTCAAATTAGAATAGTCATATTTATATTCACTTTAATGAAGATACAAGGAAGTGAGAAATGAGAGGGGCTTTTTTTAAGAAACCTGAAACTTTGATTGTTTGAAGGAGGCATATGTAATACCGTCTTTCAAAAATGTGTTTATAGTTACAACTTAGTTTTATTTTTGAGAGCCTGTCATAGATACATATAACAACTTTCCATATTTCTTTAACAAAAAGCCTCATTCTTCTTTGTCCTTTCTCTTCCTCACCGTAAATGACACAATTCTCTGTATGAATATAGGATTAAAATATCACTAATAGTTATCAATGTGTAATAAGAAATGTAGGGATATTGGTTAGTTTTATATTTTATGAGAGGCTGCCTGAATATTATAGTATTATATTATAATATTATATTTAAAGTTCTTTATTTTTGTTACAACAAATAGCATAGTTGATTTTCAAATTCAGAGATTTAAAAGAAAATCCAATTAACTTTATTTGTGCTATGTATTTGTTTGTTTATTCACTCATTCATTCATACATGTATTATTTCTGTTCAGGTGGCAATGAGAACAGAGTAGACAATTTCATGATTTTTTTTTTAGTCGGCATTTAATACATTTCATGGTATTGTTCCCGTGTACAATTACTGCTGCAAATGTAGTGTGGTAAATATTACAGAGCAAGGTTTTGTTCGTGTGTTTAATTGCTGTTTCAATGAAAATGAAAAGAGTAATCATGGGACTATTTGCAATGATTGTCTAATAATGTATCTGTAGCAAAAATGGTATGTGGGACCAAACTTGTCCTTCACTATCCCCTTCAGAACTAGTTTTAATGCAGCATTTGTTCAGTTTGTTGAAGCAGGATTCTTCTGAGGAAAAATGCCTCCTAAAGGGTTAGAATAATTTTGGTGAATAACTTTAATATTCTCATGAATAGTGTGTTTTTATTGTTGTACACTTACGTAAATAAACATGAAGCCATTGTATCCTGGTAGTGATACATTGCTTCTTTAATTAAGTTTCAACAGGAGCAAGGACAAGGTTTGAACATCCTGCAAGATTAAATAATTAGTTAAATATGAACATAGCCCAATAACTGTCCTGCACCTTTTGGCTGGCTGGTCAAATGAGGTGCTGTATGGTTGCGGGGGGGGGGGGGGGGGGGAGGGGGAGAGTGTTTAAAACTGCTGCAGAAGGAGTCAGCAAGGTCATTGATGCATGCCCTAGAAAATGAAGGGTTTAAACCAGACAATCCTGCCCCTGAAGCCTCCCTTTTATACCCACAGGAGGCAGCCAAACTAATGGCTGGTGCCTGCTTGTGGCAGATGTCCAGTAACAAGTACTCCAAGCAAAAGGTATACAGTGACCAGATAAATGGGTTACATTAAAAAAGTTTTTTTAATTAAAGGAACAAATAGGGACTCCTGTG
The DNA here is from genome assembly GCF_049634645.1 of Pelodiscus sinensis. Classification (NCBI taxonomy): domain Eukaryota; kingdom Metazoa; phylum Chordata; order Testudines; family Trionychidae; genus Pelodiscus; species Pelodiscus sinensis. The sequence continues at coordinate 274,088,603 of NC_134711.1, forward strand.
ACTGGTAAAGCAAGGAGCCAACTCCCCATTCTTATAATTCAGCTGGCAAAATATACCCAAAATACACCCAAATAATTATGGAATAAATTAGGGATGTTAAAATGTAGGTTTTTTTGGGTAAATGTGTAACTGGTGAAACTTTCAGAAGTTACACGTTTACACATGGAAGATGAGGTGGCTCCCGCAGTGCCGCCTGCCCCTGCACTCTGCTGCTTCGGATTCAGGGGCAGCAGCACAACAGGGAGGGGTAGGCGCGAGCCAGTGCACATGTTCCCGCAGAGCTGCTCCTTGCACATACTGGTTCCCACAGAGCCACAGCTCCCCTCGTTATCCTGATGCTGCCTCTGTATCAGAGAAGGCTGTGTGGGGGAGGGAGGCCTTAAATGTAACTATGAAGATTAACTGATGAGCCCAGGCTCCTTGCATAACCATTTAATTGCATACACTAACACATCCCTAGCATAAACACATCCCATGCCATACACTGTTGTCTGCCAAAAAGTCCTAGACATCCAATAATAAAGTTGTGGCCTGATTAAACCCATGTCAGTATTTCCTGCCCCCTCTTAGTGTAGCCAGACAATAATCTACTGCATGAAAAACTCACTGTTTTGTTTTGTTTGTTTTTTTTTGTCAGCGTTGCCAGCCTATGAGAAGGAACAAGGGAGTTATAATTGATCTAGTCTAGCAAAAAGGACATGCACAGCCAGAAAAACTCTCCCAGCTTATCTTAAAGACAGCAATCTCTCATGCTGGTAAAGACTGAAAGGATGAGAGATTACAAACACTAGTCTGTTAGTTAGATATTGTCCCCATGTTTACCAGGGACGAGCAGACAGGAGAGTCAGGTCAAATAAAAAACCAATAAATATATCCAAACTTTAACCATGATCTGTACACTCCCACATTGGTTTAGGATACTTAACCTGTCTCTTCTGTGTAGGCTTCCACTGTCCAATCAGGCCTGAAGTAAAACAGGAGGCAATGGATGTGTTTAATTAGGTAGCAATTTTATTCACTTGAAATATCTGTGAGTAACTGGAAACAGATTGTACAATGCAGGTCATCATACCTTCTTTAATCATTTCCATATAATCCCAGTGCTGGCACTAGCCATCCCATAGGTGGGACCCTAACACTCCTTTGTTAAAGGGGCTAAAAAAGGAGGGGAGCTGTTTTCCTTTACATCCTTTTTCAATCCATTTCTTTCAATAACATTTTCTCTCTCATACTGTGCATCCATACTAACATCAACCATAAATTTTATGAATTAAATTGTAACCTGACAACCTAAGCCCCACACACTTTGGGTATGTCTACACTACAGCGCTAATTCGAACTATCTTAGTTAATTCGAACTAAGCTAATTCGAATTAGCGCAGCTAGTCTTAAAAACTAGTTCGAATTAGTGTTTTGCTAATTCAAACTAGCATGTCCACACAGAGTGGACCCTGAACCGCGGTTAAGGATGGCTGGAAGCAGTGCCGGCAGGGCATGTCCACACAGAGTGGACCCTGAACAGAGGTTAAGGCTGGTCGGAAGCAGTGCCGGCAGGGCATCAGATGAGGACTTAGAGCGTGGAGCTGCTGTCTCGGGCTAGCTGAGGGCTGTGCTTAAAGGGACCCGACCCCCACCCTGGACAGACAGTTCTCAGGGTTCCCCGCTTGCAAAGCAGTCCTGGCTTGGAGTGCCCGGAGTACCCACACTGGGCACATCACAGCACTCAGCCATTAGCCCAGCTGCACTTGCCGCAGGCTGCCATCTGGGGAGAGGGGGCAATTGAGGGGCTGCAGGAGAGCTTCCACCCCAGAAGCCCGCAGAGCTAGCCCTCTCCTCCCCATCGGGGGCTCATACCAAATTCCTCCCTCACCTCCTTCTACTTACCCTTCCCTAGCCCCCCTTCCTGATGTACAAAATAAAGAAAACGTGTGTTCAAAAATAGAATCTCTCTTTATTGAACAAAACTGGGGGAGACTGGGAAAAGCAGGTGGGAGAGGGGAAGAGAGAGGGTGGGAGAGGGGAGGGCAACTACAATGATGAGGGGTTTGGAACAGGTCCCATATGAAGAGAGGCTAAAGAGACTGGGACCTTTCAGCTTAGAAAAGAGGAGACTGAGGGGGGATATGATAGAGGTCTCTAAAAGTATGAATGGTGTGGAGAGGGTGCATACAGAAAAGTTCTTCATTAGTTCCCATAATAAAAGGACTAGAGGACACCAAAGGAAAGGAATGGGTAGCAGGCTTCAAACTAGTAAGAGACAGTTGTTCTTCACAAAGCAAAGAGTCAGCCTCTGGAACTCCTTGCTGCAGGAGGCTGTGAAGGCTAGAACTAGAACAGAGTTTAAAGGGAACTTAGAGAAAGTGATGGAGGTTGGGTCCATGGAGTGCTATTAGCTGGGGGGTAGGAATGGTGTCCCTGCCCAAAGTTTGTGGAAGGCTGGAGACGGATGGCACGAGACAAATGGCTTGGTCACTGTCTTTGGTCCATCCCCTCCAGGGTCCCTAGTGTTGGCCGCTGTCGGCAGATAGGCTACTGGGCTAGATGGACCTTTGGTCTGACCCAGTACGGCCATTGTAAGCTCAGGGCTCAGGGTCGGGGGCCTCACTGGACCACCATGCAAACCTGCTCCTGGGTGGCCAGGCTGGCAGCTCTCCTGCCCTAGATGGTCACTTTCCTGTGCCTAGTGCAGAGGTCATGGACGAGGTCCACGATGTCTGCACTGGACCAGGCGGGTGCCCGCCTCTTGTGGACCAGGGCAGGCTCCCGGGAGCCGCCAGCCTGGTCCCGGGAAGAGGGGGAGGGCTGGGGGGCATCGGGTGGCTGGCTCGAGCCGTGCCAGGTAGAGAGTCTGCTGACTGGGTGCTGGCAGGCTTGCACCTGGCATGGGCACCATAGCCAGCCCGTGCCCCTTTAAGAGATCCGGGGCCGGGAGGGGGCAGTAGAGTATTCCTGGTGTTGGCCAGAGTGGCCACCAGGGAAAGCTGGGGAGGGCTAGCCTCCCACTAGTTCAAATTAAGGGGCTACACAGCCCTTAATTCGAACTAGTAAGTTCGAACTAGGCTTAGTCCTCGTGGAATGAGATTTACCCAGTTCGAACTAAGCGCTCCGCTAGTTTGAATTAAGTTCGAACTAGCGGAGCGCTAGTGTAGCGCCTATCAAAGTTAATTCGAACTAACGTCCGTTAGTTCGAATTAACTTTGTAGTGTAGACATACCCTTAGGGGGTTAGGTCCCACACATTCTTCCTGGATCCACTATGGGGAAGGAGAAAAAAATCCCACTCTGCCTTGGCTGGTCTGACAGTGAGGGGAAAATTGCTTACTCCCCTACCCCCAAGGAGGAAAGAACAACTAGCACAATGCCCACAGCAGATCATAAAGCAGTGGCAGGCAACCTGCAGCCCACAGGCCTGCAGACCACCTGGCTGCTTTCCTCAACATGCCAGTCTCACATTGGGGCACTGCACTTGCTGCCCTTCTCTCTCCCTCCCAGCATGTTCAGAGGAGCTACAAATTCCGTGATTCACCCTCGGTCCTTGCTCCTCCCACTCCCTCCCAGAGTTAGAGTGCCTCAAAGAGCTGATACACAGCTTTCTAGCTCTGGGAGGGAGAGGGGTGCATGGTGATGGAGCATTGTGAGCTCTGAAATCAGGTGTTTTGTGAGCTCTAAAAGTACTGGGAGGTGGTGGAGCAGGTATGTGTGGGGATCCAGTGCTCCAATGCAAGAGAGGCACATAGGGGATGGAATCAGATGAAGGGAGGGGGGGAGCATGGGGCTGCAGATGGCACCCAAGTGGGCCACAGGTTGGTGTGACCCACTGAGGTGTAGGAGGGTCATTTATGCAGCCCACCCACCATACTTGGCTGCCCATCTGTGCCATAAAAGGACTAGATTATTTTTTAGATTCTGTGGATCAGAGGATGAGCATGATCCAGGCACAGATGGACTTTTCTGGAACTGTGTCTAAAAATACATCTAGACTACAGAGCTTTTCCGGGATACCACTGGTACCATGGTGATCACAACTTAGACCAGGACAAATTGAATTCAGCATGTATGTAAGCCAATTGTTTGCAACCATTTTTAAACATAATAAAATAATGTATTATGTACAGGCCCCATCAAATTGACGACCATGAAAAAAATATCACGGACCATGAAATCTTTTCTTTTTTTCTGCTTTTATCCTATACTATAGAGATTTCACAGGAGGGGGCATCATTTCTCAAATTGTGGGTCCTGACCCAAAAGGGAATTGCAGGGGAGCCACAAGATTCTTCACAATATTGCCACCCTTATTTCTGCACTGCCTTCAGAGCTGGGTGGCCAGAGTGGTGGGTGTTCGCCAAGTGCCCAGGTCTGACTGTGACACCATACTAACAGCAACACCATATCACCACCCTTACTTCTGTGCTGCTGCCTTTGGAAATAGATGGCCAGAGTGACATTTGCTGACCGAGGGCCCAGCTCTTTAGGCAGCAGTGCAGAAGTAATGGTGGCAATACCTCTCCATGCTCTCCTTACTTCTGTGCTGCTGCTCGTGGTGGTGGTGATGGCTCTATCAGCAGAGCTGGGATTCTGCTCAGCAACTGCTGCTTTCCAACTATCAACATGTGCAGTCAGTAGTGCAAAAGTGAGGTTTGTAATGTGACACCTTACACACCAGGGACAGATGACCGTTTTGTGGGGCCCCGGGCAGCATAATTTCGCGGGGCCCCCCTTTGCCACGGCGCATGCACGGGGCTTTTTGAAATGCGGGGCCCGGGGCGGCCGCCCCATTCGCCCTGCCCTATATCCGCCCCTGTTACACACAGTACCCTTGTGATCCTCCCCCGACTCCTTTGGGTCAGGACCTATACAATTACAACACAGTGAAATTTCAGATTTAAACAGCCGAGATTATGGAAAACCCTATGTCTATGAAATTGACCAAAATGGACAGTGAATTTGATAGGGTTCTAATTATATACAAGACCACAAATGAAGAAGAAAAAGATTTATGATTGTTGCACTGAGATTATATAATTAATGGGAGAAAAATAATGAACATATAAAGGAAATCATTCTTCATAAAAGAAGAATCAGAGCTTTGAAAGTAATCTGCAAAAGTAGATGTTTTAAAAATTATTCAGCCAAATTTTTGTTTCTGGTGAATGTATTTTTAACCCAACATGTTTCTAAATGACAACTATTTTTTGTACTAAAAAAACCCTGTACATTTCATTTCTTGTTCTTCTCATGTAAGCTATTAAAAGGGAAAATAGTTCCAAAAGTTTCTATTGACAGATTTTCTCTCTCAGAATGTCAGGTATGAACCTGCAAAATCACCAAATTGACCTGAAGTTTATTATAAGTTGCATATTACCAACATGATTTTATTTAATCTCTTCTGCTTTTTTTGTGGCTTTTAAACATGTGTAATGTTAACAGAAACATCCTGTTTTATGACTTGTTGATGTTGAGAGTAGAATTGATGTATTTTAATCTGGTATATGTCTATTATAGTTCAGCAAACGTGTTCGGTGTGGTTTTCTTGCTAGTATAGTTTTGATTTTCATCAGCATTTAAATGAGTTCTTATTAGTTAAAGATCCTGCTTTCACTGCTCTTTTAGTAAAGGCTGCTAAACACTAACATTTAAACTGGAAATGTTGACCTATTTAATGGTTACATTCAGTATAGCTAACAGTCTGTTAGAATTGTATGTAGGAAAAATATGCCTCCTAGTGTAAAGAAGGAGAAATGTGTACTTTCATGAACTTGCTTGATGAAATTACATTTTGGTAGCTGCAAGCAGTGGATGTGATTCATTCTCCCTCAAAGAGATAAAGAGAAACAGCATATATTTAACCGAGTGTGGGAATTGCTCTGGGGGAAAAGCCTATTATACATTTCAGATAAATGTGTGTTATAATTTCACCAGTGTGGAATTAAGAAGCAGAGAGAAAAAATATTTATATCCTTCATATGTTTTCCTAATTTCTACCCATAATTTGTAAACACTGTAAATGTTATGTAACTCAAAATTATGCCTTCATGTAAGGAAGACTGGACTTGGGTGAAAAACGGTAACAAACTCTTTGCATTTTAAAAGTTTCACTTTTAAACATAAAATGAAGAAAATGTTTATAATTCCTCAGGGTATTCCCAGTAAAAAATACAAATTTGGAAGCAAATTCATATTCTTGGAAGCAACGTCTAAAATAGCTCAGTCTGCCATTAATGCTATTTATATAATACTTTTTAGTTCCAGGATATTAAACAATATTTGTATCAGTGTGGTTGATAAAACCCAAGTCCCTGTATTTTAATAAAACCAGTGCTATAGTTGTTCTATAAAATGATGTCAGGGGAATTAAATCATAATATAATTTCAGCAATAAGCAGGAATATTTCTTTGGCATAGTTTAAGTATGATTAAAGTTCAGAATTCTGGCAAATGTGTCATATTAAACTTGGTCTGATCCCATGTGGAAAAACTAATCTTTCCATGCAAAGAGCTTTGGTTCGCAGTGTTACTATCACAGGGGCCACTGGGTGACAGTGTTTTAACCTTACAGTCTATTCCCACTGTATAATCCTTGCTTTTTTTTTTTTTTTTTTTTTTTTACTGCTCCAAAGTTGCTTGTTCCACTTGGCTAGACTGAGTAGTGGAGTATATAGAGTTTAATGTGTAGGCGGAGATATCTCTATGTTAACTTTTTCTCTCCAGATAAATCATTGTCCATAGCTATTTTTGTGTTTCATATTCTGAGAACTAGAAGAACATTTGCCTTTGAGACATTTCCTCCATTTCATTAAACACAAGTTCATACCTCACACAGAATCTTACACTGTCACATTTAGCTACAGGCAAATAGTAGCAAGAGAAAATGGAGTCAAGTTGGTGAATTAACTGACTGAAAAGTTATAAAATAGACTGATGACTGGATTCAATCTTATCACCATGAATTTGTTTCTGTAGAACAACAACAGCTGAGAGGTGTGAAATGTATCAGCATTTAATTAAGAATTCTATAGCATTTTTGTTTTAGAAAGAAGACATATAACCAAATTATGTACTGATTTATTTTCCCTTCCTCTCGTGTATCTTTACAGGATGTGTGGATTGAGTCAGGGTTGAATCTCACCTCTGCAGCTCATTACATAAATATGGAGCAGGTGTGTGGTGCAGGTACTCCATAAAGCAGAGAAACAGAGATCAGATAAATGGCTTGGTAAAGGATTTAAAGGTGCTAAAGAGAGTTTCATAGATGCTTAGAAGCAGAAGTGACCGTTTTAATGATCTAAGATGGACTCCTAAATAACCCAGGCCAAAGAACCTTCCATGATAATTTCTGCATCAAGCCCATAATTTCTGGTATAACTATAGTATATATCTTTTAAAAAAAAAATCCAACATTGATTTAAGACTTCAAATGTTGAAGAATTTGTCCATTGTGCTGATATTTATAAACATTGACTGATTTATCTCATACACTTCACTTTGATAAACTAAGCAGACTGTGCTTCTTAAACTTCCTATAAGCCAAATTGTCTAAACTCATATTGGTAACTCTTTTATACACTTTTCCAGTTTTTCAACATTCTTTTTTTTTTTAAGTGTGGACTCCAGATCTACACATTACATAAGTGGAATGTGACAAATTCTGCATGCTTAACCACTTAATCATCCAGACCTTTAATAACAATCTCAAGGTTAAAATGACATAACCACAATTTCAATGTAAATGTCTATAATAAGAAAAAAACCCTTGTGATAAAACCCCTAAAACACAGGCAGGCTTTTATTGATTTCCTTCTGCACACATTTTTGTGTTTTGATGTCAGTGGGTATTTCTTCATGCCTCAGCAGCTGAACAAAAAGTCCCTTTACATTAGGATTAACACAAAAACTCAGGCCAATTTTATAACCACCTTAGTAACTGATAAAAAGTAGAGCAACGATCGAAAATTGCAGTTTAATGTCAGTTAAGTTTCTTATGCAGTGCACCATGCTGGAAACTATTTATAAATAATCATGCAGATTTTACAAAATGTAGTAACTGTAGTAAATTTCAATCCTGCAAGCTCTTCCACAAGTAAATAGTTTCATTGATTTCGCACCACATGTTCCCAGGTTCTCCCTGTGCAGCTGCATGCAGGCAAATAGTAGAAGTGTAACATGAGTGGAATAAATGCAAACGTAGAGGGTTTGTCGCTACACAAATCCCTGTAAGCAGCCAATGATTTAGATTAAATATTTTTCCCTTTTTAGAGCAATTTATTAAGCTAAAATTAACTTCTGTAAAGTTTATTCACATCGGGTAAAAATAAAAGTAGTGAATTATAATGTATAAGCTCAACGTTCCACGACACTCTTGCCTGTTCTTAAACTGAATAGCTCTAGATTTTTTGGGAAGGGGATAGAGGGAAGGAGACAACAGATTATAGCAAGATTTGCTGTGTGCTTTAGTTTTATAGGTTGAACCTCCCTGGTCCAGCACTTTTAGGACCTGACCCTTCCTGAAGGAGGGAGTTTGCCAGACCAGGGGAGGTCAATTCTGGCCCCTAGGCTAACAAACTCTGGGCTTTCCCAGAGTCTGTCAGCAGACCCAGGCGGGCTCCCCTTCTGGACCCCCAGCCCTGACAATATGTTCCCTGCTCCCAAGTCACTGGGCCCACTGTTTCTAGGGCCTCTGCCAAGTGCTACACCAGCCCCAGGTCTGCCACTGCTACTGAATTCTGCTGTTCTTGGGCTGCTGCTGGTCATTTAAATTACATTCTTACATGTCATTATCCATCCCTCCAGTAGTTGGTGCTCATCTCTGGAAAAATGCTGAAAGTTATTGGTCCAGTATCATATTTAACTTGGAATCTATAAGCAGAACGGATTAATATCTCCATAAGAAAGATTATGTATATTATCCTCCAGTTTACTTTAATTAATATATTTAAAATATATGTGCAAAAGTTAAACACCAGTGGACAGACTCAGTGCCTTATAAGTAATATATATTTTCAGATGATCTTTCCAACTGGGGTTCTGCAGGAGTCTATTTTGGGACTGGTTCTGTTCACTATCTTCATCAACAATTTAGATGATGGCATAGAAAGTACGCTTATTAAGTTTGAAGATACCAAGCTGTAAGGGGTTGCCACAGCTTTAGAGGATAGGGACAAAATTCAAAATGATCTGGAGAAACTGGAGAAATGATCTGAGGTAAATAGGATGAAGTTTAATAAGGACAAATGCAAAGTACTCCACTTAGGAAGGAACAATGTGTTTCACACGTGGGCTACGTCTACACTGGCCCCCTTTTCGAAAGGGGCATGCTAATTTTAAACTTCGGAATAGGGAAATCCGCGTGGGATTTAAATATCCCCTGCGGGATTTAAATAAAGATGTCCGCCGCTTTTTTCTGGCTTGGGGAAAAGCCGGAAAAAAGCGTCTAGACTGGCCCGATCCTCCGGAATAAAGTCCTATTCCGGAGGATCTCATATTCTTTGAAAGTAGGAATATGAGATCCTCCGGAATAGGACTTTATTCCGGAGGATCGGGCCAGTCTAGATGCTTTTTTCCGGCTTTTCCCCAAGCCGGAAAAAAGCGGCGGACATCTTTATTTAAATCCCGCGGGGGATATTTAAATCCCCCGCGGATTTCCCTATTCCGAAGTTTAAAATTAGCATGCCCCTTTCGAAAAAAGGGCCAGTGTAGACGTAGCCATACAGAATGGCAAGTGACTGTCTAGGAAGGAGTACTGCAGAATGAGATCTAGGGGTCATAGTGGACCAAAAGCGAACTATGAGTCAACAATGTGATGCTGTTGCAAAACAAGCAAACATGATACTGAGATGCATTAACAGGAGTGTTGCGAGCAAGGCACGAGAAGTCATTCTTCCACTCTACTCTGCAATGATTAGGCCCCAATTGGAGTATTGTGTCTAATTCTGTGCACCACGTTTCAAGAAAGATATGGAAAAATTGAAGAAGGTCTGGAGAGGAGCAACAGAAATGATTAAAGGCCTAGAAAACATGAGCTATGAAGGAAGGAATTGGGCTTGTTGAGTTTGGAAAAGAGACGAATGAAAGGGGACATGATAGCAGTTTTCAGGTATCTAAAATAGTGTCAGAGGGGAAAATTGTTCTCCTTGGTTTCTGTTGATAGGACAAGAAGCAATGGGCTTAAAACTATGGCAAGGGAGGTTTAGTTTGGACATTAGGAAAAGCTGCCTGTCAGGGTGATTAAACACTGAAATAAATTACCTAGGGAGATTGTGGAATTTCCATCACTGGAGATATGTAAGAGCAGGTTGGACAGACAGCTATCAGGGATGATCTAGACAGTGCTTGGTCCTGCTGTGAGGGCAAGGAACTGGACTTGATGATTTCTTGAGGTCCCTTCCAGTTCTAGTATTCTATAATTCTACGATTCTATGATATATTACACAAAAATATATATCCTTTAGACTCACATCTTTGTGTTATTTACTACCTTATACATATACGACCTTATACCTAACTTTTGAATGTGGGCCACTGAACATGAATTTTAAAAGTCAACATTCTGTGTATATTACACACCTCAAAGCTAGATTGTGCTCTTAGTTACATGCCATAAATCCAGAATACCTCTACTGATTTTATTGAGCAAAGAATTTGACTAAGAAGAGAAAACAACAACTACCATAGGAGTATATGATAAATACACCTCCTACTTTAATTTACATCATCTTACATGATTTTTCAGATTCCTCATCTTGTAAAGTACATCAGCTTACACTCCCTTTCACTAAGCAGCTGTCAATGGCCTATTGGAGATCAAATGTAAAGAAATCTACCTGAATTTGAAGGATCAGACTTATACTATCTTACAAATTAGGGCTATTTCAAATATTTATATAAGCATTTTTAAAATTAAAATTGAAGGATAATTTGCCAACTATTTTTCTGATTCATTGACCACTTAGTACATATTATAAATTTATCGCCATTAAATCCAACCCTGACATAAGCGGTTGAAAACTCTTTTGTCATTGCTGGAGTTTGCATCTGCTTCAATGGGCTGAATTTACTCTAAAGCTATGTCTAGACTGCAGGCTTCTTTCGGAAGAAGCTTTTCCAGAAGAGATCTTCCGAAAAAACTTCTTCCTAAAAAGAGCGTCCACACTACCAAAGCGCATCGAAAAAGCAATCTGCTTTTTTGAAAGATAGCATCCATTCAGTGTGGATGCTATCTCTCATTTCATCTGTGATTACTACAGATGAAATGGCCACCAGGGCACCTGTGCATTTTCCTCGTTCCTCTTCTTTCGAAAGAACTCCCTCTTCCCTGTCCACACACACCTTTTTCCGAAAGAACTCTTTCGGAAAAAGGCTTCTTCCTTGTAGAAAGAGGCTTACCAATGTCGGAAAAACCCCTCTGTTCTTTTGATTTTTTTTCGAAAGAACGTGATTGTAGTGTGGACATAAATGAAGTTTTTTCAGAAAAATTATCCTTTTTCTGAAAAAAAACTCTGCAGTGTAGATATACCCTCAGAGATGTGCAAAAGTCAGGGGACAAGTAGTTCACAGGAGATCAGGAGATCTTTTTTCTGTTCTCTCTCATTCTGTATTTACATATGTATGTACTAACACCCTTTTTGTTTCTTATTGATTTTCAAGATTGAACAAAATCAGAATTTCAAGGGGAAAGAAGCAGCAAACAAGCTCTGCTTGAATAGTTATAGTTTTCCTGAATTCATGTCCAAACCACTGAATTTCACAAGATTTTTGATTGAAATCACTGAAATTCAAACTATGATTTCTTACTAGCCCCTTTTACTTGAAACTTGCCTCAATTTCACTGCGAGTGCTATGAACATCTAAGAAATGCTTGGTGCAAATATCAACTTTGTTAAAAAAGAATCTTTAAACTTTTGGATTTGTTGTAAAAAGAATTAAATTGCACGATTGTTTAAGCTGGAGGCCACTGTATTTTCATTAGGATGTGCTCTGCCAATTAGCATAAGTTCATCAGTTGGGAGGATTTGTCTTATTTTCCCTTTTGTCATTTTGTAAGATTTAGAAAAAAGATAAACAACTGAATAAAATCCAATATTTCAGTCAAAATTGAATTGATCAGGAGATCACTATATGAATTCTGGAGTTCTCCAGAAGAAGGCAAATTAGTTTTAATCACGTGACACAAGATCAGTGAGTGACACTTGTGATTTTTACAAAATTCTAGGGCAGTAAGGCAGCAATATAATATGTTACATACAATTGGGGGGGGTGTATTTTTTGAGACTTCTGACATCTCTGGGGCAGCATTTCTTAGAAGTCATTGCACTACAACCCCCTTCTCACAATACAAAATATTTAATGACTCCAGAAAGGGCGGGGGGGTGGGCAGAGACCAAGTAGTAGGGGCTGTAATTTGAGCTGGCTTTACTTCTACAGGCTGCCTGGGGCTCTGACTCTGACCCCCCACTGTCACAGGCTGTCGCTATCCTGGACCTGTGCTGACAGGTACTCCCCTGGACTGGTCCCAGTGCTGCAGCTGCTGGGGGCATCTGTTTGCTCCAGCCCCGCTGCTGCGGGCTGCTCAAGGATGCCACTATGGTTGTGCTGGACCATGGATGTTGCCAGACTGGAGAGTGCCAGTTTTGGGAGGTGCAACCTGTACCAGTAAGTTGCCAATCAGTTTGTGGGGAAGTTTACTGTGGGAGCTGTACTGCTGCAAGTGTGCAGAGCAATAAATCACTATGCTATGGAGTACCATGACTGGCAAATGTGCAGGACATATTGGCTGCCTTAGCAGACATGTGATTTCCCAACTTGGCAGTGGGGTGTGTGTGGATAACACACACATTCCAAGTTTAGCTCCAGCCCATCTTAACACCAAGTACATTAACAGGAATCAGTAATTCTTGATGGTGCTGCAGGCACTTTTGGATCATCGTGAGCGTTTCATAGACATCAATATGAAGTGGTCTTCGAAACTGCATGATATATGCATTTTCAGGAACACTGACCTGTACGGAAACTGAAAGTGGGGACATTCTTTTCAGACCACAAAATTACAGTGGGAGATGTTGAAATGCCCCTTGTGGTCCTGGGAGACCTGGCTTAGCCCTTGCAGCCCTGGCTTATGAAACTGTACACGAGGACAACAATCCCTTATGGAGCTAGCAGTTTTTTGTCAACAAAAATGACCATTTTTCATGACAAAAATAGTGTTGTAGTGTGCACACTCATGCAATTCATTCAACAAAATGCACTTTTTCTTGACAAAACTTGCCAGCATAGACAAGCCCTTAGTCTTTATTATATTTTAGACAGAGTGGGTAGCATGCATATTTAATTCTTACTTTTGTTGCTGTAATTTTTTCCTCATTTAGTTATTCCTCCCTCAGAATATTGATTTGTGATTTATACTTTGTTTATGGCTAACTTTCTCTGGTAGAGACTCTGTCTCAAGGTATGTCACCTTTAAGCTGAGATGCAATTCTTTTTTTAGGTCTTTTATTCATTGTTTAGCAAGATACTGAATTGACAATCACTTCTATTCTGTAGATGTATCTTTCCACAAAATCATTCCAGCTTTTCGTTTTGAGAAATAATGGGAATTCGACTTCAATTCCCTCTACTTAGAAAGTAATCTTCTTCCTTTAGAGAATAAACAATAATTGTTACTTGTAAATGGCAGTTTTGAATGTACATGTTTATTGTCTAATTCCCAGTCTTATTTGTTCTGATACTGTGCTCCTCCCATACACTAATTAACTACATTCATTTTCAGTAATTTATAAAGTATACCTCTGTTTCAGGACAACAGCTGTTTTGTCCTTTTGCATTGCCTGGATAATGTTTTCTGTTTGACTCCTACTTTTCTTAGTACTTATGAACCACACTTTTTTTTTCTAAATGTACTAGCTTGTAAGTGTACCTTATCATGACACTTGAGAAGTAGAAGGTAACATGTATTGGTGCTCAAATGATCAACAGTATTATAGAATGGTGATAACTATACACACTTTGTGGCATGCATGGGAAAGTTTCTAGTCAAAAATTGAAATTCTTCATAAAGAAAGTACCAAAATGTACCAAACTTTTGCCTCCCAAAACTGTGAATTGTCCTCTTCCATAGACAGTGTAGAGTTACGCTGCAGTAGTTCGGAAGGGTATTTTGAGACATTCAAAAAGAACTCTTAATTTCAAGTGTATTTTTTTAGTATAGTTCTGTCCTAAGACATGATTACACAATTTCCATGGAAGTGAATTACATTTCTGTTGAAGTTGTGTCCACTTGCCTGAAGGCAAATATGATTCTTCATTTGTAGAAAGGGAAGCCTCATCCTCCTTAGCCATGGGAGCTCTGGGCTGCTTCCCCCCCGCCCTGGCACCCAACCTGGAGCTGCCTCAGAGCTGCCACTACAATGGTCCTTCTGTGGCCCTCATCAGTCTGACCTGGATCTGCCCCAGCTGGGGGACAAGTACTCCTCTCCTGGCTCTGCACACTAGAGCTGCAGTAGCCATTGAGAGGTGTTTCTCACCTGGCCCCCGGCAGCTATGGTGAGAGAGGGCTGGGGTAGTCCTCTCTTCCCCAGACAGCCTGCATACTGAACCCTTCATCCCCATCCCAGAGCGATGATTGAAATGAAGCATGTGCATTTTCATTGTATTTTCCTCAAAACAAACAATAACTGAGAATAAGGACTCAAGCAATGCCAGGTAAATCTTCTAGCATGATATAATATTAGCAAGTGATCTGAAAAATTGACTTGTAAGGCAATGAATTAGTGACAGCCTTACTTATAGTAGAGCTATCCACTCACTATAATGGAATCCCTTTGAATTCACATGTATACAATAGGTATCTGCAACTTCAACCCAACCCTGTCCAGAGAACAAAAAAATCAGTGCTTGTTTTATTATAATTTGTTTGTATTTTGTGTCTTGTGTTTGTTTCCTTTTGGGGAAGAGATTTCATTGTATTTTATTTTGCAAGTATGATACCAATGAGTTGATGTAACCGTGTTCCTCTTTGGAATTTCTTTAAAGTGGAGAAGTCCTTATTAATTCATTACATTAACCTGACAACAATCCTTAATCTAAGTCAGAAGACCCAGTACTAATTTGGTTTCTCTGACATAGGGAAAATGAATATTATGTTTGTTCCTTAAAAATGCATGTTTTCAACAAACTAAACAGTGTTGTGCCTGCCAATGCACAAACTTGGTCTCCTCTCCTTTTCAAAAGAGAAAAAAATTAATCCCTTTTTTCTTTTTAATTCAAATGACAACATATTAACATTTTAGAATATGAATGAATGGAGTCTCTGAAAGCAGGAATATTATTTTGATCAACTTTTAGACAGTGGCTTTATCTCCTCTCATTATGGATCTGGAGAAATACATGGTTCAGAAAAGTAGTTAAAGCACATTGAAAATAATGCTAGAATGTTTGCAATGTTCAGACATGTACTTTACATTATACTATGATTCCACTACAACAAAATAGTCATTACTTCTGTCAATCATGAGGAGACATGTCTTGCTACTCAGATGTGATAATATTTTAGTCTATTATGGCTAGCAGTTATTTAACATGTGTTTGGGGAGGAGTGGAAGGGCAGAAGATACTCATCTTCACATTTACCATAGCCTGTGATGGATATTTTTGTTCTTTTGCAATCATAATAACAATATCCATTGTTTTGGTTTGCACTGTAAGTTTATGCAGTATTCTTATAAAGTTTTGGAGTGTTAAGAAGGGGTTGTTTCCATATAAAAACACACAGAAAAGCATTTCTTGTTTTGCTTTGTCTATTCATTATGGAGACACGCAGGCAATCAGCACCTATAGTCACAATCAAGGACATTCAGATACCATGGTGATAAGTGTGATTTAACAACCTAAAAAAAGATATATTCTTGATAATACTTTCTGGAGTCAGATACAAAATGGTAGAATCTCCCTGGAGGATGTGCCACAGGCAATTTTACTAGAGGTGGTTCATGCAGTTGCTTGTTACCTTCCAGTCTACTTTATTAATTTTTCTTCTGAGGAAATCTCCTCTTGTTTAAAGAAAATTAATCCTTATAGAGTATAGAAATTGCTGCTTGTCATAAAGAAGTAAAAATGTTATCATGCCTATATATATATGTGCACTATTCTTTGATCTATATCTAGACTGATGTAATCTCCCAAGTGCACATTTGTATTTCTCCAAGGGACAGCTTGCCATTTAAAAGTGATTTTCATTGCTCCTCTCTTGTCAAAAATCAAATTGTACTAGAGACTAAAAATTCATGGTATTAGCTGTTGAAAGCATCCCCCAAAATTCTTCAACCTGAAAAATCAGAAGTTTCATTTTCAAGACATGATATGAAATGTAATTTATCTGAAGGTAACCTAATTTCTGTAAAAGAAGACCTCTTCTATCATCCTGGTTATATGCCTGATTCTTCTTTGAGAGTAGGTCTCTGGTGATTTAATGATCTAAAGTCAGTGATTAAGCAGTAGGCAGGGACAAAAAAAGGGAACTTTCCTTTTGGATTCCTGAATACTCAGGATTAAAAGTACTGTGTGACACTGAAAGGATACAGGTGTGTTTATGTAAAAAATTTCACTGGGATTGCTACTGGAGAGATAGCTTTGTCAGCTGTTAAAGCATATTAGTTAATAATTGTCCTTTAATTTAAAATATTTCATGTTTTAAAGAAAAGAAAGTATAAATAAGAGCATTCCCATCTCCATAATTCATTAAGATAGATTGTACACAGATAGGTTTTGCCATGCATTATTATTAAATTAGATCTTAATTTTTGTACATGTAAAAATATGCATGGATGGGATTATATGGCCTTGGAATTATTAACCAGTTTTGATATTTAGCTTTCACTAAGCAATGTTTGTGTCAAGCAGCAGAGATAATAAATACACTGTAGGTATCCTCTTAATTGAATTTTATCTTATACAGATTCTTAGTTGAGTCACCTAGGTTAATACACACTATTTTTAAGAGAGTTTTATGTGAGTAAATATACCCTGACAAAATAATGTCATAGAAAATAAGCCTCTGTAGAGAAGCCAATACAATTCAAGTGTTATTTTAAGCATATTGGGTTTGCAAAAATGTAACAAAAGAGGCTGGCTTGATCGTTACTGTTATTGCAAGGCCCTTGAAACCCAGCCACTTCCCAGTTCTGAGTATGAATGGGATCTGGCAAGCAGAGCTTAGTCATTAACTAATGAATTGTAGCTGCAGTCTTTCAATAAAAATATGTAGGTGGCTAGTAGTGCTTTAGCATTACCAGCAATTTTAATGTCATTTGTAGGTTAGCTTGTGAAATTAAAAGTTGAAACTGAAATTTATTTTTCTTTTGCCTTTAGAAAGGAGCCTTAACTGCAGATAATTAGGATAATTCAGAAAAGGAACTAAATGGTGCCACAAAAGTGTTCAGACATAACTTTGTGGATTAACTTTGGATGATGCAATTTCATTGATTCTTTTTTTTCCCCTTATGATGTACAAAGCAGTCTAGGCTGAGAAATTGTATAAGCTCCATAATGTTGGTAGTGTTACACCAAGGATAATCATGGGACTCTTAGTTTCTTTTCCCTAAACTGGTGAAGCATAATTATGCACTTAAAGTGTGTACATGATTCTCTTGATATGCAAGCAGCTAAAAACATAAATGGCTATTTACATGCACAATTACACAGTTTGGAATTCACAGAAATTATGTATAATTGGTCACATATTTTTGCACATCTAATACATAATCTCTGTGTAATAGGTGAAGAAACATCAGTGCGCAAATTGCAAAAGACAAATGTATACACTGACATCTGCAGACTTATTGCCATCTGTGATTAAAACACAGGTTTCCAGTATCTAAATTTTACCAATGGTGGTATTGAGCTATCCAGCTCCTCTTCAGCAATAATGGAGATTGCATAACTGAGACCTTAAACTTATACTTGATAATATACCACCTATTGTTTCCAAAATAGCTTGTGTTAGATATGGACATGTTTAAAAAATAAAAATCTGAAGTCTCAGTTAATGTGGTCTGGGTTATATTGTTTGCAGTCCAATTAAACTCTTATGGTTGCATTTTTCAAACTGGTGCATAGGAAGCTATGCTCACAACTCCTGTTACTGAAGATTTCTCCTCGGGTCCCTTGATTCTGTTGAGCTTCACTGAGAGGGTTTGCTTACATATGGACTGCTGGATTAGGTCCATGGTGTTTGGGCAGTTCAACTTGAAAACACCTTGAAATAGCGAGGAGTCTATTTTGGACTTACTACACATACTTAAGTCCCATAGATACTAAGAAGCAAGCTATTCAACGAAATGGATTTAGATCCTCTTAGGACTCTAAAGGTCTATCAATACCCTCCTTGCTAAAAGTCAGCAGCATGTCAAGATACTTACATGGATAAGTGGGCAAAGAAGACATCATGTCCAAATGACTGGGGTGAAGGAAAAGTATTACAAATAGTGGGTCATTTTGGATTTACCCATACCCATTTGTGAACAGCTCCTTTGTATGATGATTCAAAACTATTTTTCTTATAGGAAACTGGGCTAGTTAAGTAGTGAAACTCTTTAATAAGTAACAAGGGGTACTGTAACTGCCAAAGTAACATACCATTTGGATATTTTATTTACACTTTGGCTGAAGGGTGAACAGCTGGAGCCACCGTAATGTACATAAATAAATGAAACATCATTATGCAAGCACAGTAGAAGTTAATACTTCTAAAAGAGGTGGTAAAAATACATTTTGATCCCTGGAGAATATTTTTAGTAATGCAATATAACCTACGCCACACTTCTCTCTCATTTTGGAGGAGCATCTTTTATAGCCAGTGTCCTACTGCACTGATCCTCAAACTGAGGTCCCAAGTAACTTTGGAGGGTGGAAGACTTGAAAATACACTACATGATTGTGTCTAGTTACAGTACACACAAAGTTGACAGCAGACAGTTGTGGCTCTTGAAAAATAAACAATAAAACAAAATGAAAACTTGCTTACCTTGCAGAAATATCTTCACACCATTTATAAACTGGAATTTATATTTCATAATAGTTATAAATTAGACCAAACTTTTCTGACTCCCCTGCCAGCAGCTGCTATCTTATCAGAATGCGACCATCTTTGTGATGCTGACAGCATGGAATCTTAATACAGTATCTGAAACTGGAATCTGGTTTCTGTTTTGCTTTAATATCAGAGAAGTAAATGTGTTTGGTAATGGAAATGTATGATGTTGACATATGAGGGTTTATTTTTTTTTCCAAACTTGTATTAAACGAGAGTGAAAACGGGCACTGGGTCACTGTAACATTGCTGGTGTCACAAATCTTGACATTTTTCAGTTCCTAACTCTTGATATTTTTCTGTTTTAGAAGGAACGCCAGCAGAAATGCTAGAAAGGTTGGTTCAAATTATCAACTTGTATATTAGTGTAGCTGCATTAACTCCAGCAGATAAATTGGCCTGATCATTTTGAAAGTAAAAAGATCTCAATTTCAGTTATATCTGTTTTGCCAATAAAAATTAAGGACCAGCCTGGTGGTATTTGCATCTTAAATAATTATTTTGGTTTGCTTCCTTCTTCATGCTTCTGCCTCTGCAGCCAACAACAAACCTCTCTCTCCCAGGTTCTCTTCTTACTTCCCACACCAATCCTTCATTCTCCAGCCCTCATCATTTCTTTCTCACCTGTTTTAGGGATGTTTTCTCCAGAATGTCCTTTCCCCACAGCTTCTGCTTAAGCCTTAAGCTTAACTCTACGAGAAAGTTTCTAACTATTACATCTAGAAAACTAACCAAACAAGTTAACCAACCAAAGAAGTTCAGCTGTATTATGCAATAATGGGTGGACATGGAAGACTAATCTTTTCCTATACCAGGAAGAGATGACAGTATGTGGCATAATTGTTTCTTGGTGTCCCTTAGATTCAGATATATTTCAAAGCATTATCTCTCCTCCTCCGTATATAAAGTTTTATACATGCTGAGAATCTTTTATTTTTCTTATGTGTACACATAGTATAGGTTTTTGCAATGTTGTGGAAGCTCCCTGGCTTATGATGTCAGAGGAAGGGAGTGAGAGAGAGAGAGTAGGTGAGGTAGTATCTTTTATTGGATCAACTTCTATTGGTGGAAAGTAAAAGCTTTTGAGATACACAGAATTGTTTTTCAGGTCTGGGGAAGCAGAGTCACTCAGACTTGAAATGAAGTGGCGGAGGCTGATCTACCTGGGAGAGAAAGGGAAATACAAGATAATGTATATATGTGGTGAACCCTTAAATCTGTAACCTGCTATACCTTTTACATTGCTTGGCTGTGAGAGCTACCACCCCTGATCAGCTCAGACCTAGCTTCCAGTGTGTAAGTTATTTTGACTTATATGAGTGCTGCAGCCAGCCATTCTTGAATTACACTACAGAATGGAAAAAGTAAACACCAGGTCCTAGGCTTCCCCCAGAACCTTATGTCTTATACTGCCCAGCTCCCTTCTGGACAATAGAAGTTCATATAAAGTTATTTTATTAATAGAAAATAGTATTCACAAACCCTGTTATTGCAAATGGAATTTCCCAAAAACTTCAATTCAAACAATACAAATTTATTAAGTGCAAAATAACATACTGTAAGGGTGTGTCTACACTGCAGGGCTTAACTTGAAATAAGCTACGCAATGACGTATCTTATTTTGAAATAGCTTATTTCGAAATAGGGAGCATCTACACAGCACTTATATTGAAACAGAGCAACTTCCCTTGTTCCTTGTACAATGAGAGTTACAGGAGTCAGAGTAAGAAGTCTTCCAGCTTGACAGTATTTTGACACTATTTTGAAATAACTTCCTGTTGTGTAGACTTGGACTAAGTTATTTCGGAATAGCGCTATTTTGAAATAGTGTTGTAGTGTAGACGTACCCTAGTGAATATAAATAATGGGTTATAAAAATCAGAAGTGATTACCAGAAAAGTAAAAGTAAAACTCAACTTGATGCTTAATGTAAGAAATTAAAATGAATTTAAAGGAAGCTCTCTCGCACTGTGTTTCATCGGTCTTACTGGCTCAACTTCTTTTACTAAGGATACCACCCCCAGTTCAATGCAGCATCCTTTGTTCTTCAGGTATGGTGGGTATCATGATCAGAAAAGAAGAAAGTAATGATATTGGGCATCTGCCCTCCTTTCTTATAGCTTTCTCCCTTCTTCAAGAAGCATCAACAGATGATGTTCCTGAGGCAAAAGTTTTGTGTGGACAGGAAACCCACACTGTATATTTTTAAGATGTACATTTTTCACCCATGTCCAGGGCTGGATTACCCAATAGGCAGACTAAGCACATGCTTAGGGCACCAGCAAAGCAGTTGCACCACCTGAAAAAAGAAAAGATTTTACAGTATAATATTGTTTTTATTTTGAATTACATATGAGGTGGGGGGGCACCATAATCTTTTCAGTGCTTAGGGTCTTTAAAGGTCTTAATCTGGCTCTGCCCATGTCCCTTTTCCTGCCAATGAATATCCACTTAAGCAGGTGATGGTCTGTTTACCCTTTACTGAGGTATCACCTTGCCTTTTGCCTAGAAGGAACTGTTTTAGCCTTCCACTGACTTGGATTATAAACCATACAGTGGAATCTTATGACTGCATGTACAACACTGCCACCTGCATTTTATCAGGAAGATATTGACCAGAGAGTTATGAGTTTTCAAATGATACCTTACAAGGAACTACAAAAGATATTATAAAAGGTATGCAAGGAGTGAATACAAGGGTACAGATCATCATAAATTAATAAGGTGCCAGCATGATGAGGTGGGGAGCATTCTTGTGTGGGACAGGTCCAAGATGGGTATGGACATTGCTTGGTGTATTCTGGAAGTGAATGTGGATTATTTTGGTGTGTTTGAACAGGATCAGAGCAAGAAGCGGGAAGGTTTTGTGTGTGTGTGTGTGTGTGTGTGTGTGTGTGTGTGTGTGTGTGTATATATATATATGTATATATATATATATACACACATACACAGTAAACTTCTGATAATCCGGCATCTTTAGGACCCAGGGGGTGCCAGATTATCAGATATGCCGGAGCAACGGAAGAGGGGCTATGAGAGGTCTGGGGTGGGTGGTGAGGTCGGCGCTGAGGGACCAACCCGGCATCACCCCAGCTGCTCTGCCTCTGGCTTCCCCAAGTCAGCCACTGCTGAAACTGACCAGCAGCAAACTTGGGGAAGCCAGGAGCAGAACAGCTGCAATTGTCCAGCTGACCGGAGCACTTCTGGGTTCCAGTTGGTGCTAAACTATCAGGAGTGATGGACCACTGGATGTCGGACAATTGGAGTTTTACTGTGTGTATATATATAAACTTGAGACCAGCAGGCTGAAGGCAGATCTTACCTTGTCTATGGCTCATAAGATGTTCATAAATTATTCTCCCATCTGTATAGACCTGAAGGGAACAGTGGTGCCCAGAAATTATTTTTTGGTCTTTTCAAGATGTTCACCTTTCACCTTCAAGATGTTCAGCTTTCCAAAGGTGTCAGCCTGTTTAATGCAGCATTCTGCTGAGTGTCCTATGAATTGCATCAACTCGGTTTGGCAGTTTGCTGACAGCAGTACTCTGCTTTAATGTGAGAATATGCTCCTCTCTTCAATTGACCAGTAAAGTCTATATGATTAAACTGATCTTTGGTAAATATGTATTAACTATGTAGTGAGACTAAACTTTGGTATCAGGCATGATGTTAAAAGAGTCCTGGCACTCACCAGAGACATTTATTAAGAGAAATGTATGCACAAGGAAGTCTTTAATTAGGTTAAAATAGAAACACTTCCATTTGTGAACATTATTTTGCTTATTTTATATAATATCCAAATACTACTATTCTGAATATGTAAATTCTATGCAAATTCTGTTCAATGCACCAGAAAATAATTTACTCCATACATATCCACACTGAGTTAACTGAAGTCTCAGGCAAGTTAACCAGCTTAATCTGCTGAGCAGATTTTTTTTTCTATTTTTTCTTTGTTAAATGTAATTTAAATATTGTCTAGTGAATTAGTTGAGATTAATTTAAATGAGGAAGTCATCTAAAATACCTCTTTTTCTACGATTTCAAGTGTGTAGAATATGCATAGGAGATCATTGCCAAATGCAAATTTGGCGTTGACACTTTCTATAAAGAATGCAAAGTGAATTTGTTTTTTCTGCATTTATTCCATAGCTGTGCTATGTGGAATCAGTCATCCACAATTGATGGGTCACTTATTGTAGCTAATTGTATGAGCATGGCTACTACTACAGTAAAAAATCCAGGTTTAAATGAGTTCCTGGGAGTTTACCAACAAAAAAAATGTCATAGAAAAGATTATTGGACTTCTTTATGTAGTTAAGGATCAGCTTTTCAGATAAACTGTTCTCTAGGATGTTTTTTAATTCTCTTGAAGAATGACCCATTGATCTATGTATTAAAGTGCTGTGCTTGAAGTGGCTTGGAAATATTGCATTTCCACCTTTTCAATCAATTGTAACCTTCAATACAAAATAAATGTATTATAGGAGGAAATGCATTGGTTTATTTTACTACCAAGATGTTGTTTCTTTGTCAACACATGTGAAGAAATGCTCTCTAAGCTGTCACAATTAGTACATTAGTTTGATGGACAGGATAAAATAATTAGCATAAAATTAAAGAGGCAAACCCTCCACCAAGTGTGCATGAGCATACTTTGTTCTCTAACCAATGCAGCTTATAGGGAAAGCCAGCATAATCTGCTAATTATAAAGTACTTTGATTACCTGTAGGTCTGTCTTGCATAGTAATTTCATAGCTGTATTGTAGTAATCAAAGTAATTTCTTTTCTACCATGTAAGGTGAATTTATTATCTGACCAAATACTGGATCTTATTCTCTCAAGTCCTTGATGAGGTTGACATGAGCAATTTATAAAACTTCTGGAAACTCTGTCTTTCCCTTATCCCAAAACCACACTTATAATTTATTATAGGACAGGGGGAATAAGGGGTGGAAGGAACTATTAATATCATGTGATAAAGAAATTTGAACAAGCAAAAATTCCTGAATGTTCACATTAATGAAATCATTACACTGGGAATTTCTATGCAGAAAATATCCATTTTACTTTATTGAATTTATCTATTATCTGTGGGTACAGATTAGTCGATTTGCTCATTATCAAACTAAACTTGTAGCATAAATCAAGGACTTAAAGCATTACTTAGTGTGGTTCTTCCACATACCATTTTTAACCTGTCCTTCCTCACTTTAGTTTAAAAATAGATAAATTTGTACTATTTCATTTCTCAGGCTTAATATTGACTGTAAATTTTAAGAATGCATGAAAATGTCTCTATAGCCACCAAAGAAATGTATCCCTATATTGTCATTTAACCAGAGTTTCTAACAGATGTAGCCATTTTCATTTTACTTCTAAATACTTAATATTTTTAAATTTGCTTATCTAATGTCTTCCTTTTTTCTATATTTTTCTTTTGACCAGTGGTGTGTGTACACTCCAAGAATTGTATACATTTACATTTTAATTTAGGGTTTTTTTTAAGAAAATAATTTCATATTTGTAAGAGAAACCAGTAGTATATTGAAATTCCACAATGTGGAATGAAAGGTCCATTTGAAACAAGAAGTATAATGGTAAGACTGTTATATAGACCATTTCTGGATTTTAAAAAACATCTGCAAGCCATCTCTGCTTCATCACATTTTCTTTCTGAGGATGCCATCAGTGGATTAATAAACATAATCATATGTAGAATACCTAGCAGAGAAATGGTAGATGTTAACTTGGTAACATTATTCTACTGGAGCATGTGATTAATCATGGCAGAAAATGTCATTTCCCTTCTTAATCCATAGATAAGGGTGCAGGAAAATATGTATACATATTTCCTTTATTTGAGGAGTCCTTATGTAATTAAGACTATTATTTTCACAAATAGAAATTTGCAAAACTACACATATAAAGGAAGAAATGCTATTTGCACTGGGAGTTTTACGATCTAATTCAAACTTTTACTCTTTCATAAAATCACACCTGAGTGCAAAAACAGATCTGCTAAAAATAGGTACATTGGTTTTTTTTTCACATTGTAATTTTTCAGTCTGACACTTCATTATGCCTTCCCACAAGCATAGAGTCATAATGTGTAGATTAACCACTTCCATCTTGTTGTGTTTTACCTTTCCTTAAAAAAAAAAAAGGAACACAAAACATAACATCAGACTTTGCACTTCTGAAGCACTCATTGCCTCTGAATTATCTGTGCCTTGATGCTGCTAATATCCTTTTTCAGAACCCTATCAGAAATTTCCATGTTCCCTGAAAATTCCATTAGCACTCTTACCCTCTCAGGCTATGTTTGCATTGCAGGGAAAAGTCGGGAAAAGATACGCAAATTGCGAACAGCAATTTGCATACCTTTTTCTGCTTTTCTTCCTAAAGAGGCTTTTCCAACATTTGTCCGGTCTCCAAGGGGCAAAATGTTGGGAAAAAACCCTCTTTCAAGACATCCCTTCTTCCTCATAAAATGAGGTTTACAGGAATGCCGAAAAATGCATCTGCTTTTCAAAAACATTTTTTTTTTTCAGAAAAGCAGACGCATTCCTTGGACGTCTGCAGTATAGACATAGCCTCAGACTAGCTTCTTGTCACACTGCATGGATACACTGCATAGACAGTTCTCCCCTTTTCAAACTACTTTTGAACTCCTCAGCTGACCCATTAAATGCAGCCTGCAATATCTGGTCAGAGCAGCCAGGAACAGAATATTTGGTTACTAGGTTTTCATCCTTGCACAGCTAAACACCTGGAGGGAGAAACATTCTGATTTCCCATCAAAAACAACAAGAAAGCTTGGAGCAAAGCTCTGACTTTTAATAGAATGCAATCAAGTTTTCCTGAACACAGTTTTCTTCCTTCTGCTGTTACCTAAGGTTTACAGGACCCTAAGTAGTGGGAATTTAACTGTTTCTCCCCAGTCAGTGTCATGAACAATTCTTCTTTCTGATATACGATTGATACAAACTAGAGTACTTTTATCTAAAAGTGCATTTTATTAGGTCTCAAGTGCATGCATACAAATATAATATGCTGTAGGTGTAGGTCCAGGGCATTTTAAATTTTTACATTCGCCAAACTTAAGATGATATCAAGGAACCAGCAGTGGACTTCCCTCCTTTCCCCTAGCTGCTGGAGAATGTAGATGTCAGTTCCATGCCCAAAGAAAAGTTCTTTGGACTACTTCAAAGCATTCTACTTATTTATACATTTTACCCTAACACAGCATATAACTCATAATAGCCCCTAATAGGCTAACAATTTCCCTAGCAACAGCCAACAACAATTCATTAGCAAAGCATTTCTAGTCAATAAAACTTACATATCAGAAGCATCTAAAAACAAGGCTTTTCTATTTTCTTTTATTTTCTAGAACTTAAATTCCTGGTTCCAACACCTTCATTCTGTTAACAAACAGTCTTTCAGGGTCCTAAAACTACAGGTATTTGATGTCTGGGCTTCAGCTGGCCATGGCTGAACATAAAATACATCTTGACTGTCAAATTCTGAGATATGCACAGGGATGTAAAATTCAGAGACTACACTGCAAATGAGTAGATGATTTATTACAGTATAATCCTGTGCAAAGGCCCTAAGCTTGTGCCTGATTTCTTCCTTATTACTAGTTTTGCCAATCTTCCAGAATGATGATCTCCATGAGTTAGGATAGGGCTTTGTATTTAGATTGAAAGCCCGTTGAGATAGGAATCATATTTTTGTTCTGTGTTTGTATAGTGTCTAACACAATGGGCCAGAAAGGGTTATCTGACATGCAATAATCACATGACACAAAGACTCACCCTTCGACCACTGCTTCCTCCCTTTCCTACTTATTGGTGCCTACATGTTAACCACAGGGAGATCATTACAATCATGAGTGTCCGTTGCAACAGGTCCTTTTATTATTAAAAAAATATGTATTACAGCTGGTCATAGCTTTCGATAAAACAATTTGTATGACATTTTCATTGAAATAGAAATCTTTTGCAGGAACATGTTCATTTTGACAAGCTTTGATGGGGAGACATTGAAACAGTTTGTTATGACAATGTTCAAACATTTTGATTCATTTTATTTTGACTTCTAGGTTAAATATTTTAGTATTATAGTTAATATTTGGTGTGTATATATTATAGATTATGTTTTAATATAAAAGTCAAAACAAAATTAATCAAAGTTTAAAATAAATCTTTCAACTCTGTCAAAACAAAGCATTTTGATGTTTTCAAATCAGATATTTAGACTATTTTTATAGGTAATTTCAAAAAGTCAGCTTTTCATTCTGATTCAGAACTTCTCCCTCCCAAAAATGTTGGACTCTCCCCCAAGACAGAAATCCTGATTCTTGATCAACACTAATAAATATCCTAAATTTTGATTCCAGAGAACTATTTTGACTCTTTTAAGGTTGGGTAAGGATGATATGCATACAAGAAAGGAAGACTTTTGCAAAGCATTTGTAGCTACCTGAAACAAGGCAAATATGGTGTGCCTTCATTTTTTGTCAGAAACCCCAACATGAGGTCAAGTGCACCAGGGTTTCTAAAAAAATGCAGGGATGTTTTTTAAATGTACTTGGACCATGTCTCATGTGATAGAGAGGAATATTTGGGTGAAAGGCAAAACGCTATGTATTTGGGCTGAGTTTTTACATATTGTGTGCTTGCTCATATCTGAAATTTAAACAGTGCAAATCACCACACTGCATCTTCAGCTGGGAGAGTTTGTCAGGCTGTCTGGAAGAAGAGAGCAGTTCTTGATGGGCTGGTAGAAGTGGAGTGGAGACATAAGACTGAGGGGAGAAGGGGCCAGTGTTATGGCTGACTTATCACCCAGAAAATGAGAGACCTTTTAAAAGGTCATCTTGTGTTAGGCTCCTCCCTTCTGATTTACAAATCAGTCAGCTGCACTCAGCCTCCCTCCCTATTTTGGTAGTAAATATGCCAGGTTATTGGCTATATTTGCTATAGGGATTATACTGGCCACCCCATTGAAGGGGATTGGGAAGGAATTGTTTCCCTTTCTACCATAGTGGTCCAGGTGCAACTGAGGGTTTTTTGTCTTCCTCACAGTGAGTTCAGGTGGGCCCTGTTCATGAAGAACATGACAGGTGGTAGGCCATATGTTGCAACTCATTATTTACATGTACAGTGGGTATCAAGTGCAGGTACTCCATACAAAGACATACAGTAAGAATAAATGCCTTGTAGAAAAGGATTTAAGAAATAATCAGTAATTGAGAAAACTGAGGGTAATTGGGGACTTCTATCACTGATACAGTATGGAGCCAAACCCCACTTGTTATAGTCCACCTTATCCCTCCTATGAACAGGGTAGTTGGTAAGGTTCTGGCTGGATTTGCTGGAGGGATGTAGATGGAAAGAGAAGGGGGAGAGTTTGTTGAACTACCCTTCCCCCCGGGGATTGTAAGGTTCTGGCAGGAGTATCTGCTGGAGGGACTTGAGTGGAAAAGGCAGGGGAGCTTATAAAGACACTCTGCTTCGTCCAAGGGAGGGTTACTTGGACTGTAAGGGTACGTCTACACTGCATCTCTATTTTGAAATAACTAGTGTTTTTTTTTTCGAAATAACAATGTGAGAAACTACACAGCCATTCCGTTATTTCAAAATTATTTCAAAATAACGGATGGCTTTTTCTGAAAACTGTAAACCTCATTCTACAAGGAATAATGCCTATTCTGAAATAGGTTTTTTGATATAAGGCATGTGAATACACTCTACTGTTGGTATTTTGAAATAGCCCCTCACCAGGGCCATTCTAAGTTATTCCTCCTCAGTGTCTCCTGGAGTTCTAAATTGAGATAGCGCATCCACATTAGGGAAGCCTGCCTCAGACTAATTTTGAAGCTTCTCTGCAGTGTAGATGTGCTATTTCAAAATAAGCTATTTCAGAATAACTACTTCGGAATACCTTATTTCAATATAACACACAGTACCCTAAGTGTTATCTTCCAGGTAGTCCCGGGCATCTAATAATAAAGTTGCAGCCTTATTATTCTCTTGTCCTCCTTTCCACATAGCCAGACAATCACTTCAAACTGAAACACACTACTGAAGTTAGCAGGAAATCCTTGTAAAGTGAAATGTCCAATTTTGCACAATGCTAAATTGTATCATTATTTTTAAAGTACCCTTCACATTTTTTAACCTTTATTTTTCTTTGATGATTTTTTCCAGTACCTGTAAACCAATGGGAATAAAATATAAATGAAAATAATGATTTGCAAACATGAAATGAAATGATAATATTAGAAGACTAAAACTTACTTGAAGGGAATGTCATGTAATTTTCCCACTTGTTCGATTTGAATATCACAATGGCATTATCTTAAGTGCAGAACTGCAGGAGAAATCTTTCTTTTACTTCAGAGGTGGCAACAAATAGGCTAAAATAACACAGTTTTGTTGGGGATGGTGGGCAGGTACAAAGAGGCATCATAGATTTTTTTTCCCCTGGGTCTAACATAAATTCTCATTATGAACAGTTTATCTGGAAATTACTGAAATTCATTCTAAATATTAAGTAGAGTATTTCTAAACCTGCAAAATGCATTTCAGAAAATGTTAAGGTAAGATTTAATTAAGTTATATTGGAATGCACTTTTTCTAAACAAAACAATTGCTTACAATAGAATTCTAATATGTTTCCAATTAAATGTGTTTTCATTGCATACTTGTGTAAAGAAAGGACTTATGGGGGAAAGGAGGAGAGGGACTTCCACACTGAAGTGCAGCTCTGCTCAGTTGAGAGAATGAGCTCTAAACAGCTGTCACAGAATAGTGTATTGTTTCACTAGGCTTGGCTTGCAATCATTTTCCCAAAGTACCAAAAGAGACACTGCTTATGTGTCCTTTATAGAGAACCTCGTTCTTTGCTAAATAGCGTGTGGATCTATTGTCCCTGGTGCATTATTATTTCATCATTCTGGATCGATTTTTCACTTGGTTAAATAATCCACTATTTAACATAAATTCAAATAACCTTTGGAAATGCCTTTTCCTGCTATTTATTAAGCAAGCACTGTTTCTGAGTACAAACCCCAGCACTCTCAAGTTCTTTTCTCTTTGAGTGACATCATATTCGGGAGAATGCTCTTCTGATAGCCAAATTCCTTATCTATGTCTTGTCCAAAGAAAATCTAGACATAGGTCACAATGCACCAAATGAATCCTTCAAGTAAGTACATTCAAGTCCATGGAATTATAGTAAGAATATTGTCAAATGGATTCTTGTTTTACCTATTCAGACAGGAAGATATTTTCCTACTCTTCAGAACTTCTGGCATGTATACTTCCCTCTCAAGTGCCACCTCCAAGAAGACCCTGCAAGGAAATCTCTGCTTTCCAGGACGCTTGTGAGCTCTAAGAATCGCTGTAATAGACATACCAGTCTCTTTAGACTCCCTCCGCCCCTTTCCCCCCAGATGAGGCTTTGAATGCCTTTAAAGAACCTCTTATGCTGACTTTGGGAATTTCCTAGCCAAAGCTTAGCGTAAGCCTTTCCCATATTACAGTCTGCTAAGCAGGCATGAATAGTACAGAATACAAATGAGGTTGTCATGATGTTCTTATTTTTGCTCTGGATCCTTGTTAGAGCAGTACAAAATGAGGGAGCGAGTTGATAAAGGGAAGTTAAAAAGAGCATTAAATCATACCCAGAACTTAGGAGTAGTTTGGGAAGTAGCCTACCCGTTGGGTTTTTTTATTGTTTTAAAATATCCTTTTTGTGTTCTCTTATGTGGAACTTGTTCATCTTGTGGCTTTTCTATTCCATTTTGTTTTGTTTAACTTTTTCTTCTAACAAATCCTGCTTATGCAAATATCTCAAGATATCCAGACAGAAATATACTGTGAGATGCACAAATCACTCTGTCTGATGTCGGTGCCTGTGTGGCTATCAACACCTCTACCTTGGTCTGGGTAGAAATCTGTGCTGTAGGTAGAGTGAGAGCTTTTACATTCAGATCTTTAACCGAGAGTTCACACCCTAGAGCATTTGATGGGGTTCCATGAGTTGGGGTTTATATGTAGTCTTAGCCAGGAGCGTACTTGCAATCAAAATAGGCCC
Source organism: Pelodiscus sinensis (assembly GCF_049634645.1). Classification (NCBI taxonomy): domain Eukaryota; kingdom Metazoa; phylum Chordata; order Testudines; family Trionychidae; genus Pelodiscus; species Pelodiscus sinensis. The sequence continues at coordinate 274,119,792 of NC_134711.1, forward strand.
GGGAAATGGGTTGAGAATGGCCCTCCCATTTATGTCACCCCTGAATACCCCTCAAGCCCGCCCTCTGCGTCATGTCCAGCACGTGGTGCAGGCGGTGGGTCGGGCTCTGCGTGCCACATACGGCGCGGACGCGGAGCTGCTCAAAGTGAGCAGCAATGGTGTGTGGACACAACGGCCCATTGGATGACAGCCCACCGGGAAATTCCTGGTATCTCTCCGGGCCAGTCTGCCCTGGTCTTAACAAGCCCACAGTCTCTCCACCCACTGAATGTCTTCCTGTTAGCTATCACTTTCTACATCCATTGGGAATCAGATGGCTTGGCATGAATGTTATGTGTCATCAGTGGACTGACTGTGTGACTTTCTTTCTAGAAATTCAATCACTCAATTAACTCTGTACAGCTGGGGTACAGCCGGCCTTTCCTGCACTGAAGTGATCCTGAGTGGGTAATCCTGAGCAAAGTGACTTCACTGGCCATAGCACCAGTTTCCCCCACTCATCCTGGAGTACCTCAGAGGTGATTTTCCTACCCCCTGGTTTGGCCCTCATTCCCTATCCTCTGATCCTATTCCATCTCTCTTAGGTATCTTTTCAGAACAAGGACAACTATGCCCAATATAGTCTGCGACTTTCCTAGGCACGCTTACAACTCTAGGATTTTTGTCTTTTATACATGATTTTAGATCAGGGAGCCAGAGTTTAAACAATTTTCAAAAACCATTGCTTTGTGGGCCTGATGGACTGTACTAACCGTCTTCAAGGTGCACATGTTCTTATTTAACCCCTAAAGTAGGTTGTGTGGAATGTACATTCCAATCCAGACCTATTCTGCCCAAATATAATTTGCCTAAAATTATATTGTATACAGTACCAGTATGTAGTTGATTTATTGACCCCCCCCTATGCTTCCAGATAAACACTAGCACTGTCCTCTTTCAACATGATACCTTGATTAATACTTGCAACTTCAAATCAAGGGCAGAAATCCAATTAAGTGATATGACTGAAGTTGATGTAACCTTGCTGAAGATGGTCAATGTAAAGTGTGGTTACGTTACTTTTTGGAGTAAGATTGCCTGAAGAAATAAGAGTCACTTCCCAAAACATATAAAAAACCAATGAGACTCTGAGCTATCTGGGTGGAAGGCTGAATTCACATGCAACAGGCAAGGTAATCTTAATGGAGTTCTGAGTGTTTGTGGGTAGATGCAGACAGAAGCAGCAATGTGGTCATGAGAGAACCTTATGGTTCTCTCGTGGCCACATGGAGAACATTTCTGTCAGACTACTGGCTGGAAAGAGACTTGGAACTGTGAGCAAAGAAACTGCCTCCTGTAGTTTGATTCCTACTGTGTTCGGGACAAAAAGAATTTTGTTGTATTTTGGGGGCAAATAAACCTGATTGCATCAAAGAAATACCTGCTTATTGACAGTTGTTCCTCCTAACAGAAATAACACACCATACCATGAATAGTGGCTATCTGTTAAAAGAGGATCACAAATAAAAATTCAACTTTGTCTTTTTTGCCTTTTTCAATTTTATGCTTACATTACTATTGTTGAAATTAATCTCATTATTGATTGTTTTGTCCAAGCTCCGACTGATTTCCAAGTAAGAATAAAGAGGTAATCACATGTTCAAATATGCCCTGACCATTTTTTTCATAGGGTTCAGGCTTCAGCTACTATGGAAGGGCATTCTGGATATTGCATATAAATGGACATATTTCAGTTATTTTCTTCATCATGTCAACAGGGTTAATGTCATAGCTTTCTAACCTGGATAGCCTAAATGGCAGCTGAATAATGGTTCAGTTTGTAGAAGTGGACAGGATTCAGTCAGCTTGTGCTCCTAGTATATGAAGCAGTGGTGGTCCTGGTTGTCTTGCCATTCTCTCCACCAAGATCACTCCTGCAACCATGGTGACTTCTGCAGGAGCCGTCTGTAATATATGATTGCTTCCCTCCTATCGTTGTCATGGACTTCCTCAGAACTCACCTTCTTTGAGCTGTACATTGTGCACTGCATTTGGCCTCCAGCAAGTAGTTTTAACTGAGTGATAGTTAGTCTAGACCTTGTATATGCCCTGGACCACAGAATTAAAGCTCATAATTAAAGCTCTTCAGCCTGCTGAAGTTTAGGTGAAGTTGAATGTACATTCCAGGCAAAACACAATTAAAATAAAATTGAATCTAAATGTGGGAAAAGACCTTCAAGCCACGATTGCTGAAAGTCAGTCATATAAACCATTTATTTTATCATTTGATCTGGATGAAAATGTTGCTGAAAATGGGGCAGGTTTCCACAACATTAGATTTGTAGTTGGTTCAGGCAAATAAATGTGTTTTCTTGGTTTCTCCCTCGCTACGAGGTTTTGCAAACTGCCACATTGTCTGCATTAAACCAAAAACACACTATCAGCTGAAGATAAATGTGTGTGTCAGCTGGATTGTGTTGCATGAATTACAGATAAGAAAAGTGCTTCTTTAAGCACTTACAAGCATAACATAAAAATATAACACATGAAGCTAAGAAATAACATATTTGCTTTTGTAGTGAACTGCTGATGATCAAAACTAGGGCAGTAGATGAAAAAAGGAAATTGTATCTGAGAGTACAAGGTATGTCAGATCTCTGCATGTAGAATATGGTTGGGGGCATGCATCACACATATCCTTTAGCATAGGTTTTAAGTTTGTCCTCTTGTGGTTCTCAACAGTTTAAAAAATATATTCCTGAGGTTCTCCCCTTTGAGTGCAAAATAAAATAAAAAGTAATAACACTGAAAAGCCGATGGGCAAAAATTGATTCATAAATGAGAAGGTGGCATTCATCTCAACGTTCTTATTGGAAACCTAAATCTCAGTAAATTTGTAGCCTAAGGATACAATGGGCTTAAAGGATTTCTGTCTCTGAAGAAAAATTAGAAGGCCTTTGAGGTAAGGTAAATGGAAAAGGTTGTTTGGGCAAACGTGGAGTTCCAGCACTATTAAATGTTAAGCACCATCAGGGGGTATCTCAGTCATTAACGAGAGTGGCATGTTGGAGATTGTTTCAAGCAGGAGAAGAATTATGGATGGTTGTGCAGAGGTGGCCCAATGCCACAGGGAAATTATGTCAAGCAAGACAAAGATTTTTTTATCTTATTGTGGGAAAAAGTGCTGAAATTGTGTCCTTTTCCTTATCTACTTCAGGCCTCTTCTCCCCAACAAAAATGACCCCTTAGTGGTCCTCTAAATGCACCAAGACTGTTAATTTATCCTCACAGTTCGCTGAAAAGATTTATCCATGTGATGTTCAGCTATGCCAATGTGGGACATGCATTGTTCACTAGTAATGTAGGAATGAGCATATTCATTTTAAATTCAAGTACTTAGCACTCTTGATTGACTTGGCAGTATTTTATAGACCCGGTGTGTTAGTTTTATATATAATTAAAAGGATCTTGGGGTTCTTTTAGCAGCCTATAAGTTAAACTCTCCTGTGTGAATCTAATGTTGCTGTCTAGGCAGGGAGAAATTTTGAAGCCAACCCAGGATCATCTCTGTTTCAGATCACTGGAGCCTAAGAACAGAGCAGACGTGAAGTGTTGTATCTCTAGGTGATAGTTACAACTTTCTCATTACACTAGCACATCCTTCTGGCTGCTTTGCAAAATAGCCCTAGGATTGGAAGCGCTGCAGGAAGCTGAGGGTTCTCTCACAGCTGGAAATATGTTGCTGTGATGACAGCAATTGCATGTAAAACGGGTATTAAGATAGTCGTAAGTGCTGAGAATATGTTGCTTTCCTAGTGTGCCTTAAGTTATTGCCTGGAGAGAATGGCAGCTCGTGTGATCTATGTTGTAATCCCATTTTAGAACAAATGCTATACATGCTGTTGAGCAATGACACTTTCAGGCTTGTCTACTAGTACACAATTCATAGCCACATGGGAGCAGGTTATTATGGGGCCTCAGATGTTTGTTTGTTTGTTTTCATGAGGGCCACATCTTTATGTGGAGATTGTCCCATGGACTATTATCCCCATTCATGGTGGCATGGATCACTTCCCCTGCCATTAACTGTCACAGATTATTCCCATTGCCGTGAAAGAGCAGAAAGTCAGAAGAGCTAGCAGCCAGTGGTGACCTGCCAATTCCCCATGAACTACCACTGAGATCTTGGAGGCCTAATAGGAGGCCTGCAGACAACAGTTGGAATTACAACAGTGACTCCTAGTTTGCTGTTGCCATAAGTAATTATTTTAATTCATAGAATCATAGAATCATAAAGCTGGAAGAGACCTCAGAAGGTCATCAAGTCTAGCCCCCTGCTTTAGGCAGGACCAATCCCAACTAAATCAACCCGGCCAGGGCTTTGTCAAGCCGAGATTTTAATTGTTTTTATTGTAATTATTTTGGGCCATATCAAGCCATACAATCAATATAGTCACAATCTCTGTCTGGGAATCTGCCATGTGGTAGGGACATGTAAGCTGTGTAGTGGCGCCACACCTGATCAGCAGGCTGGCATAGTGCCAGGGAAGGGCTGAGATCACTGCCCTTTGCACTCCTTTGGGAGGGAAAATTTGTGCCTTTTGTGCTACCACCCCCCTCAAATCGCCAAGTTCAAAAGTGGCAAGTTCTAACACAGGACGTACAGTAGGAAGTGGGAAGCTAAAGGCTCCTGTCTCCCTCCTCACTGCCACCTGTAAGCTACTCCTTAATCAGCTATATTTATAAGGATAGGAAAATACTATGTATGGGGCAGGAACTCACAAGTTGTACAGTGGGTTCACAATATAAATATTATTCACAGACAAACAATGAGTCTGGATTGACAGAAGTCTGAATGCCCACATAAAGAGCACATTACAGCAATGCGCTTCCTATTGGCATCTATATTTGGTATTAATCTGTGGATTTTTGATAACTATACAAGTAACTAGAGTCCGGGTTTTTTTTAGAAATAAGAATAAGGAGATAAAAAGTTGGATCGTTCTATTGGAGCAGTTTGACACCACAATTAATTTAAATAATATTAGGGGAAAATCAATGATTTGTGTGATTACCATGAAAAAATACTTATAAAACACATGGCAGTAAAATGAAGAATAGTTTGTCTTACCTTGGTAAATGATTCCTCCAGAATTAGGATGGAAAGAACATGGAAAAATAGGACATGAAAGATTAAAGTAAAGAGCACATATTCTTAGAAACTGAGCTCTCCCTCTCTCTTGTTCTCGCTCTGCCTTTTTTGTATGTTTATGTGCACACGCGCACACACACAATTAGATTTTGTAATATCTTAGATTTGTTAAGCTTCATTGTGGCCTTTACAATTCTTAATCACTTTGTTCAGGGTACTAAATGTCTTTAAAATTAAAACACTTATTATTCTGTCTTAGTTTTTAACACAAACCTCAAAGTTCAAAGACTAAAGAGCTGGGGAAGAAAGAGACCACTGTCAAGTTAAGATGGTAGTAGACTAATCTTGTTGGATCCATGTGAAGTGAACTTTTATAAATTTTGCACTTAAACAGCCATTTGGCAAGTGGAATTAAAGATAAAGAAATATATGTAAAACCCTAAAGAACTGGATTCATTCCTAGACTATAAGTTTTAGGCTGTAGATTTAAATGCAGCTTCTGAAATAGTGAAACATCATACATACTAAAATATTTAATTCAGATTTAACAGTAGGCGTTTTGAAGGCCTGCCACAAAGTAAAGCCACAGAAGTAAGCATTTGCCTTCTGCTAAAAGTAATCATCACTCAAAATAATATCTGCCTAATATGAAACCATGGAACTGAAAGCTGAAATCCAGTAGAATAAATACTCTACCCCATTATATACCAATTTATATCAACAAGAGATATTCTTCAGAGTTTGAGGAAAAAATTGAGAAAACCATCTAAAGTCAAAAGTCTAGTTTTAAATTTAAGTTGCAATTACAGAATATAAGAATAACAATATAAATACTATATTAATAATAAAAAACTGTTGAACTTCAATCTGTTTCATCCCAGCAGTATATGTGATATTAACAATTAACTCCCTTAGAACAGACTTTAAATTAGGGTATTTATTATATATGTTTATATAAAAGTTGTTGTTAATTATTTAAGGGATACATTTTTCTCTTATTTATTGTAATGCTCCTCTCATAGAAATTTTGCAGAGTTGTGCCTGTGTAACGAATAGCAAAATGGGGCCTTTAATTCTAAACTGTTAAAGGTCTTTGTAAGTATGTTTGCTAAATATATATACTCCTTTGACTCTTGCTACGTCTTATGAATACACACCCATACACTTTTGTGTTTATCAGCCTGAAGCCTTAGTTATTGACACTCTCTGAATTCCAAAAAGTGGTTACTTTTGTTAACAATTTGTGTACTCCAGGACTATGAAGTTGCATGGTACTTTGTTGAAATAAATTACAATGTGTCTTTTAGAAGATCTTACCTAAAATAGACAAACATTAGAAAAGGACGAAGGAAACGGTAGAGGGTTGAAAGATATGCAAAAATTAGTGTTATAATATAATACATATAAATCTTATAAATTCTGATGTTTTACAATGGTGAGAGAGGTAGTAAGACGAGGGAAAGAGAGATAACTGATGAATGAAAGGGTCAGCTACAAAAAGCAATGTAGAAGAGGAGAATTTTGAGCAATGAGCAGAAGGAGGAGGCTTTAGAAGGCAACATTCCAGGTATGCAGGGTAACAAAGTAAATGACCAGAGATGAGAGGAGCTGTAACCATCTCTCGGAAAGTGGCAGACTATAGTGTGCATAATTATCCTGGTTTTGAAAGGATATCTTGGAGAGATGGAATAGAATCATAGGACAGGGAATGAAGACCAAAACATGGTGTATGAAAATCACCTCTGAGACATTTCATGGTGGGTGGGGTCTTATAAAGTTAATTGAGCGATTGAATTTCTGGCAAGAAAGTCACATAATCAGTCCACTACTAGATGCTGAGCCATCTGATTCCCAATGGACATGGAAAGTAGTAACTAATAGGAAGACATTCATTGGGTGGAGAGATTCTGGGCTTGCTAAGACTGCAGATAAACTCCATGTCATGCTCCATCAAATCTAGGTAAAAGATCTGAGTATAAAAGCCTTCACTGTACATGCAGCATAGATTTTTACATAGACCAAAGTAGATGTGTTGACAGCTACACTGGCACTAACCTCAGATGGACAGATTTGCTGTGCATATCCTAGTATAATCCTACCTAGATGTTTTGAGGCTGCAGGTATTTGCAGAAAGAGTAGGATTTGTTAGAAGAAAAGTTAAAACAAAATGAAGTAGAAAAGCCACTAGGCTAGATGAACAACTTCCACATAACAGAATCCAAAAAGGATATTTTAAAACAATCAAAAATCAATAGGTAAGCTGCTTCTCAAACTGCTTCTGGTCCAGGGAGCGGGACCAGGTGGTTGGAGCTGATGCTGCTAAGCCCAGCACTCTGGCTGGGGAGTGGAGTGCGGGGCACCAAAGCTCACTCCACCGAGTCCAAGATTCTGTCCAGGAAGCAGAGCTGAGACACAGGAGCGGACCCCACTTAGCCCAGCTCTGCCTGGGGAACAGGGCACTGTCCTTCTCACATTTCTGACCCTTCTTCCCTTCAGGTCCCACCTTTTCTCTCCATGCTGCCTCCCCTAAATAAAAATGCATGATCTCTGAACAACAGTCCTTTTATTGCTTGTATTACAGGCAAACACACTGAATGCAGGAGCACCTTGCTGAGAGGTGCTCACTTTTATGAATGGCCACTCTCAAAACTGGACATTCATAAAACTTTCTTCCAAAGCCTCTCTGATTTGCATTATCCCACACTGTACGTGTCTTAGTGCTCTGGTATCTGGCTGCTCAGAATCTCTGGCTAGGTGCTCTGCCTCAGCCCCTCACCCTGCCAGATAACTTTCCGCCTTTCTCTCACAAATATTATGGAGCATACAGCAGGCTGCCACCACAAAAGGAGTGTTACATTCTCTGAGGTCTAAACTAGTCAGTAGGCTCCTAAACCATCTCTTTAAATGCCCCAAAATGGAGGATCAGCTGCTGTTCTGCACTTAGCCTGTAGTTGAACTGCTCCTTAATGGGCTCCAGGCTGCCCATTTATGGGAGCAAGGGGTAGACTGAGTTGCCAAGGGTCACTTGGTATTTTCTAACTCTCTGATTCTAATTTTCTGGTTTGGAAAAAAGGTCCAGCACATATCTTTCTGAAGAGTCAGGAGTTCTTAAAAATGTGCCCATCATGCATCTTTCTCAGCCATTCCATGTTGATGTCAGTGAAACAGCCCTTGTGGACCACCAGCACCTGCAACTCCATCGAGAAATACCCCTTGAAGTTTATGCACAATTTGATAAGGTGGTTGGGGGGGGGGGGGGCAAGATGGGGATGTGCATTCTGTCTTTTGCCCCACCGCAGTTAGGGAACCCCATCACAGCAAAACCCTCCACTATGGTATCCATGGTTCCCAGAGTAACTACCCTCCATAGCAGAATGGTATTGATTGCTGTGGCTCATTGTATAATAACAGCAAGCACTGTAGATTTCCCCACTCCGAATTGATTCCCAACTGACTGGCAGCGGTCTGGCGTTGCAAGCTTCCACAGGGCAATTGCCACATGCTTCTCCACAGTCAGAATCAGTCTCATTCAGGTGTCCCTGTGTTCAGGGCAGGGGAAAGCCATTCACAAAGTTCTATAAAAGTGACCTTGCGCGTTCGAAAGCTTTGCAGCCACCACAGATCATCCTGTACCTGCAGCACTAAGTGGTCCCACCAGTCTGTGCTTGTTTGATGGCACCAGTACTGGCATTCCACTGTTTCCAGAGGATCAACTGTTGGCTGCATTTCCAATTAACTGAAGCTAAGGGTTTGTCTATGCATCATGCCCGTGGTACCCCGAGATGGAAGAAATTCCTTCTCATCATCTTTCTGGTAGAGTGGCATGATTATGCACTCAAAATACTGCACCATTAAGTGCAATGAAGTAGATATCAACATCATGATTGTTTGATGCAAAATGAGATCCATGAGGGGGGCCATGCTTGTACTGCTATGGCATCTGCACAGATAACCAAGGCAAAAAAATGGTGAGAAAAATGTGTTTCCTGTTGATCTCAAGCAAGGGGGGAAAGAGTAGATGAGCACATTAAGGGATGCTAATTACATGAATCCATAACTACCCACTGCATAGTTTTGGTCTCAGTATGCACCAGGAGCATAATCCAGAATTCAATGCAGTTCAGGCACTGTGTAACAGCTACTTACAGTGCTTTGCTCTCAAAGTCAATGCTATTTTGAACTACATTGAATTCTTGCACACACTGAGGACAGGGACTTTTGACTTTACAAACTCAGGTGATCAGAAATCAACCTTAATAAATCTCACCTTATCTCATATTGTAGACATGGCCTAAGTGTAGAGAAACCCTGACTCTTATAAATTCAAACATTAATTGTAAGGTTGTCAATCTTTAGTCCTTTTGTGGGAACATGTTCATAACTCAGATTTTGAAAAACCTAGGACAGGGGTAGGAAACCTCTGGCCTGCAGGCTGTGTGTGGGCCCCCAGATGGTTTGATTATCTGATTCTGCAGGAACAGCCACTTGGAGTCCCAGTGGTTGTGGTTCATCACTCCCGCCCATTGGTAGCTGTAGGAAGTTGTGCAAACCAAGCCATTTCTTCCCGCAACCCCTAGTGGCTGGGAAAGGTGAACCATGGCTACTGGAAGCTGCAGAACACTGGACCTGTGGATGCTCAAGTAAATAAATTGCCTCATGGCCTGTCTGCAGCTATCCCTGATGAACTATGGGTGGCCAGTGTTTTCCACACTTGACCTGGGTAAAGTCTAGATAAAATATGGAGGCGTGTATTCCTTTTAATACATAAGACTATCAAAACATGTCTGTTACTGTATCCATAGTGAATCTTTTGTTTTCTGCTAAGGAAATAAAGCTACATGTTGTAATTTAAACTTGTTAACAGTTATCACATTTGTTGTGGGGTTGATATGCCCATCCTCATCTGGATGTGCTGTAAGTCGCCATGGGTGGGGCTCACCCCACATTACTTACTAGTCTGGATTCATCCCATACAAGAATGAAAAATTGAAAAGAGTGAGCTTATTGCAAGAAAGTTGATTTCTCTTTGCATTTTGTCCCTGAGAATATTCATGTCTTTGACCTTTTTGAGGGTTTCATGACCTGTATTCCATGTAACTTGTCTGTTTGAGAGGAATTCAAGCCCTCTGTCTCTCATATTAAAGGGTATGTCTAAACTACATCCTTTTTTCGATAAAGGGGTGTAAATTAGACATAGTGAAATTGCAAATGAAGCCGGGATTTGAATTTCCCGTGCTTCATTTGCATAATGGTGGCTGTGGCTTTTTTTTAAATGGGGCTTTTCGAAAGAAAAATGACCATTTAGATGGGGTTCGATCAAAAATTAAACACTTTTTCAAGGAAAATAAAGGGTTTTATTTTCATTCGATCCCCATCTAAACAACCGTTTTTCTTTCACAAAGCCCTGTTTTGAAAAAAAGCTGCAGCAGCCATTATGCAAATGAAGCACGGGAAATTCAAATTCTGGTTTCATTTGTAATTTCAATATGTCTAATTTAATCCCTTTATCGAAAAAGGTATGTAGTTTAGACATACCCAAAGTGAAAGTATTGGTGAGCATTAAAAATATATTAAAATAGTAATAGTACAAACAGTATATTTTTTCAGTATTCATAGACATTAAAGGCTAGATTCTGCCACATTTATGTGGATTGCACAGTTTATTCAATGAATAGCCCCATTAAAATTATTGCAGTTATTTATAAAGTTCAGTGCCTCTCAATATGAATAAGGGTTCAGAATCCAAGCCAAAGTGTTTCTAATAATCTAATTAAAAATGTAACACAAACTATTAGTTTCTGCTGAATGTTGCTGTGTGGGTTTTTCTTATTCTGCTTGGCTAGAAATATGTTTTCTCTTTATTGATATTCCATAAGCATTTCTTCTTTTTTTACAGTGTATTTAAATTTCTGCTTTTTTTCTTCATACAAACCATCATCTTGCATTTATACAATTTAGGGCAAAGTGCTGGTGAGAGTCAGAGGGAAAAATACATTTTTTTCCTTAAAATGTAGCTCTAATAATAGGTTGGTAAGTGTAGAGAATATTTTTTTAGAAATACTTAAGCTTAATAGCTAAAATAAAGTAAACACCATATTTTGCTGTGGTTGCCTTGGTAATAACTTATTTCCTATGGAATATCAGAGCATACAATGCAGTTGTTCAGAATCTACATAACCAGGGCGTGAATGATAGTGGCTCTGGGTTGGTCATTTACTTGGTCATTTCTATGCAAAGGAGTGTTGTATTCCTCCCACATGTTTTTTTTTTAAATGTTATAATTATACAAATTATAGTCTTTCATCACCACTTTTTCAATTAGGAGGCATGTCCATACAGCTTTAAAGTTTTGGAGTTCAATATTTGTGGTTTTGTTTGTTTAGATACAATTATTATTTTTTGTTTCATACTAATGTATAACACAGGCTGGAAAAGCGATTGAGAGAGACAGCAAGAATGCATATATGGATGTGTCAGCTACCACCACTATCATTTTTTTTCTATAGGACCATGCATGTCCACATTGTGAAATACCACAGTCTGTCGCTAGTCTCATTAAATTCAATGCAATGTTAATAATAATAATAATAATTAATAATAAAATTAATAATATAAATTAGTATAAGATTCTGATATCCTTATTCACATTCACCCTTATTCACTCTTATTCCTGAGACAATCCTATTATTCTCAGTGAAGCTGGTCATGGAGTAAGGCATTACTCAATATAAATAAACATTTAAGGAGATGCACATAGAAATATCACCTATGTAGAGTTTTTCATCTTTAGTTCTCAAGCTGCTTTATACAGGTAGGGTGTTATTCATTCAGAGAACACAGCAAAAGTCGAATAGTTTATTAAACAAACAAAAAAATAGTATTAGGGCTTAAACCACCTGGAATTTTTCTACTATATAATATAACTTACTTTCGAACAATTTTTTTGGTTGCTCTGACAAAATTTTCTTTTGCTCAGTTTCATCCTCATATAGTTATACTTCTCTAAGCATCCCTAAAAATTCCATTCCCTCCTGAGGTCCAGAATGTGCTTTCTCTGCTGGTGTTGAGTATCTTCTCTCTCAAAAAGTTCCTTTGATTTTAATAAAACTACTTGTAGGGGCACGCTGAGTAAGGGTATTGTAATTTGGCCCTTACAGCTTATATGTTTTGAATGTTTGTATTGGTATTTTTTCCCTTTGATCTTCTTCAGAGTCATCAGTTAGCCAAACTAGGCATTTTGGGGCAACATTCTACTCTTTTAAAACATTTCACATTCCTGAGTGAAACTGCAACAACTGGGCCCTACAATTTGTTGTTTTTTTTTTTTTTTTTAGTTTTTATTTTACGGCAGAACTCTCCCTTCTGATCTATCCAGATTCTCTTGACTCCAAATGTCTGCTCCTCTTACATCTGTGGAGCTCTCATGTAGGAAATGGGAACACATTTTTAGAGTTGATGTATCCATGGGTACTTTGGAAGGAGAAATTTACCATTAATCTTGTCCATGATTCAGTTTCTCAGGCTCTATTTATTTTTACCCCCCTCTCTCAGCTATTCTTAATGTGACAATGTTCTGGTATTGAAATATGCAGAGCAACCACTAGGTGAAATGTCTGGCTGAAAAGCAGTGGTTCAAGTGAAGCTGAGATAATGCTGAAGTGATATTGTTAAAAATAGGGGACATTTTAAAAAAGAGGGAAGAATTTCAAGAACCAGACAGCATTTCCATTGAGAATATCTGTTCTCACTGTCTTTTACTTGTTAGTTGGTATTTACCATCCATAGTAATGGCAATGGCCAGAAATTCATTTTTCCCATATTTGGCTTGTGATGGGTTGCCACCCTTTTTATCAGATGTTGACCCAGCCACTATGTTTCAGATTTTTGTCACTTCAAAAGACACTTTAGTGCAATGAGATGTACTGTGAAAGCTACATAGAAACATACATTTGAACCATTACTATTAGGATGTATAAAGAGAAGTCTCACCATTGGCTCCCCAACCGGTACTAGGTAATTTTTAACATCCTGAAGATAATATTGAAAATCATAGCTAGACTAGATAACCTTTGTACTTAAACAACAGGGACACCGAAGCTGTAAAAAGCAAAAATGAAGCTCAGACAAGCCAGGATCAAGTTTCCTCGGTGGTAGATTCTTGAGTGTGAAATTCCACACAACCAAGACCAGGGTAGGCACACATTTCACTACCTTTTGACTTAGTTTTTTCAGAAGTCTTCCTTCATTAAATATAACTACACAATGTCCAACAATGCTTTTCTTTAACAGACAAATAAGTGATACAAGCTGTCCTTTGAGAAATCAGCAAAATGTTGGTTGGTAAGGATGTGTATGCCTGTGTGCTTAACACACAATATTTGACTTTTTTAAGACTGTGGAACATAAGACTTTTATTTTCTCTAATACTGTCAGCTTTTTCCTGTAGAAAATAAAAGATGCCAGATACCATCAGGAACTTCAGTGTAGGAAGTAAAAAGCTCAGTTGTAGTCGAGTTTGCAGGAAGGGACAAATTTGATTAGAAACTATCTGAAACCAGCCACATATCTCAGGCTTTTGGTATATAAAAGAATATGGAAGAAAGGGAGGAGCAAAGTATACAACTAAAGAATTAGCAGATTTGCCTCAAGATAAAGAATAGAAATATGAGGAAAGTTTTCTTGGCAGTATAAAGGAGAATAATGATAAGAATGTGACCCACATGAAAAGGAGACTAATGGCGAAGGAAAATCTGGTTTACATGGAAAGGAGAGACATGATAAAGAAGAATCAGCCTCATATGATGACAGAAACTGAAGTGAGAAAAATTACCCACCACAAATTGACACATGAGATCCAGCTTACAGCCCTAGATCCTAAACTCTGCTGATATTGATCATACAGTTTTGAACGGAGCAGACAAAATTGAGGATATGAGCAGAAATGATACTTCTCAAAGTCGCACTGCAAAAGAGTTGTTGAAAACAATGAGAAACTGAATTGGCATTGGCTAGTTTACTCAAAATAAACTCACAAAGTGTTCTATTCAACAGAATGCCAAACTGTTGCTTGCAATTTCTGGGTAAAGTTACTGATATAAAATAGCTGGTATTCTGAAACAACATGAAAAGTCACCTCCCTATTTTGTGGCCTACTCCAAATGGATGGAGGTTGAATCCAGGCTCAAGCTGAATAAGTGCATAGACAGTGGAATACAAATGCATTATTGATGTAGAAACCCAGCACTGGAGGAATGTGCTCAAAAATCTGATATCAATTGCTTTCTTCCTTAAAATGAATAATTTGGCTTTCCAGGGCTTGTCGTATAATTGGTTCACAGTACATAATTTGCAATTTCCTCAGTATGGTAGAGCTCTTTAGAAAATATGATGATGTAATGAGTGAGCACCTACGTTGAGTAGTTCATAAAGAATCTATGCACATTACTGCAGCAAAATGAAGCAAAACAAATTGACCTTATGGTAATGAAGATGCTTGATGACATATTGATATGGTTTAGCAAAGCGACTTACTACACTGTGATAACAAACTGCACTCCTGACATTAGTCACAGTGAAAAGATGTCATTTACACTAAGATTTGTTGACAACAAGAACGGCTGTATCTAAATAAAGGAATATTCTATCTGTTTCTGGTCTGTGAATGATTCTACTGGAAAAGGCCTAACAGAACTGTTTAAGAATATTGTAAAATAAAGCTTCAGAACTACCTTAGTGAAGGCTACAATAATGTCTCGCACATAAAGGGATGAAACAGTGGTATCCCTGTGGCTGCCATTCCCTCAACCTGTTTTTTTTTCAGATGCAATATAATCTTTTGGTTTGCTATCTCTCTTTGGAGTACTGCAAAAGATATATGTCCTGTTTTCAGCATCAACTATCAGGTAGAAGTTTGCCATGGACAATGTTACAAATCTGACCATGAAGTTACTAAGTGACACTCATGGGGAGAGACATATTGAGAGCATATGGCCACTAAGGTACCAAGGGTGGAATCTGACACAAGGGGCAAAGCCTAGCAAACCAGATCACTGACTTCATATTGATTTGACCTGCTGCTCACAAACAGGGAGGAGCTAGTAGGGGAAGTAGATGTGGGTGGCAACCTGGGCAGCAGCGATTATGGGATGGTCGAGTTTGTCAAAATCTTAACAAAAGGAAGAAAGGAGAACAGCAAAATACACACCCTGGACTTCAGAAAAGTGGACTTTGACTCTCTCAGAGAACTGATGGGCAGGATCCCCTGGGATGCAAACATGAAGGGAAAAAGAGTCCAGGAGAGCTGGCTGTATTTTAAAGAAGCCTTATTGAAGCCACAGGAACAAACAATCCTAAAATGCAATAAGAAAAGCAAATATAGTAGGCGACAAAGGTGACTTACCAGGGAAAATCCTTGGCAAGCTTAAACAGAAAAAGGAAGCTTACAAGAAGTGGACACTTGGCCAGGGGACTAGGGAAGAGCATAAATATATTTCTTGAAAATGCAGGGGGCAATCAGGAAAGCAAAAGCGGAATTGGAATTGCAGCTAGCAAGGGATGTGAAGGATAACAAGAAAGGTTTCTACAGGCCTTTTAGCAATAAGAGGGTGATCAGGGAGGGTGTGAGGACTTTATTTGATGTGGGAGATATTCCAGTGACCAATGATGTGGGAAAAGCAGAAGTACTCAATGCTTTTTTTGCCTCTGTCTTCACAGACAAAATCAGCTCCCAGACTGCTATACAAGGCAACACAGTATGGGAAGGAGGTGAGCAGCCCTTGGTGGAGAAAGAAAAATTAAGAACAATTTAGAAAAGCTAGATATACACAAATCCATGGGTTCAGATTTAATGCATCCGAGGGTACTGAGGGAGTTGGCAGATGTCATTGCAGAGCCTTTGGCCATTATCTTTGAAAATTTGTGGAGATTGGGAGAGATTCCAGAAGTCTGAAAAAAGGCAAAGGTAGTGCCGATCTTTAAAAAAGGGAAGAAGGACAATACAGGAAAAACACCTCAGTCCCCAGAAAAATCATGGAGAGGTTCCTCAAGGAATCAATTTTGAGGTACTTGGAAGAGGGGAAAGTGATCAGGAATAGTCAACATGGATTCACCAAGAGCAAGTTATGCCTGACCAACCTGATTAGCTTCTATGATGAGGTAACTGGCTCTGTGGACATTGGGAAGTCGGTGAATGTTATATACCTTCACTTTAGCAAAGCTTTTGATACAGTTTCCCACAGTATTCTTGCCAGCAAGTTAAGTGTGGATTGAATACATGGACTGTAAGGTGGCTGGAAAGCTGGCTAGATTGTCAGGCCCAATAGGGAGTGATCAATGGCTCAATGTCTCACTGGCAGTCGGTTTCAAGGGGAGTGCCCCAAAGATTGGTTCTAGGGCC
Source organism: Pelodiscus sinensis (assembly GCF_049634645.1). NCBI lineage: Eukaryota > Metazoa > Chordata > Testudines > Trionychidae > Pelodiscus > Pelodiscus sinensis. Next base: position 274,136,318 of record NC_134711.1, read on the forward strand.
AGTTTTGTTCAACATCTTTATTAATGACTTGGATGAGGGGATAGATTGCACCCTCAGCAAGTTTACAGGGAAAGGTGGATATGTTGGAGGGAAAGGATAGGGTCCAGAGTGACCTAGACAAATTGGAGGATTAGGCCCAAATAAATCTGATGAGGTTCAACAAGGGCAAGTGCAGAGTCCTGCACTTGGGATGGAAAAATCAAAAGCACTGTTACAGGCTGGGGACAGAGTGGCTAAGCAGCAGTTTGGCAGATAAGGACCTGGGGATTACAGTAGATGAGAAGCTGGATATGAGTCAGCAGTGTGCCCTTGTAGCCAAGAAGGCTAAAGGCATAATAGGGTGCATTAGGAGGAGAACTGCCAACAGTTCTAGAGGAGTTATTATTCCCTTTTATTCAGCACTGGCAAGGCCACATCTGGAGTATTGCGTCCAGTTCTGGGTCCCCCCATTATAGAAAGGATATGGACACATTGGAGAGGGTCTAGCAGAGGGCAACCAAAATGATTAGGTGGCTAGAGAACATGACTTACAGGAGAGGCTGAGGAATTTGGGTTCATTTAGTCTGCAGGAGAGAAGAATGAGGGGGCATTTGATAGCAGCTTTCAACTTCGTGAAGGGAGGTTCCAAAGAGGATAGAGAGAGGCTGTTCTCAGTAGTGACAGACGGCAGAAGAGGGAGCAATGGACTTAAGTTACAGTGGGGGAAGTCTAGGTTGGTGTGATGGGGTGTACCAACCCCGCACTGGCAGGGGAGGGGTTAACCAGACTTGCTGGGCTGAGCAGCTCAGCTGATGCTGACCACTGGAGGGGAAGGAGCTTCTGCCAGAACACTGGAGCAACCACCACCACTGGACCAGCCGCTGCCGCAGCAGCATTTGTTAGCACAGGTGGGGACTATGCCGGCCAGCAGACAGGGGTAGGAAGCAGTCCAGGGCGGGGAGCAGGATGAATCCCGGTGGACTCGGTGTGCTTCAGGCGGGAATTACCTGTCGAGTCAGTGGTGAGAACCACCTACCACTGGCAGGGCCCTGGTCTAGGGCCCAGTGGTAAGGGAGGTCCCAGCCCTCCTCCCCTCCTTCCCTTGCACCCCACAGATATAGTGAACTATAGACTCAGGTACTGTCAGCCGACGGTCAGGGCAGTGTGAGTGTGTGTGTTTCCGAGAAAAGGTTTAACGTCCGTGCCTTTACTGCTAGGACCTGGGTCCCATCGCAGAGGGTGGCCAGCAGGCCAACAGACGCCCCGTTATATAGGAAGAGCTTATTACATCTTAGATTTCAGCTGCTAGAATTCATAATTCCTTCGCAGCGGGCAGCTTTGGAGAAAGACTGAAAGATGCCCCAGTGGATCCTGTCACCTGGGAGTGACACAGATCCAAACGCCCAAGCTCTTCCTATAACTGTCCCTTTAGACCGGCTGAAGTTCTTTTAAATTGTGCTTGGTTCTGTTACAGCAACTGAAGGAGGCAGGTTAAAGCTTAAACAGTTACAGGTTTATTAAAGAAGCTTATAAATCATATGGTTGCAATGGCTATTGTTCTATTTCTTAACTATTAGCAAAATATAGGTCTTAAAAATGGTTACAAAGAAGATAAAGATAGAAAAATAGAAATAATGGTACCAAGTAACAGCTTACTCTTTCTATGTGTACACTTAAGACACAGGACCACATCCAGGTACCATTTTTACCCCCTTCTGTGCCTCTCGACTCCAGCATGTCAGGCCAGGGCCGGTCCCTCAATTCCTAGGAAAGACGAAAATACGAGGTGGGCGTCCCCATAGAACCTCGGGAGGTCAAACACCTAACCCGACCAGCAGGTAGAGGGTAGAATGACACTCAAAGTGAGTGTGTGCTGGGCCCATCTTATATACTCATGGGGTCACGTATTTCTCTTTCTTATCTGTAAAGCCAATTGATGCTGGTCTGTCTGCTGTGAGACCAGTTCTTACAAGGGAGTTGTGAACTTAATTTACACTTGTAAGAGAGAATTGAGATGATTAAATTTTGAAGTACTGGACATTGTTTTCTCAGTGGGAAATTCCTCTCAGGGACTGTGTGTGTGTTTGAATCAACATAGGTGCCAGCCGGTGGCAGTCTCACATATCCTGATCTCTCCTCATATCTATGTTTCAGCTTCTCAGGATCAGATGAGCCAGCATAGACTATGCTGATTTTATTGCTCCTTCTCTGTCCTGTATGCTTCAGGAAGGCAAATAAGATGGATGATATGGAGGCGGGCTGTCTGGCCACAGGTACTGGGCCATATTTACCCCAGAGACGGGGGCACTATATACACGGCTGCTGGGCCACACTACCCTGCAGACGAGGCTGGGGGATGCTTGAGACTCGGCCAGTGGGCCGCACTACCCACTGAGCGGGGTGTGGTGGACTAGGCCCCGTAACACCCAGCCTACAGGGGCTTTCGCAGGGGCTAGACTACGGGGTGAGCCGCTGTGCCCTGTTCCCCAGAGGGGGGATGGGCTACCTACCCCATGACAATTGGATACTGGGAAAAACTATTTCACTAGGAGGGTGCTGAAGCACTGGAATGGGTTACCTAGGGAAGTGGTGGAATCTCCATCCTTAGAGATTTTTAAGTCCCGGCTTGACAAAACCTTGGCTGAGATGATTTAGTTAGGGTTGGTCCTGCTTGTGCAGGGGGTTGAACTCAATGAGCTTTTGAGGTCTCTTCTAACCCTAGGATTCTATGATTTTAAAAAAGGATTGGACAAATGAAACACCACAAAAAGAACTGGGAGTTTTTGTACAATCTTAGTAAGCTGCTTGTGTACAGGAAAACATTCCAGACACATGGGAAACATTTGGACATCAACAATGAAGACTTCTATTTCAGATTGGACATTTGTCACATTTTGCAACAAGGGAAGGTACAGAGCTGAAATATTCTTTTCCCAATGTGTGGATAGTTTTGAAGGTTTTGCTGTCACAACCAGTCACAAGTGGTGAGCACAGCTTTTCAGAGCTCAGGCTCATTAAAACATACCTTTGATCTGACTAACACTGTTTGTTTTTTTTTTATTGATTAAAAGTGCCATTGGCCAGTCTTTGGATATCTCTGGTTCTGTGCTTCAGTTTGTGAGGGAAAAGGCGAGAAAAGTGACCTTTTGAACTAAAGGACTAAGATTAACATTCTAAGGCTGTTACCTATTCTAACCCTATATAATACTGGTCCAGCCAATGATGGTGAATAGTTTAATTTCTTGATGTTAGTACATTTCAATTACTCTTAAAATTAAAAAGTTTCTATAAGCTTGGAGGATACTTGGTTTGCTTATATATGCCATCAATAGATAAAGATTTGTCATCCTATATGACAGCTATAAATCATGTATGCAAATTGCGCATCAAAGGCTAAAAAATCCAGTTAAAAAGTTGAACACATGGAGAAAGGGTCTCCGAAGATGCTCCTTATCTGCGACACCATTTGGTCCTATGCTGATGTAACCGCCACCAAGGCGGATTTGAATCTAGGACCTCGGGAGCTGACTATAGGCATCTCTACCCTCTGAGCTAAAAGCCAGCTGGCTCCTAGCCCATGCTGTAGAGGTCTCTTGATCTTAACTGTTGCAGTCGTCTAGGTGCCACTGACAGTACTCAGTAACCACACTGGGCCTATGTCTACACTTGCAGCTTGTTCTGCGAGTAATATGCAAATGAGGCTAAGCGTGGAATAATGCCGAGCCTCATTTGCATACCTAATGAGCCACCATTTGTTTCAGAAGAGGCTCTTGCGCAAGAAGGAGCATCTACACTGCCCCTCCTTGCGCAAGAAAAACCCTCTTGTGCAATGCTGTTACACCTACTACTTGACAGGAAAAATGGCATTGCACAAGAGGGTTTTTCTTGCGCATGGAGGGGCAGTGTAGATGCTCCTTCTTGCACAAGAGCCTCTTCTGAAACAAATGGTGGGTCATTAGGTATGCAAATGAGGCTCGGCAATATTCCACACTTAGCCTCATTTGCATATTACTCGCGGAACAAGCAGTGAGTGTAGACATAGCCTAGGTGTGTGGGTTACGCTGACCCTACCCTTCCCTTTCTCTTTCCCTTTTTGAAATAAGTATCACACATTATTTTCCAGAGCTCTGATACCCAGTCTTCATAAAATAGTGCATATGTTATTAGTTGATAATATGGACATAGTATTTTCAATTTTGTGGTTTACAATAAATGTATTATTTTATCTTGTCCAATATGGAACACAAACCTTCACTGTGCAGGTAAATCTCTGAGCTTTGAACATTTAGTAAATATCCTAATGAATGGTGATGATTAAGTTTTGGTTTTTGAAGAGAAGGAAACACATTAAAAAGGAATCAGTCATAAGTATTAAAGTAAGTAATATTTTTGTGCATTTGCTGTCTAGTCTCTCCATTGATATGAAAAGCCTAATTTGTTTAAGAAATCCAGATGTGTTTGCTGTCATTAATTTAGTTTGGAACTATTATGGAGACTTAGCAGAGACTACTGTCCTCTTGCTAGGGGCAGGTAGAAGAGGTGTGAGTGACAGCCTACATACTGGTGGTGAGAGGCTGTAGCCTATGCTCTAAAGTGACGCCCCCAGAAACCCAGGGGGTACAGAAATGGCACAGAGCAGCAAACAACTGTCAAGTAACTGTTCCTGTCAGAGTGATGTAATGGAAATGTCTTATGACTGGTGCTTCAAGGAGAGTGAATTCAAAGTAATAAGCATAACTGGCAGATGGAAGTGGCTAGTTTATCAGCTTTTGTGAGGTCTGCAAGCTTTTGTTGGTACTTCTTTAAAGGGAAACTATAGAGATCCTAAGGAGTGAATTTCTGCAGTATGCCTTCTCCCCACTCACCTTGTAACTGACTGTCAGAGAGCTCTAGGGTAATTTTTGTTTCTGTTTTCCTTCATAAGACTATATTTGTTGTTTGGGTTTTTGATTGAAATGGGGACTAGATGTCTGTGTTAGTAGGGAAAACTTAAGTATTTTGCATGTCTTAGATCACTTTATTTTTTTTCATTGTTAGTATTTGCATTGATACTTTAAATTAAATAATAAGAGGTGTGGGGTTTTTTCTACTGCCTTCAGGTATTTTCTGTACCTTTGGCTTATTGACTGATTACTCTGTAACCCGTGATACAAAATTAAAATCAACCTGTAAAGTGAAACAACAGTATTAAGTACTCAGTTCTCCTTTTACTGTTTCCCCCTACCTCACCTTTGCTAGAAGAGCCATCCTAAATATTTCATTGAAATTATAAAACTCTTGCATTATGCCATCAAAACTACCTATATAGTTTGTTCACAATCTAACATTCTCTATAGATAACCATTTTACTATTGCTTAGCCCTGAGTTTGTGTGTTTGCATATATATATATTTTAGTTATAGAGCACAGAAACAGATTTCTATATCAGCAACAGAATTGACATAGATTGTGGAGCTAGAAGGGAACATTATGATCATTTAATCTAACCTACCGAAGATGAATCATAGAATTTCACCAAATAATGTCTGCAGTAAGACCACATCCCCAATTGGTGCTAAAGCATATCTTTTAGAATTTTATCTAATCTTTATTTAAATTCTTAAAGTGCTGGAGGATCTACCTCATCACTATGGAACTAGTTACAATGATTATTAAGTTTTCCTGATAAAATTTTGCCTCAGGTCCAGTCTTAATTTGTATAGCTTCAGCTTCCAACTGCTATGCTTTGTGCTGATAGATTGCATAGCTGTAAGATCTTTTTCATGTCAGATTCATGTTAGACCAGAATCACTTTTTAATGTTCTCATGGATAAACTTGAATTTGTTACTGTAAGGAAGGTTTTCCAGACCTCAAATCAATCTTATAGGGTATGTCTACACTAGCCCCCTAGTTCAATCTGGGGAGGCTAATGAGGGCTACCGAAATTGCAAATGAAGCACGGGATTTAAATATCCTGTGCTTCATTAGCATGTTCCCGGCCGGTCGCCATTTTAGAAATTGACTAGCCCGAAGTAACTGCCCGTGTCTAAACACAGCAGTGAAAGGGGATTCCGAATTAAAGCCCTAAATCGAATTAGCCGTTATTCCTCCTGCAATGAGGTTTACCAGCTAATACCAAATTCTAGTGTTGTCCATGAGAAGTATGATGATAGAATAATATTTTTAGTGGTTGACATCTATATGAAATGGCTAAATTATAGGGAAATCACTGTTTAATAAGAAGCTTAGGGTATGTCTAGACTTATGCCCCTGCAAGGAGGTTTACAGGATCTGTTGAAAAAGGCTTTCTTTCTCGACAGATCCCCCTCTAGACTGCCACTTTTTGCTGATAAAGTGCTGAGTCGGCAAAACATGGTGGCCATTTTTATGCAAATTAGGTGTGGGATATTTAAATCCCTGCCTCATTTGCAATGTCAACCTGCCTAATCTGCATCCCTCTGCTGACAGAGAGATGCAGTCTAGACATACCCTTATTGTTTAATGGGGATGACTTTCCCTGTTCCTCTGTCACTACACCAAGCCATCCTGACAATGTCAACTCACTAAAGAAGTTGTTGAGAATAATACAGTGGGTGTAAGTCAGTAAATAAGAAAATAAGAGCTCATCTAAACCAGAAGGAAAGAACTTTTTGTCTTTACAATTTATTAATCTACCTTTCAGAAAAAGTTGAGTGTTGAAACATTCCTCAACATCTTTTTAAGAAGTTGTATAAGATTCCAAATCATCTTTTCCCTAATCTAATATTCTACACATTTTTGGGGGGAGGGGGAAGCTGTATGGCTTTTGTTCAATCTCCGTTGCTGAATATAAATAGAAGCATAATAATATGCTGAACAGAGCAAGTGTAAGAAGTACCCGTAAGGGTTTTCATTGAATTGCATGTAATTTGTATCCCATTATCTTTCAGCCTGAAATTTTAGATTAAAAACGTTCTCCTTGAAATGTACTGAAGGATGTTCTTTCTATTTTTGTATTCACTTTTTCATTCAAAAGAAGGATTGAGAGCAAGGATGCAAGAGGTGGTGAAGTCCTATACAGAATATTTGCTAGCATTTCAGTACTGGTCTCTGACTAGAGAAGCATTGCTGTTTTGGTTTATTAGATGATAATTCCAAGATAATAATTGAATCCTCTGTTTCTGTAAAAGTTACAATGGCTAAAGATCACTCAGTCTAGGGTAAAAAAAGGAGCATTTGGTGGAGCAATGAAACCTGATGTAGTTAGCTTTATGTGAATAGGGGCGGAAAGGAGTGTGCAAAAAGTAATGGGAGAAATTTTTGAGTTCTACTGCCCCTCTTTGTTTTCTTCCAACTCTGGGAGCAGTTTCACACTGCAGCCCTGGTGGCTAGCCCCTTTCAGTGAAGCATGTCCTGTCTTACAGTGAAGGTGAAGGTCTCTGTCTTACAGCTGGTGCTCCCAGTGTGCCCAGTTAAGAGGGCAGGACAGCACTCAAGATTGTAAAGAACAGCAATGTCAGGAAGGAAGGAGCAGCAGCAGGAGGAGGAGAAAGAGCAGAGTTGTCTGTGTTGTCTTGTGTGGGACAACCTGCTCTGGAAGAGTCTTCAGGGAAAAAGCCATAAGAGGCAGTTCTCAGTCACTAAAGCACAGAAGATTCCTGCCATACTTCTTGCAGGAGAAGGACTGAGAGAGGCAAAGAAGAAAATTCTTAATGGATCTCAGGAGATCAGGGTTCAATTTGCTGCTCTGCTAAAAACTTCTCGTGTGACCTTTGGTATATTAGTTTCTCTCTCAATGTCTTAGTTGCCAGTCATCTGCTTTTTGCCCATCCTTTGTATGCCTTGTCTAGTTCTACTATAAGTGTTCCAGGGTAAGAACCACAATTTTGGGAGGCCATTCCTTGGATTTTATCTATATGAATATGGTGATAAGGATAAATATTATATATTTGAGAGGGTTTGGCTGTCCGTATTTTTTTTCACAAGAACGCCTCCTAAACAGTAAAAGCTAGGGCCACCAAATTGAGTATACAGCTTCCTCTTACCATCACTTAAAGCAGGGAAAGGGTCTGTTTTGTCAGGAGAATAGGATGTACCTGGAATGGGATTGCTTCTCAGAAAACCATAAAAGGGATTTTGACAGACCAGGGGAGGTCTTCTGCTGCTGGCTCCCAAACCCACCATCATCAGCTGGTGGCAGGCTGACCCAGCAGGAAACTCTGCCTCACTCTCCCCTCCCCCTGCAACCTGGCTGGGCTGCCTACCCAGCTGCTGCTGGTTCCCTGGGCAGGGGCTCCATTGCTATGCAGCTGGAAGTAGCCATGGAGCTGGAGCTCTGACTCTGGCCCTGTGCAGCCTTAGCCTTGGCCCAACACAGTTGGGGAAAGCCGCAGGCCACAGATAGCTGGGGGAAGCTGCAGGGCTCCAGCTCTGGCCCTGGCTCTGCACATCTGGGGGCTACTGGAAGGCTCTGGGTCAGGTCCCTTGCTGCCCTCAGCCAGGCTGCCAACTCTAATGTCCCGCCCAGCTGGCCCTCCTGCACTTAGGCTCATGGCCTCTCTCCTCCAGGAGCATCTATAGTCCTGCCAGATCAAGGATGTTACCAGACCACAGAGTCCTGGATTTTGGAGTACAACCTGTACAGAGAAACTATAGAGAAGTTTTCTTTTGTTTTCTCTTTAGCACTAGTCAGAAATGGAAAACACAAATGCAATTTTCTTTTAAAATTCCCTATGAATTTCATTTCTGTGGAAATTTCCCAACTAGTTTCATGTCTCACTAGCCCCATTTCAATGCGACTTCTCTTCTGTGCAAAGTATGTGAATGCAATATGTAAAAAGTTAGGTAGAATGGGTAACTGGATGGAGCTTTGCACAGGCACTCAGGAGGGGGAAGGTGTTCCATTCAAGTGTATGTGAGTTTCTCTTTTTCTAAAATGGGGGCTATGAGTCTCACACAAACTTTATAAACTGCTTTGATATCTCTGGAGGAAAAATGCCTCTATGAAAGCCTCTGTTATCTTCCATTAATTTTAATACCACTTAAGCATGTGTTTGAATACTTTGCTAAACAGGATTAGACTGAAGTATGAACTTAAGCGTTTCACTGAATTGAGGTCTCATCCACATGTGCCTGCATGAAGTCAGATTGTTACTTTTAAGGGAAATAAATGTTTAAAGAAATAAATGCTTCATACTTAGTACCTGAATCACACTCACTTTGCCATGCTGTTTAGTTATACCAAAAAGTGCAAATGTCATTCTTTTCAATCAACGTGAAAACTCATTTCTCTGAAACACTGAGGTGAAGTAAATAATTGTCAGAGAATATGATGTATATATTTGCATTAGTAAATGTCTAAACTGTTACTATGAGAATATAAAGGAATTCTGTGTGGTAACAGAGATCCAAAATGTAGGCTTTGTGTGTGTCTGTCTATGTTTAAAAATATTCAGTAATATGTTATCTCCTTTGAAATAACACATATAGGCAATCTCAAAATTATTTGCATATGATCACATATATGCAATCTCAAAATTATTTGTATGAGGGAAGCAGGCAGTGCCACAAACTAGAACTATTCCGTTTGCAATGTGAAGAAAATAAGAAAGTAAATAGTAAAAATTAAACACATTTTTTAAAGTTATTTTCTTCCTTAGTAATTCAAGTCCCAAAACTGCACAGAAAGACCCAAAGGGGGACCTAGAGCATCATTGAAACCAATAGGTCTGTCCATGAGTTCATCAACTCTCAGTAATCCAATTGCAGGTTTGGGACAAAGGTTGTTAGTAACAGCTGAAATTTGTTGAAATACAGATTTTTAACATGATAGCATTCTTTTAATTCAGGCAATTTGGGAGCAGCTATTTAATTCCCTTGAATCATCCAACATATAGAAAGAAGAGAAGAAAGGGGGGAAACGTATTGTCTGAATAGTATACCTGTGGTGGATTTACCATTTTTTTCATTTGTCTCAAAAGTGTATTCTTGTTGCATCAGGAAAAGGCACTCATGGGGTTGTCTAAACCTTGTTTCTATGGTGAAGAAATAATTGCTATTGATTAGCAGTTGGTACAACATTGCTGGAAGGATTATTAAGGCCCTAAAGTGCAGTATAAAGTGATACCAAAAACATCATGTAAACCTTCATATGTCTTGGACTAACCATTCCTGTGTTGAAAATGTCCTCCTGACTTTGCTAATGATCCTCAGGAGTTTTGTTATACTCGGTGATTTGAAAGACTTAAAAAAAATTAGCTAGTTAAAAGGGGGTAGGGAGGGAAGGGAATTGCCCAGAAGCAGAGACTGTTGGCTGTATTCTCAAATAAAACTTCAAAGCTGTTTCATTTACAAAGTAATGATTAAAGAGTCAGATCATACAGCCATATTTATCCTTTACAGAGCTTCATCGCATATGATAACAAAGTGACAGCAAGGGACTGGAGAGTGCATGTTCCTTTCTTTCTTTGTGTTCTCAGTCAAAGAATCCTTGCAGTGAGCTAAGAATATCCTGGACTGCAAAAATTATATCCCCGCTAATCCACTCGTATTTGTCACTTCAGTTTCTTAACAGGAAATGATTTGTCAAGGAATGTTTCATAAACATATGCCACTTACAGAAGAAAGAGTTTGATGAAAACCTGGATTGAAATGGAAGTGAAATTTTCATATCACGGGACTATTTCTGCTAATGTCTATGCATATACTGGGACAGTTCCTATCACTATCATGTCTCACAACTGCAAGAAACATTAGTGAATTTGCGTACAGTTTTCAAAAGGGCCTATGTCCTATGTTCAAAAGCGTCTAGGGGGCTTAGCCTATATTTCACTGAAATCACAGTAAAATTTTAGTGGCAGTCTTTATCTGAGCCATAGATTTTTCGAACACTTTCTCCAGTACTAAAGGAACAGCTGCAAAATATGGAAAGAACTTAGTAATAATTTGTAATAATAGCGGTTTCCCACTTCTCATTATATGGTGACAAATTAAGCAGAAGACTATGGCAGAGTACTTGGAAAGTGTCTGTTAAACAAAGACATAGTTAATGATAAACTAATCAAACTCTTTTATGGCTGATTGTCATCAGGCCTTACCTAACAATAGAAAAGCTGTCAAATAAAACTATTCATGATTAGTGGCTTCTCAGGAAAGACTTAAGAAAGAAGTTCAGTACAATCTGTTCGTAGTGTAATGTATCTTTTTTAACAATAATCTGTTTTTAACCATAATCTCACCCAGCTATGGGCAGATGTCAGCCGACGGTCAGGGCAGTGTGCGTGTGTATGTTTCCGAGAAAAGGTTTAACGTCCGTGCCTTTACTGCTAGGACCGGGGTCCCATCGCAGAGGGTGGCCAGCAGGCCAACAGACGCCCCGTTATATAGGAAGAGCTTATTACATCTTAGATTTCAGCTGCTAGAATTTCATAATTCCTTCGCAGCGGGCAGCCTTGAGGAAAGACTGAAAGATGCCCCAGTGGATCCTGTCACCTGGGAGTGACACAAATCCAAACGCCCAAGCTCTTCCTATAACTGTCCCTTTAGACCGGCTGAAGTTCTTTTAAATTGTGCTCGGTTCTGTTACAGCAACTGAAGGAGGCAGGTTAAAGCTTAAACAGTTACAGGTTTATTGAGGAAGCTTATAAATCATATGGTTGCAATGGCTATTGTTCTATTTCTTAACTATTAGCAAAATATAGGTCTTAAAATGGTTACAAAAAAGATAAAGATAGAAAAATAGAAATAATGGTACCAAGTAACAGCTTACTCTTTCTATGTGTACACTTAAGACAGAGGACCACATCCAGGTACCATTTTTACCCCCTTCTGTGCCTCTCGACTCCAGCATGTCAGGCCAGGGCCGGTCCCTCAATTCCTAGGAAAGACGAAAATACGAGGTGGGCGTCCCCATAGAACCTCGGGAGGTCAAACACCTAACCCGACCAGCAGGTAGAGGGTAGAATGACACTCAAAGTGAGTGTGTGCCCATCTTATATAATCATGGGGTCACGTATTTCTCTTTCTTATCTGTCATGCCAATTGATGCTGGTCTGTCTGCTGTGAGACCAGTTCTTACAAGGAAGTTGTGAACTTAATTTACACTTGTAAGAGAGATTTGAGGTGATTAAATTTTGAAGTACAGGACATTGTTTTCTCAGTGGGAAATTCCTCTCAGGGACTGTGTGTGTGTTCGAATCAACATAGGTGCCAGCCGGTGGCAGTCTCACATATCCTGATCTCTCCTCATATCTATGTTTCAGCTTCTCAGGATCAGATGAGCCAGCATAGACTATGCTGATATTATTGCTCCTTCTCTGCCCTGTGCTTCAGAGAGGCAAATAAGATGGATGATATGGGGTTAGTCTGTCTGGCCACAGCAGATAGGCATTAAATCAAGCAGGTATCAACTCTGGCTTCACCTCGTCTCATGAAACAGAAAGGCACACAATTCTGCATGTAAGTCTTATAGGGAGAAACTATTATTCTGAGGCGAGCTGTGGGAATTCATTACTTTCAGTGAGAATGGAATCAGCTATGCTAGCATTGATATAGATGTATATTGTATCTTGTCTATCCTTGTGGTGGATTGTTGGATATATGGAACTACACACTGAAGTGAAAATCTGCCTACATCTATGCTTATTGCAGTTTGTGGCTACAAGTGGGCTCCAGAGGAAAAGGGTCCTGAAGTGGGGAAATGCCAGAGCCTTTCCCATCTGCCTTCTTAATCCCCGGCGCCAGGAAACTTCTCTCTCATTGCCAGCAATTGTTACTGCAGTAGGGAGAAGGCTCTGGCAGCCAAAAGGTAATGGAAGGTGACGTTGCTATAAATGCCACTGTAGACAGGAAAGTCACAGCTTTCATGTATAGAGAGCCATGTAATGTATATACCCCTAAGGTTCAGGTGTGTTGGGCAGTCTACTCTTCTGCACTGCTGTACTGTCTACGCTGCTCTTTATGCCTGTGTTAGTTGGATGTCTACACGTTACACATCACTCTAAGACCTACCCTATGTATGCCATTGTTTCTGTTATTTTGAAGGCAACAGAATAGAGGTCTAAATTCCTGCAGTTTCTTGAGGGATTCTTGAAGAAACTCAGAGAAGTAAAGCACTTTAGCACCCAGTACTCAGTGTTTGCTCAGCACATCTCCAGAGATATACAGAAACAAACAACCCAGGAAACTACAGACCAGTCAGTTTAACTTCTGTGCCAGGGAAGATAATAGAGCAAGTAATTAAGGAAATCATCTGCAAACACTTGGAAGATAATAAGGTGATAGGGAGCAACCAGCATGGATTTGTAAAGAACAAATCATGTCAAACCAATCTGATAGCTTTCTTTGATAGGATAATGAGTCTTGTGGATAAGGGAGAAGCAGTGGACGTGGTATACCTAGACTTTAATAAGGCATTTGTTACAGTCTCGCATGATATTCTTATCAATAAACTAGGCAAATACAACTTACATAGGGCTACTATAAGGTGGGTGCATAACTGTCTGGATAACCATTCTCAGAGAGTAGTTATTAACAGTTCACAATCCTGCTGGAAAAGTATAACAAGTGAGGTTCTGCAGGGGTCTGTTTTGGGACCAGTTCTGTTCAATATCTTCATCAATTATTTAAATATCAGCACAGAGAGTTTTTAAATTTGCAGATGATACTAGGCTGGGAGGGGTTGCAATTGCTTTGGAGGACAGGGTCATAATTCAAAATGATCTGGACAAATTGGAGAAATGGTCTGAGGTAAACAGGATGAAGTTTAATAAGAACAAATGCAAAGTGCTCCACTTAGGAAGGAACAATCAGTCTCAAACATACAGAATGGGAAGTGACTGTCTAGGAAGGAGTACGGCAGAAAGGCATCTAGAGGTTATAGTGGACCACATGCGAAATATGAGTCAACAGTGTGACGCTGTTGCAGAAAAAGCAAACATGATTCTAGGAAGCATGAACAGGTGTGTTGTGAGCAAGACACTAGAAGTCATTCTTCCACTCTATTCTGTGCTGATTAGGCCTCATTTGGAGTATTGTGTCCAGTTCTGGGCACCTCATTTCAAGAAAGATGTGGAGAAATTGGAGAAGACCGAGAGAAGAGCAACAAGAATGATTAAAGGTCTAGAGAACATGACCTATGAAGGAAGACTGAAAGAATTGGGCTTGATTAGTTTGGTAAAGAGAAGATTGAGGGGGGACATGATAGCAATTTTCAGGTATCTAAAAGGGTGTCACAAGGAGGAGGGAGAAAACTTGTTCTTCCTGGTCTCTGAGGATAGAACAAGAAGCAATCGGCTTAAACTGCAGCAAGGGAGGTTTAGGTTGGACATTAGGTAAAAGTTCCTAACTGTCAGGGTGGTTAAACACTGTAATATATTGCCCAGCGAGGTTGTGGAATCTCCATCTCTGGAGATATTTAAGAGGAGGTTAGATAAATGTCTATCAGGGATGGTCTAGACAGTACTGGGTCCTGCCATGATGGCAGGGGACTGGACTCTATGACCTCTCGAGGTCTTTTCCAGTCCTAGTATTCTATGATTCTATGAAATGATCATGCCTGCTCTAAACTGAGTCTTGGCCATTGTGAAGGAAAATTTATATAATTGAGTTGTTGATGAGGTGTAGGTACCAAAGTGAAAATCTGGAGCATCACTGTCATGTCTTTGAACATGAAAACTGAGAGGGAATAAAGATTAGGAGCAAGCACCTATAGGAAACCAGGAATGAAACTTTTAGTGGGGAAAGTGCATAGAAAAGACCCAGCTCAAAGAAAGTCCTACTTTGGGTCTCTCCATAGTACGCAGAAAAGGCTACCAAACAGGAAGGATGGGTTTCCTCTCCATCCAATTGAGATAGAGGAGAAAGCTTTGGGCACCTAGTAGCAAGTATTTTGAATTGTTTGCTTTTGTTTTGAGATGTTAGTTGATGACAGGGACTTGACATTACTTATTGCTATGACTTTATTTTCCCTCTGTTGATCATGAGTCTGTACACCAGTGTACAGACAATTTTTAGTATTTCTTTTATTAAAGCTAGGGCCTGTGATTTATTGGAGCGTGTTTAGAGCTGTGCTTAGAAAAAAATTAATATCGGGGCAGCTACGAGGCCAGCCAGTGACACAGCAATGTGTCCATAAGATCTCAGAAAACAATATATCTCACTGTCAATGTCAGCCTCTCATTGCTTCATGCTGAACTCTGGGTGTTGTTGTTTTTTGTTTTGTTTTGTTTTGTTTTGTTTTTTTTTGCCAGCACACCAGTCTGCAGTAGCCCCTCTGCTCAGGCTACAATTTGATTCAATTGTAAGTAACAAAGCACTTATGCTAAGCACATCTTATAACTCTCACAAACTTCATCTGTACAAGGGTCAACAAAATAATGTGACTGTAACAAATGATGGTATAAATGAATGAGATTCATTAGAACTGGTCAGAGAAGTTTTCTAAATATCACACTTCTGTGAAAAATAGAAATGGATTTTTTTTTTATGAAAATGCAGAGGTGTGCTGGGTTCATTGTTTTTCTAAGCATTTGGAATCAGATAATGCTTTCACAAGATAGTGCTACTTGAGAGTGCCTGAGTTTTCAGGCCTGCCTCTCAAAACTCTCATTGATATCTATAAGAGGTCTATGCCCCTTTATATAATAGGCAAGTATATAAATCTCCAAAAACATCAACGCTCTTTGAACGGTTACATTAAACTAGGCAATTAAAAAGGCAGTGTGACTTCATGGAGAGGAAACTGAAAAGAGTTTAGTATATTGGCTTCTATTCCTGGCTCTGCAATGAGCTTGCTGGGTGACCTTGGGAATGTGTTTGTGCCTCTATTTCTCCTCTGTCTCTTCTGTTTATATCATAAACTTTCTGGGACAGGGCTGTCTCTTACTGTGTGTTTGTACAGTGCCTAGCACTCTGATACCCCATGTGCTACTGTAATAATAATAATCAACAAAATAATTACAATTAACTGTATCTTCCTTCTCTAATTGCATTCAAGAAGGGACACAGAGAAGTCTAAAATGGGCAAAATAATTCCTGATGTACCTTTGGCTCTAGGGATGAAACTGGATTATTGTGAATTTTTTATCTTAAATGTACAAATGGCTAAATCTACTTTTATAATCCATCTAGTCTTTATAGACGTCACATCTCTCTCTCACTGGCTGAACTATTCTTTTCTAACTTGGGATTTCTGCAAGATGTGAAAAGATTTGATCAGATATATAGAAAGAAAGATAGGGATAAATGTTGATAAGCATGAAATCCAATGTAAGATGTAATTTTCCACCAATTTGGTTTCTGCCTTCAAAATATATAGTTGGATAAGAGTTGGAGTAGAAAATAATTAGTTTTATTGTTCATGTTGCAGCATGATTGGGGCACAACCAGAGCAAATATGTTTCTTGTAAAACTGTACTAAAGCAATTTCTAGAAGAAAATTGTAGAAAGAGAAAATCACTACACTATTGCGGCAGAGGATTCAGAAGCTTACTGCTCAAAATATTAATGAAGTTTACACTAACACTCTGGAAGCATCAGCCTTTCTCAACTCAGAGGTGAAATAATATATTATGCTCTCTTAAAACAATTGACAAGGAGAGCTTTCAATGGATTTTCTTGTATCTTGAACTTTAATTTTTACTCTCCTCTTCAATGAAAATTCCTGCGATCACTGAGGCGGTACACTGCAATGTTAAAGTCTTCACTCACTCGGTGGATCACTTATTATTCTTGGTTGTGCATTTGTGAAAAATTGTGTGGGTCATTGCTGCATTTTTGTACTGTTTCTTTCAGTGAGGTCACTGATTTTGAATGGTGTCCAGGCTGATGTTATACTGACCACAAAAAAACAGTAAGAGCTGTGTGACTCTGCCAGGGAATGCATGGCATGTTATGTTCTCTAATGGTACACTGGTACACACAAATGGATGGTAGTGCCCTTATTTTAATACAAGGAAATCAAATTCCCTTTTTCAGTCACGGTATGTCTATACTACCACCCTAGTTCGAACTAGGGTGGTTAATGTAGTCAATCGAAGTTCCAAATGAAGCCCGGGATTTAAATATCCTGGGCTTCATTTTCATCTTGCCGGACGCCGCCATTTTTAAATCCCCGTTAGTGTGGACTCCGTGGCCGCGGCTACATGCGGCACGGAGTAGGTAGTTCGAATTAGGCTTTCTAATTTGAACTACCTTTACTCCTCATGGAATGAGGTGTACTGGTAGTTCGAATTAGAAAGCCTAATTCGAACTACCTATTCCGTGCCGCATGTAGCCGCAGGCACGGAGTCCGTACTAACGGGGATTTAAAAATGGCGGCACCGGGCAAGATGCAAATGAAGCCCAGGATATTTAAATCCCGGGCTTCATTTGCAACTTCGATTGACTACATTAACCACCCTAGTTCGAACTAGGGTGGTAGTGTAGACATACCCTCATTTATACATGTAGCAGCATAAAGGGGATTTGAATACTTTTCAACTTCCTTCTCGTCCCTCTTCTTAAAAATTCACCATTTCACATAAAAGATATGAATTTTTTTTAAATTAAAGATGACCTCCTGCTACCACTATCTGTTGCTGCTGCACTGTATGAAGTCCACTGAAGCACACATCTATTTCATTGCCCAGAAAAGTTGGATGTGAGTCACTGCATGTGGTAGAGCGAACTCTGCTCGGTGCCTGGACAGGAGGAACAGCAATGACAGCAGGAGAGAGAGTAATATTGTTGCTGATTTCATATTTTTGTTGGTCTCACTTCTGATGTTTGCCTGCTGTTTTCTATAAAGAAGATGAATAAGGACAATTGAATTGACATGCCCTCACATCTCATGTGTGCACTCTATAGTTTAAAAGGCAAAAACACACCTGGATTACATACACACAATTCCCATTGACTTCACTAAGGGTATGTGTGGACTGCGAGGATCTATTGGAAAATGATACGCAAAATGTGCTCTGAATTTTGCGTATCTTTTTCTAATACTTTTGTCGGAAGAGGCATTTCTGAAATTTGGCCAGTCTAGACTGGGCCAAATTTTGGGAAAAAATCCTGTTTTGAAAGCCTCATGGAACGAGGAATACAGGGCCTTCCGAAAGAGCATATTTACTCTTCCCTCCAAAAAGCGGAAGAGCAAATGCATTCCCTGGACATAGCAGATTTTTTTCGGGATACCAAAAAACCCCTGCAATCTAGCCATGCCCTAGGCATGGAAGTAAGGGGGAAAGCTTATGCTGGGTTAGTATATGCTGTGGTTGAAGATTGCAAAGGTAAACCACAATTAGTGTGGTTCTCTTCTCTAGGCAGAGGCCCATGTGAAAAAGACTGTCTTAAGGAAGTGAAGCAAAATGCAGGACAATGTAGCACTTTAAAGACTAACAAGATGGTTTATTAGATGATGAGCTTTCGTGGGCCAGACCCACTAGTGGGTCTGGCCCACGAAAGCTCATCATCTAATAAACCATCTTGTTAGTCTTTAAAGTGCTACATTGTCCTGCATTTTGCTTCAACTACCCCAGACTAACACGGCTACATTTCTATCATTAAGGAAGTGAAACTTGCTGCAATGTAATTTTCAGTTTGAAGCCCCAGCTTGTGTCACTGTAAAAAGAAAGGAGAAACTAGCCAAGTTTTTGAAAATGTCAAGAATTCTTTCTGCTTTGTCAGAGTTGAGAGTGGTGTCATGGGGCTTAATTAGACATCAGGTAATAGAAAAATGCAGGGGTGCTAGTTAGTAGTGAGTGTCTTTCACAGAGATGTAAACATTCATGCTGCTACATTATTCAACATCTTTCCGGTATGCTTGTGAATGACCTAAACACTAATGAAAGATCATTCTACTATGAAATGTCAGCCTGGTGCCAAGGTATAAACACTCTATTCTTTGTTTCTGAGAGATTTCTCCAAATCTATTAAAGCAAGATTGGAATTTTTAGTGTGGTTTTTTTAATAAAATTCTGTAGGGGACTAAATGCTCGGTTATTTTTAAGTGATTTTTAATACTGAGGTAGGTTAAAAGACCATGGGGTAATTCTAACAATATTATTCTATTCATCCTGCTTTTTTTCCCCCTTTGAAAGGTATTTAATTTAGAGGAATTGAATGAGAAGTTTTCAAAGTTCTATTGCTTTCTCTCTGAATCTGAGTATGTGTGAGGCTCTTTTGGAAATGTTAAAAGTGAGGCTGTAACTAAATACAAAACTTTTGCAGTTCCTAGAAATTTGACATGTGGCATATCTTTTGAGGAATGCCCACATTAGCTGTGGATCAGCACTGATAATTATGAGAAATAATAAGCTTAACAATCAATAAATCCAAGATAAGCCCTAGCACCAGGTGTTTTAAGATCATTTCAGAATTAAATTATTTCTTTTTCTACTCAGATTATTAGAGCGGTAGATAAGGCCAGAATGCTGCATTTTAAATAATTCTCGAGGGGACACACAGAGCTAATTGTACTGGATTATTTGGGTGTTAATGAAAGGTAATAATGGATGAGCTTTTGCAAAATGCCACCTAAGATTCATGGATGTAATAATGCTGTTTCCCTGCTGTGATGCCTGAATAGATACAAAAACACAACCAAAATTTAGAAAAGATTATGAAAAGTTGAATAATAAAGGGTCCTTTTTTCCATCTTAAGCAATGATAATAAAAATAATAAAAGAGGAATTTTTCCAAAGGTTTATATTTATGTAAAATCTATGTGTTAAAGTAAAAACCCCTTTTGCAGTATTTGAAAACCAAAATCCCATTTCTGTTGTATCAGCTCGCAGATAGCTCTCTCGGCTGATAAGTATATCTTGTTTATGATCTTTAAGTATCTTGTCTGTCTTCATTCAGCTTTTTGAGAGGCTGCTGTTTGATGCATGGTTGCTAAAACTTGACTAACCTTTTTGTTTAACAGGTTCGATGTACTCAAAAATATCTTTTCGATTTTTTATTATCATTGGACTTGCATAGTTTTTACATAGATCAGTTTTCTGAAATGTCTATCATATATCCCACTCTGTTTTCCTCACATCCTCTCATTTTATCAATTGTTTTACTTTGCATTTTTGTATATAGTTATATACAAATAAAACGATTGCCTTGTAGAAATCCAAGATGAAAAATACCTGAAAAATATAGATGAGGTAAATGTGGATAACAGCATTTGGTATGTGAATAACAGCATTTTCCCCTAGGGGAAAATCAAAGATTTGCTGAGATTCATCTTTGTTCAGAATGTTTATTGAAACATCTTGTTAGTGCTATTATATTGGGATCTCTTTCCTCTTCTTTAATTTTTTGTCACCCCAAATGGATCAATTGAATAAAGAAACCAGGAGCATCATTTCAGGAAAAAAAATCAGGGGCAGGGAGAGTAAGTTGCATCAATTTGTATAACGTTATATGTAATTATATTCCATCCTACAAAGTCTTTGGGAGGATTAGGGGTGGGCAGGCCCACCAACAGAGGAGGGTAAGGAGGCAGTTGTCCCTGGAGCCTGGCAATTAAAAGGAGCAGGAAGCAGTGGCAGGAAGAGTCCCAAACCATTTAAATTGTCACTGGAACACCAAGCAGCATGCTCTGTGGGGCTCCAAGGGCTGGAAGGAGGTTTACCCTCAGCCCCACTCCTTCCAGATGAGGCCACACCCCTTCTGCAAGCACAGAGTTGGGCCCTACCCAAATCTTGCTCTTGGGCCCACATAGGCTGTCGTCTCCCCTGGGGGTGGTAAGTGCATCCTGAAGTCCTATGAAAACTCATGAGGGGTAAGCCAGTCAAAACTGGATGAGACAACTGCATATGTTGCTGCATAGCAAATGATGCCTCTGCTGGAAACCACCACTCTTCATGCCTCCTTGAATTAGATGACAGAGAAGTGTTAACTCAACTGTTCTTATCAACACCAACCTCCTAGATTGTGCAGCTACAAAGATGATGATGCTAAACCATCAGGGGAGAGATTTTTATTAATCTATGTTTTGGGTTTTTTTTAGCTGTTTCCATGGGACTCTCCCCCTATTTTTTCTGCTCTATCACACATACACAGGAACTTCCAATACATACTCTGCTCTGAGTATCTTCTAAATGTATCACATCAGAGTGTGCCCCATAGCTCCACTTAGCTGTATGAATATTTAGATGCAGAGCTTAGTGCTGTATCTAATGGCAGAAGCGCAGAGAATAGAATTACAATGAAATCACAGTATTATGGTAATATCAACATCCACTGCTACTGTAGCTCTGAAATGACACCATTTCCAAGATTTAAAACAAATGCATCCCAGTGTCCTCACATTAATTTATATATCTGTATTACTGAAATCTGAAAACATGATACATGCTTCTAATGAATGATCTATTATATTTTAGATATGTATATTGAGCAGCCTTACAATCATAATATCAGAATAGTAATAAAAAGTAATTAGTCCACTCCACTTGGCACTGGTAAGACATCATCTAGAATATTGTATCCAGATTTGTGCACCATACTTTAATAAAGATGTGGACAAATTGGGGAAAAGTTCGCAGGAGATCAACAAAAAAGATAAAAGTTTTAGAAAACCTGACCTATAAGGAAAAGTTAAACAATCTACTGGGTTAATCTTGAGAAAAGAAGGCTCAGGAGGTACTTGTGAACAATCTTCAAACAGATTAAGGGCTGTTACAAAGTTGATGGTAATCAATTGCTCTCCATATCCACTAATTGTGGGAGAAGGAATAATGTGCAGCAAGGGAGAACATCCTAATTGTAGGTATAGTGAAGCACTGGAATTGGCTCCCACATGAGGTTGTCCAATCCTCCTATTTAGAGGCATTTAGAATAAATTGGCCGTACACATATCAGGGATGGCCTAAGTCAGTGATGGGCAATCTAGGCTAGTGAGTGGGCTGCCACATGGATGGCTCGCCTTCGTCTCAGTGGACCGCAGGATTGTCATAACCAAGACAGTTTCCTAGGGTAAAGTAGTTTTGCTAACTGTGCTTACATACCTAGAATTTGTGGGGTATACCTATTGAACCATAGCAGCGCTTTAATTGGAAGCAGGGGGAGTGTTCAGCTCTCACAGTCAATGTTATGTATATTCAGCATGCACCTCACTTCATGTGCTCTTGCTTTTCATGTATGACTCTTTAGTAATATCAGTGGGGGGAAAACCGCATGGATTGAAACCAGTGGAATCTGGCAACCCTGTCTGTGGGCAATGTTAAATAAAATGTCTTAAGAGTCATACATAGAATCCCGATAGGCTGCATGAAGGCCTGAAGCTGCAGGTTACCCATCACTACAGGTTGGACCTCCTTGGTCTAGCATCCTCAGGACCTGACTGGTCTCAGAGGAATAATTTTTCCAGATTTCAGAGGTGCAACCTGTATTCTAAGTAAACGTGGTCCTATCTCAGTGCAAGAAACTGGACTACATAATCTCTCGAGATTTTTTCCAGCCTTACATCTTACAATTTTGTGGGGTGCCCATTACTCCTCAACTTGCACTAATAATCTTGCTGCTGGTCTGAGAGCTCTTGCTAGCTCCTCTGAAGGAATGGTGATATAGAGCTCCCATCTCTAACCATTTTCACCTTGTAAACTTATGTTTTGTTGAGTATACCATGGCTCTTGCTGTACAGAATCCCTAACTCCTGTTCAATAGATATTAGAGGTGGGAAAATGTTTATTATCTAGTGCATCTCCCTGACAGTGTATGCTATTTTTCCTTCAAGGGTTAACTGCACAAAATGAATCTGAGACATCTTTAACAACCACTTTCATAAAAACAAGTATCCCCCCCAATTTTCCAAATAATGTACTGCATTGTAACTTGTCACATTATATTATATCCATCATGTAGCTCTATAGTACCTGATTTGACATAATGGGATGTGAAGGCAAGTATTACATAGGAAGAGAAGAAAAGGATTTTATAAATGTTGAGCATGCTTTTGTGTGCCGTGTATCACCACTTATCCTAACATTAAACCATAATAAGTCACACTCTGCTCACATTAAGGCTTTGACTTTAATGCACAAAAGCAAAGACAATTAGAGGTAAAAATGAAGCTTTGTCCATATCTTACCCTGACATACTTCAACATATTATTCGCTGGGCTGTGTAACATCACCAACTCTTTTAGAGACCGGACCTGTGCCATGTGCAGCGGCATTTGAGTGATTTAAAGATGTTTAATTCTGAAACGAATGAGTTAGGGCTAGTGTCAGCCCTTTTCTTTACAACCTGAGCAAGGAACCAATGGGGTTGCTCACAAAGTTATGTACAGTATTACCTACACAATGTGTTTGGCAGGGAACACAAACATCTGGCCCATGAGGAAGATATTTGAGTTTAAACCTATTTTCTTTAAAATTTCCTTCTTGATTTTACTTGAACAGTTTGTGATTTAACTGTTAAGAGCTAAGTACAGTTAAAGCTGTGTAATTCAGCACTTTATCAAGAGGAGAATTCTATTAGTCAACATTTCTGATATTTCCCAGTACAAATCTTTAGTCTAGTAACCAGGATTCTTATACTACCCAAGAGATTATGCACATCCTGCACTATACTGTTTTTTGAAAGCGGCAGTAGATAAGTAAGCCAGTTTATATCAGGATTTAGTCATAAAAGCAATTCCCAGGTTGTGTCATAGGGTCATTACAGATGCTGCACAAACTCTTGCACCTTTTGTATCTACAATAATAATTGATGTTGATAATGATAACGATAATAATGATGACCTCGAGGCACTGCAAGATTCTGAATCAGAAGTGCCTTCTGAATCTTCAAAGAAATAATAAATTATGTTCTGTATAGTTTTAGTACTAAGTGTATTTTAGAGATCAGGTGTACATCCTAAGATGCCCATAGTGATATGTACAGGTTGGACCTCCCTGGTCCAGTATCCTCAGGACCTGAGACATGCCGAACAAGGGGATTTACTGGTCCCAGTCCCTGCCTACTGTGGCAGCCTATAAAGCAAAACTCTTAGTTAATTGGAATTATTGACTAACCAGAACCCCTCAAGCCTGCAACATGCTGGATAACAAAGATTTTACTATACTTTCTCCTGATATGTTTAAGCATTTCAGTATTGACAGTTTCAGAAGCATTAGCTGCGTTAATCTGTAACTAAAAAAATTAAAAACCAACAATGGTCCTTAGCACCTTATTTTTTGATTAGTCTCTAAGGTGCGACAGGACCATTGTTTTTAAAGGTTTTTTTTTAGTATTGACAATTGGAAACTCTGTTTTATTATACATAGGGCTTGACAAACCGTGGCAAAAGCCGCTCGCCAGTCCCGCACTGTGCATGCGCAAGAGCCACATTGCGCATGTGCGCGCCGCCGGTAAACGCGATTGGATTTAACAGAATCCATTTTTTGGTATTATAGATGAATCTTTTTTTCCAAAAATTTCACTTCCAGACTATAAATTCATCAAGATAAGGAGCATCGGTGTTCCCTCTAACCTGGGTGACAAAACAGCTTCACAGGTGATTAATCAACCCAGCCCAGTCATTGCATGGAGCTGACTGACTGGGTGGGGCTGATTAATCAGCTTTGAAGCTCTGCTGCTGTGCTGCTTAGAGGGAACACTGGGGAGCATCCTTAAATTGTGTATTGAACAGCACCAGACACAGTTATTTGTAAGCTAATAATTAACACCTAATACCTTGTCATAACCAAGGGAAAAGTGCTGATGTGTTCTTAATTAAACACTTAATCAGGTATGTCCTATCTTTTGTTTTTAGTTTTTGTTTTTAAATGAACTTGTGAGTTTTAAGAATATTTTCATGTATGTGGGTCATGGTATCAGTATTTTGTGAACAACAAAAAATTTGATCCATGAATAGTGATATATTGAATTCATATAATGTATCCATTAATTATCAAATCCGTATTTTTTATTATGTGGCCAACTAGATTAATGATATGAATTATCCTTAAATAAGTCCTTTGCTTTTCTGCTGAAGTTTTGTCCCGTGTTTTCCAAGTGATGACTCCAGTTTATTAATTAACTCATCAGGAAATATAGAGCAACTCGGGTGAATTTAATTAAATTCCTCTGGATTTACATTGTTAGTGATGAGCAGAATTTGGTTCAGTATATCTACATCTTTACTTATGTTGCTATCTTCTTAGAAATTTGGCATCCTTGTAACTGAGAAAGCTAAAAACTTTCACTGACAGTCCAGATTAAAATTGTTGTGGCTTAATAATTTGTTATACAGTATTGTGACAAATTCTGATGGGCAAATTACATTTACATCTCAGTTATTTTCTACTAACTTCTAGTGAGCTAGAGGAATGTGTCAGTGATTTTACAATTTAATTTGCAATTGATTTCTTCATTTCCTAATGCCAGTCCCTTAGGAAAAGCATTATGCAAAATGAATGAATGTGAATAGAAGGTGTTTTTTTCTAGAAATTCTATCCTTGGTTGTATAAACTCTCAATAGCACTGTATCAAACTGGTTGCTGAATGTAAACATGGCTCATGGAGATGGAAAGCTGTCTCTTTCCATTGTGTTTAGGAAAAGTCTCTATAAAAACCACCAATCCAACACACATTTGGAAAAAGTGACATAACCTCATCCTGCCAACGAACCTTTTGGCTGCTTCTCGGTTATCAATTAAAATAACATTAAAAGAAAATGTTCTCTGTTTCCAGTACTGTGCATAGGGAATTAGCCATGGAATTCCCATTATTGCTAATAGGAGCTGTGCAGTTAATTCCCAATGCAATTTGCTGTAAATTTACCCCTACGTGTTCCTCCATATTTTTCATGCAGAGAAAACTAAAAACAAGACTATATGTTGTATCACAATAGAAAAATAGAAGCAACTACTGTCAATTATATCAGCAAGATTCACTGCAGGATTTCCTTGAGAATGTGGGCAGCTTAGCAGGATTTGAAACAACAGAAAGTGGATTCAATGTAATGGCAATACTCTAGCAACAATCTTCTATTGTTTTCCTTTAATTCTGAAAATATTTTTGTGCTATTATATTAAGATTTGCCAAACAAAGTCTCAGTCCTGCAAAGAAAGCCAGGTGTATTGCTTATTATGGAAATAGTAATAATAGTGTTTAACTATAGTAGAGAGAAGTTCATTCTTAGATCTCAAAATGTTGTAGTAAGTCTAATTGTCCCCATTTATAAATACAGGAGCTGAGAAAAAAAAAGAAGTGAAATTACTTGTTCAGCACTAGCAGAACTGATTCCTAGGCTGTATCTACATTAGCACCCTTTTCCGGAAAAGGGATGCTAATGAGACACTTAGGAAATGCAAATACCGCGGGGGATTTAAATATCCCCCGTGGCATTTGCGTGAACAGGGCTGCTGCTTTTTTCCGGCTCGGGGCTTTGCTGGAGAAAAGCGCCAGTCTAGATGGGATCTTTCGGAAAATAAAGCCTTTTCCGGAAGATCCCTTATTTCTGATTTTAAGAGGAATAATGGATCTTCCGGAAAAGGCTTTATTTTCTGAAAGATCCCGTCTAGACTGGCGCTTTTCTCCAGCAAAGCCCCGAGCCGGAAAAAAGCGGCAGCCATGTTCATGCAAATGCCGCGGGGGGTATTTAAACCCCCCACGGCATTTGCAATTCTGACTTGTCTCATTAGCATCCCTTTTCCGGAAAAGGGTGCTAATGTAGACACAGTCCGGCTACGTCTATACTTGCACCCTTTTCCGGAAATGCTTAAAACGGAACAGTTTTCTGTTTTAAGTATTTCTGGAAAAAGCGTGTCTACATTGGCAGGATGCTTTTCCGGAAAAGCACTTTTTCCGGAAAAGCGTCCATGACCAATGTAGACGCGCTTTTCCAGAAGAAAGAACCCAATCGTCATTTTCGCGATCGGAGCTTTTTTGCGGAAAAGACTATTGTGCTGTCTACATTGGCCCTTTTCCGGAATAATTTTTCTGGAAAAGGACTTTTGCCCGAATGGGAGCAGCATAGTTTTTCCAGAAAAACACTGACAATTTTACAGTAGATCGTCATTGCTTTTCCGGAAAAGCAAGCGGCCAGTGTAGACAGCTGGCAAGTTATTCCAGAAAAGCGGCTGCTTTTCCAGAATAAGTGGCCCAGTGTAGACACAGCCCCCTAGGTTAGTATTACCCTATCCACTGGACAGTGCTCTTTACTCTTGCTGCTGAAATAAGCAGGTGTTCTCACAGCATATCTAGCTACTTTCCATGGCAATAAGTGTTTGCAGAATGAGCTCCTAACTTTTTACCATTATTACTACCATAGGTTAAATGCTCTAGTCTGGCAACCTGGGAACGTGACAGGTGCAGAATCAGAGAATTAGCCAAACCAGGGGAGATGAATATTGTCTAGCAGCACTACCAACATTTTCATGGCTTACTAGGTTCTTGGTAAACCTTTAGGGGTAAATTAGAGCTATATAACGACACAGAACCCTGAGAGTCAGGACTGGTGACTGTAAACAGACTTTCTGTGACTGCAGGAAAGTAGGCCAGAACCATGATAAGTGGATAGCCAGCTAAATAAAATCATGCCAGACCATGGAAGTTGCTGGACCAGAAAGTTTTGGACTAGAGAGGTTCAGTTTGTAATATTGAGAATTCCTTAGATCTTCTTTTACCCCTCCACCTGTCTAACAAACATCTTCCTCTCCAGTCCTTCTGAAACATGCCATCTTACTTCTTGAATTACTTAGCTCCCTCCCTCTTTTTATGAAGTTCCAACAGTATTTATCAAACCGAGATTACACCAAAGTAGGCTTTGTTGTTTAGTAGTTGTAATTTGGAATTCCTTGTGACCTACTCCTGCTTTGCCATTTCCAATGTCTGAGCCCTTATTTTGTTGTACACCCTATATCAGTCATTATATGTTACTCTTTAGGAGCTTGCATAGTTTACCAGCTGAGACTTGCACATGAAACCTCACCAGTTGGGGAATTCTGGCTCATGATCACTTTAAGATAGATGGAAAGCTACTTTGCCTTCAGATTTTAAAAGGCCTATTTTATGGATTCATAGAAATTAGAATTACAGAAGTTCTCCAGTGCATCTGGCACATTCTCAAGCTTCAGCTGAGGAACTATGAGGTGTAGCTGGTCTACCATGGCTTGGCTTTGGCTTCACCATAGATTGACTCCTCTCTTCCCCTTGGAAGGCTGTTCCAGGACTTAACTCCTCTGATGGTTATAAATACTTTTGCCTAACTTCAAGCCTAAACTTCATGATAGCCATTTGTTCTCATGTCCACATTGGGGCTTAACTTAAATACCGCCTCTACCTCCCTTGTATTTATGCCTCTGATATGTGTATATAGAGAGAGTGATCATATCTCCCCTCAGCATTCTTTTGGTTAGGCTAAACAAGCCAAGCTCTTTGAGTCTGCTTGCATAAACTAGGCTTCCCATTCCTTGACTCATCCTAGCAGTTGTTCTGTGAACCTGTTCAAGTTTGAATTCATCTTTCTTAAAGATGGGAGAAAATAATTAATTGTTTCTTGTTTGATCCTTGCAATGTCTCAGATTGCTTCATTAGCTCCACACATACCTCACACTCTTCACCTGGGTGAGAGAGTTCAGACCTCCTTCTTTAGCCTGTGTGTACCATAAATCTGTCCCCATCTAGTGAAATTTGTGAATCTTTTGCAAAGTTCAGTCAAGGAGTAAACCTCTAGAAAAGAGAGTGGCACTAGGACCAGGCTGCCTGTCTGCTTCCTCTCAAGCTTGGACAGTGGGAGGAAGAGGAGGCTCCGCTCCTACTTCACCATGCATTTGCTACCCACCTTCTCCTACTTACCTTCTCCTCTTGTGCCTATTGACAGTCAGTCTGACCAATAACCCCATCTGTATATGGATCCAAATATATTTGTTTTGAATTGTCTCTGTCAGGGACAGCAGGAGAATACAAATTCAAAGACTGTGCAGCAAAGACAACCAGTTTCCAGAACAATAAAAATATCTTCTAAAATGTCTTTTAAACACTTTAATTATTACTTTTTACTCACAGAGGAAAATAACTTCTGTTTGAAAATGTTCATAGATGTCTTGTCAATGCTTCATTGCAGAATTTCATTATTCAGTTATTGTGTTATTATGATTGCTGTTGTTATTACTATTTTATAATTAATCCCTTTGCTACTGCTTTCAACTGAATACTTCGTGTTAGACCTTGGCAGTTATTGGAACACAGAAACTTGATAGAACTTTGTTCCAGGGCAGCATTAGAAAATTTTGCCCCATATATCTGACATAGTAGGCAGCACTTGAACAATTAATTTTGTAAAATGGAGGTGTATTCAATGCCAGATTTTTCCTTTGGTTATGAGCACACAGGTACCATTAATGTCAGTAGAAGCCCCATGTTTATTTGTCCCCTGAGAACAGAATTTAATCTTACCACTATGTATTTTGACATTTAGAACCTATTCTTCTCCGTTCTCAAGCAAAATCTTTTGTTTGGATGCATGGAATATTTTTATCTAAACCATGTCCAGCAGCTGAGCCTGTTGTTTAATATATGCTCCACAATGTTCTGATATCTCAGACATCTATAACCAAATACTCATTAAGCCAAGCTAATTAAATAAAAACAGTAAGCCAAATAATTAAGATGAAATTCATGACCTGTAATGATCTCAGGCACTGTCTATGACACAGAATTAATCTTTAATCACACCTAATGGCCTTTTGCATATTTAATGCATGCTACAGTTATTGGCTTCCCAAAGGGAGTCCTCGATTTCTTTTTTCTTTTCAGTCTAGCCAGTTCTCTGGGAATAGGTAAAAATTGCTCTTAGAAAAAAACCTAAAAGTAGTTAAACTTTAAAGTTTGTACAGGCATTTTTGTTTGTTGATTTTTTGACAATTATCAGCAATATAAGTGTACATAAACTTTTAATTATGTCCTCAGTGGTATCTCATATAAGATTAGCCTCAAGAGCTTTCAGAGAACTTTAAAATTTAGTTACCATGTGAGAAATGCCTAATAACTAATTTGCTGATTATATTGTTCAGGCAGCACAAGTTGTATTTAATTTGGGTGACTGGAACTGACAGTTTGATGTGTGGTTCAGGTCAAATTTAATTTTCAGCTGAAATTACTATATTTGCAAAAGCAGCACTACTATGTCATGTGCTTTTGCTTAATCTGTCAATTTTTTTTTAGCATTAGGGTGGGGGTAGGGGGAGGCTGACAACCATGCTGGGCAAGTTGAGGGGCAGCTCCACCCTCCTGGAAGGGCTATGTCCTTGGGCAGAAGTGGCAGGGGTGTGGCAGCCAGCCCTTAGCATCACTTCCGAGGCCTTAAGAGTCCCCTAGAATGCACGGCACAGAGCTCTGGTGGTGCTTAAAAGGGCCTGGAGCTCTGGGAACTGCCCTTTTAGAATGGCTGGGCCCACAGGCAGCTGTCCCTGTTGCTCCCCCTGTTGGTGGGCCTGGCTGGGAGTTTTGTTTTGTTTTGTTTTGTTTATTTGTTTTTGTGAGGAGATGAGACTTCAGGAAGAGTTGA
This sequence comes from Pelodiscus sinensis, assembly GCF_049634645.1. Classification (NCBI taxonomy): domain Eukaryota; kingdom Metazoa; phylum Chordata; order Testudines; family Trionychidae; genus Pelodiscus; species Pelodiscus sinensis. The sequence goes on from NC_134711.1 coordinate 274,166,725, forward strand.
CAGCTGTTGATATGTTCTTATGATACTTTTCCGGATCAGGCCTATAATAATGTATTTTTGACCCACAGAGCAGTGTCCCAAACAGGAAGAAAGGCAAGGAGGAGACGATATTTCCACAGTATGGCCTCAATTTAGCAAACTACTTAAGCATGTAGCTTTAAATGCTTGCTTGAGTCAAGGTGTCAGATAATTAGCTGCATTAAACTGCCACAGATCCACTGAAGTCACTGAATGTACATTGATGAACATTAATTGAAGAGCTGTCCCAGTGGCTACAACCAGAATCACAAATGATACATAGCGCTAATTTAGAATTATTATTTTTCAGTATAAACAGAATTTTGCTTTATGCTTAAATCCTCTATTAGTGGCTTCCACTGATTAGTATAGGGCCATATCTTCAGGTGGCATAAATCTTATCATTTCCAGTGATGTCAATAGACCTGGGCCAGCTGAGAATCTAGCCCTTAATGTTTGCCCATGTTTATTTATTCCACAGTTCTTTGGAAAGAGTGTAGCATACTTAAATCTAGAAAGAAAAACAAATGTTTGCATTCAGATTGAAATATAGGACAAAGTTTTTTTTAGGCTATTATGGAAAAGGTATATAATTACTGCTATGATACAAAATTAAACAGCAGTGAGCAATATGATATTACAGAGAGCAAAGTAGAGAACAGGAGTAGGGAAGTGATAGAGTGAGACTTCAGTGTTATAACTTTTTTAGACACTGTGTTAAAAGCAGCAAGCAATCTACACATTTCAACATAGTTCAATTTCTAACATCAATTACTTTTTTAAAAATGAAATATTTTGTGACTCAGTTCAGTGGGTTCTCAGCCAATAGTCCAGTCCTTTTTGTCTCCTCAGGTCAGCTGGTGGTTAGAGAAGTAGCTAAAAACATAGAAATCTCCCTTCCTTCCCTATGTGTTCAAAGCAATGAGAAGTAGGATTGTGGTGGTAGTGAGAGGAGATAAAAGGGGTTATTAGGCAAAACCCATCTCTTCTGTAGCTTCTTTCAGATAAATGATTTGACACCATGCCTGTTGCATCAAATGGAGATGCTGAGGCAAACAGTGCATAATTGTGGTGCAGTGTTGTGACATTGCATGGCATTTTGCAGTATAGCACCAATAGTGATAGACTTGGAGTGATGCAGAGATGATAATCACAATGTCAAAATGTCACTCTGAGACTTGATAGGTCTGGTCAACTCCATCTGATGATCTGTGTTCTCTCTATGTGAGTATAATTGAGCTCTAATTAGTTTTAACCATTAAAAGAGCTAAGGGATGTATTGTTTCTAATTACTAGCTGGAAGGTTTAATTGTCATCTATAACCCATTGTAAACCTAGTATCTCCTGCTCATCAAAAGTCACTCTTACCTCTGACACTTGCATTTTGTTAAAACTACAGACATCTTTAAAGCTCCTTCTTTAAGCTAAAACTCTTATTTGATAAGAATTCCTGCTGTCACATTTTTGCTTTCTTTAAGCACCACACACACAGTTTAAGTTTGGGGATGGAAACTACAGCTTGCCCTCTGCTATAAAAATACCAGCCTCTTTTAAGAGACAGTAAAGTACTCACAGATGTGGGACATTAAAATGTATGTGAGTTTATACTATTGTTTGCTGCTGTTTCCTTCCATTCTCTCTCTTAGAAGGGGGGAGAGGTAATTGAGCTAAATTAATGAAAAGCACAGTTAAAACATTTGCATTGTCTGTTCATGTGTCATTAGGATGGAAAGCTTTACTTAAGTAAACCTTTGTCTCTCACCTAGACAAGTAAAATGACTCTAATGAGTATGAGCAACAAACTCATTTCACTGCTTGTATCCCATGTAAAACCGATCTGTGCCTTTTGTCAGGCAGAAAAATAATGATAAAAAGCAAAGAAGATTAGCCCTTTGACAGTAGCAATTCACTATAAAAGACTTAACAGGTACTGATGATGTTTAATGTAAAACTGTACTGGATAACATTTACCTTTAAGATGAAACCGAATAAAGAAACAAAAGCATTAGCCTACTGGATTTTTAGACTAGTTGGACATCATATGCTGCACAAATCCCAGCAGAGCTTGCTGTTAGAAGACTTCATTGGTATTCAGTTAGTTAATATGACAATGATAAAAGATATCCAGGCTAACACACTAATTTATTTAAATTAAAATAACTGTTCCCATCTCTTATAGGTTAATCTTTACAGTATGTACAACTAGTAAGGGAATAATTGGTAACCTTAAAATATGAGAGAGAGATTAGTGCATTGTGTTCGTAGTTTAAAGTTGAAAGACTAGACTTTTAAGAATAGTCTCTTTCTTTATCTCATTTGTGGCAAAGGCAGTTGCCAGTTACTAGGTTGCTGGCCTTTGGCCAAAGAGTTTGGCATTGGATTTGTTATTACAGTTGAAATGCAAGGATGAGAAATGGCATTAAACACTGTGGTTTGTACATGCTCTGGGCTTTCCTTTTCATTAAGGAGAAGCTCACACAGTCAGGTTTTATGTGATAGTCTGATTGATTAATTCCAATCAGAACCAACTCTGTGGTATATTGATTTTTTTGGTACATTTTAGTTGCTGTGTGTCATGTCCTGCAAATTATTTATATTTAATTTAAATTATCTGACCTTTTAAAATCACAAAATAATTAAGTGTCTTCCTTACAATGAGATATGGGCTGACCCTGAATTACCCAGCTTGCTCAGCAATACAAACACCACCAGAACTGCTTCAAAATAACGGGCATGGACAAATTTAGTTCTAGTCTCTTTTTAGTCAGATTCTTATTTTGCCCTCATCACACTGGTATCTGAGTGCCTTGCGGCCGTGATGTGACTAATGTCTGGCACATGTAGTTCAATTTTTTGCTCATCTTCCTGCCAGGGGAAAAACTGTGTGTGCAATGCAGTACTTAGTTTTTGTAGGTACTCTTAACCCCCAGTACATTATCTGTACACTGGGCTATATATTGATATTAGCAAAGGCAAGGGCAGTGAAGTCACTTGGAGTGATGTTTTCTGTCAGGCAGATGTGTCTACCTACCTAACTTTCAATAAGCTTCCCATGTGAGTTGACCTCTTGTAGTGATTAGTACTTGGGAGTTCATTACTTCCCTTAAAGTTTCCTTTAATATAATTTTATGTCTTTCATGACTAGTAAGTTTTGTTTTCTTAGACATTTTAAAAAGTACTATTAATCGCTTCCTGGTTGTAAATGCATATTGGAAATTTCACAGCAGATACATATATACATCTTAGGTTGAGTACATTATCAATTAGAGGTCAAATTGAGCCATAGCAGTAGCAACTCCCATTTAATTGACGGGGAATTGTACTGTTTTATAGAAAAGCTTGTTAATTGCCTGAAACAATAGTGCAGAGGTAGTCAACAGGCCAGGGGTGGGGAACTTCCAACCTGTGGGCCACATGCATTTTGTCAGGGTTAGCCACTGGTGGGCTCTCAGATGCTTTCTTTACCTGAGCATCCACAGGCACAGCGACTTACAGGGGTTACTGTTCCTGGCTAATGGGAGCTGCAGGAAGCAATGACAACAAAACAACCTAATAGAAAAATATATCCGTATCTATTAAGACTTTGATAGTAATATCCATTAAAATATGTCAATATTAGATGTTAACTTATGTCAGTGGGACTGCTTACATCATATGATGAGACGCAAAATCCAGCCCTAAACTGGTCATATTTATTCTGAGCTCTCCTGACTGATAAACTCCATCATAGATCAGAAGTGAAGTATGAGCCTGTGCTACCCTGTGAAAAAGAAACTTACCATGGTGCAATGGCTGCCTTATTACTGGTGCCCAGTAGATTCTGAGGAGTTAATTTGCCCATAATTCAACTAAAGTGCACATATAGTAAAGAACAGTCATCTCTGAATTAAACATTAATGGAAGCTGCTGGTTATTGACAGCAGTTAATATAACAGTGATTAAAGGGCAGATTGAAGACATGTTCTCAAAAGACAGTGCTCAGGACATCTAAAGCAAATAGCCAGTTACAAGTAAAATATTTGTCCTGTAACAAGATTTCTAAAGTCACTAATCAATGCCAGGCAAGGTTAACAAGAAAAATATTAATCCTCTGCCCCCTGAATAAAGCCCTTAAAACCAAAACTGAGGCTATTTAATTATTGACCCAACTAATATTTTCTTTTTGAATCCATGGAGTAGCTTGAAGCTCTTAAAATAACTGACAAAAACTCTTCCTAAAGGATTAATGAAATTAACTCTTCAGCAGTTTGCAGATGGGATTTATACACTAGTAATTTAAATGAAATACACCTGTAGAGCATACAAAATGATTGTGAAAGAATGATAATAATTTCACCAGCCCCCTACCCCAAACAACAGCTTGGACACTAAACTCATTCTAATGGAAACTAATGTCACCACTAAAACAAAATAATTTGCAGGATGATTCTGCAATCCTTATTCAAATTACCATGGGTTGCTTCAGGCCAATTCTACAAGCCAAATACCAAGGGAAGGGTTGGAACTTATCTTAATTTACAAGTTACATTCTTATGAGAATGGAATGAACAGACACACTGGCTGGCTCGCACACTACCTTCCACATCCTAATGACTTAACCAACCAACCGATGGAGGTGCCAATTTTTCTTATCAGCCTCTTGTAAGTACTTGAACAATCTACTCACTGTCTCCTTACTCCCCCGCCCCTCCCTGATTTATTCTTGGATCTGGACTTCTAATACTCCAGTCATCTGAAGAAGTGGGTTATGCCCTCGAAAGCTCATGATACCATCTACATGTTTTCTTAGTCTTTAAGGTGCTACTAGACTATTTGGGTACGTCTACACTGCATCCCTAGTTCGAACTAGGGATGCAAATGGAGACAACCGAAGTAGTTAATGAAGCGGGGATTTAAATATCCCGCGCTCCATTAACATGATCTCGCCGACGCGCTAGTTCGAATCACAGCTGATTCGAACCAGGAGGTGCGCGCCGGGACGCGTTAGTTCGGACTAAAGCCCTTATTCCGAACTAATGTTACTCCTCATTTTTTGATATTTAAATCCCCGCTTCATTAACTACTTCGGTTGTCTCCATTTGCATCCCTAGTTCGAACTAGGGATGCAGTGTAGACGTACCCTTTGTTATTTTTTAAGTTTTTCCTGTTACAGATTAACTTGGCTATCCCTTTAAAGCTTTTGGTCACAAAACACTGTCAGATAGGGTAGTACTGTTGTACCCACTTTACAGATAAACTAAAGCACAGAGGAGAAAGATGCCTGTCACTTTTGAAAATCTGTCTAGCTGACTCTTTAGATGACAAAATACCTTTAAATGTCTGGGACTAGATGACTAGAAAAATGTGTGACAGAACAGAGATTTTGAACACAGATTTCCATGCTAGTGTCCTAACCATTGGATTCTCCTTCCTATATACAGTATCATGCAGTCCTCCCATAAAATTCAATAAGAGATCAAGAGCAAACCTACTAAAACTTGAGATAAAAGAAGGGGGAAAAACCCTACTTTTGATTTTCAAAGAGCTGAAGAATCAACTTTGTATGGCCTGCTACAAAATACTGAATTGTGTGTGTGCGCGAAGGAAACATATCTGATAAAATTCACAACTCAGAATAATATTTGAATAATGGCTGAATAGACAGGCAAAACTCAATTGTGTAAGCATCAAGAGTTTTGAACTCGTAATGCTGTTTTATGCCATTTTATCCAAACAGGTAAATACTAACTTCAATATTTGTGAACATTCAATTAAGCAAATAGCATCGTACATATTTATTTAACATTAAGTAGATCTTTTTTGTGTATGTATCAGAAGTCAAATTGTGGCCTCATTGAAGTCAAAGAGAGTCCTATACTTGTTTTCAGCAAGCTAAGATTTCACTCCAAGAGTGTATTTTCAGTCCAGCTAATAGGTTTTTTTTTAAAAAAGAACCCTGTATGTGGCCTATTAAATATTCTTGTCATTACAGAATATCCCATTTTCCAATTTGTTATTCTCTAAAGAGCTGTGTTTCAGGAGGCAGAGAGGGGCATGTTCCTGTTTTTAGCTACTTGTTCAAGCATGAAAAGGTCAGTGGTTCAGACGTAGGTCTTCTTAGTCTCTCTATATTCTGTAAAGTGGCTAACCAAGTATAATTCTGTTTCAACTGGCAGACTGAATTTAGTTAGTGACTTTTGTCTTGGAAACTTGGTCTATTAATGGATGAACTTTCTTTCAGGCACTTTTCAAGCAGAAGTGTGCTTTTTAAACAGCTGGCCTATAGAAATCGTGCTGGGAAAATATTGTTCCACAGGGGGAAAAAATGGAAAACAATATCCAAGCATCTGTTTTTACAACCAAAACAAAGAAAAATGGTACTAGGTGTTAAAAACTATATTTTTGTCACTCCACACAAAAGCCATTTATAAATTGGTGCTATATTTCAATAACTCTGAAAACAGATTACACTGGCAATATTCATAGAAGCACCATAGGCTCTGTTAGTGCTGATGTATGCTACACTGAGTATAACTGTGCTGTGACTGAACCTTCACAGGCTTTTTTAGTTTCATAGTACTGCTTACAGCTAAATAGAGAGGATAGTCAAAAGAAAGATATGTACAAATGACTATTTTTTTCCTGTGTTTAATAGGGAAAACATGAGGATTGGTCTCTATCAACAGTTACACTGATTTAGAGTCAAACTGGCCAAGTGAATTAATGCTGAAAGGAACACCAAATTTATTCAAGGGAAAGAGGAATTTGAGCTACCCAGATCCCAAAGTGACTTACTGTTTGCCTTTTGGTAAAAATCAGGAGGTTGCCTTATTGAGGTGGTACCATCAAATTAGGTGCTATTTGGATGTTCATGTTAAACATTTTGTTGTTTATATGTGTAGCATAATAGTAATATTATGGCTAACAAAACAGAAGGCAAAGGCCCAAACGCTGTTAAGTTGCATTGTTACAAGTTTAGAGTAACTATCATTGTTTATACTTAATGATAAAGACATATATAGCTCCTTGTTCCCATCCTGTGAAGCTCAAAAACACTGGCAAATACGGTACAACTTAACATAAATAGTGGTTAGAGGAGTCATGGGAAGATGTTGTTATAGTTGCATGGGTGGGCTGCTAGATTGCATCATGACATGTATTTAAAGTCTGGCCTTTCTATATTGTCTAAAATCAACATGCATAGTCAAATATCTTTGAAACTTGGTGTTTCTTAGAAGGGTGCAAAGTAGGGTTATTGACAAAAATTGGAATAATTTAAGCCTGGGATACAGGGATATAGCCCCCTCCTCCCCACAAACCCAGCTATTTTAGAATTTCCAAATGTCTCTCCATGTTTCTCCACACCAAGTTGGATATCAAGCTATTGGTGTGATACAGAGTTGGAAGAGTCTCAAGATGGAGCAGTATGCCTATTAAATCTTTGGAAGACATAAATCAGAACAACAGTTAAGAATGTGTCAATTTTTACACTGCACAGGCATCAATACTGGAAAACAACAAGACGGTTTCCATTCCAGCCTTCTACATGCTTTAAACTTGACTCTCGTATGTGCTCTGAAATCTGATTGGTTACTCAGATTGCAATCAAAGATTCAGAGCCTCATAGGGGCAATTCTGGGATCACAAGATTGAGGGATTCCTGAGTTATGGTCCCTTCAAAAATATGGTTTCCTTCTGCTGTCCTGTACATTAAACTGAGAGTATATCTACACAATAACTAAACACCCTTGGCTGGCCTGTGCCAGCCTACTCAGGTTCGCAGGATTCAGGCTCAGAGCTGTTTCATTGCTGTACAGACTTCCAAAAGTGAGTCTGGAGTCTGGGTTCCAGGACCATGCAACGCAGGAAAGTCCCAGAGCTTCAGCCACTACCTGAGCCTGTGCTTCTGCACAGCTCTAAACAGCCTCTCAGCCCATGTTCTGCGAAGCTGAGTCAGGTGGAATAGGCCAGCCACATATCCTGAGGCAAAAGAAAAAAAAATAGTATATCTATACCTGACACACTGGACCTGAGTGCATACAACTCCTCAGAAAGAATGTCACAAGTATACAATTTAAGAATCTCTTCACAGTCATGTATAACTCCCTTCTCCTGCAAGTATGTGCATATTTAACTGGAAAATGTGATCCCAAGCTTCTGTTGACACACATGCACTAACCCTGCTTTAGCAGTGTAGCTGGGGTAGCATGGCTGGAGAATCAAGTGCACAGGCCTAAATGCTGAGACTGCTCTCATATCCCAGCTCACTATGGAAAGTGTCATTTGTAATAATGACCCTACTGATGTGCTAGTTACATAACATACATAATTCTGCATCGAAATTATGCATCCTGTTCCCTTTGCTCTCACATTTAGAATCACAGGACTAGATGAGACCTTAAGAAGTTACCTACTCCAGTCACCTGTACTCAAGACAGGACTAAGTGTTATCTAGATCGGGGTGAGCAATAATTTTTGAAGGGGGGGGCCACTTTACAAATTTTGGAAATGGCTGCAGGTTGACCAGGAAGGGGCAGTGTTGAAACATATTTAGCCTGTGTTCCACTATGACTCTCTAATCCTTTTCTGCAGTACTCCTTCCTTTGCAGTCATTTCCCATTTTGTAAGTGTGCAACTGAGTGTTCCTTCTTAAGCAGAGGCAGAAGTGGTGGGGCCTCAGGCGGAAGAGGCAGGGTTGAAAGCCACCCTTCTGGGAGCTCTGCTTGGCCTTGGCCTGCCTCCTGACTTCTGGCCAATGGAAGTGCTCCGGAGCAGATGGGAGGATGCTGGGGGCTAGCCACCTCCCAGAGTTGCCAGGCAGGCACAAGCCCTTTGAACAGAAGCAGTTGAAGGGGCTCACACATCTCCTGCTCCCAGTCAACGCAGTAGGCGGCGGGGTCTGGAACTGCCTCGCAGGCCGGATCAAAGCCCTAGGTGAGCTGGATCCAGCCCACTGAGAGTCTTTTGCCCTCTTTGATTTAGATCATCGCTGACCAGTTTTTGCCTAATCTGCTTTTAAAAATTTCCAATGATGGAGATTCCACAGCCTCCCTAGGCAATTTATTTCAGTGGTTAACCTGAAATTTTTTTCTCAATATCCAACCTAAACTGCCTTTGTTTCAATTTAAGCCTATTGCTTTATGTCCTGTCCTCAGAGGTTAAAAAGAACATTTTTTCTCCCTACCCATGTTACTTGTTACTTCTTTTATGTTCTTGAAAAATGTTATCATGGCCCCTTCTCGGTCTTCTGTTTTCAGTACTAAACAAACCAAATTTTTTCAATCTTCCCTCACAAGTCAAATAGTAATATAGATGTAGCCATGTTAGTCTAGTCTAGCTGAAACAACAAACAGGACTATGTAGCACTTTAAAGATTAACAAGATGGTTTATTAGGTGATGAGCTTTCGTGGGCCAGACCCACTTCCTCAGATCAAACAGATCTGAGGAGGTGGCTCTGGCCCACGAAAGCTCATCACCTAATAAACCATCTTGTTAGTCCCTCACAAGTCATGATTTCTAGACCTTTAATAATTTTATTGCTCTTCTCTGGATTTTCTCCTGTTTGTCACCATCTTTCCTGAAATGTGGCACCGAGAACTAGACACAATATTCCAGCTGAGGACTAATCAGGGTGGAGTAGAGCAGAAGAATTACTTCTTGAGTGCTTACAACACTCATGCTAATACATTCCAGAATGTCTACTTTTACTGCAACAATGTTACAGTGTTGAAACATATTTAGCCTGTGTTCCACTATGACTCTCTAATCCTTTTCTGCAGTACTCCTTCCTCGGCAGTCTTTTCCCATTTTGTATGTGTGCAACTGATTGTTCCTTCTTAAGTAGAGTACTTTGTATTTCTCTTCATTGAATTTCATCATATTTACTTCAGACCATTTCTCTAGTATGTCCTGATCATTTTGAATTTAATTCTGTCCCCCAAAGCACTTGCAGCCCCACCCCCAAGGTCTGGTCTCATCTGCAAACTTTATCCCATTCTAAATTATTGATGAATATATTGGACCTAGAACTCATCCCTGTTGGATCCCACTCATTATGCACTTCTAGCTTGACTGTGAACCATTGAAAAATGCTCTTTTGGACCAGTTTTCCAACCACTTATGAACACGCTTTATAATAGCTCCATCTACGTTGCATTTCCCCAGTTTGTTCATGGAAAAGTCATTCGAGACAGTATCAAAAGTCTTACTGAAATCAAGTTTTACCACACCTGCCGCTTCTTCCATCCATAAGGCTTTTTGCCCTGTTAAATTAATTTTGCTTAATTATCTTCTGGATTTTTTCATTATTTTCTGCATGTTGAAATTAAACTGACTAGTGAATAATTCCCCAGATGGTCCTTATTTCCCTCATGCTTCAGGGTGCAAAACACAACTCTCCTCATCTCATAATCACAGCACTGTCACACATCTCAAAGTAAGCCAAGCCTGCCCTCATATCATAAGCAGAACTTGCCTTTGCCATTTAGTGCAGGTACACTTAGCACATTCATGGCACGTGGAGTGTATGCAAATACAGGCAGTCCCCGGGTTACGTACAAGATAGGGACTGTAGGTTTGTTCTTAAGTTGAATCTGTATGTAAGTCGGAACTGGCATCCAGATTCAGCCGCTGCTGAAACTGATCAGTTTCAACAGCGGCTGAATCTGGACACCAGTTCCGACTTACATACAGATTCAACTTAAGAACCCCAGGCGTCCCCAAGTCAGCTGCTGCTGAAACTGATCAGCAGCTGATTCCAGGAAGCCCGGGGCAGAGCAACTCTGCCTCGGGCTTCCTGTAGTCAGCCGCTGGTCAGTTTCAGCAGCGGCTGACTTGGGGACGCCTGGGGCAGAGCAGCTGGGGTGCTGCCGGGTTGGTCCAGTAGCGCCAAGGAGCGGTGCTGCGGGACCAACCGGCAGCGTCCCACCTGCTCTACCACAGGCCCCGGGCTTCGCTCTACGTCTCCCTGGTCTGCTGGGGGGGGGGGCACTAGCTGCGTCCCCCCCCCCAGCAGACCAGGGAGACGCTGAGCAAAGAGGCGGAGGACCCGGGCCGGACCCGCGGCGCTTCCAGGTCAGCGCCGTGGGTCCGTTCCGGGTCCTCCGCAGCTTTGCTCCCCGTCTCCCTGGTCTGCTGGCTCCCCCAGCAGACCAGGGAGACGGGGAGCAGCTTTTCTTGCCCCGGAGAAGGCGGGCGGCGGGACCAGGCGTCCTACCGCTCCAGTCCTCCGGGGCGAGAAAATCCCCGTTCATAAATGCGGATCCGACGTAAGTCGGAGCCGCGTAACTTGGGGACTTCCTGTAATTCCCAAAGGCTACTGGAAGCTCCAGGAGAATGGAAAGGGACAGTGACGTAACAATTTTTTCACCTTAGTGAGTGTGAATTGGCTGTAAAAGTTAGTGAAGTTGTAAACTTCAGCAACAGCGGAGTTGGCAGTGAAGATTGTGTGACTGGGATGTATCAGGAAACTGCTGAAAGAAGGAGTGCTGAGCAACCTTAACTCTGCATTGCCTGCATTTTTACTCTAAACAGTCGGGGGGGAACAACATACCACAAAGCAACATACCATTTAGGGTTCAGTCTCTACTTTGTCAGGCACTGTATTGTTGCCATTCACACCAATACTCAAAGAGTCAATAGATATTGAATGGGCTCACATTTGATTATTTTAATTCAGCTGTCATTAAATTACACAGATAAAACCACGTGTGCATATTTTCTGTTTCTCTGCATTGTTATTATAACCTTCTACTCATTTGAAAAGAATGTACTATTATTGACTCTGGATTCAGATACTAGGAAATGAGAAGATGATTCACCTTATAACAGATATAGAAAGTTAAATCCAGGAGATACTTATTATTGCCATGTCGTGGTGATCTAATAATTAAGGGTCTAATAGATGTTCTAAACAAATCCTCTTATTATTCACTACTACAAATTTAAGAAAAAAATACCATTCATGCTAAAAACAATCATTTTAGTCCCAATGGGGTATCTTAATGACATGTGCATAAAAATCAGTCGTGTGTGTGTGTGTGTGTGTGTGTGTAAAAAAATGTGCATTTCGGTGCTTCTGAAATATTGAGGTATGTTTTGATACCAGGCTTGGGATATAGGTAGTCCAATATGCTTTAATTTATTTAAGGAAATTTTATTTGGAAATAAGTTGCTAGTCTTTTTAAAAAGATATTGGCCATGTCTGTTCCATATGGTATTTTCATAAGTTACAGAAATACCCACACAATAAACTGCTCTAAATGTTGACATATATAAATATTTGCAGGATTTTATTTTGTTTTAGTGTTTGTTTAGTTTGTAATATCTTTTTATGCTTCTTCACCTTGAAAGTATTCTACAAACAAAGCTATCTACATGTATTTGAATGTGCTAGTATTTTCAGAGCCTGAAGTGCTTCTCTTCATATTTAAAAGGAATCCTTTTAAGTTTTATACAGTACCTGTGTGGCCCTGATGCTACATAGAAATAAGCAAATCTATGCAATGCATATCAGCTATAACAGACAGCTTTTCTTTTTCATATTGGATTGTTGCCATAATTCTCTACATGTTGTTCTGTTTCATTCATGGCTAATATGGGGAGGCACAGGGAAATATAAGAATGCTACATTTTCCATGTCAGAGGACTGAAATATAATTCCATACTGATCATTTTTGATGTGTTGTAATTCACTGCTTACAAATAAGTTAATGTGCAGTTATAGCACTTGGGGAACAGCAAAATAAAATCCTATTTATTGTTTGTTTTCATGCTGAAGACCTTATTGAGATTGTAGCTCCATTTTGATAGGTGCTGTGTAAACACAGAATAAGAGACAATATCTGACATAAAGATCTTATGGTCTAAGTAAATAATGAAAATAGCACAGGAAAAAATGTTACAGTTGTGAAATTCAGAGAGAGAAAGAGAGAGAGAGAGAGAGAGAGAGAGATTGCTATTGTCCAAATGTTAATTAATAAATTATTGGTTCATCTTCCAACAAACCAAAGTCAAAGTCAAAAGTGGGCTGAAATATCAAATACTGTTATTTTAGACATTGAAGTGCCTCCTGGGATGAATACATTATAGGTGCCACAATTCATTTCAGTTAAAGGGGCAATAGTTGGATGCTTGAGTTTAGATTTTTGAGCAATATTCATAAGGATCATATAGGCTATATTACTTATGCAATTGATTAATTTTATATAGAATTTTAACATGTAGTAAAAGTTTTGATATAAAAATCTAATCAGGATTGACCTTGATTAATAAATTATTGTGTGACCACGTGAGCATACTAAGAACCAGATGGGGTCAAATAAGCGAGGCCTATGTTTTTGGGGAATGCAGAGTTACAATTCTGCATGAGAAGTTCACAAAGATTTGAATCTGCAGTAGGCAGCTAGCCAGCACCTTTTGTGTATCTAGTTTTTGTTCAGATTCACGTTCAGAGAAGAGTTACAAGATTGTGCAAAGTTGGGTAGAAAAGAACATAAAAGTGTTTTGTTCTTGTGATGTGCAAGATGACTTTCTGTGGCCACATCTACAGTAAGAAATTATTTCAAAATTACTAAAATTGACTTAAGAACTCCTGATTTAACAAATTTAAACTAGTGTGTCCTCACTACAGAGAAACCTCAAAATTAGTCTGAAATAGCTCATCCACATTGAACAGAGCCTGCCTTGCACTTAGAGCCAGAAGCACTCTGGGGAAGGCACCGTGAAGGCAGATAAATTCTGTGGCTGCTTGGTCCAGTAAGTGACATGTGCTTACAGGAGCTCCTCTCTGCAGCCATGTTTCACAAGGCCACTCCTTCACTGCCTCCTCCCTCACAGGACAGAAAAGGGATGCGGTGTGCAGGCAACTTCTTGTGCTCTGGTTACCTGTGCAGACACCACAGCACTGACACCATGGAGCTAGAGTTGCTGCAAGGCAGTGCCATGCTCCTGGCCCTTGTGCTGTGCCTCATGGTGCAGTACTTCCAGACTGCTCACATGTTGCTCCAGTGGGACCAGAATGGAAGATGAGGAAGATGAACCTCAGCATGGCCTACAGGCCCAGCTCACCCACGTTCTGGCACTCCTGCTGCTGCGAATGTCCCTCAACCCCTTGGATACAGTCAAACACCGCTTATGGCAGAGGGAGACAAGCTCGGCCTGGTGGGACTGCATCATCCTGCAATTATGAGATGACCAGCAGAGGCTGCAGAAATTCTGCATGTGGAAGGCCACCTTCCTGGAGCTCTGCAAGTGGTTCACCCCTGCCCTCAGGCAACAGGACACCCACATGAGACCCACTATCCCCATGCAGAAGTCACGGCCTTCACCCTGTGGAAGCTTGCCGTGCTAGACAGCTGCCACTGAGTCAGGAACCAGTTTGGCATGGGGAAATCCACAGTCAGGGTCTTGCTCATGCAAGTAGCCACGGCCATCAACCAGGTGCTGTTACAGAGGGTTGTCACTCTGAGCAATGTGGACAGCATTGTCAATAACTTTGCCACCATGAGCTTCCCAAACTGTGTGTGGAGGGAGGATATAGATAGCACACACATCCTCATCCTGGCCCCCAGCCACTGCGCCTCTGAGTTCATCATCAAGAAGGGGTATTTGTCAATGGTGCTGCAGATACTCATGGATCACAAGGGCCAATGTTGGATGGTTGCGAAAGGCAGCTGATGTCTGCATCAGAACTCATGCCTCTTATGAAAAATGCACACCATCACTTTTTTTTTTTCAGACAGCACCATTAGAGTCAGAGAGGTGAACATGTCCATGTTCCCATGCACGATATCAGTCTTCTCTGCATCACCATGCTTGATCAGGAGTGAATGCTGCCTGAGTGCAGGCATGACCCTGTGCTGTGTGCAGCACTGCTGTATGGTTCCATGATACCAGACTCTTTAGTGGTGGCTTGCTGTGAGAAGATGTTCCATAATGGAAGCTAGAGTAAGGCAGGCCTCTCCAGGAACCTTGTGAGAAGGACCGAACGGTTCCTGTGTAAAAGCATCGTGGAGCTGAGTGCTCCGGACTGGTGTTCCATGTACACATTCATGAACAAGCTGTTGTACAATCCCCAGGCCAAGTAGGCCAAGAAGAGCATCGAACCCTTCACAGCCTGTCACCTGACCCCACTTATATATTGGGAAAGTAGGAGCACTCACTTGAAGTGACTTCCCTGGGCTCATCGGAAGCCTTGGGGACATCCTGGGAGAGGGGACCTACTCCAAGATCAAGAGCAGTGTCTGGCTCATGGGCATGGTCGCCTGGATGGCGTCTACCTCTTCCACTTTGTCGTTGTCCTCCTCTGCCACCTTGCCCTCATGTATGCTGATGCTGGGTGTGTCTTGGCTGGACTCTAAAGACTGTGGGAGAGATGATCAGCCCCCTTTCCAGAATGGCATCCAGCTGCTTGAAGTAGTGGCCGGTCTGAGGGTAAGTCTACACTACAGCGCTAATTCAAACTAACTTCGTTCGAATTAGTTAATTCGAACTCAGCTAATTAGGACTAACGGATCCAGACTAACAAACTATTTCGAATTAGCGTTTTGCTAATTCGAACTAGCATGTCCACAGTAAGTGGACCCTGAACCGGGGTTAAGGATGGCTGGAAGCAGTGCCGGCAGGGCATCAGAGGAGGACTTAGAACATGGAGCTGCTGCCTCAGGCTAGCCGAGGGCTGTGCTTAAAGGGACCCGACCCCCAACCCGGACAGACAGTTTCAGGGGTGCCCCGCTTGCAAAGCAGTCCTGGCTTGGAGT
Organism: Pelodiscus sinensis; assembly: GCF_049634645.1. Lineage (NCBI taxonomy): Eukaryota > Metazoa > Chordata > Testudines > Trionychidae > Pelodiscus > Pelodiscus sinensis. The sequence goes on from NC_134711.1 coordinate 274,182,481, forward strand.
GTCCTGAGTGCCCACACTGGGCACATCACAGCACTCGGCCATCATACCAGCTGCACTTGCCGCAGGCTGCCATCTGGAGAGAGGGGGCAATTGAGGGGCTGCAGGAGAGCTTCCACCCCCAGAAGCCCGCAGAGCCAGCCTAGTCCTCCCCATCGGGGGCTCGTACCCCATTCCTCCCTCACCTCCTTCCACTTACCCTTCCCTAGCCCCCCTTCCTGATGTACAAAATAAAGGACAATTGTATTCAAAAATAGAATCTCTCTTTATTGAACAAAACTGGGGGAGACTGGGAAAAGGAGGTAGGAGAAGGGAAGGGACAGGGTGGGAGAGGGGAGGGCAACTACAATGATGAGGGGTTTGGAACAGGTCCCATATGAAGAGAGGCTAAAGAGACTAGGACTTCTCAGCTTAGAAAAGAGGAGATGGAGGGGGGATATGATAGAGGTCTTTAAAAGCACGAGTGGGGTGGAAAGGGTGCATACAGAAAAGTTCTTCATTAGTTCCCAAAATAGAAGGACTAGAGGACACCAAAGGAAAGGAATGGGTAGCAGGCTTCAAACTAATAACAGAAAGTTCTTCTTCACAAAGCAGATAGTCAACCTGTGGAACTCCTTGCTGCAGGAAGCTGTGAAGGCTAGAACTATAACAGATTTTAAAGAGAAGTTAGATCAATCCATGGAGGTTGGGTCCATGGAGTGGGATTAGCCAGGGGGTAGGAGTGGTGTCCCTGCCCAAAGTTTGTGGAAGGCTGGAGAGGGATGGCACGAGACAAATGGCTTGGTCACTGTCTTTGGTCCATCCCCTCCAGGGTCCCTAGTGTTGGCCACTGTCGGCAGACTGGCTACTGGGCTAGATGGACCTTTGGTCTGACCCAGTATGGCCATTCTAAGCTCAGGGCTCAGGGTTTGGGGTCTCAGTGGACCACCTTGATTTTCATGCACACCTGCTCCTGGGTGGCCAGGCTGGCAGCTCTCCTGCCCTAGACGGCCACTTTTCTGTGCCTAGTGCGGAGGTCGTGGACGAGGTCCACGATGTCCGCACTGGACCAGGCGGGTGCCCGCCTCTTGTGGTACCGGGCAAGCTCCCAGGAGCTGCCAGCCTGGTCCCGGTAACAGGCGGAGGGCTGGGGGGCATCGGGTGGCTGGCTCGATCTGTGCCAGGTGCAGGGTCTGCTAGCTGGGTGCTGGCAGGCTTGCACCTGGCACGGGCACCGTAGCCAGCACGTGCCCCTTTAAGGCGTCCGGGGCCAGGAGGGGGGCAATAGAGTTTCCCTGGTGTTGTCCAGAGTGGCCACCAGGGAAAGCTGGGGAGGGCTAGCCTCCCACTAGTTCAAATTAAGGAGCTACACACCCCTTAATTCGAACTAGTAAGTTCAAACTAGGCTTAGTCCTTCTATTATGGGAACTAATGAAGAACTTTTCTGTATGCACCCTCTCCACCCCACTCATGCTTTTATAGACCTCTATCATATCCCCCCTCAGTCTCCTCTTTTCTAAGCTGAAATGTCCCAGTCTCTTTAGCCTCTCTTCATATGGGACCTGTTCTAAACCCCTCATCATTGTAGTTGCCCTCCCCTCTCCCACCCTCTCTCTTCCCCTCTCCCTCCTCCTTTTCCCAGTCTCCCCCAGGTTTGTTTAATAAAGAGAGATTCTATTTTGAACACAATTGTCCTTTATTTTGTACATCAGGAAGGGGGGCTAGGGAGGGGTAAGTGGAAGGAGGTGAGGGAGGAATGGGGTACGAGCCCCCGATGGGAAGGACTAGGCTGGCTCTGCGGGCTTCTGGGGGTGGAAGCTCTCCTGAAGCCCCCCAATTCCCCCCTCTCCCCAGATGGCAGCCTAAGGCAAGTGCAGCCGGTCTGATGGCCGAGTGCTGTGATGTGCCCAGTGTGGGTACTCCAGGCAATCCAAGCCAGGACTGCTTTGCAAGTGGGGCACCCCTGAGAACTGTCTGTCCGGGGTGGGGGTCGGGTCCCTTTAAGCACAACCCTCGGCTAGCCTGAGACAGCAGCTCCAAGCTCTAATTCCTCATCTGATGCCCTGCCGGCACTGCTTCCGGCCATCCTTAACCCCGGTTCAGGGTCCACTCTGTGTGGACATGCTAGTTCAAATTAGCAAAATGCTAATTCGAACTAGTTTTTTAGTCTGGATGCGTTAGTTCGAATTAGCTTAGTTCGAATTCACTAATTCGAACTAAGTTAGTTCGAATTAGCGCTGTAGTATAGACATACCCCAAGAGCAGCTGGGGTGGTGCCGTGTTGGTCCCGCCGCGCCAAGTGTCGGTGCTACCAGACCAACTCAGTTTCAACAGCTGCTGCGGGCACCAACCTGGCAGCACCCCAGCTGCTCTACCCTAGGTGTCCCCAAGTCAGCTGCTGCTGAAACTGATCAGCGGCTGATTCTAGGAATCCCAGGGCAAAGCAGCTTTGCCTCAGGCTTCCTGTATTCAGCCGCTGTTCAGTGTCAGCAGCGGCTGAATCGGGGACACCTGGGGTACAATATGTACCAGTTCCGACTTACATACAAATTCAACTTAAGAACAAACCTACAGTCCCTATCTTGTACGTAACCCGGGGACTGCCTGTACTTAGTAAATAGCTTGATATGTTGTCAGGGCTGTTCCCCACTATGGCACTCCAACTGCAGAAGGTGGGGGCCCACAAGATACCTTAAAAATACCTTGCCTCTATAGCTTCTGCTTACAAAAATTCCCCAGTCACAGTACAAAAGAACACATAAAACAAACTGTGTCTTTGAAGCAAACACACAGACCTGTTACCTTCCAGAACACAAGAATCAAATCATTGCCTTAAAAAAGATGATTTTATTAACAAAAAGAAAAAAAATACATAATGAGCATACCTTGTTGGTAGTTGTTACAGAGCAACTAAGAAAAACAAATTAAAACACAGAGACCATAGTATCTCTAGGCACAGCTTAGATATAGTGAAGGAGAGGGGAAAGCATATGGATTTTACACAGAGAAGTTTAACCAAACAACAAAACAAAGAAAATAACTGGATCGTGACTAAATATACGTTTTCCCCTATGTGACGCCCCCACGCCGCCCCGCGGCGTTCGCCCGGAGGGCTCGCAATGGTCCTTGCGTCCCGAGCTCCCTCGGTCAGTCTTCTTCACTTTCTTGTCTTCGGTTTCCCCTCCCGAAACAAGGCAGGAGGGGAAGGAGGGCCCGGGCCCGCCCACTCTCACGGGCCCCAGCCCAGGGCCCTAAGGGTTCTGGTCCAAGCGACCCGAACCCGGCTGACGGGGTACGACCCCTTAACTCGTCAGCCCACCAGTCATCCCTGACTCTGCCCTGGGCTGCTTCCTTCCCCTTCTGCTCCCGAGCTCACCAATTCGCTGCGGTCCGGGGTATCCGTAAGCCGGGGGTTGGCCTGCGGCCTCGGCGTTGCTCCTCTGGCCGGTGGGGTGCTGTGCGGCGGGGTGCTGCGCTGCGCGGCTCTGCCCGGCGCTGCCCTCCGCCTGCGGTCTGCACCCCCTTCCCGTGGGGCCGCGGTCCCATTTTAAAGTTGGCGCCGGGGGCGCGGCCCTGGCGTCCTGCGGTGTCCCCGCCCCTCACGCCGGGGCGTCTGCCTGCTGCCGGGGCAACGGGGCCTGGGCTCCGGGACGCCCGGATGACGTCCTCCGGCACGCCGGAGGCCGACGCGTTCCCCGCCGACGCGTTCCCCACCGCCGCCGAACACCGCGGACAGCGGCGGGGGGCGCTCTGCCTCCCGCTGTACAGGGCGGCTGAGACGGGGCTTTCCGCCACGAGCGGAGCTGCCCCGTCACATACCTCCCCCTTTAACTGCCCTCCCTCTTCTTCCGAGTCTGCCTCGTACCTTCTCGAAAAGAAGTCCGCATTTTGGTGCTGCGTGCCAGGTCGGTGGGCCACGTCAAAGGCGTACGGCTGGAGGGCCAGGTACCACCGCATCAGGCGCGGGTTCGCGTCCTTCATAGTTTGTATCCAGCGGAGTGGGGCATGGTCTGTGACCACCTTGAACCGTCCCCCTAAAAGATAGTACCTTAACATGTCTAAGGCCCACTTCACCGCGAGGGCCTCCTTCTCAATGGTCGAGTAGCGGCACTCTCGTGGGAAGAGTTTGCGACTGATGTACACCACTGGGTGTTCTTCCTCTCCTTCGCCCTGCGAGAGGACCGCCCCTATCCCCGTCTCGGAGGCGTCTGTTAGGACCGTAAAGGGGAGGTTAAAGTCAGGTTGGGCCAATACAGGGTCGCGACTTAAACTTTCCTTTAACCGCCGAAAGGCTACCTCGCACTCGGTCGACCAGCCCACCTTCTGGGGCATCGCGGCCCGAGTTAAGTCTGTTAGCGGCGCTGCTATTTTCGCGAAGTTTGGGATAAACCGCCGATAGTATCCGGCTAGCCCGAGAAACTGGCGTACCTGTTTCTTTGTTTTGGGTGGGGGGTAGCTCTTCAAGGCTTCGACCTTTTCTACCACGGGGCGTATTTGACCCCGGCCCACCACATACCCTAGGTAGACTACCTCCTTTTCCCCGAAGCGGCACTTCCGCGGATTCGCCGTCAGCCCGGCTTCCCGCAACGCCTGTAGCACGGCCCCTATGTGTTGGAGGTGTCCTTCCCAAGTCTGGCTATACACGACGATGTCGTCGATGTAGGCGGCCGCCCATCCTCCCTGTTCCCTCAGCACCCAGTCCATGAGGCGCTGGAACGTCGCGGCGGCGCCATGTAGCCCGAAGGGCATCCGGGTGAAATGGTATAGCCCAAACGGGGTCGAAAAGGCCGTCTTCTCTCGGGAGGTTGGCGTCAGGGGAATTTGCCAGTACCCTCGGGTCAGGTCCAATGTGGACAGGTACCGGGCGCCTCCGAGCCGGTCTAGCAATTCATCTACCCGTGGCATGGGGTAGGCATCGAAGCGCGACTGCGCATTGACTTTACGGAAGTCAATGCAGAATCGCAGCGATCCGTCGGGCTTCGGGACGAGCACTATCGGGCTGCGCCATTCGCTGAAGGATTCCTCCACGACTCCCCACTGGAGCATCTTCTGTACCTCCCCTCGCACCGTCTCCCACATCCGCCGGGGTACGGGCCGTACTCGTTCACACACCGTCTTCCGGGGTTCCGTCTCTATGTGGTGGTGGATGAGGGTAGTCTGCCCCGGCTCGGCAGTCAGGACGTCTCCGAAGGTCCGTAGCAACTCCCCCAGGTCCTTCCTCTGGGTCTCGGTTAGGTCAGCTCCTGTGGGGAAGCTCTGGGGCGGGGCAGCCTCGTCTAGGTCCGCGGGTCCTAACTCCGGGTCCGGGGGCACTGGGTTAATCCAGAAGGCCTCACGCTGCTTCCAGGCTTTCAAGAGATTAATATGGTAGACGCGTGTGTCATTCTTCTTCCCTGACACCTTAACCTCATAATCGACGTCCCCTACTCGCCTCAGGACCTCGAAGGGCCCTTGCCACTTAGCCAACAGCTTCGAGCCGGGGGTCGGCAACAGCACCAGGACCCACTGACCCGGGTCAAACACCCGCAACTGGGCGCCTTGGTTATAGTACCGGGCTTGCTTGGCTTGGGCTTGCTCTAGGTTCTCCTTTGCGAACTCCCCTAGCCTGTGCAGCTTTTCCCGGAGGTTCAAGACATACTGTACCGACCCCTGTACTCGGGTCCCCTGTTCCTCCCAATTCTCACGAATAATGTCTAGTATCCCCCGCGGGTGTCTGCCGAACAATAGTTCAAAGGGAGAAAACCCTGTAGAGGATTGGGGCACCTCCCGTATCGCGAACAGGAGAGCTGGTAATAACGCGTCCCAGTCCCGGGGTTCTTGCCCTACAAACTTCCTCAACATCTCCTTTAGCGTTCTATTAAAACGTTCTACTAACCCATCTGTTTGTGGGTGGTAGATGGCCGTTTTCAGCCGCTCGATCCGCAACAACTTACACAACTCGTTCATCAGTCTCGAGGTGAAGTTAGTCCCTTGGTCCGTCAGAATCTGCTCCGGCAGCCCCACTCGGGCGAAAATCTTCACGAGTTCTGCGGCAAGGGTGCTGGCGTGCACGTTTCTGAGCGGGACGGCCTCCGGATATCGTGTCGCATAGTCTAATAGCACCAAGATATACTGGTGCCCGGTTTTGGATTTGTCTAACGGGCCGACTATATCCATGGCGACCCTCGCGAAGGGCACTCCCACCACGGGCAACGGCACCAGGGGGGCTTTGGGTACCCCCTTCGGCCTAACCTTTTGACATTCGGGGCAGGAGCCACAAAAGTCCTGTACCTCGCGGAAGATACCCGGCCAGTAGAACCGCCGGATAATCCGCTGCACCGTCTTTTCTGCCCCCAGATGCCCGGCCCAGGGATTAGCGTGGGCTAGCTCCATGAGGCGTTGTCGGTACCTTTTTGGCACCAGCAACTGCTCGACCCCTGGATCGCCTCCCTGCCCCCTGTCCACCCGGTACAACCGATCGTGCCGTACCTCAAAGTATGGGCCGGTCGGCCCGTCGGTCTGGGGAGCGTCCTCGTCCTGCGGATCTCGGGCGGCACTCCACGCATGTCGGAGCGACGGATCTTCCCGCTGCTCCTGTATAAAGTCACCATCCACTAGCTCCAGTATTCGCGGTCCTTCTGCCTCGCCCTCTTGTGGGCCGGGGCGAGGGTTTCCGACCATACCCTCCTCTCTCTGGGGAGGCCCTCGTTCCCGCCATGCGTTCAGGGCCCGGCGGAACCCCCGCCAATCCCGTCCTAGGAGGGCTGGGTACACTAGCTTAGGGGCGACCACCACGTAGCACCATTCTTGGCGGTCCCCATCCGATATCTGGGTCCACGCGGTGGCATATTGGTGGGAATCGCCGTGTACGCACTGCACCCAGACTGGCGGGCCCCGCGGCCCTCCCTCCGGGAGTAGGTCGGCCCTCACAATCGTCTGGCTGCAGCCAGAGTCCACAAGGGCTACCACCGTCTTATCCCCTATCCCTACGGTCCTTAATATCTTACCTTGCCCGTCGCCGGCCTCGGGTTCAGCCCCCGCCAGGGCCTGGGCGTAGGAGCAGTCCATATAGGGGCAGTCCCGGATGAAGTGCCCCTCTTGGCCACAGCGGAAGCAGGCCCCCCAGGCCGGAGGTGGGGTGCCCGGCCTCTGACGCCGGGGTGGTTCGGGACGGGGTTGCGGTGCCTCCCGTGGCCCCTCCTCGCCCAGCGCTGGCCTCGCTGCGGCGGTCCATCTCCGCTGTCCGTCCCTCTCTGGGCTCCTTCTCCTTTGGACTCCCCGTCCAATGGGGCTACACGGTGAGGAGGTGGCTTTCCGCCCGCGGTCGTGCCCCTCGGCCCGTTCGGCCGCCTCATAGTCTGTCATCAACTCCACGGCTTCCTGGAGGGTGGAGGGATGGTGTCTGCGGACCCATCGCTGTCCGCCGGCGGGGAGGATGTTGACGAATTGTTCCAGGACGACTTGTTCCGCCACCTGGGGCCCTGTGTGTTGCTCAGGCTCCAGCCAGCGCCAGGCGGCCTCCCTTAGCTTCTGGGCCATGGCCCGCGGGCGGACCTCGGTGCTGTAGGGTTCACCCCGGAACTTCTGGCGGTGCGTCTCGGGGGTGATCCCCATTTGGTCGAGTATGGCCTCCTTCAATCGATAGTAATGCAGGGCCTCGCGATCGCTTAGACCCCTATATGCTAACTGCGCAGGGCCCGTTAGGTATGGGGCCAGTAGTGTAGCCCAGTGGGATTCTGGCCATCGAGCTACCGTCGCCACCCTCTCAAAGGTGGCGAGGTATGCCTCAGGATCGTCAGCCGGCCCCATCTTAGTTAGCCGGATGGGCAGGCGTGCCACCTCCCCCTCTCCTGCTGGCCCTTCCTCCTCAGGGCATGCGGGACTCAGGGGGGCCACCATCGTCGGCGGGTATCGTCTCATCCACTCTTCCTGTTGCGCCTTCATTTGCTCGGCCACCTCCCTGATCAATTGTTTTTGCTGCTCTTGTTGCTGGGTGGTGAGCTGCTGGATCAATGCTGCCTGCTGCTGTTGGTTTTGCCTTTGGGTCTCCTTAACCCACTCCATGAATTGCGTCGGATCCATGGTGGGTTCCGGTGTGGTTCTCCCCTTTTTTCAAAAACACCACAAAGCACCCCCTCTGTTAGTGCACCCTAAGCCTTCTCGCACCCCCTTTCCTTACCCGAGGGGGGGGGGTGTGTTCGTGAGTGTTTTTTTTTTTTTTTTTTCCCAAAGCCCCTTACGTCCGGGGTAGGACCCCCACTATGCCCACATTCTCCACCACGTGTGACGCCCCCACGCCGCCCCGCGGCGTTCGCCCGGAGGGCTCGCAATGGTCCTTGCGTCCCGAGCTCCCTCGGTCAGTCTTCTTCACTTTCTTGTCTTCGGTTTCCCCTCCCGAAACAAGGCAGGAGGGGAAGGGGGGCCCGGGCCCGCCCACTCTCACGGGCCCCAGCCCAGGGCCCTAAGGGTTCTGGTCCAAGCGACCCGAACCCGGCTGACGGGGTACGACCCCTTAACTCGTCAGCCCACCAGTCATCCCTGACTCTGCCCTGGGCTGCTTCCTTCCCCTTCTGCTCCCGAGCTCACCAATTCGCTGCGGTCCGGGGTATCCGTAAGCCGGGGGTTGGCCTGCGGCCTCGGCGTTGCTCCTCTGGCCGGTGGGGTGCTGTGCGGCGGGGTGCTGCGCTGCGCGGCTCTGCCCGGCGCTGCCCTCCGCCTGCGGTCTGCACCCCCTTCCCGTGGGGCCGCGGTCCCATTTTAAAGTTGGCGCCGGGGGCGCGGCCCTGGCGTCCTGCGGCGTCCCCGCCCCTCACGCCGGGGCGTCTGCCTGCTGCCGGGGCAACGGGGCCTGGGCTCCGGGACGCCCGGATGACGTCCTCCGGCACGCCGGAGGCCGACGCGTTCCCCACCGCCGCCGAACACCGCGGACAGCGGCGGGGGGCGCTCTGCCTCCCGCTGTACAGGGCGGCTGAGACGGGGCTTTCCGCCACGAGCGGAGCCGCCCCGTCACACCCTACTAACTCATGATCCTCTTCAAGGTCCAGTCCATTTCCATGCCCAGTATTCCTCGTAGGCATGGTAGTCCGGCCTAGATTAATTCATCTTGTTTTCTCCTAGCTGCTGGCTTTAACTCACACAAAGGGAAACGAACAAAGAGATAATCTTTACCACTCAAATTTCAGAACTGTATTCCATTGGTTCTTCTGGCTCCCTTCCTATGCCCCATAGCTATCAGATTTTAACCCATTAATCACAAAATATGTATTGATTAAAAGGCCTATATCAGAACTATACTGTTATTGTAAACTCAACCCATTTTATTATTAAGAAGTTACAAGACAATCTTGAAAAGTTAGCGCAGGTTTAAAGATATTCCAGGAATGTGGAGTTACTGCATAAAAAAAGAGCTTACACAAAACAAAGCATCTTCAAACCCTATTCTTTTCAAGATATTACTGGAAAATACCCAGCATTTTCCGTGGGGTAGTTGTGTGGGCTGACCTTAGCCACAAGTAATGGAATCATTATGCTCACGGTGGTTTTGGAAATATCATTTTCCACATCTAGAAACAGGATTCAAGTGAGAAATCATATAAACATAGATATCTGCCACTCCTCCTCCCCTTTTTCTTATGTCAGCCTCTACAGGACCACAAATGATAAGGTCAGTCATTTCCAATAGCTTCTGCTCTATTTGTGTTGTCTGAAATGTGATGGTGTCCAGAAGATGCCCTTGGACTAACAGTGGGAAGAAACAAGTGATAGTCAAGGACAATCTGTTTATTGTTATACTGAACTGTCAGAAAAATTAAATCAAATGGTTGTCTAATCTCAGAGGAGAACTATATAGCACTTTTGCTTATTTGCGTGTTATTTTGTGTTATTCTTACTTTTAATAAAGTCCTCCTCTTCCTGTACTCTCTAAATCTTCAGTGTTGTTTAGTAGTGATGAATGACCTATCAGGACTCAATATGCCATTACAGAGGATACACGGCCAGCTAAAACTCTTCTCAAAAGATGATATTAGGCATTGTAGCTTACTCAGCACTGGTATCGCTGCCATGGTAGATTAAAAAAAAGACATATTGTCATAATCAAATTGTTGTTGCACAAGTACTAGTACTGAGGAAGAATTTTTAAACACTACCAATCTGATACAAAAATTTGGCAGATATGTCATAATGCATTAATACATTTCCATTACTGCAGTGGAAATAAAAAATGTTCCGGTCTAGCAAGTTGGCATATAACTGGCATGTCAATGAACCTGTCATCATAAAAACATTCACCATGATCAAACATAACTATGATCAATTATTGTTTCATAATTCTTGAAGGTCAAAATTTGAGTTTAGAGAAATAAATGTGTACATGGGCAATGCTTTAACAAATCAAGCTTTTGTCATTTAATTAGTGGCAGCAGAGATGCCCTCACAGAGGTCCAGAGAGGCTCAGGCTACTTCCAGCTTTTGAAGACCACAGCCATAATAAAAATGAAAAATGACGTAACTGATCCAGTAGCAGTCACTAGTAGTAGTTTGTTGGTATAACTGATCTGAGAGGACATGTCCATCATGGTCTAATTTTGTGCCATCAGAATGGATATGTTTTATTAATACTTATGAAACTTTTTAATCCGTTAATATGACAAAATCTGCATCATTTAAAAATATGTCTTTTAACAAATTGCATCTTGTATTTGCTTACATTTGCTGCTCTATGCTGAAAGACTGTGGCACATTTTTGTCTAATAGGGATGTGCTTAAAAACAAGTTATCAAAATTATCAAATGACAAAAAATTAATTCCCCTTTGAGCTTGAAGCCCCCCTGGACCTTCTCTCCATCCCCCCGATTGGCCCTGCCCTCTTCAAGGAGAGAGAAACTAAGATGGTGGTTGCTTCGTGAAAGAGGTTGTGTGTGTGGATGAGCACTTTGAATTTTGTGTGACCCTTATATCTGCCAAATCTTAAAGAAATAGCACTGTTTGTTTCCCCTCTTCATTCTGCATTCAGGGTGATGTTTCAGACTTATTAGGTACGTTGTTGTTGATGTCTGATTGAAAACAACAATTGCTAATCGGCTTATTCTAGGCTTCCATATATAACTTTTAAAGAGCTTATGAAGGTAACCCATTGAGATTAAGCAGGGATAAAGTCTGTTGTTTTCAGGTACCTGACAGGGAGATGGAAATATACCCACCTCCTCTCACAATGAATGAAAAAGTAGAGCACTTTCTATCAGCAATTCTCATTTATCTTTTGTGTACCAAATTCAGTTCTTTATCATCCCCTGAACTCAATGCCTTATCACCACCTGAGTGGTAATACCAGCAGCATGCCAAGAATGTGAGGCACAAGTGGTTCAAAGGTGAAAACTCAGTTAAAAGTGCTCAGCATTGTTTTTTTCTTCAGAGAGGTAAGGTTGTCCTTTGTAAGAACTAAAGGACACTTCTGGCATGCAAATATGTATGCCAAAAAAATGAGAAATGAGAAAAGAAAAAAAAACATTGTCTTCCTTTGAGGCAAGATACAAACCTGTTCTAAAGTCTGAGGGGTTTCATACAGATCTATACAAACACTTCAATAGAGAAAGTGATTGGTGACATATTTCAGAAGGCAGCATTTCATACTTTTCCCCAAAATGTAAACCTCTTGGGATTACAATGTAACTAAATCAGTGTTGAGATCATGATATGTGGTATTTAAATTTCCTCATTGTCAGGTCAAAGACTGGGAAAAGTGAAGAACTGCATATAGAAAAAAATAAAATGCCAAAATAAACATCAGATATTTTAGTTTGGATCTGATTTTTACTGCACACTTTAGGATACAAAATGAACGTTTTTAACCAATAGCCATAGTTTTTTCAAATATCTTTTGATTCTTCCCATATAAAAGTTTTATGAATTTTTTTTTCAACTAAGGTTAATTTTCATCTAAGGTTAAGATACATCAGCACTGAGCCTTCATTTTGTTTATATTGTTCCAAGAAAAAAGCTGCCTATTATTTCAAAATATTGGCATTTGAAAGGATGTGGAATGGGATACCAATATTAACCGCTATTTTTCTCTTTACATAAATGAGGCTAGTAAGTCCCTGAGCTTCATCAGAAGGCCTACCCCACCAGTTCCCTGAGTTGCTGAGAAGGTGGAAAATGAACCCCACATTACGCATGCCAAAGAAGGGCGCCAAAAACTGATCTTTTTCTTATCCCAAGATGATGGTGGGAGAGATGTTACTTAGGTCATCTTGAGCAGGGGTAAGGCCATATAACAGCATTTCTTAAACTATGGCCTTGCAGACTCCTGAGGGTCTGCAAGGATACTCCAGGGTAATCGCAAATCATGTCTTGGGCCACCAGTCCTGCTCATCAGCTCCTCCCCTCAACTACCTCCTGCACCACGGAACAGTAGATCATTGGTGTATATGAGGTGTTGGGAAGGAGGGGGAGGAATGGGGCCAGGGAGGGAATGGGATGAAATGGGGGGAAAGAGGTGGGGCAAGGTGGAGCGGAGGGAAGAAGTGGGGGCGGGTGGGGCTTAGGCATAGCCACAGGTAAGCCTGAGAGGACTGTAGTCAACCCACTTAGCATCCACGCCCAGCCCTCTAAATCCAGCTATTCTCTGCCCCCAGTGCTTGCCCTTCTCTGCCCACCTGCCCAGTGTTCCTCCCAGGGAGTAGGGCCAGGTCACTACGTGGGTTCTTGACCCACTGGACCTGCTTGCCAGGTGCTACAGCATGGAAATTGGGTTGGTACACCAGGGCTAGAGTGGGGTCAAGGGCTCACCCCACTCACTTACCCAGGACTTCTTGTTGTGTCCCGGAGGCTTGTCCTGATCTGCCTTTTTGATGCTCCAGATGGGGAACAGGGTTGGGGCACAGGATCTTGCTCTGCTTTTCTTACCCAATGCTCTTGCCGAGTCCAGTGGTATGGGACAAAGCATCATGCCACAATCCAGCTTCCTGGCTGAATCACTGGGTGGTTGAGTGGGCGAAGCAGAACAACTTCCTGTGTCCCGACTCTGCTTCCAGGCTGGAGCACCAGGCAAGTGGATAGAATAGGGCACACCCTGCACCTGGATCCTGTTCTCAGGCTGGTGCTCTGGTGGGGAGGCAGAGTGGAGAAAGCCCCCATGCTCTCATTCTGTTCCTCAGCAGGAATGCCAGGCAGGTGTAGTAAGCCAGTTTTTCCAAGGCCCCATGCTGGCCCAGTGGCTAATCCACCACTAGGAGGAGGACGAGCAAGCAGGCACCTTGTATTCGTAGAGATCTTCTTTAAAAGTAAGCATGCTGCCTGGGGGAGCCAGGCATGATGGGGAGCACTGGGACATGGAAGGGATCCAAGACCCATGCATGCTGGAGAGCAGTGTCTCCTCCAGATCTGGGGGCATGACTAGGGCCCTGAGTTGTCCCTGGCCATAGGGTCCATTCATTGCCCCTCCCCCCTGCAAGGCTTGTTGAAGGGACTGGGGTGTGGCAGGCCCCCTTACCTCCTTCCCTTGATCATAATTGCTCGCCCTTGTGAATTTGGGACCAATCTAAATAGCCCATTCTGATGTTGCCACTGGAGTGGTGCCTAGGAATAAAGAGGGACATGGAGGTGGAGATCTTGGACTGAGCAGGGAGCTTAGAGAGCTGCAGAAATTTAATATAAATGTGGGTCCTCAGATTCATAAGTTTGAAAGTAACTGTATTATATTTCCTTTGGGTGCACAAGAGCCAATAGGATTATGATGCACCTTCCATCCAACCCATCAGTCAAGAAACTCTCTCCTCAAGCCTCTGAAGAAGTTGGGTGTCCACACAGAGAGGATATATGTGCAGTCCTTAAAGGCCTCAAGGATTTCTTTTGCTTTCTGGCCCAATTCTGAGGCTTCTGGGGAGAAGCGGGCATTTGGTTACTTTTAAGTTTGTTTTGGTGTTTTGTTTTGCTTTTTTTGCTTGAATAGGGTTGCTAATATTGGTTGAACATATTCCTGGAGGTTTTATCTGATGACATAATCTTTAATTCTTGGAATTGGAGACTCCAGGACAATCATGGATGCTTGGCAACCCTAGGCCTGAAATAGTGCCTCAGTTTGGGTTCCCAAAAGCTGAAACAACTGAAATCTGTGGCCATTTTGGAAAAAAAAAGAAATTTTTTATTCTGAAAAGAGGCTGCTCTTTTTACTGTCAGGTATTTGTTGTATAACATCTCTCTATAGTGAAAGAATAAATCTGTCTGTTCACCTTGTAGTATTGATTGGTGCAGGCTTGCCTCTCTGGTTTATGTCTTTGTTCTTGTAACTGTAATACTATATATCATCTATCATATTGCAGACATTTGCCACTATAGTTTTACTATATAAAATAGGAGAGAAGAAGCAACGTGTTTGCTTTGCTGATTCTAGACTGATTTTAAATCAAACAGTTTGGGTGAGGAGGATTTAGAGAGGCACAGAATGTGAAGTAGTGAAGATTTGATTTCTGAGGGCCACAGCCAGGCCCCTGAATCTTGTCTTGGTCTAAGTAGACAAAAAACTTGACTCTTTTGAAGTAATGTCTTTGATTTTTGACTAGTCTTTTAAGATGTGGTGAGAGGGGCATAGGTCACTTGCTGATTTGATCTAGAGTAAATCGTCAATTCTCTGTAACTCAAAGTCTTTATATCAAGTTATGAGGACATTGGTAAAGTCAGCCAGAAGTTATGAGCCTATTGCAGGTGAAGGTGTGTAAGATAGCTAGATCATCATGATGGTCCGTCTTAAAGTCTGTGTCTATGACACGTATTTTCCTCCCACAATTTTTTGTTATTCAAATGACTATCTTCTTTCTTGATTTCATGAAATCCAATTTGATTAAGTCTTTTCCGAGTCCTCAGCACTCAAGAGCATTGTCTTTTTTACATTTTGATATTCAAGCTTTTATCTTTAAGTAAACATTTCATTCAGCAAGGGAGATTTAGGTTTATAGTAAAGGTTTTTTCTCCTAACTATAAGGATAGGTAAGCACTCAAACAGGATACCAAGGAAGGGTGAGGAACCATCATCACTGGTTTTCAAGAAGGCAAACACTTGTCAAGGATGTTGTAGGTATGTTTGGTCCTACCTAAGTATTGGGGGATTCACTGGATGGCCATTTGAAGTCCCTTCAGCCCCTACATGTCTATGAGTAAAGGTAATTGGAAAATAGATGTTTAACTTCCGTTTTGACTTAAAGCTAGAATCTTTGCAATCAAAGCTTTTGATTCAGAAATTTGAGCCAGTTCCTGGCTGGACTACATTTTCCAGGATGTACTACAGTCCCCCTCCTGCTAAGCTGTTGCAATGCCTCATCGGAGCCCATCCCACAAAGAATAGGAACATGAGGCAATGAATTTTTCAAAATAAAAATAAAAATGTTAAGGTTTTGTCTGAAAATATTTTGATTCTCAGGTACTTTTTATGCTATAGGTCAAAATTTTCACCAGAAAGCAGGCATTCTTTCTATAATTTTTTTAAGTTAATAACCTAGTTTGTTTGTTTTTAATGGAAAGAAACATTTTGACCAGATCTATTGTATATGTAAATAAAGTTTCTTATTGTTTCAAAATGTGAAATTGTGGCCAAAACAACACTTTTATTCAATAGATTATTCCTGGTCATGATACATTATTTCCTCAAATGTCAGTGATGTTATTGCCATTTAAAACTACATGTATGGCTAGAATTTTCCATTTCCCTTAAGTGAAAATCAGTTTGTGTCTGAAGAAATGATGCATTTCATGTCCTCTTCAACCTGTCAGTATTTGAGGAGTTATTAACTTCAGCTTCCTTTTTTGCCTTTTCAAATCTGACATGGATTTGTCCCACATCTCCCAGAGGCCTCTGTGTGCAATTAGCCATTGGTTTCACTGAGTAATTACTTCATTTTTCATGTAAAATTCACTTGATTTATTACATACTTGGGAGGGGATGGCAGAGATGGGTCAACAGCAGTTAGAGGAGATTAACCGAGATATTCTCTGCTTCTGTGGTAGCAATCAGTCCCCAGGGAACCTGAGTGCGCTGGAGTGGGAGCAGTGCCATTCAAGCCTTGGCAATGGTATACCAGTTGACTGTGCCACTCCTCTGTGGAATTAGTAGGAAAAGCTGCAGGGCAGATATTAATCCCTACCTATCTCTATGAGCCAGGAGATTCTAGGAATGATGAGTTTTTAGAAGAATGTCTTTCAGAAGAATCAGACTCTCAATTCATAGTAGGAGTTAAGTGAGTTTTCAGAAACTCTCATGCAGCAGAAAACTTAAAATGAAGGAAAAGGAGGAAAATATATAGACTGTCAATGATTTTTGGACATGATTCTTGCACTTATTGTCTATGGTTAATATGTTCTGAAAAGCAGTTTTAAAAGTTATGTTACTTTAAAAGAATACTTATAATATGATCAGGGCCAGCTCTAGGCACCAGCAAATCAGGCAGGTGCTTGGGGCGGCACTTTGCCAGAGGTGGCATTTCAGGTAAGCAGCCGATGCCGCCCTTGGCAACGCCTAGCCCCGTCCCACGATTTAAAGGGTCGCGGCTGGGAAACGCCGAGAAACGCCGTGGTTGCGCACAGCCAACTGGCAGCACCAATGTGCCCCGGCGCCTGCTGGCCGCCCCTGTCTCCTCTCCTGCTCCTCCCCTCCCCCATCAATGCCTAGTCCCGCCCCGCCCCACCCCACCCCGCTGATTTAAAGGGCCATGGCCCAATGTGCCCCGGAGCCTGCTGGCTGCCCCCGTCTCCTCTCCTGCTCCTCCTCATCTCTGGCAACGCCTAGCCCCACCCTGCCGATTTAAAGTGCCAGGGCCCATGGCCCAATTTACCCCGGAGCCTGCTGGCCACCCCTGTCTCCTCTCCTGCTCCTCCCCTCCCCGGACAACGCCTAGCCCTGCCCCGCCCCGCCCTGCCGATTTAAAGGGCTGCGGGAGATGCCGTGGCTGCGCAGCCAGCACTGGCTCCATGTGCACCTGGCCCCGGAGCCTGCTGGCCGGCCCTGTCTCCTAGTTCTGAGTCCTGCTACTCCCTGGCAGCCGCTACCTCCGAGAGCCTTTCCACTCCAAGCCATCAGCCACCCCTCCACCTACATAGTATGGAAATCCCAGGTAAGATGCCCCCTTTCCGCCTAGGCTTGCCATGTGTCTGGTATTTTTGCTTCCTGTGTGGTAAAAAAATAAGAAAATACAGGACACCTGGCAAAGCTACAAACACTCAGCCCACTGGCCCAGCCCCTGGCCTCTCCCCCCAGACCCCAGACCCGACAGCCTCAGCCCCACTGACCCTTTGCAGTTTGTTCCTAGTATATTTTTCTTGTTCATGTTTGTAGTATAAGTAGAACCAAACACGGATCCAGCACACAGAGAGAGAGAGAGAATATTAACTGTTCTGCACTCTTCAAAGAACCACACATGCTGTTTCATAGATATTTCTTTAAAGAATTAAACTTCATTGATCTGGGTAAACTTTTGTGTTTGATGTCTCTAAGGCAAGCTTCATTCCATATATAGTTGTATTGGGCACATACAACTCTTCACTCCATCTAACACCTCATAAACTTGAATATATAATGGCTACTAACAAGATGGACACACAAAAATAATGTGCACATGCACACCCACTGATCTCAGTTTATGTGATAATGTAGATGTGTTAGAGCCACATAAGGAGCCACTGCATTCCAAAATAAATCTAGTTTAACAATACTACTATTTATTGATGTAGTTTAGATGTCTTATGTGCTATAGTTATCATAATTGGTTGCCAAGTATGTTTAAACAGAGTGGTATTGTTAGCTGATTATAATTGGTTTGAAGATTGATTAAGTATAGCCATAAACTACTGGGCTATGTCTACACTTGCGGCGTTTTGTGCAAGTATGGCCATTCTTGCGCAAGAATCTGCAGAGCGTCCACACCGCCTGCCCACTCTTGCGCAAGGAAATTTACAGTACGGCGTGGTAAGAGAGGGCTCCTTGCGCAAGAGTTATGCTCTTTTTTATCAGTTGTAAGCCCTCTTGTGCAGGAGCTCTTGCGCAAGAGGGCAGTGTGGATACTGGGCAGAGATTTCTTGCGCAAGAAAGCCCTATGGCTAAAATGGCCATCAGAGCTTTCTTGCGCAAGAGAGCGTTCACACTGCCATGGGAGCTCTTCCACAAAAGAACAGTGCACACGTGGCAGTGTGGATGTTTTCTTGCTCAAGACTTCTTCCACAAGAACCCTTGCACAAGATGTTCTTGCGCAAGAAGTCGCCAGTGTAGACACAGCCCTTGAGTTTTAGATGTGGCACAAGTTCTCCCTTCTATTTTTGGTACTTAGTTAAGGAAATATAAACTATTTGTGTTAATAGTTTTTCATGAATTCAAACCACAATTAAAAAGTAGCCTATTTCTATAAGAACAATAAAGTAGAGATTTAAGGTACATTTCCCACTCTTGAAAAAAGAGCTTTGTGTAAGCTGGAAATCTTGTCTCTGTCACCAAAACAAAACAAAAAAAAATTGCGAAGTGCGAACGTAAAAGCCAACAAAAAGAGCGGGGGGGGGGGGGGGGAGGGGAGGGGGCTGAGCAGCCAAATATGTGTTTGCTTGGGGCAGCAAAAAACCTAGAGCTGGCCCATAATATGATGAGTTATACTGTTTTCACAGTGAATAACATGTAGTAGATTTTCCTTAACAGAAGTGAGCTGATATAGTTACGTATGTGGTATAGTAAATTCTGGTCAGTGTTATCATTGTTTCTTCAGAAATCAGTTGTGATGAGAAGCATGATATTTATGGCCTTACATCATCTCTGTTGTCAATAGGAGATATTTTGTGTTTTTAAGGAGCTGACAGAAGCCCAATAAGAAACAGTTGCACAAGTGAGATGCTGGAAACTAAAACCAGAAAAAATCAAGTTGGAAGTGAATGTGTCAAATGTAAAAAACAGTGGTAAATCCCCAGAACAATTTGCCAAAGGCTGTGGTGGACTGTCCATCACTTGCAATGTTTCAATAATGAGCGGGTTTCCTGTTGGAAGATGTGGTTTAGATAAAACTAATTATCGGGTTTGATGTAGGAACAAGTGTGTGAAGTTTTATGGCTTACGCTATTCAAGGTCTGACTGGGTGATCGTGGTAGTCCTATCTGTTCCTCAAAAGTCAATGGATTTAATTCAGAGGCTGTCAAACTTCATTGCACTGCTATCTCCTTCTGTCATCAAAAAATACTGCCATGGGTGACGGGGTGGCAAACCTGAGCCCCACTGCTCTCTGTGGGAGTGGAGGGACAAAGCAAAGCTCATGGGGTTTAGCCCCACGCAGGAAGCCTACATCTGAGTCCTGATGCCCTGAACCAATGCCCTTAGGCTTCAGCTTCAGTCCTGGGCCACAGCAAGTCAAAGCCAGTTCTAACCCCGATGTAGCTATTTTACACTGAAGAACTGGAATGGCAATTTTGTGCTCTTATGAGGAAACCTCCAGAGATTTGCCGTTGTGTAATGTTGGGAGAGCTTGGTGGAAGACAGTATTTCATAGAGTACAGAATCTTCTTTTGGAATTTTAACTATTCTATGCATCTAATTCTATCCAGATCCATAATTAGTATAAAAAGGACTTTTGGTATTGAAAGGCAATTGTGCTATGGAGCTTACTAATTATATTAGGAGAGCTCTGTATGTGTATATTAATAAATCATCCTCTAGAAAACCTCGACTAAATTGTTAGAAATTAGAAGTATTTGTGTGTTAATTACAAGAATAGATTAAGAAGAAATTATGATAAATCTGAGAAGGTACAAGGGAAATTAGCGTTTAAGCACTGAGATAGCTGTAATATTGGTTTACAAATGCAGCGGGCCACTCCACTTTCTCTCCACTAATAAGGGGCAGACAAAACCAGAGATATAACAGAAACTTTTCTGCTCCATAATTGCCATTCTTTCTTTCAGTTACATGAGTAAACAGGATGATCAACTAAATCTCTCTCTAACACTAAAAGTACACTGGGAGTGATTACACCTAGTATAGGATTCACAGAATTAAACAACATAAGTTTTCTGTAATCGTACATTTCCCCAAGGGTTTCCAGTGTAGTACAGCTATTTTGTCAGAAAAGCTTTGTTGAGGATTAGTGGGTGTCAGTGCTGGCACACTGTCATGAAGAAGTCTCATTTTGGACTGAGGAAATCCTATACATTCCAATGCATCTGCTATGTTTGAACCCCAGATAAATTTCATATTCATCTTTTTTTATCAAAGTGCTTGTGATGGATTTACAGCAGAGATATTGTAAACTTGGACCCTACCACCACATTAAATTACCTCCGTTGAATGAGAAGCAACTCATCTCTCACCATGGCTGAGACTTGCCCAGAGGACAGGAGGGGAGTGGTTCTAATAACGCCTGGAAACTTCCTTTCCCCAGCAAATCTACACCAACAGCGCATTGTTTGCTGGATCACAGAATATTGTGGGGTTGGGTTTATCTTCCCTCTTAAGCTACGTCTATACTGCAGAGTTTTTGTGCAAAAACTTGCAGACTGTCCACATCTCAAGTGCGTTTTTGTGCAAGAAAATTTACAGTGAATCGACAGAACAGAGGGGGTTTTGTGGTTTAGGTATTCCTCTTTCTACGAGGAATAACTCCTTTTTGCGCAATAGTTCTTGTGCAAAAAGGTGTGTGTGGCAGGGGGTTTTTGTGCAAAAACAGCCCGTCGAAAGAAGCATGGGTGCCCTGGTGGCCATGCTGTTAATGGCAATCAGAGCTTTCTTTGAGAGAGCGTCCATGCAGTCTGGATGCTCTCTTGCGCAAAAGCGCATCGCTTTTCCAATGTACTTTTGCCGTGTGGACATGCTCTTGTGCAAGAAGTTTTTGTAGAAGATCTCTTCCGCAAATGCTTCTTGTGCAAGAAGCCTGCAGTGTAGATGTAGCCTTACATACATAACAGCTACTAGTGGGTTCTTGGACTTCTGTGTGATCACTGGAAACTATGGTGAGAGAACTTCCAAATCACCTCTCCCTCTCATCATGGTACGTCTTTTACCAACATCAGATCTGTCTGGGAGGTGGAGTGCTCCCACTTGGTTACCAGATAGATTCCCAGTAAGTAAAACATCCCTAACTAAGGTAGCAACTTTATTTTGACCTAAACTGTTAAAAAAGACAAACACAGAAGCAAATAATAAAGATTTACCTTTCTTGGAAACAGCCTAAAAACAGGAAAAAACTTGTTAGGGATCTTCAAAACATACTAAGCAATTCAAAAGCTTTACAATATATTAAAGCGGTATTTATGCTGATTCCTACATATACATGAAAAGTCATCCCAGACTATTTACCCTAGATGTATACATATGAACAAATGCACCTTACACAATAACAGTCTCTTCCCACTGCACTGTGTCCTCACTTGGCATTTCACACAAACTATCACAGCAGTATCCAGCCCCACCCTTTTTGCACAAGCCCAAAACCTCCCCCTGCAAAAGAGACCCTGGTTTGAGAGGTCACTGGAGGCTGTTCTATAGGGCTTCAGTGAATGAAGACCTACCTGATAGGTGGGTAAGTGCACCTGTCAAGCACTTACAGGAGAAGCCTGGAAAAACACTTTCCTCTGAGTGCAGCACTCCCCTGCTTGCTGCAAGGTGGGGCTACCATTGTTCAGGCCGACCACAGCTGACATGAGCTTTAGTCTTAGGACCATACTAGACAACTCTCTATGGATCTGACTACATTTACCCTTCATGACTCACCACATTCGGCTGGGCTCAGAGGCTTCTGAGAACTCCCTTGGCCATTAGTAATTATGGCTTCCTTTGCATGATGAGGGCTTCCTCCTGGCTGCTCCACTCTTCTTTCTGGGGCTTCTGTGTTTGTCCCTAATTCCCTTTGCTGTGTTTTTCTGGTTCCCCAGACTGCTCCCAACAGCCCCTAGCCATCCATCCCTGATCCCATTGTTCTTTCCCCTCTGGGAGGACCCTGCCCAGCCAAGTCTGGCAAATGTTCTAGGTGGGTTCCTGCTCCCCTCACTGACTGCTCTCCTTATACTTGGACTTCCCAGCCTTCTACATGTGTCACTGGGTCTTTTGACAGGCACCACGTGAGTTCCAGGATCCTGATTTCCCTCTGGCCCTTCCCCTTTTTCCTGGCATGGGGAGAAGCAACCAAAAACTCATGAACTAAGATTGTATGGATATTCTTAGAGACTAATTTTGTTTTCTCTTTTAAGGGACTTGTTTAAATGACTAAGTTGTCACTTTTAGGGTACAGCTTGCATTATTTTTGTTCAGGAAATCAGACTCTTTGAGGTTCTTTTTTTCTTCCTTATTTCTGTGCTCAAAGCCACAGGAACAATGAGACCAATAGACTCAGAGAAATTCTCCAGAAAAAAGCATGTTACATATGAGACAGTTAAGTGATCTCTGCACTTCTACATGAATATTGTTTCTGGCATGCTGGGGTGGTATAAAAGTCTGATTTATGTTCAGCAAACCCAGACAAGTGATTAAAGTGCAAATGTACCCTTTTCTTTTAATTTTGAAACCTTATCAATTTTAGTTGTTCAGGGGAATGGGAAGAAGAAAATTGGTTTCCTGAAACAGAGAAAGATAGGGAAAAATATCTTGAAGCACTGAATTTACATTTGTAAAGAGCTGTTTGTTTAAGTTTTGTCATTGTATTAGGTTTGAAAATTCTGCAAATTAGAGAAAAAGGAGAGGTCGTTCCTTTAAAATCATTAACCCATATAGTGTTTAGTGTTAAACAATCAACCTTATCCAGTATTTGCAACTTTATTGTATTTGAGATTACCACTGTTTTCCTATTTGATTTTAATAAATAACTATACTGACTTTTTAGTAGCTTCCCCTTTCTTCATATTCAGGTATCTCACAATAAAGGTGCACTTTGTGATTGGCAGAAATGGGTGAAAATTAACCCTGGAGACAGACTAGCATGTTTATTGTAGAGTTGTTTATTCATTCAAGAGGAGAACAGCTTCAATAATATTCCTATCTGACCTTGTAAACAATGGATTTAGGGGTCTTCAACTCCATATTTCACTTTAGGTGGGATCCTTAACAGGGGTTCTGGAACAGTTTGTATAGGGGGGTGCTGAAAGCCATTGAACCAAACTGTAAATCCTGTTCATAATGGAAACTATTCAAGCCAGAGTGTGTGTGAATCACTTCAAGCTGGTAGTTGCTGCAGCACCTCTATCTATAACACTAGTTCTATGCCATTTGGAATTGATGTAATTCATTGGCAGCTCTTTATTATAGCAAAAGTACTTTACACACATACTAAAGCTTTTGTAACAAGAGCCTATCAAACATTTTAGCCATTTTTGGCTTTGCCTCCTTATAACTTCACCTCAGAAAACTCTGAAACAGCTAGTTATTTGTAAACCAAAGACAGCGGTAGGCAGATATGTCTGATATTTGCAGTTGAGCAAAATGTATGTCTGATTCCAGGACAGGTAAAACCAAATATGAACTATTCATTTCAAAGCAGAGGTGACTGGCCAGGGGGAATCTAGGATCCACCAGTCATGAGACCTGATGCCAGTCTGGGGAAAAGCTGGGACAACCCCCCTCTGCCCAAACCCCATCTCTCCCTGCCTCTGCTCTGCTGTCTCCCTACCCTTCCAGCCTGTCTTTGCCCTTGCTCTGCCCCTGCCCTTCCTCTTCCCCCAACTGAGGAGGGCTGCGGTGTGACACCCCTGGAGAGGTGCTGCTGGAAGAGCAAGCAGCAGGGTCACCTTGTTCCGCTTCCCCTACTTCTGCCAGTAATTGGGGGAGGGGCTGTGGACACCACCCCTCTATTGGTCCCCAGCTGCTGGCCAGCTCCTCTGACCCATGATGGTGGAGTGCATGTGACCCCTCATGTGTAAGCAGGGACTGAACTACTGCTTGCAGTCAGCCATCTAAAAGGAGAGAGCAGCCCTGCGGGTGAGTATGCTCACTCAAATTTAGTTCTGAAAGATAATTAACTGTCAATATGTAAATACAGCTCATGCCCAGATGGGGAAGGAATCCGAGGTATGGTTATATAAATCCAGTTCAGCCAGGGCTGATGGAGGATTGGTTGTTAGACTGGAATGTGATGTATTGTAACTAATTTGGGCAGTTGTGGGGTCACAAACCATGCTACCCCTAAATGTGGGAACTGTAAAATATGACACCAGTGCTTGCAAGAGGGATATCATTGTAAGGGGTCTCAGATAAACAAGCCTCTCCCTTCCAGAGTTGAGTGAACTGAGTTGGGAGGAAAGGGCTTGAGCCAGCCTGTTTCATGCCTGTCAGGTGTGAGCTATAAGACTGGTTCATCCTGCCTCTCCCTCCGTCCCCCTTGTTCTAAGGATAGACCAAAAGCAGACTCCATCAGGAGTCTTTTTGCTATTCCAGTGGAAGCTGGAATCTTTTGCCAGCGTAGGTGGTGGTTAGGGTATGTCTACACTACTCCGCTAGTTCGAACTAGCGAGGGTAATGTAGTCATCCACAGTTGCAAATGAAGCCCGGGATTAGAAGCCTAATCCGAACTAGCTAGTCCGTGCTGCGTGTAGCCGCGTGGCACGGGGTCCAAACTAGCCGGCATTTAAAAATGGCGCCGGCCAGCTTCATGCAAATGAAGCCCGGGAAATTCAAATCCCGGGCTTCATTTGCAACTGCGGATGACTACATTACCCCCGCTAGTTCGAATTAGCAGGGTAATGTAGACATACCCCTGAAGAGTTGAAATCACTAAGAGCTGAAGTCACTGGTTTGGCTTGGAACCAGACCCATTGCAGCCAGCAGGACTGCTGTTGGGAACAACCGGCGGGCGGCTGGTAGGAGCAGTGGCAGGCAGCCAGCAGAGCAGCTGGTGGGAATGACTGGAGGGAGGCCAGTAGGAGCAGTGACAGGTGGCCAGCAGAGTGGAAGGCGGGAACAACCGGTGGGCGGCCGGTAGGGGAAGCGGCAGGTAGCCAGCAAGAGGCTGGCGGGAGAGACCAGCCAGCAGGGGCAGCACAAAGGTGGCATCTCATCAGGCTCTATGGGAATGTCTACACTGCCACCCTAGTTTGAACTAGGGTGGTAATGTAGGCAACCGGAGTTGCAAATGAAGCCCGGGATTTGAATTTCCCGGGCTTCATTTGCATAAAGCCGGGCGCCGCCATTTTTAAATGTCCGTTAGTGCGGACTCTGTGCCGCGTGTAGCCGTGCGGCACGGAGTCCGCACTAGCGGACATTTAAAAATGGCAGTGCCCGGCTTTATGCAAATGAAGCCCGGGAAATTCAAATCCCGGGCTTCATTTGCATCTCCGGTTGCCTACATTACCACCCTAGTTTGAACTAGGGTGGTAGTGTAGACATACCCTATGATGGAAGTTATCAGGATAATGTGTCTGGGTCTGCACTGACTGGACAGAGCTGTAAGTGGGGTGTTTGAAGCGGGGTTGGACTAAAGACCTCTAGGCAAAAGACTTCACCCTTCAGACCCTGGGGATGGTACCTTGCTCACAGGATGTTTGTGTTATGGGTTTTCATTATTTATGTGTGGTACTGTGTGTTGATGCTTGCCTATTGTGATTAAACAGACTGGCTATGTCTAGACTGGCATGATTTTCCGCAAATGCTTTTAACAAAAAAGTTTTCCGTTAAAAGCATTTGTAGAAAACAACGTCTAGATTGGCACTGACGCTTTTCCGCAAAAGCACTTTTTTGCAGAAAAGCGTCCGTACCAATCTAGACGTGGTTTTGCACAAGAAAGCCCCGATCGCCATTTTTGTGATCGGGGCTTTTTTGTGCAAAACAATACCGCGTTGTCTACATTGGCCCTCTTGTGCAAAAGCATTTGCACAAGAGGGCTTTTGCCCGAATGGGAGCAGCATAGCATTTCCGCAAGAACACTGACAATCTCACATGAGATCGCCAGTGTTCTTGTGGAAATTCAAGCGGCCAGTGTAGACAGCTGGCAAGTTTTTCCACAAAAGCAATTGCTTTTGCGGAAAAACTTGCCAGTCTAGACGCAGCCACTGTTTCTATCCCTGACCCAGTGCTTGAGAGAGGAGAAGAATTGCCTCTAAAGGCACCCAGTGGGTAAGTTGGAATTTTCCCAGTTTACTGGGTGGGGGCTCGAGCCAGTTTTAGCCACTTTGTTGAAGGGACCCCCCTATATATTGAACCCGGCCCTCTGGTTGCCGACTGGTACCAGCAGAAGGGTTACACATGCTTCAAAAACCCCATTAGGAATTTAACACCTGGTTAGGTGAACTTAGTTTCATAAACCTAAATTATTCTTTTAGCACCTATGAGGTTAATGAAAGGTGCAGAAGCAATGATTCCCATTTTTCTATATGGAAACAATATTTTCACAGAGAGAGCTCATCAAAATGTCTGTACTTATGTGATTTCAGCACATTTTGGGAGGCTGATTGTATTGCCTTTACAAACTTCATATATGCCACTTTCCCACTTGGCAGCATAAGGAGTGAGAGCGAGAGAGATACTTTGAAGGGCCAGATGTTCAACTGTAGTGGAGGAGGTTTCTGTGAACACCAGAAGGGGACGGGGGTGTGGTTTACACTGATCCTTAGCTTGCTCAGTGTTGGCTCATTACCGTGATTCAGATTAGAAAAGCATAGAAGGCCACTCTCATCTGTGTTATTTTCTGTTATTGGGCATAAGGATGGCCACTCAACATCCTATCTCTCTAGCCATACTCCTTCCCTAAGAGCTGGGGAGAGGGAGGAAAAGGTTGCATGAGAGAGACACTATGTCTTATCTGAGCTATCTGAAGAATTTTTTGTGTGGGGGGAATGCTCAAGTAGCTAGGGGTACGTCTACACTACAGCGCTAGTTCGAACTAACTTAGTTCGAATTAGTTAATTCGAACTAAGCTAGTTCGAACTAGCGCATCTAGAACTAAAAACTAGTTCGAACTAGCGTTTTGCTAGTTCGAACTAGCGCGTCCACACTGATTGGACGCAGGGGGGCATTTAAGGGCAGCTGAAACCGGTTCTGGCAGGGCATCAGGTCAGCAGTTGCTTTGTGTGGCTGCTGTCTGAGGCTATCTGAGGCTCGTGCTTAAAGGGACCCCCCCTGGACAGCCGGTTCTCAGCTTTTCCTGCTTGCTTGCCAACCTCGCCGAGGGACAGCAAAGCGTCGGTCTCTGTGCCCGTCTGTGTCGGTGCTTCCCTTCGGGGGGGCCGCCGCAGGTGGCAACATGGAGCCACGGCTCGCCCTGCACCTTCTGGTGCACGTTCTGGACTTGCTGCTGCAAGCCTGCCAGCAATGGCTCGAGGCTGCCTGGCACCACCTGGGGAACGTCAGCCCCCTGCCTCTCCGCCTGGCCGCCCTGGGGGCCGTGGAGGAGCCGCGGCAGCGCCCCGGCACCGGCGTGCCCCGCCGCATCTGGCGTCTGGACACCAGCAGCGACTGGTGGGACCGCATCGTCCTAGAGCACTGGGACGACCGACAGTGGACCCAGAACTTTAGGATGAGGAGGGACACCTTCCTGGAGCTCTGCGAGTGGCTCGCCCCTGCCCTGCAAAGAAGGGACACTCGCATGAGGCCCGCCATCCCCCTCCAGAAGCGGGTGGCCATCGCCCTCTGGAAGCTCTCCACGCCGGACAGCTACCGATCCGTCGGGAACCAGTTCGGCGTGGGGAGATCCACTGTCGGAGCAGTGCTCATGCAGGTACGGCGCTCGTCAGCCACCGAGCCGGGGGGGAGGGGGGCTGCGAGGAGGGGATGGGCCGCCCCAGGGACAAAGGGGGGGGCGGGAGGAGGCGAAAGCGCCCCGCACCGGAGGGGTCGGGCTGTCCCGGCCGTACTACACGCCGCCAGGGGGGTTGCTTCCGGGAGTGGGGCGCGGGGCACTGCCAGGGCACGCACGCTCCCAGCCACCCGGGCGCCCCACTGATTGACGCTTTGCTGTGTCTCTCTCCGCAGGTGGTCAAGGCCATCAACCGGGTGCTGCTCCGCAGGGTGGTCCGCCTCGCCAACCCGGATGCCGTCATCCGGGGATTCGGCGCCCTCGGCTTCCCCAACTGCGGGGGGGCCATCGACGGGACGCACATCCCCATCCGTGCCCCGGAACACCAGGCGTCCCGGTACGTGAACCGCAAGGGGTACTTCTCCGTCATCCTGCAGGCCGTATGTGACCACCGGGGACAGTTGACGGACATAAATGTGGGCTGGTCCGGCAAAGCACACGACGCCCGGGTGTACCGGAACTCCTCCGTGTGCCAGCGGCTGCAGGACGGGACCTTCTTCCCCGACCGCCACATCAGGGTCGGGGACGTGGACATGCCCGTCTGCCTGGTGGGGGATGCCGCCTACCCACTGCAGCCCTGGCTCATGAAGCCCTACACGGGACACCTCAATCCCTCCCGCCAGGCCTTCAATAACAGGCTGAGCAGGGCCCGCATCGTGGTGGAGGGGGCCTTCGGGCGACTGAAAGCCCGCTTTCGATGCCTCCTCACCCGTCTGGACCTGGCCGAGCACAACATCCCTCCCGTGGTGGCGGCATGTTGTGTGCTCCACAATTTGTGTGAGCGGAAGGGGGAGGCTTTCTTGCCAGCCTGGATGGCTGAGGCTGACCGCATGGCTGGACACTACGGTCAGCCCCGCACCGCCGCCGTCCGGGAAGCCCAGCGGGGGGCCATCCGGATCCGGGAAGCCCTGCGGGAGAGCTTCCAGGTGGAGGAGGAGGAGGACTGACCTCTCCCTGCATGCCCCACCGGGGCCTTCTTCCACCCTACCCCCCCCTTCCCCTTTCCCCTCCCTACCTACTGTCAAATAAAGACACCTGTTTTTCCAACAAAAACGTCTGTTTATTTCACAGAACTGGGGTGGGGGAGGGAGGAATGAAGGTGGGAGAAGGGAGGGGGAAACCTGGGACGAGGGAGCTGGAAGGGGAGGGGAGGGAAGGGAGGAAGGGAAAGGAAAGCTCAGGGGTGGGAGTCTGGGTGCCTCTCCCGTCTCGCCACACTGCGGGTCCGGGGGCGTCGGTGGGGAATGGTTGTGGAGGGGGGGGCAGAGAGGACAGGGGGTGTGGAGGAAGCAGGAGCGGAAGCAGGAGGAGCAGGAGGAGCAGGGGGAGCAAGAGGGGGAGCAAGAGGGGGAGCAGGGGGAGCAAGAGGGGGAGCAAGAGGGGGAGCAGGGGGAGCAAGAGGGGGAGCAAGAGGGGGAGCAGGGGGAGGAGGAAATGGGAAGCGGTCTAGCAGGCTCTGGAGGTGGCCTCGCAGGGCACGGCCCTGCTCCTCCAGGGCCTCCAGACTCCTCTGGCGCAGCCTGAGGTCCTCCTGGACCCAGTGGTCCTGGAGACGGAGCTGTCGGTCCAGGAACCGGAGATGCCGCCTCTGGTAGTCCTCCTGGTTCCTGGCTGTCCTGCTTGCCCGGGCGCGGGCGGCTGCTGCAGGCGGGGTGGTGCGCCCTGCAGTCCCCGGTGCTGCAGCTGTGGTGCAAGAAGACCAGCGGTCAATTACCCCAGGGGCCCAGGTGTGTGAAACCCAGCTCCCCTCTGCAAGGCCAGGGCCCCTGCAGGATCCCCAGCTGCTGCTCCGTAGTGGGCAAGGCCCAGGCGCACGGTCCCGGGGCTCCCTCTCGCCCCAGCCCCCCGTACACATAAGGGGAACACGAGGGTACTCACAGGTGGACGCCTCCCCGGCCTCTGATGATGCAGGCGAGCGGCTCTGTGGGGTGCCTCGGGGGTCCCGGGTCCTGGGAAGGCTGGCAGCAGGCTCCTGGCTCTCAGAGCCCTCTTCCTCCTCCTCGGTGTCCAGGAGCGGTCCCTCTGCCCCGGGGTCAATCACGTCCCGGGGGGCAGGGACGGCATGAGGCCCCAGGATGCGGTCCAGGGCATGGAAGTGGGGGCAGGCCTCCGGGTCAGCCCCTGGCAGGCAGGCCCGGGAGTAGGACTGCCGCAAGTCTTTAATCTTGCAGCGCACCTGCTCCCGGCTGCGCTGGTGGCCCCTGGCGGCCAGGCTGGCAGCCATGCGTCCATAGACGGCCGCGTTCCGGTGGCTAGTGCGGAGATCGTGGACATTTGAGGCTTCCCCCCAAACCTCGATGAGGTCCACGATCTCCGCACTTGACCAGGCGGGCGCCCGCCTTTTGCGCCCCCGGGCAGGCTCCCGGGAGCCGCCAGGCTGGTCGTGGGGAGCAGTGGAGGGCTGGGAGCCCTCGGATGGCTGGCTCATAGTGTGGCAGGTGCAGGCTGTGCAGGCACGGGTGCTTGCAGCCTTGCAACTGGCACAAAGTGAGTAGCCAGCCCGTGGCCCTTTAAGGGCTCCGGGGCCGGGAGGGGGGCAATAGAGTTTCCCTGGTGTTGGCCAGAGTGGCCACCAGGGAAACCTGGGAAGCCTTAGCCTCCCACTAGTTCGAACTAAAGGGCTACACAGCCCTTAGTTCGAACTAGCTAGTTCGAACTAGGCGTTAGTCCTCGTGAAATGAGGTTTACCTAGTTCGAACTAAGCGCTCCGTTAGTTCGAATTAAGTTCGAACTAACGGAGCGCTAGTGTAGCGCATAGGAAAGTTAGTTCGAACTAACGTCCGTTAGTTCGAACTAACTTTCTAGTGTAGACATACCCTAGGTAAGTATCATCACAGCATATTTGTGCCCCTGAAAGGCTGGCCCTGAGATTTTCTTGTGTGGTCTCACTTTTTTTCAGATGTTGTGTCACACTGCATGGAATCCAAATGTTATGTTCTCTGTGTGGATGATCACTGAATTCAACAATATGCTATATCTTACCTTGGACCTCTGGGAGGCAAGAATTCTCTTCAAGTTGCTGCAGGCTTTGATTTCTCTCTTTCTGAATCTCTCTGGTTGTTTCAATCCAAGCTGTACTTTTCCGATACTCCTCTTTTGATTTCCTAAATACAGTTTCGTACACTTTCCCCACAGCTGATGTCAAATTGATTAGGCACTAATGTTTTGGTATGTCCCTAGAATATTGTTCTGCAAGAAACTAAGGTAGGATAGCCACTTTATGCACCTCTGAGATTTCTAGCTGAAATGAGTTAATGTGAAGAAACTTGAAAAGTATCCCTATTTTCCATTCCCAGTCCTTTAGGTTTCATTTTTGCTAAGTCTTCAGAACCATTAACCTTTGATTAACCTTTCCTGTTAAGTATATATTTCTGGATTTCTCACATGCTCTCGTGGGAATCCAAGTCCCCATTTAAACTAGTGTTATTTCAACAGCACATGAGAAACCAGACTTTTTAACAATTAGACCCCAAACTAGATGGATAAGTGCATCATGTCTAAGGGAATATCTACACAGGGTCTCTTGAGAAAATTAAGCCAAATTAACCAAAGGTGTGAATTTAAAGCATGTTAATGAATGTGAATTAAACTCTTGAGTACATTCTCATTGCCTCTGAAAATAATTAAGCTAATGTGAACAATGGCCATCTAAACTTCTGAAGGATAGGAAGTTTAAATGCTCATTAATAAATGCACTTTAAATTTAACCTTTAGTTAATTTGGCTTAATATTCCTGAATGACTTTATGTATTTCCTAAATTTCTTGGCAGGGAAGATGATGTTGCTTGCATTCCCCATAACTAAAAGCAATTGCTACTGGGAGTCAAATATTCCAGTGGCAGTAATGGAATAATATATGGTAACCATTCTTAAAAGCAATGGAAATTGTGAACCATACTTCCAGTTTCTCCTGCCTCTTGCTAGTGTATATGCCATCCTGTACACTTTGTTTCTTTTAGTTGTTATTTATCTGTCCCAATCACCACTCATATAAACTTTGGGCAAGGGGCTAGACATGATGACCTCTTGCGGTCTCTTTCAGCCCTAAGTTTGATAAGTGCTTCATTATTTCGTTGTACATTCCGCTCCTCTCTCCTGTCTAGATATACTGTAGCATGGAGATTTCTGTTTTTTCCTTCCTTTTGCCACCTCTTCTATGTCCCCTATTTCTTTGTTTTAAATCGCTTCAAGTTGTGGTGCCATGAAAAAGTTTTGAAAAGTTCCCCTTTTCCTTTCTTCTCTCTCTTCTTCTTTCCTCTTCCACTCTTTCCTACTTTCTAGCTGTTCCTTCAAATTTCCTAATTCCCTATCATTATTTCTGCACATCTTTCTGTCCCTGGTTCTCCTTTCATGCCCTCAATACTCATTTTCTCTGTTCTTTCAACAATATCCTGGCTCTTCTTTTCTGCTCTAGTGTTCATTTACTACTGCTGGATACACCAGAGTATTGTAGAGTGTGTTTGTGCTTGTGCACACGCACACACACCTAAATGCAAAAATGCTACTTCAGAGATGCTGTGCTGTTTACTGCCTCACATTTAATGATGACACTGAGTTGTACAATAACTACAATAACTGAGTTGTACAGTAAGTACAATAACTGAAAGGCAGCCAATGAGCACTAGATCGAAGGAGAAGCACACAGTTGCTGCAGGTCAAAGGGGGCACTACAGGGTAGCTGAATAGTGAGATGACCAAGTGACAAAATGTTTTCAGTGAGGAAAAAAACCCTAAACTTTCTGTAGAACTGTCTGAGGCAGTGGAAGCAACCTTGCAAACTGGGACAGTGCAGGTAAAGATTATCCAAAATCAATATGCAGAAAGAGGGATGATAAACAGTAAAATAAAAACTATAATCTTATGCCTGTCAGAAAATGGGAATATTTCGATCCAAAGAAAATTAATAACCATTTTGCAGCATCAGTTCTTATTAAACTCTGAAGATCTATCAGAGGCAATTCAACTCCCTTTTCATTTTCCATTACTTTTCATTATTTGAATTTAACAGAATAATCTCACTAACAAGATGGTGATAAAACAACACAAGCACTTTACTTGGCAAAAGCAAGAAGAACTCATTTATGATTTTCTCCCCACTTACACTTTATTTTTCTTGTTTACATATCCATGTACTGAATTATGATGAAGTATATCATTTACCAGGATTACTTTACAATGAGAAAATTTGACCTGCCAATAACAAATATACAGTGTGGAAGCAGCTCTCATATGGATTGAATTTATTGAAATAGTCCAAATTAAATCTTCCTAAAGGTGAGTCCAATATTCTCCTGACATGCTTTGCTCTACAAGAAATCGCTTAAATAAAAACAAAATGGAGGGTTATTTTTAATTTCATATTGGGTTTGTGTGCATATTCGCATGAACTCAGAGGCAAAAGGGGATTCTGGTATCAAAGAGAAATTCAAGATCCTAAAAAGAGAGGAAAAATATGGAAAGAATCATGGTTTTAATCTCATAAACAATGTGCATACATGCACAGGCACATATATTATCTGTTCGATGTAGTGATTAGAACAGGAAATTGAAGTCATGATTACTGGGTTTTATTCCTGCTTTTCTACTGGTTCTTTGTGCCTCTGTATGAGTCAAGTTCTCCAAAGTGGCCAGTGACTATGGATGTCTTAGTTTGGGTGCTCAGCTGGAAACTAAGGCTGTCAAGTGATTTAAAAAATGAATCATGATTAATCGCATGTGCTGCCTCTTTGAAATGCTGTGGCAGCATTTCAAAGGGGCAGCGCTGCAGAAGCATGGGATCAGCTGGAGTCCTAAGCTGACCCTGGCTCAGTGCAGCGCTGTCCCTTGCAAAGGCCACCCTGGCGTTTCCGAGGGGCAGCACCATGGAAACCCAGGGTCAGCTGGAGTGCGCGCCTGATCCCTGGTTCTGTGTTCCGCTGCCCCTTTGAAGTGCCCTTCAAAGGGCAGTGCTGCATGTAGCCCAGGGTCAGCTGGGGACTCAAGCTGATCCCAGGATCCTAATGAGTTGACCTTTTGAAGCACCAAAGCAGAACTTCAAAGGGAGAGCACAGCATTAACACCTGCGATTAACGCATTAATTTTTTTAACGCGTCAATCCTGCCCTGCGTTAATCGCAGGTGTTAATGCAGATAAATTGACAGCCGTACTTGAAATATGTTAGGTGGAACCCTGGCCCAGTGAAGTCAATGGCAACATGTGCAACTCTAATTAAAATGTAATGGTGTTAGTGTAAGTGCAAATCATACACATATGATTACATTATAATTGTTCAAAAATAAGGAAAAATACCACAAAGCATTAATTGGAAATTAATAGTTTTCCCTTCCTGGGATGTCTCATTTGACTGTTTGATTGTTACTTATACTGTAAGCTCTTCAGAGAAGAGGCCATCTTTTTCTTTGTATTTCATGCAGCTCAAAGTAGGTAGTCAATACTAAATTATATGAGATCATCTAATTTATTCCCCGATGATGAAGTGTCCCCTTCAATGTGTTCTCCAGTGGTTGGACAGGCTAGTTGTAGATGATGCTTGAACTCTATTCTACTCACCTAAATTTCTTGGTCTAGCTGCCATTGTCTTTCGTGAGACCACAGAGACCTATCATGTCTCTACGTAGTATATCAGTGAATTGCTATACATAATACCCATGTTTTATCATTGGGTTGCCTGATTCTTTCTGGATGACTTAAAACAGATTTCTTTATTGATTTAATTTCTTTTTACTGGCAACTTTTTCTACCAAAGACAGAATTGCTGCTATCCCTGTAGTATAGACAAAGACTGATAGAGAGAAATACTTTTATATTTTTTGGTCTGTTGTTTGTTTAGTTTAGTAGGTTGAGTTGCCTCAGCTTCTTGCATATAGTACATGGTATATCTGCATGGCAGAAGTTAGAAGATCTAAAAGAAAGAAGTTAACTACTGAGAAGAGGGGCAGAGAAGCTTCCCCATGCCAGCACTGTGCAGGGCTTTGGCATATGCAGGGCTTGGCTCCTTCTGCCCAGTGCCTTGGGTTAGAGATTCTTGGGCTTGCCTACAGCGACAGCCCAGCCAGAAGCAGTGGGGGGAAGGAAGGAGCCTGCCAGGTAGTCTATTGGTGATCTGATTGATCCAATCAGAGGCTGGTTCTCTGCATAGAGGAACTGTGGAGCTTGAGGGATAGGGGATTGAAGACAAAAACAGGGAGAAGACAGTGAGCAGTGCATGTAAAATGCTGATGGGTGAGCAGTTGAGGTGACACATATTTGCCACTGCCTGCCTGCAGTAACCAGCATCTGCAGCCAGAGCCGTCACATCCATAGGATGGTTCAGGGTAGCTGCCCCAGGACCCTCACTTTGGAGGATCCCCCAGTGGCCACCTGAACCATCCTGTGGACAGGGTGGTTCTCCATTCTGAGTTTGGGCCTTAGGACCCTGGGTGATCTGGGGGGCTAGGGCAGGCAACATACGTCTGCCCCTTTCCCCACATGCAATGGGAAATATGGGAAGTGAAGCAACACAGCAGCCTGCTCCACTTCCATCTCCCAGCAGGGTCGCTCCACTTCATTATGGCAGCTGTCAGTGGGGCACTACAGCCCCAGCCCATGCTGTTGTGCTCGGAGTTGCAAGGTTCAAGGGAGTGGAGTGCAGAGGATTGAGACTGGAGCACTCTACTTCCCAATGCCATGGTAAAGCAGAGTGTCTCAGCTGGGAGATGGTGGAGGAGCAGAGGAGGCTGCTGAGTTGATCCAGCTCCTGCCACCACAGCGAATGCGAGGGGCCCCCATGCCTGCTGCAGGCCCTCCAGTAATCTCTAGGTCTCGTCTCTCAAGGGAAGGGGCTTTGGGGGAAGCGGGCAATGGAAGGGTGGGAGCAGAGCACAGGTGAGAAGAGGCAGGGCAGGAGTGGGGTCTGGGGTAGGGGCTTGCCACAGGCCCTGTGCTCCCTTAGGAAAAGCCCTGACTGCAACAAGCAGCCATTGCTGGATGGAAATGGAGGCAGGGTGAGAAGGGGTGGGAGCCTGCTAGCCCAAGAGCTGGCATGCAGCAGGGCTGTGCTGATGGGCCAGTAGGGGGAGGAGATGCTCCACAAGTTTGCCTGTATACCAGTCTTGCACACCCACTCTCAATGTCAGCCACTGGATCCCCACTTACCACTGCTGGAAGAGGAGCTGGCGAGGAGAGATCTGGCCAACAGCAGGACCTGCTTAGTTATCATGGGAGGGAAGACAGAAAATACAGGCCAATGTGTCCCTTTTTTAAGAAGTGGGAACACCTGCAGGAAGGCTTGACTACAGGATTGTCCCTTTAAAAATAATACATTGGGTGACCCTACTGTTGTGTCTTTGCTCTTTTATACAACATTACGAATATGAGGAAAACATGTGGACAGAGGGTTTTCCACATGTTTTCCATAACCAAGTAACCATGTTTACTAACCATATATAAACATACAAGGCCTAGCTAGACATTGCTGCTCTTTTAGATTCTGGTGGCTTCTGCAATAAGACAAGGAGACCCGTTTGATGGCCCCTAGCTGTTTGAAGGGGGTACTGACCTGTTCCTAATACACTACACTCTCTCCAAGCAATGACACAGATTCATGCTGGGTGTTGTTCTCTTATCTGTTCTGGCTACTTTTTTACATGCTTAGGTATATTTCTGCAAGCCTTTTGCATCTTGTAACTCCTTTAACTAATTCATTTTTCATCCCCCTCTCATATTAGCTATTGACAGTTTTTCCCTCCCCACCTTATCACATCTTGAAATGGTCCTTCAGATTTCCCCATAGAGAACTGCATGCTGTTACAGCTAATAACCAAAACACAGAAATACACCCAGCCATATGCACATTCTTGACATAATGTACTTTGCATCATCAGAGCACTATGAAGTGTATAAACTTTGATGCATAGAGACAGGACCTTGGGCTCCCTGCAGTGAACAATATATAATTGGAAAGTTAAATTAGTAATAAGGTGTGACATCCTGGAACACTAAAATAATTTCTTCACAAAAAGTACAGTGTAGAGGAAGAGAGACAGATAGTTGTAGAAATTTTGCATATTATTATTTTTATTATTATTATTAAGCAGCACAAACCAGGTCACTGAAAGAGTCATGAAAGAGTAATGACTCCTTCTAATGATGATCACTAAGAAAAAGCTGGTTCCTGATATCAAACATGTTTTCTCAATGGCTAACAAGCAAAATTCAGTGTCAAAACATCCTATGAGAGCAGCTGTGATTCTAACAAATCCAATACTTTTGTTCCAACTTCAAAGAAGAATATGTAACATTCCTAGGAATGAGTGACAGAAAGCTTCTGTCTTTATCCTGGTGCAGAAACTGCAAACCTCATCATGGCCCATTTCCTTTCAAATTGCTCAGAAAAATAAATGATGAAAAAATGTGAAGGAAGTGTTTCAGAAGCAATTTTCTCACACAGCTAATAGTGTTCCACAACACACAAAAGCCAACTCATTTTATCTGTATGAATATAACTCAAATTCAGACTTGCAAAGGGTGTGGGAGGGGAGAGATTTAAACATAGGTCTTGGCTTAATTTAGAAGTGATTGCTCATTAATCTTTGGAATAGTTACCCAAGCTGTCTTCCAACTGCCGGGGAGGCAATTGGCTGCTAACGTCAAACCATGCTGTGCTGTATACAGTTTTTTTATTTATTTATGTACAATATTTAGCCTTTTCCTCAATGTTTACATACACACAATTATTGAAGAAAAATATTGCTTAATGAGCTGGTACAGTTGGATGAAGGCAGTTACACACTCAATGGCTGCAAATGTTTAGCCTACTTGAGCCACAAGGCTAGTTAGATGTAATATTTCACAGTTTGATTTGCTGAGGCAGAAACATCAGACACCATGGAAACGCTGAAAATTAGGCTGAGAAACTCCTTGAGCTGCTGATTCAGACTCCAGGATAAAATATGCAAAGAGCAGCTTCTAGCAAGGAAGCATTGCTCAGCTCCTATCTCCTCTCCAATCTGTGTCATCTGGTAGAACTGCTGCCTCTTGTCCACCAGGGCTCTGACTTTTCTCCACTGCAGTAAAATATGGGATAAACAAGCAAGATTGTGTACCAGTGGACTGGAGGCTTCTATTGAATCGTTACGTCTATTTTAGTTCTACCCTCTAACTGGTCTGTACATGAGGTGGCAGCATAGATGGGATCAATTCTGGTAAGCCTCTGATAAGGCAGAAATCTAAGGCATGGAAAGCATGACTTCTAACTGTGACATATTGGCTTGACCAGATGTGAGCCCTGCTTTTCAACACTTAATGGAGAGAAGCTGACA
This sequence comes from Pelodiscus sinensis, assembly GCF_049634645.1. Taxonomy (NCBI): domain Eukaryota; kingdom Metazoa; phylum Chordata; order Testudines; family Trionychidae; genus Pelodiscus; species Pelodiscus sinensis. The sequence continues at coordinate 274,220,462 of NC_134711.1, forward strand.
CATGAGGTATAATACTATAGATTCACTAATGTTTGTTACTCTTTGTTACCTCAACTGAAAAGGCCGACTGTTTTTGGAGTCCACATGATAACACGTAGTATCAGGTGCATAAAGCCATGACAGACATATGAAGATCAGGATCACTGATACCCAGTTGGGGACTGGGCCATTATCTGATTGATTCCACTTGGTCACAATTGACAGGTACAACACTATTATTCACAAACAAGTATAATGAAATAACTGAAGTTAATCTATTTTTTTTATTTCTTGGGACCAACACAAAATATTAAAGCATAAAATATAGAAGAGGGAATAAAAATGCAATTAATGTGAGATAAAAGAATAATTCTGTAAAAGTGGAGATGTGTCAATATAAACCTATTGTCAAGAAAATCTCAACTCTAATATATCTTTTGAAAAACTGAAAAGATAGATAAAAACATTTAGAGCCTAAGTCAAGAAGTTAGGGGACAGTTGAATTTCAGGAAGAGTTGAATAATACAGTATGTCTCCAAGTAATTTTAAAGAGCCTGAGGACAAGGATTTCCTTCTTGTTGTGTTCCTGTTTTGTCAGCTAAGGACAAACTGAATGATAGGAAACTCATGTCAGTCAAAAATGTTTTATTTAATGCAATCCCTTTTCAGAATAATGTGAAAGCATATATCTTGTTTTAATGGGACTGCCACAGATCAGTCACATAAAAAAAGTTGTGCATCTTTAAACACTAGTCATTCTGTCGTGTCAGACTTGCTAATGTAGTCCATTGCTGTTCCTTAAAGTCACATCGCCAAAATGCCTGATGAATTTCACATGCATTCCAATAGGTGATATGTTATGCGGTCAGCCAATTTGAGAAGAATGTTAACTGAGGCTGGCTTTGATGCTATAGCATAAAATTTTGCAAAAGAAAGATACAGTACTGCTTAGGGCAAGCATAAGTAGAACAACCTAACCATGTACTATTAGTGTGTGTGTTTAGATACGTATTGTGTATCTAAACACACACACATACGGGTGTATAAGGCTGGATCCCCAGCTTGTGTAAATTTAGTGCACTCAGTTGTCTCAGCTGTGAATCTGTCACATAAATAAAACATGAAATTCAGGAAAACTGATTAAACTTTTGTTTGTGTGTATGAAATATTTCATTGGTTTATTTATGTGTTCTTGAAATTTAACTTATTACAAAATTTTTGAAGGTCCTACTCACTCCATCTCTTGCCCACCCCAACACAGAAACATACAGACCAGGTTAAAAAATGTTGTGCTATGGCAATTTTGCTCATTTATAGGGGCCAGAAGTACCTAGTGTCATCTCTGGCAGTTTTTGGCTTGAGGAGAAATGAGGGGGAGAAAGAGGGAACAATATGTAGGTAGTTACACATGCAAAATGATAAACTATAGACACACATGCTTTAGACTTTCCAAGTGAGTCACAGAAAAGAGAAGCCAAAGATTTATCCACTCTTATTTCACCTGCTGTTGTGATGTTAAGAATATACATTAGATTATGTGGTCCACCTCGGGAGAGTGGGCCAATATGAGTTGCTCTGGCATCAGTGGACACAGGGACAGTTACTGAATTATTTTAATTTACTGAGTTCTTTAAATTTAAAGAAGGGAAAAGGTCTCCGGTGGCACAAATCTTTTTTTTTCCCAGTGAAAGGTGTTTTTTCAGCAGAAAAAAAGGGATTTTAATTAAAAAAAACTTTTTTTTTTCTTCAAAAAAATGTATTTGCTCTCCATGGAGAAATACAAGGTTTGGTTGGAATTTTTTTTTTCTTTTAACATTTTTGAAACCTCCTCCCCCCCCTCCTCCCACATATACACAATCTAATTTTTATATCCTGGGTATTCCTCTTCCTCAGCATTTTCAGGAATTGGAGGACTGTGAAAAGTCTATCGATAAAATGGGGGGGAGCAGTGAGGAGGCACAGGCCCCTCCATTCATTGTGCTGACACAATAAAGTAGGATTCAAGCCTGTATTTTCACCTGGGACAAAATTTTGGTTTTTGCTTCCCTGTTTGATTTTTGTAAAATGTGTAAACAATGGACAAAGACACTGTGTAAATTGCTTCTGCCTTGCCAGATGGGTTTGTTACAGATAAGAGAATTTAAAGTTTGTACTGGCAGAAGTATTATATACTGCCTCAACTCCTATGTGACGACAATGTCAATCAGTTGAGAGGGGCAAGCAGGGGTTTGGGGAATGATATAAAACACTAAAAGACCAAAGAAATGACTGCCCCAGACCATAGCACAATCTTGCTCCTTATCCCTCCCATGTGGTAAAATAAAGGCAGGAAAATGACCCCCGACACATGACCTCCAAAATGAAGGGGTGGCACTGAGGGCATGCATTTCAGGCATAATTATGCCTACTAAGAGGTGGGGGCGGGAATCACAGGACACTGGGAAATATCACTCTGCAGCTTCCAAGTTATGGTACACATGCTTGCTAAAACTAACCCCTATAAACATTACATTGCCTGCACATCAGTCTTCTGGTCTTCTGCTTTGTCTCTGTGGGTGTGTCTACACAGCACCCAAAACTAGAAACAAGATATGCAATTTGCCCTATGCAAATTGCGTAGCTTATTTCGAGTCTATTTCAAAATAGCTTATTTTGTCATTTGGTGCTATCTACACAGAGCCAAATTTCAAAATAAAGCACTATTTTGAGCCATCCCTTACTCCTCGTAGAATGAGGTTTACAGGGATGATGAAATAGCAGGTCCGCTATATTTCAAAATAGCAGATATGCTCAAAAGATGCGGCATAGCTATTTTAAAATACCCTTGGTATCCCGAAATAACTTTACTGTGTAGGCATACCCTGAGTGACAAGAACCAGAGGAGAAGATAAAGGGACAGTCTTCTAACAGTGGTTGGTTTGATTTCCAGTGGGCAATGCAAATCATCAGATCCTAGATTCATAGATTCATAGACTTTAAGGTCAGAAGGGACCATTATGATCATCTAGTCTGACCCCCTGCACAGTGCAGGCCACAGAATCTCACCCACCCCTCTTAGAATAATCCTGTGCTTGGAAGACCCCATTCTGTGCAGGAAAGGCTACAGCAGCCAGAAAAGGCTGTGGCAGAGGGAAAGTCTCTCCCTGTTACTGAAGTCTTTGCCCACTACCCTCCCCCACTGCAGAAGCTTTTCACTGATATGTGGAGCTACCATGTGGATAAAGATGTGACCCATTGCCTTGGGTGAAGGTATCTATTCTTTCCAGCTTTCACTACATAAAGGACATTTAATTGTTGATCCTATGTAACAAAAGAAGGGTGTTTTGCTTAGTCTTCATTTTAACTGAGTCTTTGATGGTCCATAGATCAAAGATCCCCTTGATGGCATCCATTAATTTCTTCCAGCATAACCAAGACTGCCAACGGGGCAGGGGAGAAAGGGAACAGTTGCCATGGGACCTGATGTGGCTGCTGCAGTGACAGGAGCCCTAGGCCCTTTAAATCGCCACCAGAGCACTGTCACAGCATGCTGTGGGCTGCTATGAGGGATCCCTGGAAGAGGGCGTGCAGCAGAGCATCTTCCAGGTGGTGTTTGGAGCCGGTTGCCTCCTACACCAGGGGCCTGGAGAGGCTCTCAGCGCTGCTTAGCATAATGGTTCAATGGGAGAACGCTTTTGCCCAATACGATCGCCACCCTTGACTTTGTGGTTAATATGCTCTACTGTGGCCAGTAGTGATAATATTAGTAATATTAAAATTAATAAAAGACTAAATCCTGAAGTCACAATTCTCCCCTAACTCAAGTAAGTCTCTCATTGACATTAAAGGCAACATGCTTAGGTAATGATAATTAAACAGTGAATAGGAATTTAGGGTTATAAGCCCAGGCTTAATAATGAATAATAGGTTGCCAGCACCTATTCTCTGAGGATTTTAAAGTGCTTCGCAAAGATATATTGAGTTTCGTAATGAGATGGCAGGCACTTAACAGATGAGTAAAACTGACCATTTCAATCTTGTAAGAAGTCAGTGGTCCCCACTTTGGACCTGCACTGGTGTACTTGTACCTGAAAATGGAATATGGTCCTTAGTTATTAAATAAACTGCTTAGCTAGTGTTTCTACTTCTCTATTAATATCTAGAGCAACGCAGAAATGGAAGCCTGCACTTTAGGAATTATCAATAGTTGTAATCATATTACATAAAGAGATCCCTCAGCTTTGCCTCAGGATCCATTACTCTACTAAACAGTGCAAAGCTATTGATTTAAATGCCTGTCTCAGGTCTTACTATTTAACTGTAACCACTATGTAACATATGTTTCCTGCTGTCTCCAGCTTGGTGTTAATACAGAAGTTCTGTATGCATTATCCATTGAATTGCATTTCTTTGGGGAAATATAAATTTAATTGAATTATCAGAAACTTCCTCAGGTTAGCAATAAATGAAAAGTTGGAAAAAGAAGTAATCTCTGATGATACACTAATTTATTTCACAATGGTAGCTTTTAAATCATGTTAGGATGACACTTTAGGAATCCTTATAGTACAAAAGAACTTCAGTAGTTCTTCACTGGTAGTAGAAGACTAGAAGTCTTTTTTATTTTTCTTTGAAGCTTCTATTTTAATTGTTCACGTTACTCTTAGAGCAGTATACTCGCCTTCCTTCCTATAACCATAGGAAAATGTAGAGGGAATAACTGTATACATGTAAAAACTTAAAACACAACAAATAGTCTAATAGCACCTTAAAGACTAACAAAACATGTACTGTAGATGGTATCATGAGCTTTCGTGGGCAAAACCCACTTCTTCAGATGACCAGAGTGTTGGAAGTCCAGATCCAAGAATATATAAGGGTAGGAGGGGCTGGGGGGAGAAGGAAAAATGGGAGGGGAGGAAGAAAAAGCGAGATAGTGAGTAAATAGTGCAAATAGTTACAAGAGGTTGTTAAGAATCATTGGTACCTCCATTGTTTGGTTGGTTGTTTAAGTCATTAAAAGGTGGAAGATACTGTGTGAGCCATCCTTTATCCCAGTTTAGACCATTAACATAAGAATTAAACTTGTGAATGAAGTTAATTTCCAAATCCTTCTCTGTGTACTTGGCTTGTGAAATTGGTCTGAAACAACACCGCGACCTGGAGATCCATTAATGAGCGTCCGGGAAGATTAAAGTGTTTTCTAACAGGTTTTTGTGTGTTGCCTTTTCGGATTATTGATTTGTGTCCATTAATTCTTTCCCGTAGAGGTTGTCCAGTTTGGCCAATATATATGGGCCAATATACATACATGTAAATAATATAATTAGATTGTGTGTGTGAGAGTATGGATATGTTTGCAACATCAAAAATTATCAATCAAGGATTCTTCCTTTAAGTTATGCAATTTAAACTATGTGGCAGAAAAGATGACTGAAGTCTGATCATGGTAAAAGGAATTACACACAACTCTTAGGTCCTTGTGCATGGAAAGTAAACATCTTTCAAAATCTCTGGTAGGTAGATCTGAAACACACTTTGTAGGAGCCAACAGAGGTAGAATTGCAAGCTGCTTCTATGGACCATCTAATGTGCTACTTACAGAGGGAAGGCAGGTAGAAAAGAGGTTTATGGGCGGCTCTCTCAGAGTACAGTTTTGCTGCATACAATGAATCTTTAAGGAATGGATGATTGTTTACGATAAGGACTCTAGCAACACACAAGGTCAAGACTTGCAGAGAATCTGTTATTCACTTGTGGAGTTAAGAAAATACTTAAACTTGCAGTTTGTGTGCTTGCAGTTGTATATGTTGGGATTTTTTTCCCCTAAAAGCTTTCTCCAAGGATATTATTCAGAATGGGAACAATGGTTTCGCCAGTAAATGTATAGCATTACATTTTCTCTCATACTATAGACTCTGAATCTTATTTATGTATTTTAGAAAGTATCCCTGTTTGTACTGTAGAGTATGAAACTTAATTACATATTTTTAAAAATACCTCTATTTATTAATTGTATTATGACATTGTCCTTGATACAACATTATCAGTGAAATATGACAGGCAGAAAAACAAAGCAAATTAACTGTAAAATATTTCACTCCAGCTGATGTTTAAGGATTAAAACAGATACTATGCTGGCCTTCTCATTTTTTTTTTCTAAAAGTGAATAATCCTTTTAAAAATGCAAGGACTGCTTTTGCCCGAAATCGCAGCAGCATAACACAGTGACCGCAATAACATTCTGTAGGTATTAATTCTGGTAAAACTAAGAGCATAATTTCAAAACTGTACATACTATTGAATTTGTTATAATATTACTTATAGGTGCACATAATACTTTAAAAAGAAATAAAACAATGGAAGTCCTTGCCTATAAATGGCTTACCATCTGTGAAACTAAATGTCTTCAATGCTATTGATTGTAATCAGTGTTGGGGGTTCTGAACTTCGTGTATGAAGTATTGGAAATAGTACAGAATCAGACTGTAAGAGTCCCGTCTTACTATAGTTAAATGTAATGGTTATTCTGCCACAGATTTCTGTAGGGGATTTACAGCAGGCCATGGCTAGCAGCCTTACCTGCTTTGTAGCAGTCATACGTATCTGGGCTCAGTGAGTCCCCATTACATGAGGGATATCAATGTTGATGAACCAAACTCAGTTTTGAAGTAAATGTTAGGCTTTTAGCATATTCTCTGGGTTAGAGCACTTACTCCCACAAATAAACATAGAAGAAGGAGACACAGAAATTCCTCTTTTGGAGTTTCCTTGGAAACATCCCTCTAGACGTGAGGTATTTTGGAGGCCAGAGACATGTCAAAAGGCAACATCTCCCAGCCATTAGATCTAGGGGATCCACAAGGAAGGGCGATACTATGTCTAAGGAGACAGGTGTTTTTCTTTATGCTGATCTCCTACAGGTATCCCCTTCCATTGTCAGCAGGACTCCTTTCAGGACGGTTAGTTACTTGTGGCTGCTGAAAATCAGCTATCAAAGAATTACTGTGAGTGTTATTCATACACCCAGTGACATTTCCACATGGAAATTACTGGGCTAACCAAAGGCTGTACAGAAATACTTTTCCACCACCCTCTCCTCTATAGAACTAGAGTACAGGCAGTCCCCGACTTACGTGGATCCGACTTACGTCGGATCCCTAGATACGAACGGGGTGAGGCAACTCCCGCACATGCGCAGCAGCATTCCCGGGGCTCGCTCACCCGGGTCCTAGGATCCTCCTCCTCCTCGGGCCGGCTCCGACTGGGGTCCCGCAGAGCTGCCGGGCAGAGGAAAAGTGCCTCCCCACGCCCACTGCCCCCCTGCCAGCAACAGGCTGCCCCCTCCCCTGAGCAACAGGCTGCCGAACAGACAAAAGCAGCCTCTCCGCCCCTCCTCCCCTCTATACATGCTGGGCTCCCGGAGGGCAGCAGCGTCCCCGGGGCTCGCTCACCTGGGTCCTAGAATCCACCTCCTCCTCCTCTTCGGCCGGCTCCAACTGGCCTCTGCCTGCAGCAGCTGGCCACAGGGACAGGGATCCCGCAGAGCTGCCGGGCAGAGGAAAAGTGCCTCCCCACGCCCACTGCCCCCCCCCTCGCGGCCTCGTATCCTGCACGCCTCCCCCTCCCCCCTGCCAGCAACAGGCTGCCCCCTCCCCTGAGCAACAGGCTGCCGAACAGCAGACAAAAGCAGCCTCTCCGCCCCTCCTCCCCCTATACATGCTGGGCTCCCTGGGCAAACAAAGACTCCACCAAAACAAACAAAGTGCTGGCCTCATTGTGTTAGCAAAAAAAGGACCCTCCTCCTAGAACCCTGGGTGGTATGTGGAAATAAAGCTATTAGCTCAAAGCATGGTGCAGAGCTGTTTGGTATTTGATGAGTTACTCCTTTAGTCCTGAGTTTGTCACAGGGACAGAAATAGATGTGAAATCTTCTGAACAGGGGAACAGACAGCAAAACAAACATTAGAGGGGAGTTAACCTTTCCCTATGCTATCCAAAACTAAAAAAAATGTTTGGCTAGAGTTTCCCCTACAATATGTACCAGTTCCGACTTACATACAAATTCAACTTAAGAACAAACCTACAGTCCCTATCTTGTACATAACCCGGGGACTGCCTGTATCTTCCATGCATCACATCTATAAAGGGGCCGGACACTGACTGTTGCTTTGGCAAATTTTCTATATATTTCATCCTGTTTTTTGTAGTAGTTGATCTGCATGTTGAATTATTCATCCAAGAACATGGAAAAATAAGATTCACAGAGTACAAAGAGTTTAACAACACAGATTATCATGTTTACAATTCCTGCCACTGATGTGCACCGATGTGCATGAAGCTCAGTAGGAGGGTTTACTTTTTTATTGTGGTAGCCTTTTTTGCATCAGTTTCAAATTGGTGTGTTCAATGAAAGACTTAATGTAAGTTTAATATTGATTTTGGCAGCTCAAGATTCATTACAGAAATATACTGCAGAATGTCAGTGGGTCGCAGGCCCTTACCTCATGGAGCAATGAAGATGACACATTCCATGAGTTCAGTGCAATTATGTTAGGAAGCAGATTTACAACTGAAATTTAGCAAAGTTAGTAGAAAAGATATCAGAGTCTATAAATAGTAATCTCTTTCCAAAAGATTTTTTTCCCATATGTGCTTATTGCTTACTAAATAAATCACAGAAGCTCTCTGGAAATCAAATGATTTGCCCCAATATCTGAAGAAATTGAATTTGCTTTGCACTTGAGCTCTGAAATTGCTTCTCTCTCTTCTCTTCCTCCTCCTCCTCTTTGATTCCTTTATGCCTTTTGGTTCTACATTTACTTGTGACGAAACTTTCAGCAGATATTGCAAACACCATTGATGCTCCCATTAGCAAATGCAGATACTAGTATGTGAAAATTATGAAGAAATGTTAGTTTTTCCTCTGGTTCCCACTCATCATTTCTATTCGGCATCATGAGAATGCATTGTATCATCTACACTACATTATATTCATGTTACTTATTTTGTGAAATAATCTGGCTTTTTTTAAATTAGATTTTCTTTTTATCAAAAGAGCACAAAGGACTGAAATATTAAAAAAGCTACAAAACTGAATCTGAAACTCATCCAAGCGAAGTTACCCTAGCATAAAACTATAGGAACAACTATGAGGTAGGACCTGTATTTTTTGAGCAGCTCCATCTGCTTTTCAGATCAGTAGTTGAGATCAGTTGTGACTTTGCTCTTCATTTCATGTATTAGAACAGAATGAAGAAAAGGGGATTTTGTTTTTAGTGTACCAGTGATTTATCTATTGAAACATAATGCTTGATTTTATAAATCGAGGACTCCTAGTCATATAAGGAACTGCAGTAATGAGGGATTTTTTGGCAATTACTAAGTTTTGATTCGTGGACAGTGATTCCAAGGGGTAAAGCCTTGTAAAGCAACAAGTCTGTTAAATTAAATCTGCATCTGATTAAATTAAACCCACATATGATTAGAAAAATGTATTTCATTATTCAGCTTTGAAAGGAAGTTATTCTTGGACCTTTAGTGGGAAAAATCCTGACTTCACCTGATTTCAAGGTCAAAGCAAAGTATAATCTCTTTTTTTCCTGCATATTTCTAAGGAAAAAAGGGTCATATCATTTTTATGCTGACATCTATTGTATTGTTTTCATTAAGAAAGATGAATGAGAGACTGAGAAATCTTCAAGCTGTACCTGATAAGAAATTTTTAAAAGATGACCCCAACCTATGGAAGATGATTTATGGAATCATGGGTTTTCATTATTAGACTTAGTGCTGACTGTGATTTTTTTGATTGATATGCTTGGAGTTTATAGGCTTCATCTTTTGCTTAACACCTAAGCACAAGGGCACTGAAATTCTTACTAGAGAATAAATGTATGCAAAATATGGTAAGATTTAGGAACAGGTAATATGGAAGGCAGAAGTGCAATATGGTAAAACATTTTTAATTACTAGGTAATGTATTCAATTTGTTTTAAACTGAAACTTTAAATAAAAAAATGACTAATATATTTGAAACAAAGGAGAACAATATTTACTTATTTCCAAAGAATAAATGAACATAAGATATTTGAGAAAATTTGGCTCCATCTGTATATCTGTCATTACAGGGGAAAAATAATAATGAAAAGTAGGATAATGAACATGTTTACTCACAGTGACATATGTGTACTGCCTTAATTGACAATGTTGTACATATCTTTTTATCAGGCTCACAAAAAGACATCTTTGCAGGATAAGGTACTGATGATGTGTGAATTGAGTTGACAGTGGAATATGTCTTGCATTAAGAGTGTAGTTTAAATTTCATAGGTAGTTCACCCATTCCATTATCAGTATCCAGATAAATGACAATGTAATTTCTTTCTTTCTCTTTCTCTCTCAAAAGTGTAAACTGTTTGCTTCTAATTTTTCCAGTTGTATTTGGCAGTACCCGTGGAAGACCTTCTGTGGAGTAACAAATAATTTAGAAAAAAAACACATTTATATCAACTGGGTGGAGAACCTCCTGCCCATGGGCAGCACGTGGTTCATGGGGTTAGCTACTAGCAGGCTACTAGATAGTTTATTTACCTGAATATCCACAAGCAAGGCTGCTTGCAGCTCCAGTGGCCATGGTTCAGCATTCCTAGCCAATGGGAGCTGCAAGAAGCAGTCCAGGCAGGGCCACCACTTCTGAAGCTCTCATTGGCTGAGAATGGGAAACCATAGTCACTGGGAGTTGTGTGGCTCCATGCCTGTGGTAAATGAAGGATTTGTATGTAGGTGTGGGAGCCACACATGTATTTCTACAGACTTATTTATTCATCTCTCTGGACAGCTGTGCATTTATGTGGTTGTTTCTCTGTGGATTTATATTTGGGCTTCAAGATTAGGCCTTTAATGGACCCATTGCAGTGGCTAATGAAAGAAGATCCTCTGGCATATCAGATTTCCAAAGATACCGTGAAATTAGTGTTTTCTTACCTTAGGATCTGGTTAAGGACATACTGAGGTTTCTCATTGACCTGATAAGAGGCACACTTTTCAAACCACCCCACCTGAGCTTATATGTGTATATGAGCATATGTTTTTGTTATAGAGAAGCTGATAAACTGAAACAATATTGAAAATAAAGGACTGCTGAATACAAGACCCTGGGAAATGACCCTTTTTTACCATAGCATCTAAGTAAGGTCCAGAATTGTAATGCTGCTGCTAGCTGACAATGGTCATTATATAACAATTGAAATACTAGTGGGGAGGGGAGGAGAGGGTGTGAACTGTACGTCACTGATGCTACTTACATATTCTCTACACACTGATTAAACACCAGGAACCTTTTAGATCATTAATAATGGAGTCCTCCAATGCTTTTAAAGTCTGACTGCTTTTTGTTTTGTATTGATTCACTAATTTGCCACCATTTATAAAAAGCTTTGCATATGACATTGGCTTTTATCTTTGAGAAGCCAAAGAACAGCTTCCAGAACATCTTTTTAGTATCTACAGAGTTTACTGCCTAGCCTTTTCTGGCACAAATAATATTTGACATTTGTTCAATGAGAAATTTCAATATACATCATTTTAAAAAGTGTTGTTGTACTCACATGTTTCTGACACAAAACAAATTGTGGTATTGCATACCAGCTGGAATAATAGTAGCAAAAATAAAAGTTTCCTCCAGAGCTACAAGTGAGATGTTTAATGTGACAGTATAGAAATAAACACAGAACAAAACAAAAACAACCACACATAGATTTCCTATCACATTTATGGAGAGTGAAATATACTGTTAAAATGATATTTGAAGCTTTCATGGGTTCGAAAATGAAATGTTATTCAGCCTCCTTTAGATAGGAAAAAATAGATTTGTATTTGTTCAAGAAACCATACATGATAAGAGTTGACATAGGGTATAACACAAATGAAAGACATAGTCAGCATGTCCTGGTAAACAAGGCCACATTCACAAATTCATATCTAGTAAAGGGACATACACACACCTGGGGCAAACAAAGTGTTACTACTGGGGGCCAAATTTGTTTCTCTGTCACATGTTGAGAAAGCCCCGTTTCAGGACCTAAGTATGTACTTGAGTTTGCCTTTATTCAAATCAGCACTTAAGCATGTACCTGTATTTAAGGCATGACTTCAATGGGTTTTAAGAATATATTAGGAGCTGAATAGAAATTCTTTCCTGAATGGAGTCTAAATCTGAAATTGACTCCATTAGCCTTTTTTAATTCTCTGATTTCTCCTGATGGACTCATTTCTCAAAAACGTCTTGAAGATAAAGATGAAACTTGTGGATCTATTAAAATTAACAACATTCTATAGGGAAAATCTTCCCAATTTCATGGGAAATTATCTCCTTTCAGTTTATTTTTAATGATCCTACAGAGAATTTGTATCAGTTACAATGCAGTGTATATATACATAGCCCTACATGGGTGTGGGATGTTTTAAAGATAACAAAAAAAGATAAGGTTCTTTTGTATAAGAGTTTACAATCCAAGGTCCCGGTCTTGCAATCAGATCGACATTTGTGGGCACTTTTGCCCATGTGGAGCCTCATTTATTCTAATGGGACTTCACACTGAAAATTAGAGTTTTCCTATGAGGATGCATTAGGAGGACCAAGGCCCTTTTTGCTTCAAGAACAGAATAAAATGACAGATGACTGTAGACGGAGGTAGAGAACTACAGGAGGTAGGAAACAGAAAATACCAAGAGGAAAATCATGTATTTAGGGCAGCATAGGTTTTCTATGGAGTAAATTGTATACATCATTTCATGTTTTTCATTTTGGTTATGTTTCTTGTTTTCAAGCTTTAAAGTACTTTTTTCAGTGGATACTGTTCAATCAGTATGTGAGAAGGTAGCCAGTCAGTATATTGAAAATTATAGTAGTGTTCATTGATCAAGAACTAGCATTAAATGAGCTGTAACATTTCTGTACAGAAAAGTTCACATTTTTTATCTATCTGCTCACAGATTTTTTTGCCTTTTGAAGACGGTTTCATTGCCACACTTAAGGAAGATGGCAGAAATCAATTTTAAACCATTTACCGACAATATAATTTTCAACTTTCAATGACTTACAGATGGCTTAAGTACCATCATAAACACCCTGCTACTTGAACAAATTGCTATATTATTGATTATATAGCCTGTCAGATTCTAGTTTTAAATTATTGGGATCTGATAAAAATGATAAAATGAAATGGAAGAATCTACTTTCATGGATTTGGTTGCTTATCAGGTTTGGGGATTTTAAATATTCTTTCCCTCACTTTCCTTGGAATATGTTCAGAGGAAAATCATCTTTAAAAAAGAAAGAATTCATACAGTAAGAATTTGCTTTCTCTGACATTTTGCTGCTAGAAAATATTTCTTAAGGCCTGGATGAAAATGTGATTTTATTAATATGCTGAGGTCCTACCTATCACTTTTGTCTTCATTCAAGTAGATTTTAATATATAAACTGTGTACATATCTGAAAAACACATAAGAATAATGGAGATTGGAACAAGAAAGAAAGTCCTTAATGTTAAATCATTACATGAACTATATAGCAATTTCACATGTCTCTTCTCTGTTAACAACTCAAAAAGTTAAATTAATCCAATTTCACACAAATATTTATTCTGTGCAATTAATTGTATAAACATGATATTAATTTGAGCTAATTCACCTAATTTTACTTGAAAAAGTGAGATGACTAAGTTGTTGCACAATCTGAGGGTATGTCTACACTACAGCGCTAATTCGAACTAACTTAATTCAAATTAGTTAATTCAAAATAAGCTAATTCGAATTAGTGCATCTAGACCTAAAAACTAATTCAAATTAGCATTTTGCTAATTCAAAATAGCACATCCACATTGAGTGGACCCTGAATCGAAGGTAAGGCTGGCTGGAACCAGTGCTCGCAGGGCATCAGGGTTGGACTTAGTGTGTGGGGCTGCTGCCTCAGGCTAGCTGAGGGCTGTGCTTAAAGGGACCCAATTCCCCCATCTCGGACAGACAGTTCTCAGGTTTCTCTGCTTGCTGGTCTACCTCGCTGAGGGACAGCAAAGCATTTGTGTCTCGAAGTGCTCTGCTTGCCCTCACTCAGGGCACCACAGCACTCTGCAACATGGAACCAGACCTGTCCCTGGGGACTCTGCTGCATCTTTTGGACACGTTGCCGGCAGCCTGGCTGCACTGTCTGCAGGCTGCCATCCAGGAGGACCATCGAGGGGATGTCAGGATCCAAGGTGCACTGCGGGAGAGCTTCCACCCTGAGGAGCACTAACAGTCTCCCTGCTCTGCCCCACTGGGGGCTTGTGCCCCATTCCTCCCTCTCGTCCTTCCACTTACCCTTCCCTAGCCCCCCCCTTCCTGATGTCAAATAAAAGACATGCATTTTCAAAAATAACAACTCTCTTTATTCAACACAACTGGGGAGGGAGAATGAAACTGTGGGGAGATGGGGGAAAGGAGGAGGGAGAAGGCAGGAGAGAGGGTGGGAGAGGGGAAACTGGGAGGAGGGAGCTGGAAAGGGGAAGCAAGGGAAAGAAGGGGGATGGGAAACTCAGGGATCAGGGGTGGGGGTCTGGGCCAACCGCCTCCCAACACGGCGAGGGAGGGGGCCTCGGTGTCCCTGGGGGGATGGGGTGGAGGGTGCGGAGGTTGAGGTGGGAGGTGTGGACATTGAGGAGAAGGGTGTGGAGGTTGAGGAGGAAACAGTGGGAGGGGGGCAGGACTGGGACGAGGGACAGTAAATGGGGGGCAGCAGGTACAGGACCAGCACAGGGCACCATGCTCTACAACAGGGCCTGCAGGTTAGCATTTCTGGCTCAGTCCTCAGCCAGCTGCTCCCGGTGGAGCTGCATGTCTTCCTGCATCCAGGCCTCAATGGTGTGGTGCAGGGCTCGCAAGGCCCCCAGGTGCTGGTCCCAGTACTCCTGTCACATGGTGGTGGTCCGGAGCATGTCCCGGGCGGGGTGGTGCGCCCTGCATGAGCAGCTAGTGCAGCTGTAAAGAAAGAAGAGAAGTAGTCTCTTCTCCCCGGGGACACAGTGGATGATGCCCAGCCCCCGCCTTTGACGTGAGGGCAACCGTGCCCTGCACTGTCAGAGCTGCTGTGCTTGCACAGAGGCCATGGTCAAGATGTCTGGCTCTCCCCGGGACTAGGAGCTGCTCCAAGACCGCACCCATGCCCCTGTGCCATGTTCGGTGTGGCCAGGGCGGGGGGGAGATGTCCCCTACCTCTGTGTATAGGTGGTGTGTGAAGGGAGAGTGTCCTGCTGGGTCCCGCCCCAGGGATGGGAGCATATCAGGTCTCTTCACACACGCATGTGCCTATTGGACCACGGCCCCTGGATGTCAGGCAGCTGGAGCCACCTGCCCAAGGGTGGCATAGCACATGCTCGCATGTGCACAGGTGGCTGCATGATCCATGGGAGGCATGGCCCACGTGCACGGTCCCTGGTCTCCCTCCCTGTCTCTCTCCCCCCCCCTCCGGGCAGGGGACAGTGCTGGCACTTACCCGGTATGGCCTCCCTGGATGAGCCTGCTGACTCCGGTGCCAGAACAGCTGGCGGTGGCCCCTCCGGTGTGCCCGGGTCAGGGCCCTCCGGTCCTGGCTCCTGGGCTGGTGTGGACCACCCCACCCTCCAGCAGTTAGTCGAGGGCGGGGAAGTAAGGGCAGGTAGCAGCCTCTGCTGCGGCGCTGCCCCTGGTGGCCCTGGCGTTCGCCTGCTGCAGCTCCTTCACTTTCAGGTGCACCTGCTCCTGGGTGTGCCTGTGTCCCTTTCAGGCCATGGTGGCCACTATGTGGCTGTAGACGGCCATGTTCCTCCTCCTAGTGTGGAGATCATGGATGTTGGGGTCTGTCCCCAAACCTCAATGAGGTCCATGACCTCTGCACTAGTCTAGGACTCCTGGGTGCTGGGGGTGGCTCCTGGCTCCTGGGTGCTCCTGGGTGCTGGGGGTCAGGGCTGGCTGTGACTGGCTGCCTGGCACATCCTGGGGCCACTGGGTCAGGGGCAGAGACTGCTGGCAAGGCTGGCTCTGGCAAGTGCCGTCTAGCCAGAGTCTACCCCTTTAAGGGCCCCAGGTCTGGGGGAGAGGAGAAGTGTTTTCCTGGTTTGGTCAAGAGTGGCCACCAGGGGCAACCTAGGAAGGGCTAGCCTCCAGCTAGTTCAAATTAAGTGGCTACACAGCCCTTAATTCAAACTACTTAATTCGAACTAGGTGTTACTGCTCATAGAATGAGGTTTACCTAGTTCGAATTAAGCGCTCTGCTATTTCAAATTCAATTTGAAATAGCAGTTTGCATGTGTAGCCCCTATTAAAGTTAATTCGAACTAACGGCCGTTAGTTTGAATTAACTTTGTAATGTAGACATACCCAAAGGGACTTGGAATCCATTTTAAATAACTTTTTTGTTCAATATATTAACCATAGAATCATAGAATAGTAGAACCAAAAGGGACCACCAAAAGCCATCAAGTCCAGTCCCTTGCCCTCATGGCAGGACCAAGCACCATCTATATCATACCTGATAGATAATAAAAATCATGTAGCAAATAATATTTCTGACTCAGCCAGTAACTTATGAAACCAGACCTGTGCCTTCTTGGAGAAGAGAAGCTTAGGGAGAGGAATATTGTTGCAAAAGAAAGATAAGCATGGTCATTGCTGTACATGGAGGGTTCTCTAGCATTTTAATATAGAAGAAAAATGAAGCTTGTCTAGGGAATGTGGAATGAAGACTAGTCAGATCTTGAATTTCAAGGGAGTTGGAACTTCCCTAACAAGAGAACAAGCCTGGACAGTGATGCTTTGTGTTTTAAGAATAGATTCAGTAGTCAAGGTGTCTTGGAATCACACCTGGGTAGCCCAGGATGTCTTGTGAAGAGAGTTCCATTGAATTATACTAACTTGCTACAATTTAAAAAAAGCAAAAACAGGCACTAACCTTTCTGAAAGACAGGATACATTTCAAGACATTCAAACCAAATTTTTGGATGATCAAACCGCCTGTTGCTCAAGTCAAGAAATCCCAGAATTGTGAGCCAGAATCCTCATCTGAGAGTCCATCCAACTGTAGATTGTTTTTTTTTCCCCAACTGAATCCTCAGATTTATTTACCGACTAGCAGAAATACCCAGTGTCACCCAGGGAAAATATAGTAAAATGTGATGAATGAACTACGTCAATGACATTAACATAGCATATTTTATTGGAAATACTTTTCTCTTATATATTACTTTAAGAAATTAACATAGCTAGTACTTTTTCTGTTATCATAAGGAAAGAATCTCATAGTTGCCGTGTATGTGACATGCTTAACAGAAGAGTCCCGCAAATGCTTATGACCAGGCGCTACTAAAAGCTAATCAGTGGCCCAATTGGGACTTTGGGAGCCCAGTTGGGGTTCTGAAGGAACTGAGTTTGAGATATAACCAATCCAGTGATTGAAGTTAGGAAATCAGGAATACCCGTGCAAAATATTGTGTTTCTATGATCAGGAGCTACTAAAAGCTAATTATCAGTGGGCCAAATTGGGGCTCATAGGGGGACCGGAGGAACTGATTTTGAGCTCTAACCAATCCAGTTATTGAAGTTAGGAAATCGGTACTATCCGTGCAAAATTTGGTGTTTCTAGCTTACCGTTTTGCAGATCTTCCATTTCGGAGATCTTTTGGAATTATCAGTGGGCCCAATTTGGGCTCTGGGGGAACCGATTTTGAGATATAACCAATCCAGTTATTTAAATTAGGAAATTAGTAGTATCTGTGCAACATTTGGGCTACATCTACATTACGCATTTTGCACAAGAAGATATGCAAATGAGGCGTGGTGATGAACAATGCTATGCCTCATTTGCATACCTAATGAGCTGCCATTTTGTGCAAGGAGCTTTTGCGCGAGAAGGAGCAGTCAGCGCTGCTCCTTCTTGTGCAAAAACCCCCTTTTGCACAAGAGCCATTCTGCCACTTATTTTCAGGCAGAACGGCTCTTGCGCAAGAGGGAGGTTTTGCGCAAAATGGCGGCTCATTAGGTATGCAAATGAGGTGTGGTGAAATTAATCACCATGCCTCATTTGCATATCTTCTTGTGCAAGAATGCACAATGTAGACGTAGCTTTGGTGTTTATATCTCTGACCATTTCACAGATCTTCCATTTCGGAGATCTTTCGGAATTATCTATGGGCCCAATTGGAGATCTGGGAGAACCGGGAGAACCAATTTTGAGATATAACCAATCCATTTATTTAAGTTAGGAAATCAGTAGTATCTGTGCAAAATTTGGTGTTTCTAGCTCTTACTGTTTCAGAGATCTTTTGGGACAAACAAACAAACTTTCAGAAATATTTATAAGATAAGGGGGACAGTACTCACTAATATTATCAGTTCTTCAACACAGACATCACTGTAGTCTGTGAATATTGCTTTGATCAGTGGTGGGTAACCTGTGCCCCGCAGACCACATGTGATCTGTCAGAGCTCTATATGTGACAGGTGAAACATTTTTTCTACTGTCTTCTGCATGCAGGGTTGCTGGTTCTGCTGGTTTACATCCATGTAGATCTTTTCCCACCAGTGTCACTAAAATGACACACATGTAAAGCAAGGGCATGTGAAGTGAGGTGAGTGCTGATTGCACATAACATTGACTGTGAGAGCTACGCACCCTCTCTTCATCCAATGAAAGTGCTGCTACAGTTCAATTTGCACACCCCACAAATTCTCTAGTTAACAAAACTATCCCATCATGAGAATGTAAGAACGGCCATACTGGGCCAGACCAATGGTCCATCTAGCCCGGTATCCTGCTGCTGAGAGTGACCAATACCAGATGCCCCAGAAGGAGGGAACACAACAGGGAATCCTCATGTGAGCCCTTCCCTCTGACCCATTTCCAGACGAAGAGACTATCCTGAGAGACTGTTATGGTTACAACAATCTTTCGGCACACTGAGATGAAGAAAGACCATTCATGTGACCTACGCACTAGTCTTGGGTTGCCCATCACTGATTTAGATTCTATGGGAACAGAGTCTCTTGATTCCCATTGAGGGAGTATTAGGAAATGTCAAGCTGCTTTAACTATAGGAAAAAAGGCAACTGCCTGGGCAAGGGAGCAGATTTTTGGCTGTCTCTGTCTGGACTGGGTCCAATCTGCTTTCCTAGACCTATGAGGAATGGGGCAGTACGATGAAGTTTTGCATAAGATGGTAGATTGTCTTGAGCAGTCTTTGAAGAAGAAATGCATATTTTCCCTTTATTTTTCTGTTAACAGTAGCCTGGATTTTGTTATTTTCCATCATCTGTATTTCCACTGTTGTTTTCTCTGGCCTCATCTGTACTAGCAATTTTATAAAAATCTCTCACTTCTTCACTATCACCATTGCAGCTTTATAAGTGGGTAGCAATGAGAAGCATAATGTAGGTGAGGTGCTAGCATTCATAGTCTTATATGAGACCTTCTCTGTGTAGGATTAAGTGATATGGTGCTTAAAATGACTGTGTTCTATCTGTACTAGCATGCCAAATGATGGAGGAAAAATTATGGCAATACAAGGGGATATTTTATAAAGAATGCTAACCAACGCTTGACAAGGTTAATGTGCTTCCCTCTCTGGAATCCTGCTGAAGACTACAGACCTGAATTCTATACATGGTTATGGCTATAAACTGCCTGCAAATACTAAACAAAGAATTTCTGCACTGGTGGAAAATAATCAGCTGTCTTTGTCCTGCAGCTCCCACTCCTGGTATTATAGAATGGTGGTGGCTACGCTTCCTGTATTAGTGATATAATGTATAGTAGTCCAGAAGTTATATTAAATAGTGTCAGTGGAACAAAGCCTTCAGGGTCCCTCCAATGCAAAGCAAAGTGTGGTGCAAGAGAAAATTTAGTTTAAGATCTCTACTTACAGTTTTTAGGATTCTTTTATGGGCTCTGACTGTTTTTCCTTGAGGTAAGAGAGTCTGCAAATTGATTTTTTTGCTGTATCTTAAACTGCAACTCCTAAGGGCCAGATTGTGAACCTCTCACAGCTGTAAGCAGTCAGGCTTTGTCTACACTACAGGGTTTTTGCACAAGAAGCTTTTTGTGGAAGAGATCTTCCACAAAAACTTTTTGTGCAAAAGCACATCCACACCCCAAAAGCACTTCGCAAAAGCGAAGTGCTTTTGTGCAAAAGAGTGTCCACACTGCATGGATGCTCTTGCACAAGAAAGCTCTGATGGCCATTCATAGAATGACCATCAAAGCACATGTGCTTTTTCTGATAGGCTCTTTTTGTGAAAGAAACCCCCTGCAGAGCATCCTCACATGCCTTTTTGTGCAAGAGCTCTTGCGCAAAAAGGAGATATTCCTTGTTGGGAGAGGAATAACTCTACCGGCAAAAGCCCTCTGTCCTGACTATTTACTGTATTTTTTTTTGGCACAAAAATGTGCTTTAGGTGTGGATGCTCGGCTGGTTTTTGCACAAAAACCTTGTAGCGTAGACAGCCTTAGGGTACATCTACACAGCAACATTATTTAGAAATAACTAGCATTATTTCAAAATAACGTAGTCTGCGTCTACACAGCAGGCAGGTATTTTGAAAAAATTTCAACATACTGTGAAGCTGGAGGACTTCTTATTCTGACTCCTGTAACCCTCAGGCTGTTTCTACGCTGGCCACTTATTCCGGAAAATCAGCTGTTTTTCCGGAATAACTTGCCAGCTGTCTACACTGGCCCCTTGTATTTCTGGAAAAGCACTGACGATCTACTGTAAAATCATCAGTGCTTTTCTGGAAAAACTATGCTGCTCCCGTTCGGGCAAATGTCCTTTTCCGGAAAACTGTTCCGGAAAAGGGCTAGTGTAGACAGCACCGATTTCTTTTCTGCAAAAAAGCCCCGATTGCGAAAATGACGATCGGGGCTTTTTTGCGGAAAAACGTGTCTTCATTGGCATGGACGCTTTTCTGGAAAAAGTGCTTTTCCGGAAAAGCATCCTGCCAATGTAGATGCGCTTTTTCCGGAAATACTTATAACGGAAAACTGTTCCATTTTAAGCATTTCCGGAAAATCATGCCAGTGTAGACGTAGCCTCATTGTACAAGAAGTAAGGGAAGTTGGAGGAAGAGTGCTCTATTTTGAAATAAGTGCTGTGTAGATACTCCCAATTTTGAAATAAGCTATTTTAAATAAGCTATGCAATTGACACAGCTCAGGGGTGCGCAATGATTTTTGGTAGGGGGCCACTCCAAGATTTTGGTAAGTGGTCAAGGGCTGCACTTTTCTGTGAAGGGGCTGTGGGGTGTAGGATGGAGATTGGGTAGAGAAGGGCACACAGGATAAAAGACTGGGGTGTAGGAGACAGAGTGGAGTCTGAAAGGGTGTCTGGGTGAAGGAGAATGGGGTGTAGAGTCTGGGAGGGTGCTTGGGTGCAGGAGAGGATTCTGGCCTGGGGAGAGCAGTGTAAGAGGGGCTATAGCGTCTGGGAGGGAGTTAAGATGTGGGGTAGGGTGGTGCGGAGGGTTTGGATGGTGACCTGGGGGAGGGAGTTGGGGTGCAAGAGGGGTAGAGATGACAGAGGCAGGCTCTTACTGGGAGGCACTTACCTAAGCCAGCAGCTCTGCAGCACCCCCAAGGCAGGCTGGGCTTCCTGCCAGCAACAGCCCCAGACCACTTGAAAATGCAGGCTGTTCCCTCCACATTGTTCTCAACTCTGGGTTGGGGAAGAGGCTTGCGAGGCCCCCAGCTCCCAGGCCAATCTCTCAGCTCCCATTGGCTGGCTGTTTCCAGCCAATAGAAGCTGAAAGATTGGCTGAGATCAGTTTTTTTTATTGGCCGGTTGTTTCTGACCAGTAGGAGCTGAGGATTGGGCTGGGGGCAGGGAGAGCACATGAAGCTTCCCCCTCCCTGCAGTGCAGAGCAGAGCAGAGCAGCAGAGCAGAGAGACACAGGGACAGCACTCTAAATTGCGGCAGCTGTGTGTCTGAGGATCTCAGCAGGGTGGTCCATGTGCTGGATCAAGTGGCTTGGTGGGCCCAATCTGTCCCCCAGGCTGTATTTTGCCCGGCCCTGATGTACTCAATTTGCGTAGCTTATTTTGAGTTAAGTCCTGCTGTGTAGATGCACCCTTACTTGTTTAAGTAGTCCCATTGAGTTAAATGATTGAGGCTCACATAGTCTAGTTAAGCCCTACGTTCTTATATTATATCCCTTGCCATAGCACCCCAGCACCTACCAGCTATCAGTAAAAATATGATCAGTAACAAAATATTAGTTAAGTTGGCTGAGCCAATAAAGAGCTAGTTGGAAAGCAAGAGAAAACAATCTACATGGAAAAATTCAGATTAAATGGCTATTTGATTGTTTGTCCAGCACCAACAAATATATTTCCTAAATTTTTAAAAATGAAAAAAATGTGTTGCCATTTAAATACATTTTTGCCTTGAGGAGCTTCAGTCAATTTGAACTTGAAATGCAGCCTTTGAATGAATATTTAATTTCACTTCCCTTCTAAGTGAAGTTGAATCAGTTCTGCTAGTCTATGGGTGACAGTTTCACATTTCAACTCAGGCAAGCAATCAACAGAGACTAATATTGCAACAGGGCAAAAAGTTGGTGATTCGGTAATGACATTTTAATATTACAGAGCATTGGTAAAAACATCTCCAGTCCCTTGTGATGGTTTTCTGTTGACTTCATAATCGATATAATCATAACAAACATTATATGTTAAATCATAGCGTGAGTCACTGCTTAATAATTTGGGTGAATTCATTTGCTCGTGCTTTCCACCATCTCAGCATATGATTCCTTATAACAATTAAGAGCAGTGATAATGAACCTATAGCCCCAGAGTCATGTATGTGGCTACGTCTACACTACAACGTTAATTCGAACTAACTTAGTTCGAATTAGTTAATTCGAACTAAGCTAATTCGAACTAACGCGTTAGAACTAAAAACTAGTTCGAATTAGCGTTTTGCTAATTCGAACTAGCAAGTCCACATTGAGTGGACTCTGAACAGGGCTTAAGGATGGCCGGAAGCAGTGCCGGCAGGGTATAAGAGGAGGACTTAGAGCATGGAGATGCTGTCTCAGGCTAGCCGAGGGCTGCGCTTAAAAGGTCCCGACCCCCACCCCGGACACACAGTTCTAAGGGGTGCCCCGCTTGCAAAGAAGTCCTGGCTTGGAGTGCCCGGAGTACCCACACTGGGCACATCACACCACTCGGCCATCAGCCCGGCTGCACTTGCCGCAGGCTGCCATCTGGGGAGAGGGAGCAATTGGGGGGCTGCAGGAGAGCTTCCACCCCCAGAAGCCCGCAGAGCCAGCCCAGTCCTCCCCATCGGGGGCTCATACCCCATTCCTCCCTCACCTTCTTCCACTTACCCTTCCCTAGCCCCCCTTCTTATTGATGTACAAAATAAAGATAATGTTTCTTCCAGCATTGACTCTGTCTTTATTGAACAAAACTGGGGGAGACTGGGAAAAGGAGGTGGGAGAGGGGAAGAGAAAGGCTGGGAGAGGGGAGGGCAACTAACATGATCAGGGGTTGGGAACAGGTCCCAGATGAAGAGAGGCTTCAGAGACTGGGACTGTTCAGCTTAGAAAAGAGGAGATGGAGCGGGGACAGAATAGAGGTCTCTAAAAGCAGGGGTTGGGTGGAGAGGGTGCATTCAGAAAAGTTCTTCATGAGTTCCCATAAAGAAGGACTAGAGGACACCAAAGGAAAGGAATGGGTAGCAGGCTTCAAACTAGTAAAAGAAAGTTTTTCTTCACAAAGCAAATAGTTAACCTGTGGAACTCCTTGTTGCAGGAGGCTGTGATGGCTACAACTAGAACAGAGTTTAAAGGGAAGTGAGATCAAGTCATGGAGGTTGGGTCCATGGAGTACTATTAGCCAGGGGGTAGGAGTGGTGTCCCTGCCCAAAGTTTGTGGAAGGCTGGAGAGGGATGGCACGAGACAAATGGCTTGGTCACTGTCTTCGGTCCATCCCCTCCAGGGTCCCTAGGGTTGGCCGCTGTCGGCAGACAGGCTACTGGGTTAGATGGACCTTTGGTCTGACCCAGGACGGCCATTGTAAGCTCAGGGCTCAGGGTCGGGGGTCTCAGTGGACCCCCTTGATTTTCATGCACACCTGCTCCTGGGTGACCAGGCTGGCAGCTCTCCTGCCCTAGCCGGCCACTTTCCTGTGCCTAGTACGGAGATCGTGGACGAGGTCCACGATGTCCGCACTAGCCCAGGCAGGTGCCTGCCTCTTGTGGTCCAGGGCAAGCTCCCGGGAGCCGCCAGCCTGGTCCCGGGAAGAGGGGGTGGGCTGGGGGACATCGGGTGGGTGGCTCTAGCCGTGCCAGGTGCAGGGTCTGCTGGCTGGGTGCTGGCAGGCTTGCACCTGGCACGGGCACCGTAGCCAGTCCGTGCCCCTTTAAGGGGTCCGGGGCCGGGAAGGGGGCATAGAGTTTCCCTGGTGTTGGCCAGAGTGGCCACCAGGGAAACCTGGGGAGGGCTAGCCTCCCACTAGTTCGAATTAAGGGGCTACACACCCCTTAATTCGAACTAGTAAGTTCGAACTAGGCTTAATCCTCGTAAAATGAGGTTTACCTAGTTCGAACTAAGCGCTCCGCTAGTTCAAATCAAATTCGAACTAGCGGAGCGCTAGTGTAGAGCCTTTTAAAGTTAGTTCGAACTAACGTCCGTTAGTTCGAACTAACTTTGTAGTGTGGACATACCCTTTGTCTTGAAGACCCTTTTTTCCACTTCTGAGGAGTCCCCAGATCAGAGTTTCTAATTCTGCCTACTGTCACACAAAATGAGCAGATTGCCAGTCAAAGGAACTTGCTGAAGATCTCTAGGTCCTTCCTCATCTTTCCCAGGATCCTGAAAATGGTGGGATGACAGGGAGATAAACCCTCTCAGCTATTATCTTTCCCTGAAGGCAGATGAGACAATGTCAAGTAGAGTTGAATCAGAGATTGCAATATAATGCCCTGGCATGGCTTTCTGATGTTTTCCTTATGACGTATCTTCCCCACAACATGATATTGAGTCGTAAAAATGCAGTGTCACAACACAAATAGCTCAGTGTCAGTATATTGTCACAATAATGTTGTCTCTCTGAAAATACCAATAATCTAGCATGCCCTGAACAAAAATAGAATGTCTATTTACATAAATTAAATTAGTGTTTAATAAAATTATAGTAATAAATTGTCAGTATTGCAAAATGAGCAGTTTTATCTGAAAGTGTGAAAACATGATTCACTTTGTGAGTGGACTTAATAAACTGTAAGTTATTTAGGTTTAGACATTCATCTCTGCCTGAATCTCATCAGATGCAGAATCTCATTCATTCCCCACTCAGCTTAACTTTATTTGATAGAGAGTGAGCTTGTCTGTATGTATGAGAGGGTAATCCATAAAACATATGTCTATCACATTTTCCAACCAGAGAGAATCACGGCTTCTTCTTTAAGATTATTAATGAATGAAACAAAATGGCATTCTTAATTTAGCTGGGGAGACATGGAACAGTATGAACCAGGAACAGCATCTAAAAAGGAAAGATAAGTATTAAAAAAAACCCCTCAGTAGTACAAATGCTAAATTTCTTTCCCATTGGTCTGATGCCTGGAGTGAAAAGCAGCAAATAAATGGGAAAGGCTATCTAGACCAATATATATTGGAAAAAGCATTTCCTCCACATATAGGAGTGGAAAATATTTGAATTTTTGCTTCAGAAGTAATGATAACAAAGCACTGAAGCACATGCATAACTTTAGGAATGCAAGAGGATATTGTATGTAGGGAGCCTTCTGTTAGTGTTGTTGGCAGTGTATTAGGGTATGTCTAGATTACATGGCTCCGTCAATGGAGCCATGTAGATTAGTTTACTAGACATAGGAAAATGAAGCGGCGATTTAAATAATTGCTGCTTCATTTACATCAAAATGGCTGCCATGCTGTGCCGATCAGCTGTTTGGCAGCACAGCACGGTAGTCTGGATGCTCCACGATCAACAAGGAAAGCCCTTGTCGACCGCCCCGGTAAACCTCATTCCACGAAGTATAACGGGGCGGTCGACAAGGGCTTCCCTTTTCGACCGCGGAGCATGCAGACTACTGCACTGTGCTGCCAAACAGCTGATAGGCACAGCATGGCAGCCATTTTGATGTAAAGGAAGCAGCAATTATGAAATGCCTGTCTGGCAGTGTGAATGCTCTGTTGCACAAGAAAACTCTGATCGCCATTTTAGCAATAGGAGTTTCTTGCGCAAGAAATTCATGTTGCCTGTCTACACTGCTCTCTTGTGCAAGCGGGCTTATAAGAACAACCCAGGAAACTACAGACCAGTCAGTTTAACGTCTGTCCCAGGGAAGATAATGGAGCAGGTAATTAAGGAAATCATATGCAAACAGTTGGAAGGTAATAAAGTGATAGGGAATAGCCAGCATGGGTTTGTGAAGAACAAGTCATGCCAAACTAATCTGATAGCTTTCTTTGATAAGATAACGAGCCTTGTGGATAAGGGAGAAGCAGTGGATGTCATATACCTAGACTTTAGTAAGGCATTTGATACGGTCTCGCATGATATTCTTATTGATAAACTAGGCAAATATAACTTAGATAGGGCCATGATAAGGTGGGTGCATAATTGGCTGGATAACCGTAGTCAGAGAGTTGTTAACGGTTCTAAATCCTGCTGGAAAGGGATAACAAGTGGAGTTCCTCAAGGGCCTGTTTTGGGACCCATACTGTTCAATATCTTCATCAATGATGTAGATATTGGGATAGAGAGTACGCTTATTAAGTTTGCAGATGATACCAAACTGGGTGGGGTTGCGACTTCTTTGGAGGATAGGGACATAATTCAAAATGACCTTAGCAAGTTAGAGAAATGGTCAGAGGTAAACAGGATGAGGTTTAATAAAGACAAATGCAAAGTGCTCCACTTAGGAAGGAACAATCAGTTCCATACATACAAGATGGGAAGCGACTGTCTAGGAAGGAGCATGGCGGAAAGGGATCTAGGGGTTATAGTGGACCACAAGTTGAATATGAATCAACAGTGTGATGCTGTTGCAAAAAAAGCAAATATGATTCTAGGTTGTATCAACAGGTGTGTTGTAAGCAAAACTCGTGAAGTCATTCTGCCGCTCTACTCTTCACTAGTTAGGCCTCAGCTGGAGTACTGTGTCCAGTTCTGGGCGCCACATTTCAAGAAAGATGTGGAGAAATTGGAAAGGGTACAGAGAAGAGCGACAAGAATGATTAAAGGTTTAGAGAACATGACCTATGAAGCCAGGCTTCATGAACTGGGCTTGTTTAGTTTGGAAAAAAGAAGATTAAGGGGGGACATGATAGCAGTTTTCAAATATCTAAAAGGGTGTCACAAGGAGGAAGGAGAAAATTTGTTCCTCTTGGTTTCTGAGGACAGGACAAGGAGTAATGGGCTTAAAGTGCAGCAGGGGAGGTTTAGATTGGACATTAGGAAAAAATTCCTAACTGTCAGGTTGGTCAAATATTGGAATAAATTGCCAAGGGAGGTGGTGGAATCTCCCTCTCTGGAGATATTTAAGAACAGGTTAGATATCCATCTGTCAGGGATGGTGTAGACGGAGCTTGGTCTTGCCTTGAGGGCGGGGGGCTGGACTCGATGACCTCTTGAGGTCCCTTCCAGTCCTATTATTCTATGATTCTATGATTCTATTCCTCATGGGGAGAGGAATAACTCTTTCAGAAGAAACTCTGTTTTCTAACGCTGTAGTGTAAATTTAATTGCGCAAGAACGCGTGTTCAGTGTAGACACCCAGCAAGTTTTTGTGCAAGAACATCTGTTCTTGCGCAAAAAGCCACCAGTGTAGATGTAATCTTAGTGTGTAACTGGAAAAACTTTAAAAAACCATGAACAATGTAGCAGCTTCTGAAAGACTAACAGAACATGTAGCTTTTGTGGGTACAACCCACTTCTTCAGATAACTGGATTATTAGAAGTCCAGATCTAAGGGGGAAGAGGTAGATGTGGTTTACTTAGACTTTAGTAAAGCATTTGATATTGTCTCACATAACCTTCTTATAAATGAACTAGGGAAATGTAATCTAGACAGGCATACTATAATGTGGATGCCTAACTAGCTAGATAACCATTCCAAGAGAGTATTAATGATTCACAATCATGCTGGAAGGGCATAACAAGTGGGGTGGTTCCACAGGAATCAGTTTTGGCATCAGTTCTCTCTTCAATATCTTCACCAA
Organism: Pelodiscus sinensis; assembly: GCF_049634645.1. Lineage (NCBI taxonomy): Eukaryota > Metazoa > Chordata > Testudines > Trionychidae > Pelodiscus > Pelodiscus sinensis. The sequence goes on from NC_134711.1 coordinate 274,248,682, forward strand.
CAATGTAGATAATGGCATAGAGAGTATGCTTATATAGTCTGTGCATGATACCAAACTGGAAGGGGTTGCAAGTGCTTTGGAGGATAGAATTATAATTAAAAAAGATCTGGACAAACAGGAGAAATGTTCTGAGTAAATAGGATGAAACTGAACATGGACAAATGCAAAGTCTCCACTTACAAACATACAAAATGTGAAATACCTGTCTAGGAAGGAATACTACAGAAAAGAAACTAGGGGACCACAAGCTAAATTTGAGTCAAGTGTGATATTGTAGCAAACAAACAAACAAATAAAAACAAACAAACAAACATGATATTGGGTTGTATTAATGGGAGTGTTGTAAGAAGTCATGAGAAGTCATTCTTTCAATCTACTTTTATTAGGCTTCAAAACTGGAGTACTGTGTCCAGCTCTGGGCACCACCCTTAAAGAAAGATATGGACAAATTGGAGAAGGTCCAGAAAAGTGCAACAAAAATGATTAAAGGTCTAGAAAACATGACCTGCAAGGAAGGATTGAAGGAATTGGATTTGTTTAGTCTGGAAAAGAGTATACCAAGAGGGGACGTGATAGCAGCTTTCAAGAACCTAAAATGTTGTTACAAGGGGGAGGGGGGGAAATTATTCTCCTTATCTTCTAGTAATAGGACAAAGAGCAATGGGTTTAAATTGCAGCAAGGGAGATTTAGGTTGGACATTAGGGAAAACTTCCTAACTGTCAGGGTGGTTGAGCACTGGAATAAATCACCTAGGGAGGTTGTGGAATCTCCATCATTGGAAATTTTAAAGAGCAGGTTATAAAAACTCCTGTCAAGGATGATCAAGGTCGGGGTGGAGAATCTCAAGCCCGGCCACTGACTTGCCTGTATCTGGCCCTCAAAGCTCAGCATTGGAGAGCCTCTCATTCTAGTCCCCTTGACACTCATCCACGGGGCTGGAACATACAAAATCTACTAGCCTGGGCCCCTCTAGACTCTACTATGCAATGTGAATGTGGGGAGTGCCTTTCTTCTTCTCAGTCAGGCGCTTCTCACTTGTATGTGGCCCCAGACTGATTTTTCTGTGGGAACCCAAAAAAGGTTCCTCACTCCTGATCTAGATAGTTCTTGGCCCTGTAAAGGAATGGACTTGATGACTTCTTGAGGTTGCTTCCAGTTCTAGTATTCTATGATTTCAAAAAGACTTAGTGATGTCAGTGGGGTTCCTGAAGATTTAACGTATGCCAAAATACTTTGCTGTATTTGCTTTGGAAGGGTACATATGAGGCTTGTTCTCTACAAAAGCAAACTTCTAACTGAAGTCAAGATTATTGAAACTGTCAATTATAGAACAGGAGATTTGGAATTAGTGGGGAAAAAATCACTGCTTGATGGATCACACAGGGATAAAAGGTCTCTGAACCTAAATCAGGCATATCTCTGATTAAGACCTTGTATGAATATGGCAGTGCCAGCACGCTGTATCTTGCATGTTTCATAACTAGCAAGAAAAATGTAATCCGAAAGGAAAATAGAGTGCAGAGCTGGCGAATAATGAATGTATTAATTTTAATATCTCTTAATAACCTTGGGACTAGATAATAGTCAGCATATAACAATTTTTATTTAAAAAAAGGATTTGGCATAGTTTGTTTTAACTGTAGCATGACGCCGACTATATATATCTAGATAGGCTTTTAAACATGATCGTGAATACTATCTATAATGCCTTCTGATATTTCTTGCAGAATCCCATTGGTTGATTCTATACTTTTAAAAATCAAGTTTCATGTTACTAAATGTAATGAGATTGTGTTCTGTGACACCTCCTAGATGGGTGAGTGTCTCAATAAAGAAAACAAAGTAGATTCTCATCTATATCTATGGATAGAAAAGAGGAGGTACCCGTCAGACTCAACTGCAGAGTACATCTTATTAGCATTGAAGTGAAGATATTAAAATATTAGTTATGTATCCTTGAAATATGAACTGCAGGGATAAGCTGCAGTGAGAACACTGGCAAGGAATATAATTTTGATGTCAATTAGTAGACAATTATCTAGACTTTTGATCTTTATTACATTTTTACATTTTCTCAGGTCATAGGATCAGTAATAACTAAGAGTACTAAATCCTATAACTTTAACCATTTTTTGCCATCAGAAAGTTAGCCATTTATTGGGGCAAAGGAATTGCCATTTGATTTTGTAATAGTCTCATAACCTTTATTATTATTATTTTGGACATATTAATTACTAAACCAGTAGCATTATCCATGACTACAAAACACCCCTGATCTACCCTTTCCCCAAGGGCTTGCCCTATACTAACTCTTTCCCTTATCCCCTAGGCCCCGCTTGGGGACTGCCACACTCCTCGCCCCCCCCCCCCAGGGGGGATGGAAGAGAGACTCATCCCACTGTGCTTGCTCCTTGGCACATTTAGCCCATCCCTGGGCTGGGCTTGCGCAGGCAGCAGCCTGCTGTCCCTGACTCCCAGCACTAATCTCTCTCTCAGGTAGCCCAGCTCTCATGCTAACCCAGAGCAGAGCTGCTGACAGGAGAGGTGGTTTTGCCCCCTTCTACTCTACAGCACATTCCCAGCTCACTCGGCCACCAACACTGGCAGCAGGGCCCACACAGATAGAAGAACGGGCAGAACCGCCCACCTACCACTCCACTCTGAGTCAACATAAAAACCCACCAGCCACCCAGCCAGTGTGAGAGAGAGAGCCTGGCTGAGAAAGGTGGCAGCGGCAACAGCAGCAGTGGGAAAAGGACAGAGCCCCTCCCATGAAGCAAGCAAATTGTGGTGGCACTAGCACGCACATGCCCTTCCCCTCCAAACACCCAGGGTACGTCTAGACTACATGGCTCCGTCGACGGAGCCATGTAGATTTGTTGTTTTGGAAAAGGGAAATGAAGCCATGATTTAAATGATCGTGGCTTCATTTACATTTACATGGCTGCCGCGCTGAGCCGACAAACAGCTGATCAGCTGTTTGTCGGCTCGCGCGCTAGTCTGGACATTCCCCCTGTCGATATCAAAGCCCTCTGTCGGCAGCCCCGGTAAACCTCATTCCCCGGTAAACCTCATTCCTGATCAGCTGTTTGTCGGCTCAGCGCGACAGCCATGTAAATGTAAATGAAGCCACGATCATTTAAATCGCGGCTTCATTTCCCTTTGCCTATGTGTCTAATCTACATGCCTCTGCCGACAGAGGCATGTAGTCTAGACACAGCCCCAGTGCCCCTATTCCTGCAGGCTGCCCCATGACTTTTGTGTCCAGTGAGTGTTTCTTACCAGACACTGTCCTGTATATTTTTTACCACACTTTCCAGTTGAAAAGCAGATGTGTGGCAATCCTAACCAGATAGCATTTGAGAATCAAATCCTTCTGACATGTTTCAGATAAATTATTGTTTTAGAAGCTTTCTTTTTGTTGATGAAAGGTAAACTATGTATGATATATAGGTATATGGTAGATTTAGCTTGGAGTTTATGGTATTCATGCATAATACAATACTCAGTTTGTAAGCCTGTACTTGTGGAATGCTGGCATATCCTTCTGAATATAGAACACTAATTTTAGGCCAAGAACTTTAATGGCTATAATTATGAATCATAAAACTATTAATGACACTAAAAATTACCTCCTTGAAAAAATCAGCCATATATTCAGCCTGATTGTCATTCCTATCAATCACATGGGTTTCAGTACCACAATTTCCCATTGACTCCAATGCAAGCAGAGTTGGGTCTTGTTATTTTTAATGATCCAATTTCTCCCATAAGAAGAGATGCTTCTGTAGTGAAATAATCAATCTGAACTGGCATAAAAATAAACCAGAAGAGATTCTGTAAAGCTCTTAGACTCTTTTCAGACTTTTACAAGTTGTAAATATGGAAATATTCTCATGCTTAGAATATTTTAGTAGATTAGTTGTATTTTTATTATTCTGCCAAATAGAAACAAAGACAGGAAAGATGCAGTGTTATAAGAAAGAAAGGAAAAGATGGACTTGGCATTTGGAATTGTGTAGAACTGCAGTCTTTATGCCAGAAAATTGAGGATCATCCTAGGTACTACAATAAACTTCTGATAATTCGGCACCTTTAGGACCCAGGGGGTGCCGGATTATCAGATATGCTGGACTATAGGAAGGGAGGGCTATGAGGGGTCTGGGGTAGGGTGGGGGGATGCCACCCCAGACTCCTCATAGCCCCCCCTTCCAATAGTCCGGCTGTGCTCCAGGCGTCCCCAATTCAACCGCTGCTGGTCAGTTTCAGCAGCGGCTGAATCGGGGACACCTGGAGCAGAGCAGCTGGGGTGCTGCTGGGTTGATCCAGTAGCGCCGCCCTTCGGCGCTGCAAGACCAACCTGGCAGCACCCCGGTTACTCTTGGGGACGCCTGGGACAGAGCAGCTTCGGTGCTGCCGGGTTGGTCCCGTAATGTCAAGGAGTCGCCGCGGGACCAACCCAGCAGCACCCCAGCTGCTCTGCCCCAGGCATCCCCAAGTCAGCCACTGCTGAAACTGACCGAGGGGTGGCGCTATGGGACCAACCCAGCAGCATCCCAGCTGCTCTTGGGGACGCCTGAGGCAGAGCAGCTGGAGTGCTGCCAGGTTGGTCCCGCAGCGCTGAGGAGAGGTGCTATGGGATCAACCCGGCAGCACCCCAGCTGCTCTGCCCCAGGCGTCCCCAAGTCAGCCGCTGCTGAAACTGACCAGCAGCTGATTCTGGTCAGCAGCTGGTCAGTTTCAGCAGCGGATGAATTTGGAACGCCTGGGGCAGAGCAGGTGGGGTGCTGCCGGGTTGGTCCCATAACACCGCCCATTAGTGCTGTGGGACCAATCCGGCAGCACTCCAGCTGCTCTTCCCCAGGTATCCCCAAGAGCAGCTGGGGTGCTGCCAGGTTGGTCCCGCAGCCCCGATGGGCAGTGCTATGGGAACAACCCGGCAGCACCCCAGATGCTCTGCCCCTGGCTTCCCCGATTCAGCTGCTGGACAGTTCCAGCAGGGGCTGAATCGGGGAAGCCAGGCGCAGAGCAGCTCCAATTGTCCGGCAGCTGGAGCACTTCCGGATTCCTGATGGTGCCGGACCATCAGGAGTGCCGGAGCACTGGATGCCAGACCAATGGAGTTTTACTGTATATATTTTCATTGTTCTCTTCCCTCTCTTGAACTTGGATTCCCTCCCAGCACCTAGTGGGAGAGTGTCCAATGAAAGATTAGTAGGTCATTAGTACTCTGAAGTTCTAGAAAATTACTTGGGAACTTAGCGTTATTTGAAGAATCAAAGTACCTTGGAAGAATGTACATGAAAAGAAACTCATATAGAATAGGGCGAGGGCATATGTTATCTGAAAACTGAACTCATCTGAGCTGTTTGTGAAATATATTTATTTCATAGTAAAACCAGAATAAATCTCAAAATAATGCACCAAATTGCGTTTCTTATTTTTAAAATTACATTTCCGTTCCTTTGTCAGTAGATGCCTTGGGGCCATGGTGACAATGTGTACATACTGGTTGTTGTTTTGTATTCCCGTCTGCAGTACTCAAATTCCCCAAGGTAGACATGACGTTACATAGAATATGATCACTAACTCAGCAGGTGTACATAGATACACAGCTATCAAGCAGCATGTTAATAAAAAGCCTGATGAAAAACAATGTTGCCCCCAGGAAATACAAAAATCTACATCATGGCATATGCTTTTTTATACCCATGGTATGTCTTAAAGTCTATCAGAAATCTTTTTATTTTAAATAAGGAACCTATTTCTCCCCCACTAAAGCTGAAAGGGGAAAAATCAATAAAGCATTTTGCTAAATAATGTGTTTTTACTTGCACATGCATCTGATGTCCTGAAACTGGATTGAATGTAAAATTATAGGAAGCAAACAATGACCTCAAAGGTTAGCTAATAGTATACACTTTTGAACATGTCATGTAGCTTTCTCAAGTGGCCTCAATCCAGGCTAAGTGTTAATTTTTCAATCACAGCAGCTGTCTGCTGTTAGCTGCAATATATAAAATATATGAAGTAAGTACTTCATAGTTTTTCATTTTTCTGGCACTGGTTGCTTGCTTGGTTGTAATGAGCAAACTGTAAAATGACAAGGAGCTATTCACCAGAAAAAATCTGTCTTGGGAAGATGAGGAGTTTGGCTATAGAGGAGGCCATACGTACAGAGAAGGCAATATGTACAAGTTGGTAACTTCTCCATCCCAACTTTAAAGTTACATGTTTTTGAGCTAGTTCAGAAATAAAACCTCATGCAAAGCTGCTCCCTGCCTTTTGCAATCCACAAGGCTAAATTCTTATTTATCGATATAGCCCACCAGCCAGGTGGTGTTGGAGGCAGCAACAAGAGCCTGGTTCAATATTTAGGGATTCATTTTAACACTACAAAACAGAATGCGCTTGAATCCCGACCCAGAAATCTGGTAAAAATAAATACCTCCAAGGTGTCTCTAAGCACCAATACTTCCTCATTCAAAAGCAATGAGTATACCAAGAAAACTTTTATCTAAAGGCAATAGGAGCCTAGTATTAATTTGGGAAAACACAACTGCAGTTCAAAAGAATATAACAAGCAGCAATACCCAGCCCACAGAATATTGGGCAATGCCCTTTGCTTCAGTTTCTCACTTTGGGGTTTGCAATAATGAATAATGAATATTCCTTTAACATGCCACTTCACTTTTCTTCTGCTGCACTCCATTCATGGTAGATTGCGCTTAGTCTAGATGCATTCACATGTGTGTTCACCTGCCACTCCAGAAAATGGAAGGTGTGTGAGGGTGAGTACCACCTCCATGGCTGCCACTACCTCTGCAACTGGCTCACTGATGTCACTGTCCTGTGCCCTGCTTGTTGCTCACTGTCACCTCTGCTGCTGCGTGCTGTCACTGCCTATCCTGCAATGCCACCTTCTGAGGTTCCATCACTTAGCTCACCTCTTAGTGATTTCACTGGGTAGTGGAGAACCTCGTGACTAGTACAGTCTCTGCATTGTCTTTCACTGCACACTATCTTCACATGAGAAATAAGGGTTAGCCCCTGAACCTCACCAATCAGTGATTCCAGCTCTAGTGATCATGGAACAGAAAAAAGGACTCCTAATTGATTCTTATCAGCAACACTGGAGAGAGGATAGTTGAATGATGTCTCTAGAACTCTCTAAGCAAAATCTATAGCATTAGGTAGGGACATCTGTGTTCACCCCCGTCTAGCTTTAACAAGGATTTGGCATCTCTAGCTCCTGTTTAGAAAGTGAGTACTTCAATTTAGGGTGGCCTTCTGTGTCAGTGTAACTATCTTTGTTTCTGCTTCTCATACAATAAAGATAACAATATTTCATTGTCTACATTCAGCATTAAAGTGCATTTTAATCCAAAACCAGCCAACATTGATCACCTTGGGAAAGCAGCTCTGTTGGCTGAACATAGAGGCAGAGCAGGTGTGTCCATGCAAATACACTCTGCTCCTGAACTTTGTTCCCCGAGTTTGTCACCGGATGTCAAGGGAAAATGCATGCAGACTCTGCTTACATTTAGTTGCCCAGACAGCTTTATAGCTGTGCTGGAAGCATTAATCTCTCTGGAGTAATTCTCATATGCTTCATGGCTGTAGGTGATAGAAAGTGTAAGGGAAATGAATATTTGGTGTTGTACACCCTAGGAGGTGGACAGCTTGTTTGCATAATCTCTCCACCTCCCAATCAGCTCTACAATTTCAACCTGAGTGCTATTTCAGTTTTGATTTGCTTTAAATGAGTTTATATTGGTGGCCTCCTGTAGAGACAGAATCCACAAATTTCCAATGAGTATGTTTCCTGCTAGATTGAGTGCTAAACATTTTAATTTTTTAAAATTCTGACAAGCAACTGGTGACATTATGATGGAAAGTGTTTTTAGAGCTATTAAGTACTTACTGTACTTACTATATACTCTATATTTCACTTAACATCTGACAGCCAAGTAATTGCAAAATGAACATTTTGCTTGGCTTGAAGCCACTGTAGGTTGGAGTAGCTATGTGTGGGGAGAATATCAGGTTTGCGTCTGTCTTCTGCTTTTTGATGAAATATGAATAAATAGGTTTGCCATGCTGTCAGCCTGCATATTTTGCCAATATGTATTTGTTTCTTTGTTTTTTGTCATTTGCTGTTAAATTGTTTGGCCATTCTTTGATCCATTAATATTCTTTGCTGACTGAAAAGTTAATTCCAGTATTGGGTCTTTATCAGTGTGAAGGGAAGCAAATATGAAGAGGTACCCTCAATTGCTTTCCCCAGAATATCCCCAGAAAATCAGCTCACTCAGAGGAAAACATGGTAGCCAACAAAATTCTCCACTGCCTGGCTTATGTCTGGTTATTCAAGGAAGAACACTACCTTGCACTGTGATTTTGTGTTTCCTGATCATACTTTGAATGATGTCCCATATCACATTCTCTTGAAAAAAGCTGGTACCTGATTTAGCAAAACCCATATGCATGTGTTAACTCTGAGCATACTGAAGTAAATGAGACTACTCTTGTGCTTGAAGTTATGCATTTGCTTAAGCTCTGATGGATGGAAGCCATATATATTTGTGAGAAATATTTGTTACAAGTTTTGATTAATTTTCATTAACTAGCTATTTGAAAATATATGTATTCGTTATTTGACCAGTTCTCTTTTCAGAATACTCAGTCACACATTCTATGAGCACTGAAAAAGGTTTTTTTTTCCTTAATAAAAAAGCCTCTTCAGCTGGTAAGCAAGGAAGACCCACATAACCTTTATGTGCTTTCAGGCCATGTCCACATTTTGTGGAAGATTGACACTGCCGTGGTCGATCTTCCAGGTTTGATTTAGCGGATCTAGTGAAGACCCGCTAAATCAAACTCAGAAGGCGCGTATTCCTGTTGTATGGATGGCTATTTAAGATACATAATTAACATAGTTGGAGTTGCATATCTTAGGTCAATCTTCTGCTCTAGTGTAGAGCAGGCCTCGTGTTAAAGTTAATTTTGTTTTGAGTCCTTAATATTTTTGCAAAATGGTTCTTGTGTCAAATAATCTGAAATTAATGTCCATATAATATTGGAGGATGCTTGATGCATAGTATATTTTGCACATAGTTATGAATGTCTTTGTTTTGCTAGTTGGGATCTCAATCTTAACTTTTTTTAAATTTCAGTTTTGTGTGTGCATAGTTAAAATATCCCCCATTTTAATGAGGTGGGATATTTGTCTCATTAATATAGATGCACTGCTATACTACATTATCATCCTCAGCAAGAAGCCCTTATCCCTGCAACAATTGTTGTAACAGTCATACTAATTTGTACATTTTCCCAGCCCTAATAGTCCATGGAGATGCTACTTTAATTAAAACATGACCTTATTATTCATAACTAAATGTGAAGCCTAACCTTTTATCCTCAAGGAATGTCATCAAGGTTGCATCTTCGTTCTGCATCAGATCGATGACTGTCATGTAGGATGAGGCTCCTATCCTCTGTGACTGGCACCTGATGGTATTCATAACATTACCTGCCAACTCATCTATCTTTAGAGACATACTGCAGTCATTCCCAACCAGTATTAGACGCTTTCACTTAGTACTGCCTACCGTCACTTACCAATCAGTGTCAAGTGACACATTCATAAAATCAGAGTAAATTATCTATGTTTGTATGTGTGTCTGTGTGTGAAACAGAAAGCAAATCTCCCAAGACTGAAATTAGTTTGTATATACTGTTCTATCAATTTATATCATTATTATACCCTGTGGGAAATTTATGTTGTTTTAAAAAGGTGAGCAGTTCTGTTTCCAAGCATGGGATTGTGAAGCAAAACTGGTTCCCTTTCTAATGAATTGTAAATGAAACACCCTGTAATAAAAACAGCTAAGCTCTGGTCAGCATAAAGTGCAATACCAAAGCAAAAGGTTATGCCATAGCAAACATAACTAATGAAATAACAAAATGAAGTATATTCTTATGTCAGTAAAATATGTAAATGTAAAGTTCAGAATGTTTTTTCCTTCTTAGTTTAAGCATAGAGCAGAATTAAAAAGAATCAGTTTGAAGTCCTTATACTGTCATCATTGACATAACTATTTATGTCCCATTGAGTAGCTGATTCAACCAAGTAAGGCACTGTCTTTATGCAAAGTTATGCGCCAAACATGTCCAGTCATCTGTTGGCTCAGCAAGCCCCGTGCTAAATTAATTAACTTTTACATTCTTCAGGTTCCCACAGGTCAGAAGCATTAGTTAAAAATTACAATAAATAAAAATTCAAAGGGAAAAAAGCCAAGCAATTGTCCAAAATGATCTGACTCAGCATTATTGGATGGTTTATTTCATACTGCAAACTTTAGGGCCATATTGATGTTGGCTTCTGTGCGGGTGTATTGGGTATAAGGAGTTTTGTACTGTTTTTGTCCCCTTCCCACTGTGCTGGAACATTTGCAGTCCTTCCACTAACATGAGCAGAAGGCTTGCTCCTTCCTAGCTCCATCAAAGATGCTAAAAGCAGGTGAGACGTCAGGTCTTGGGGGAATAGTGGTAGAAATGTAACCGTGTTAGTCTGGGGTAGCTGAAGCAAAATGCAGGACAATGTAGCACTTTAAAGACTAACAAGATGGTTTATTAGATGATGAGCTTTCGTGGGCCAGACCCACTTCCTCAGATCAAATAGCGGAAGAAAGTAGTCACAACCATATATACCAAAGGATACAATTAAAAAAAAATGAACAAATATGAAAAGGACAAATCACATTGCAGAACAGGAGGGGGATGCGGGGGGGGGGGGAGGAAGGAAGGAAGGTAAGTGTCTGTGAATTGATGATATTAGAGGTAGGGAGAGTGGGATGTTTGTGAGTTAATGGTATTAGAGGTGATAATTGGGTCTTGGGGGAGCACTCTATCAACACTAACCAACTTATCTGGCTAGTGCCAGAAGCATGCTGTATTCAGGGGTGCTGGAATGTTTTCTATAGTGAGGATGCTGAGAGTCATTGGACCAAATTGTAAATCCTGTATATAATTGAAACTTGAACCCACTTCAAGTCAGGGGGTGCTACTGCACTCCTCCTCTCCCCACATCCTTACTTCCAGCACCTAAGCTGAATTACCTTAAGGCACAATGCACCTCAGAGTTCTCCTTGAGGCAATGTGAGACTCTGTCTAAGGATCATAATTAATCCTTCCCTGGTACAGAGCAAATGTACTGAAGTAATTTTAATTTTAATTTTTAGCAACCAAACTAATGTGATCCAGTGTGAACTTTTCCAGATCAAACTTCTAGTTAATAACCTGAATCAGAGAATGTAGGAATTGAGTTTCCTTTGAAAGAAGAAGTGAACTCCTGTCCAATGTCACCATTTAAAGCAAGATGAAGCTGAATGTAGCTTAGACTGTTCTTGGAGCTTTTTGAAGACGGCTCTTGTTTAGGATTTCAAATCTGTGATGTTCTTGTGAAAATGGCCAAAATTAGATAATCATTCTGATTCCACTGTATTTTGTCTTTGGTGACATTAACTGTGAATTATGCTTTACTTTTCTGTCACTTTTCTGTTACTTTTTCTTTGCTCACTTTACAAAATAATACTCTGGTTTAGGACTCAAATTGTTCAAAACTGTAATTTAATACAATTAATACTTCTTTGCTTATAGGTTTGCTATCATTTGATAATTATGGTAATATTTAATGGAACTAGGTTGAAACTAAAGGTCACCTGCCAATTACTTTTAGCCTTTGTTAATATTTTGCTCTTTTGAAAAATCAAAGGAGCTATGCGTAGGTGTTCTGTGAATACTCTCATGTTTTCAGCTACTGTAAGCAGGTATTCTCCCTTTCTTGTAGTACTATGCAAGAATGACTCATCAAAGTTGTTGACACTTTTTTAAAAGTATTGGAATTCATTTAAAATTGTTACATAAGCTTGCTAGGATTATTAAGCTTGGCTTTTCTGAATATTTCTAATTCCTTATATTGAATATGCTTCATGTTGTATGTTAATTCAGTTTAAAGGACTTATCCTCTGTTGCTTTCCGCTTGAAAGAGAGAATTTTGTTGAAGGTTAGTTTTAGTAGTATGTCAGTCTGAGGCTGTTGATCCCAATTGAAGAGAAGACACAGATGAAATTAAAGTGGGATTTTTGATCTTGGAAGTGATCATCTAAAATGGCATTTTTGGATTGCTCCCCTTTTTCTCAGTGACTCCATGTGCACTTTATTTATTTTACAAGTTGTTTTGTTATATGTATTTTCTGAATCTCTTGATTATGGTTCATTTTTATTTGAGCTGTAAGCTCATTGGCTTGGGTAGCATATCTTTCTAGAAGTTTGTTTTCAGCATATGGGGGCCCAATTCTGATTGGGACCTTTGGAGCTACTGCATTATGAATAATAAGTAATAATGAAAATGTGCTTTTTAAAGAGAGATGTCTTTTTCTTGACATTTCCACGTATTCTTTCTGACTTTATTGCTTTTATGTGCCTAGCTTTACTTTGATATTTAATAATCTCTATGTTTCGGATGCCTAAGGATATGGCACAAATTCTATCCTGGTGTTATTCCACTGGCTTCAGGGATATTATACCAGGGATTAATTGACCCATTGGTTGTATTTACATTATGTGCTTTTTGAAGTACATTGTCTTTTGTTGTTACATATAGCTAGATGCTCAGAGGTCTTGAGGAGTAAGCACACTATAATTAATTAATTTGCACAGGCAGTGGGTGATAACAACAACAACAATAATAATAATAATAATAATAATAATAATGATGATTCTTTCTGTAACAACTTTGAAGTTAATAACAAATATTAAATATCCTCAGAACAATCCTGTGTGATAAATATTCCTATCCTGTTTTATAGATGGGAAAAATGAGACAGAGAAGTTAACTAAGTAGCCCAAGGCCACATAATAAGTTAATGGTCATGTAGAGATTAGAATTTACATGTTCATGTCTTGCAGTCCAGTGCTCATTCCTCTAGTCTACACTTCCTTCTATAAAGTGCATATTGATTGTAACTTTGTAAAGGTAACTATTTTTACCTCTCAGGTCAATAAGCCTTGATGTTCATTGCAACTTATATGATTGGGACAAATTCAACACTAGTAGTGACACCTGTGTTAATGCCACCAAATTATTCTTATATTGGCTTTTTACAGATGTGTCATTGAATGCAGTATTTGGCCCAATATCTCGTGATTTATGTTAATTTTTTATAAAATGCATAAACTGAATTTAGGGATATTGTGATTTAAACAAATCCATGTTTTCTGCTTGTAACAGTGTGAAGAAAGGACTCCAGGAGTCCTGGGTCCAGGATTACTACTCTTAAATCTCAATAAGCTGCCTTGCAACTATAGTACAAAATGTTATAAACCTATCTGCCTTCCTTAATATGTAGGCCCAGCCATGTGGGTTAAGAAAGAAAATTCCTATCATGAAATGTCCTGTTTTGTGCGGGCTGAATACATATTCCTTGTGTCATTTAACCTTTCTACATCTCAATTTCCTTATCAATAAAATGGGGATAGTAAGACTTACCTCCTGGTAAAGCACTCTGAGATCTCCTGATGAAAGAACTATATAAGTACTACGTGTTGTTGCCTTTAGTTGTTCTGTATGGAACATGATTACAGTGCTATAAGATGCCTAGTCACTTCTAGCATAAATGTTTTCTGTTTTATGTGACCCATCATCACATGTGCAGTTACAATATTAAAGGCAGACTTGTAAAAACAAATATAGATCTTGCTCACAAAAGAAACAGAAGCTAGAAAAGTCCTCTCTTTGTCGATAATGTGAATCAGAGTTTGATAGAGCTACCAGGAGTAAAGCAAGGAGTCTTACCAGTCTCCTGGGAATCTAAAGATCTGCATTTAAATAAAGATACTAATAACTGGAGCTAGGACTTCTTTACAAGGGTGTTAAGTGTTGTAAGATGTTTTGTAGCGCACGTGAGTGAATTCCTAATGACACTCAGAAAGATTCTGAAGGGCTCATCTTTTGTCATTTATCACATCTTAGGCAGTAAATTGCAGGGTACATTGTAGTATGAAGTCTAATAAATGCATTATTCAGGAGTTATTGGTGGAATTCTAATAAAGTAATACAAGTTGAACTTCAATACACATCTGTTAGGAATTTCATTATAAGGTAGCATATGCTCCTTAAGAGATGAGATGAACAGAATCACATCTGATATGCAGTAAAATACCATGGTAATTAAAAATGTATTCCTTTTCAATTAAAAAGAATTTTCATAAAGTTGGTGTCAATGTGTAATATAATTTGGAACTACTCCTTTGGTGCAAGTCTTTTGGATCAAGAATGATGAGCATAAAGAGAAAAGCGCTCAACTAGCAGAAATATAGTTTTGGGTAGATACTGGCGGTCTCAAAAATGGATCCTGGAATGAGTGCGAGGCAAGAATAGGAGGGCTATATGGAGTGGAAATAGGATATGGCAGGGGATAGAGGAGTTACATAAGTTCAAGGAATATAAAGAATATAAATAAGTTAGACAGGATGATATTGAATGACAGTCTGAACTCTTCTTTCCTACATATGTTTGGCTTTGTTTTGCTATTTTATATGTGTGAAATTTCTATAAAGAAATATAATATAATTTGGGGGCATGAGTTGCACTCCATAGAACACACTTTCAGTCTTACCAATTTGATCTTCTCTTTTTTGTTTGCGACTTTCTATGCATGGAGATACTTCAGATCACATTGCTATGTAATAATTCCTCCTCGCATCTCATAGAATGTTTTTTTCATACTTTATCACTGACAGTACTGGAATTTCTCTGCCTTTTAAACCCTCCCTGCTGATTCCTTTTTCAATCACTGTGGACAATATCACCATCCTGCCTGTCACTCAGGCCTATAATGTGAGTATAAGCACTGACATGGTCTTCTTTCTAGGTACTCATATCCAGGCTGTCTAATTTTGGCAATTCTTTTTGCATATCATCTGCAAGAAACAGGCTCTCTTAGCCATCTGCACAGCAAAAACTCTGTCCAGGCTCTCATCAGTTCATAGTCTGATTACTGTAAAATTCTTCTCTCTGCCCTTGACAAAAGCAGTCTTTCCCTGCTCATAGCCATTCAAAATGCTGCTGCAAAAATCACTTTCCCAACACATCACTGTGGCCATGCAACCCCTTCACTTGGCATCTCTTCACTCATTCCCTATTTTTTATTATATCAAACATAAGACACTCGTTTTCATTTTCAACACCTGGTAGTGTCTGTCCCCACTTTGCCTAATATCTGTCATTTGCACCTGACTTTAGCCTTTGATCCATCTTTTGTAATTCATTAGTTAAACTTTCAAGCAAGCATCCTTTGTGCTATCTCTCCTGTTACCATGCATGCTTACGAAATGGTGCAAAGGTACCTTCTTATCCACCGTCAAAACCCTCCTCAAAACTTTCCTTAAGGCAAACTTGACAATGATTAGTTGTGTTGAGGCCACTGCCTCTCATTGCTGACCAATATTTTCTTTTTTTTTTTCTTGTACTGCCTCATCTGTCTGTATCCAGCAATTGTCCCTTTTCTTACATTGTGAGCTCTTTGGGCCAGGGTTCATCTTTGTTCTGAGTTTTTACACTGTCTATCACAATGGAGCCTGGTCTATGACTAGGGCTTCCAGGTGGTATAATAATACATGTGGTAAAAATAATTTCTCTCCTCTAAAATTGTATTTTTTTAAATAATCCTCTGGAATTGTCATTTTTATATAGCTATGAGAGCTGTCCCTTCTATGGTTGGAACCTCTATAATCTGGATTTTCTGCAATATCTGTGAGCCAGCATCCCTGTGGGTGCTCCTGGACTCCAGCACTCATGGGGAAAAGCTGAGGCCCTGCACTCAGCAACTTCTCCCCCATCCTTCCAGAGCTTCTGGAGTACTGCAGATAGCTCATTTGCAGCATTCAAGCTCAGGGAGGGAGGAGGTGTATAGGGACCACAGAGCTCCAGGCCTCTGGCCGTGTGGCTCCATAGCTACCCTGCTTCTACCCTTCCCAAGTGTCCCCCCTCCAGGGCCCACTCATTCAGTGGAAGACCTTTTACTGCCACTGAAGCGAGCCTGCAAATTCTCTGGTACAAGATGAGTCAGGTCCTGAGGGTGCCAGACCAGGGAGGTCCAACATGTATTTCTACTTAAAGCTTGCAGAGAACTCTGGCAATCATTGTACTTGTACCTTTTTGGTAGGGTTCTCCAGGGTATGTCTGCATTGCAGCTGAAAACTTGCAGCTGGTCCATGCCTGTGGTCTCAGATTCATGGGTCTTGGGCTTAGTGGCCCATTTAATCATGATGTAGATACTCAGGCTTGTGCTGGAGCCAAAGAAGGGGTATTCCAGCACAAACATCCACACCACAAGTAAACAGCCCCTTAGACCAATCTCAGCACTCCTGAGTGAGTGGGCATAAGCCCAGCTGCAGGTTTTTAACTGCATTGTAGATGTGATACTAGAAACTCAGTCTGGCGCTCCAGGAGCAGACAAACTCCAAGTGGTGGTAACATTACTTAATACAAAAAATCTTAAAAAACAACACCTTAGGATATGTCTACATTTCAGGATAAAGTAGAGTTACTCAACTTCAGTTATAATAATTGTGTAGCTGAAGTCGAAGTAGCTTAACTCAGCTTTTGGCGCTGTCTACACTGCAGAAAGTCGAAGGAAGAACACTCTCCCTTTGACTTCCCTTACTCCTTGTGAAAGCAGGGTTACCAGCATCGACCTCAGTTTCCCTCCCACTTTGAATTAGCTGTCTTAACTAGATCACTAATTTGAATCCTGGAAGATTGACAATGGCAACTCTGATCTTTCTCTGTAGTGTT
Source organism: Pelodiscus sinensis (assembly GCF_049634645.1). NCBI lineage: Eukaryota > Metazoa > Chordata > Testudines > Trionychidae > Pelodiscus > Pelodiscus sinensis. The sequence goes on from NC_134711.1 coordinate 274,265,544, forward strand.
GACATAGCCTTAGAGACTAACTAAAAAATATATATATCGGGCAATAAGGTTTGACAGAGGACTACACCAAGATTTTGGAAAGTGGTTGAAGGCCGCACTTTTCCAGGATATTATTAGAGGAATTATGGGATCTGGAATGAAGGTTGTGTGCAGAAGGGAGCTTGGGGTAAGGGATTGGCATACAGGAGGGAGAATGGGGTCTGGGAGGGAGTTTGGGTGAAGGAGACAGTTGTGACCTAGGGCAGGGAACTGGGATTTTGGAATGCAACCTAAGGTAGGAGAGGACTGTGATCTGGGGCAGAGGGCTTGGGTATGTGAAGGGGGGGGCAGAGGGTTGGGGAAGAGAGGAACTGGGGTGCCAGAGGCAGGCTCTGGCTGGGAGGTGCACCTGAGACAGCCTGCTGCAGTCTGCTGCAGGCTGCTTGCTGGCTCTTCTCTGGGCATGAGATGGAGGGAGGGATGAGGAGGAAGAAGGCTTCCTACATTTCCCTGCTCCCAGCAAAAATTCTCAGCTCTTATTGGCCAGAAACTGAAGGTTGGCCAATGGGAGATAAGAGATTCTGCTGGGGGGTGGGACAGAATGAAAAGTCTCCCTCCTCCCTCTCCAGCTGTCTGGAATGGAGAACAGCTGGCTTTTTAAAGTGTGAGCTGTTCTCTGCCTAAGGGTTCCAATGAGGCTGGCTGGATGCTGTGGCATGGTGGGTCAGATCTGGCCCGCTAGCAGCCTCTTGCCCACCCCTGATATAGATAGTATCATGAGGTTTCTTAGTCACAACCCATTTCTTCAGAAGACAAGGGGGTTGTACCCCCTGAAGCTCATTATGCCAACTATATATATATTGGTTAGTCTCTAAGGGTACATCTACATTTGCTCCCTAGTTTGGACTAGGGATGCAAATGTAGGAGACCAAAATTGCTAATGAAGCGGGGATTTAAATATCTCGCACTCCATTAGCAAGATCTCTCCCGGAGCGCTAGTCCGAATCACAGCTGATTCGAACCAGGAAGTGTGTGCAGGGACGCGGTAGTTCGAACCAAAGCCCTTCGTTCGAACTAATGTTACTCCTCTTTTTTTGAATTTAAATTTAAGTTCCCCGCTTCATTCGCAATTTCGGTCGCCTACATTTGCATCCCTAGTCCAAACTAGGGAGCAAATGTTGACGTACCCTAAGATGCTACAGGACCATCGTTGTTTTTTAAGTTTTTTTAAAAAAGTTACCGACTAACCCCTCTGAGACTGCTTATAACAATTAACCTACTTACATTGTTGCTAAGATGGTACCAGCTAAAGATATCTCTAACTCTTGTACTCCTGTACAATCCTATTGACTTTAATAGAACTATACAAATTGTCAATCTGTGCAGAATTTGGCCCTGTGTTTGTTGCCTTGGTAACCATAGCAGTCTCTAGTAGAAACAAACTGCAGATAGCAACTTCTATTCCTTAGCTATTTGCCACTATTATACTTGTGACAAAAATATGAATAAAAATACTGCCATTTAAGCAATTGAAATAATAGCTGGAATCGGATTAGTACTTACTCATTCACGCATGAAAGGAACTTCAGAACATAGTTGAAGCTTTGTTTCTTTTAAGTTGCGATCCTTCCCCTGTCTTGTGATCCAGTAAAAAAAAAGGAGTACAATGCTCCAGCAACCTCTTATGCGTAATATACATCAATAAAACGAGACTAGAAAAAGATCTTTCACATGTTTTCCCTTTCCATTGTTATATTCTCAATGGTTGTCTTTGCATTGCTTTCTTTCTGAGACAACATAATGTGGTTTTGTCAAAGCACAGTGTTTCTTTGTGCTGAAAACAGGTGTATTACTGTTCTCATTAAAACAAAATTAAACTGTCAACCACAAGTGTATATCTAATTATTTAATTTGTCAGAATTTTCTAAGGAGATGCAGTGAATGGAAGTTATTTGCGAAGATCACTGAAATACTGCTTTCTTAGCATCTTAGCACACTGTGCCAGGTATGTATGGATATGGATATGTGTGAGTGTTGCTGGTATTTTCTATATCATATATCTCCCTTCTAAAATAGCAATGCTTGGGGCCAAATCCTTTACTCAGATAAATTGGCAGTTAGCTTCTAGTCAAGGCTCTGGCCCAGGGAGCCCTTATGAAAATATAGGATTTTTTAAAATGGTAAATATTTTACAGACTATTTTGAATTAGTTTTTTTTCCTTTTGCACCTGAAAAATGGGCAAAGAAATAATGAAAGGTGAGAAAAGTAGGCAGAAATATGATTTTGAAAATAGAACAAAAACTTTTTTGGACTTTGTTTTTCACCAAAAATATGCAAAAATTGTGGGAGAAATGAAAATATTCTTAGAAAATTAAATTTAAAAAGACCATTTTTGCCAAAACAAAGTTTTCAATAGAAATTCCAATCAATTGCAAGCACAAACAGGACAAGAGCTTTTTGTGGTGTAAATTAGCATACAGCTTTGATTTTAGTGATGCTATAGTAACTTACATAATCTGAAAGTCCAGTCCTTTAACTATTTTGATTTTGGTTTAACAATCAAAACAGATATAGTTTACATTAATAATTGTAGCCAATTACAGGTTTACATTAGACATGAGGTTAGACCAAAGCTTCATATCTACTCTTTAAATCAGAGTTCAAATCAGGTTTTGCACCTTGACGCTCTCTCAAGCTATGTCTACACTGCAGAGTTTTTCTGGGATACCTCTGGTATCCCGGCAAAATTCTGCCATGACCAGGGAATGCATCTGCTCTTCCAAAATTTATTTAGGAAGAGCAGACTTACCTTTTCAGCATTCCTGTAAACCTCGTTTTTTGAGGAAGAAGGGATGTTCTGGAAAAGGGATGTTCTGAAAAAGGGGTTTTGGCCCAGTGTAGAGGAGCCAAATGTCGGAAAAGCCTCTTCCAAAAAAAAAAAAAGAAGTGGAAAAAAGCTATGCAAATTGCAGTTCTCAATTTGTGCAGTTTTTCCCGGAAGAAAATGCAGTGTAGACATAGACTCAGTGATGGATAAAATCAGGAAAAACCCCAACTCTGGCACATTCAAGCCCTATACACTACTACTAAATGTATGGTCAATTCTCATTCACTTCAGAACGAGTATATGCCTCTGTTTAAGAGCAGAATTTGCCCAGTGTGATCCTATGACTTGACTTTACTGTCCCAAGGAACTTTGTGGTATATGAGATTAAAAACCTCTCACACTCATGCAGTTGCACACCACCTTCTGTTCCAAGCAAATTGCTCCTCATTACATTATTTCAATAGTTTACTTTCATCTGTTCATCTACATGTTTACTGATAAACAATTACTACATATGTTAGCAATTACCATGACATTAAGAATGATAATCCAGCTAAAAAAGTCAATAATTATTTCAAGGAAGGATGTAGAAGAGGACTGAAAAATGAGAAAACTACAGTTAGTAAAGTAGTGAAAAAATAACTATTTGAATATCATGCATATGAAATAAAGTCACTTGGACATTAGCAACCAAATAACTCCCAAAAGGCATAGTTGGGGCTTGAAGGAAAAGAGTACTAAATAAACATTATTACATTAGTGGATAATATTAGTGAACAGAATGAAGTATTGGAACAAGTGATCCAAAACAGAATGCCTAATGTTGCATCACTTGCAAAGGAAGTGATGGAAACCTTATTGCTGGAGTGATTTAAAATAGGAGAGACTGCAGGACTGTCAAGAATGAATCTCTCCTGCAATTTTGTGTAAGGCTAATATTACTCTCCACTTCCAAGAGCAAAGCAGAGACAAAATGGTGATTTTAGGCAGACTGTGTTGAAAAGAGAGTCAGTTTTGCTTTATGTTCTCTCTCTTCCACCTCCCACTCAGGAGCACTTCCGTAGGTGCTCTGTGAGAGTTGTATTCAGACTACTTGGCTGGGGTAGCACCATATATAGGCCCATCTGTGAAGCAAGATGTCCCATTTGAACCAGAGGGATTACACCTTCCTCTTCTCAATATTAGCTTATTTTAGTTTCTCAAGAATTATATATAAAATCCCTGTCCTATTGCCACAATCCGGCTACGTCTACACTGGCATGATTTTCCAAAAATGCTTTTAACAGAAAAGTTTTCTGTTAAAAGCATTTTCGGAAAAGCACGTCTAGATTGGCAGGATGCTTTTCCGCAAAAGCACTTTTTGCGGAAAAGCGTCCGTGGCCAATCTAGACGCGGTTTTCCTCAAAAAAGCCCCGATCGCCATTTTCGCGATCGGGGCTTTTTTGCGGAAAACATTACTGTGCTGTTTACACTGGCCCTTTTGCGCAAAAGTCTTTCGGAAAAAGACTTTTGCCCAAACTGGAGCAGCATAGTATTTCCGGAAAATCACTGATGATCTTACATGAGATCGTCAGTGCTTTTCCAGAAATTCAAGCGGCCAGTGTAGACAGCTGGCAAGTTTTTCAGCAAAATCATATGATTTTGCAGAAAAACTTGCCAGTCTAGACACAGCCCCCATATTTGGATTTGAGAACTGTGTGGAAGCCATGTGACCACAGCTCCTGCTAACAGGTGCTAGAATCAGGCTCACCAACAAGGGGAAAAGGCGGCAGTGTCCCTGGGACCTGGTAATTCAAAAGGGTCTGAGGCTCTAGGCCATTGCCACAGATGGTATCCAAAACCCTGAACTCTTTAAATTGCTGCCAGAGCACAGCAATGTGCTCTGGGTGATGCTGATGGCTGGCAGAGACATGTAGCAATCTGGAGGGTGTTGCAAACTGACTGCCTCTGGCTCCGCCCCTTCCACCTGAAGCCCCCCTTCCAGGGAGCATAGAGTTGGCTCCCCAAACCTTGCTGAGGGGCCTGGTGAATCATTTTCCTGGCTGAGAGCCAGTGAAAATGTGCATGGTCTTCATATGCATGGTCTGAAACTCCAGCAAAATTTGGGGAAGATCCCCTCTAAGGATTTTTTCGAAAAAAGTGGCCTTTTTTTAAAAAAAAAAATACTTCCCCTGCATCTAGACTGCTGCTGCGTTCTTTCGAAAGTAAATTGAAAGAACGCAGAAGTTTTTTTGACCGCAGAAAACCTCATTTTATGAGGAAGAGCATCTTTTTTCAAAAGTGTTCTTTTGAAAAAAGACGTTATGTAATGCAATCTGTGCTTTTCGAAAGAGAATATCCAGACTGCCTGGGTGCTCTCTTTCGAAAAAGTGGCTTGCTTTCTTTGTAGTCTAGATGCTCTTTTTCGAAAGAGGTGTTTTTGAATGTATCTTTCGAAAGGAAGAGAATCTGATCTCACCAATCAAGCTACCAGTCATAAACACTAAAGTGTTTTCATGTAACCTGCCTAGGAATAATCCACATAGGAAATATTTTGGCTCTCAGATGGTATGGATTTGTAATGTGCACTTTTCATCTCCTTTGGAGTGATGATATTGTTTCCTAGGGATGAGTTTGTATGGAATATTAATTCATTCCACAGGTTCTCAAATAATATAATGAATGGGGCTTGCTTACTCAAATATATGCTTACTTCACACAGTACTTAATTTGTATTAAATTACTAGTTTTCAAAACAATTTTGTTTCAGCTTGAACTGACATTTTCAGAGTCAAAGCGATTTAAATTTACCAACTTGACTGCACTTTTTAATTCAAATGCACGTTTGAAAAGATTGAAAAAGCTATTACAATAACTTAACTCCTGCTCAACAATTTGCGAGCCAAGAGTAATGGAGAGTTAAAGACGTTGCTTTCTCACTTCAGGCTGCTCAAATAATCTGAGGATTAAATCTAACATTATAGAGGTGAAAATGTACAACAAAGGGAAAAATGCTTTCTGCCCAGCCAGCTTCTCAGACAACTGCTTTTCCAGACCCATTCAGTAAAGAGTAAGTCTAAGTGCCTCCAGCTGAAATCTGTGGTGGCAGGGTTTTATAACATAATCAGGAGAGCTCATGGATCAGCAGGAATAGTACATGTATTTATATGTTCCCCTTTTGGATAGAAGGGAGCAAAACCACTGTGATCAAATGGAAACCTTATAAAAAATGGGAAAGACCAAGGCAGCTAAATTAACTATATCCCTCCTCTCCTTAGTCATTATCAGAACCCCTGAACCAGAATGCAGGAAGAGGTTGAGAGCAAGACAGCCATCAAGTCAGAAGTCATTGAAAGTCAACAGGGAATTTTCACCCCTACCATGGAATAAGTAGTGAATATAAAAAAATGATTGGCTAGTGCTGTTTGCAGGATTAACTGCACCTCTACTTTCTCGGACTCCTTTCCGAAGAGTCAATGTTCAGCTGCAGCCTAGCTACCATAGCAACCAAGCCAAGTTGCCAGTCAGTAATAGGGAGGAAAGGTGGTCTATGACTAAGAAAGAAAGAAAGAAAGAAAGAAAGAAAGAAAGAAAGAAAGAAAGAAAGAAAGAAAGAAAGAAAGAAATTAGTTAATTCTTCCATGATCTGTGGGGTTTAAGGGCTTTAGAAAAATCAGTAGATCTCTGGGCTTAATTTTGGAGCCATGTTCCCTATCTCCATTGCCTACCTCCCCTGGATCCTGTAAAGATACTTTTCTGCTAACCAGCCTTCAGTTTGGTTTGAAGAGTTTGGGTAAATCTGCCTTTTCTATGGAGGAGGAGAACCCATGAACCTCCAGATTTTACCCTTTTTTTTTGTTTTATTTTGTTATTTTCTGCATGTACAGTTTTGATTAGGATTGCCAACACTGACTGATGCTATTCCAAGATATTTTTTCCCCCCAACATGACACAATGCTATTTTCTTAAAATATCCTATTAACATCTCCAGGGTGGCTTTCAATAGACACCAGAAAATACATGCCAATTTAGGAAATTCCAGACCAGTACTGGAAGGTTGGAAACCCTATTTTTGTCTGGTGCTTTCCCCACTGAGTTATTGATTGATGATTTTAAAATTAACTTCAACTCTAATAAGGGTGATAGAAGTGAATAAATAAGACATGAGTGAATTCACGGTGAATAATTCATATACACTAAGTATGGTCTTCTTGTTTAGCACAAACAATTCTAGCTCTTGCATCAATATCAAAGGAAACATAATTGCAGTGATGCAAACAACCAGGTAATCACACACATTTAAGGTTGGAAAAGACCTCCAGAGGTCACCCCCTTGCCTGAGATTGGACCGAGTACACCTAGACCATCCATGACAGGTGTTTGGCTAACCTGTTCTTAAAAACCTCCAAGGAGTGGTATTCTGCAACTATCTTTGGTAACCTTTCTCAGTATTTAATATGCTTGTAGTTAGGAATTTTTTTCCTCTAAAATCTAACCTAAATCTCCCTTGCTGCTGATTAAGCTGATTGCTTCTTGTCCTTCCTTCAGTGGATGTGAAGAACAATTAATCACTGTCCTCTTTATAACATTCCTTAATGATGTACCTTAATAAAAATGCAATAAAAATTGAAAATTAAGGGATGGATGCCCTGTTCCTTCACGTTGTAGCTGTATAACTCTTGAAAAATAAGTGTGTTCAAAGAATCAAATAAAGGAAGTGCTATAGAATGTTTTGACAGCCTGTTTATCGGAAATATACTTGAAATACAGTATGTTTAGGAGGAATTCAGGAGATCTATTTACATTTCTTCTCACTTCAGTGTATGAAAGATTTGTCATGTGCATATATAAATATTTGTGCGGTGGTGAGAGGTTGTGTGGTTTATAGAGGATCACTTTCTTTCCACCCCCACTCCCTCAGAAAAAAGGAAGAGACTGAATTTGGAGTTTGTTTCTCACTTAAATATCTGCATATGTGGTTTCTATCTCTATTGTGCCTAATGAATGTATGCTCATAATACGCTTCAGAGATAGAGAAGTGTTAATAGCTACACTTTTCTTGTAGGAGGATTTGAGATTAAAGCCCAGCCCCCTCAGATTGTGTTAATTATCTTAGAACCATTGATGTCTTTACATCCGAAGTCTGTGTCAAAGCAAGGAATTGACCCCAGATCTCCTAAATTCTAGCTTCACCTATTGACAACAAAAGTATTCTTCTTTGGGGGAATGGAGTCTGTTTATCCTTTACCATGGCCTTCTTGACTCCTTTGGTTCTGAATTTGTTTAAAAGGCTCAGTGTAACTGAAGAACATGACTTTTCCTATACTGTGCTGTGATACCTAGGGAAAGGTAACATAATGGTTAGGAATTAACAGATAATCTTTGGCAGTGGGAATACCGCAGGCTTTGGTTTAATAGCATATGATACACAGTCTTGTGTGATATAAAATCAGAACCATATCTCAGGAGATAGATTGGAGGAAAGCAATTTCATTTGAAGTTCAGTGTTAGAGGGAAATTAATATGCCAAAGACTATGATCTAGCAAATCTCCGGACCACAAATATGCCCTAAACTGACTATCTGAGGGCAGAATTGACTGTTAACAAAGAGTGTTAATAAACAACTGAGAGCAGAGGTCAATACATTCACTGCCTTACTCACATTAAAATTGATGTTTTTTTTTTAATGGAGGGGCACTATAAAACCTTTTGAGAACTTTCTGAGTTCCATTTTCAGATATTTTGGTATTGTTTAAAGGAGTTTTATATCAATTCTCTGAAGGTACATCTACACTGCATGCTTATTTTCAATTAAGCTATTTCGGTATTTTTTTCCTAAATGGCTTATTTTTCTTTGGGTAGTGTCCCCCCGGGTGCTCCACTTTGGGGCTGTGTCTACATTGGCATCCCTTTCCAGAAAAGGGATGCTAATGAGACACTTCGGAATTGCAAATCCGCAGGGGATTTAAATATCCTCCACGGCATTTGCAGTACATGGCTGCCACTTTTTTCCGGCTCGGGGTTCTTGCCGGAGAAAAGTGCCAGTGTAGACGCGATTCTCCAGAAAATAAGCCCTTTTCCAGAGGATCCCTTATTCCTACTTTCAAGTAAAAAATAATAATAATAACTTTCAAGTAGGAATAAGGGATTCTCCAGAAAAGGGCTTATTTTCCGGAGAATCGCGTCTACACTGGCGCTTTTCTCCGGCAAGAACCCCGAGCCAGAAAAAAGCGGCAGCCATGTAAATGCAAATGCCGTGGGGGATATTTAAATCCCCCGCGGATTTGCAATTCCGAAGTGTCTCATTAGCATCCCTTTTCCGGAAAGGGATGCCAATGTAGACATAGCCCAGGTGTCGGGCTCGTCCCGGCGCCGCAGATTGGAGATCTTTTAGCTGTTGTCTATTGGCCCACGCAAGCACGGTGGCTATCTTGTGGCTTTTTGCGACATTTCTGGTTGCATGGTCTGGCTCCCGCCAGTTCCTCCTAACCGTCTTCGGGTGAAGATGGAGAAACAGCTCCCTTTCATGTTAATCCTGTCAGGAATTGAGAGAGGAGAAAATTGTATATAGTTAGTTGTTCTAGTTTATAGTTATAGTTATTCATAGTTCTTTACAACTTAATTAGCACATTCGCAAAAAATAATAATAATAACAGTAAAAATATCCAAATGCCGGGATCACCAGGATTCAAGAAATGTGCAACACGCATCAGATGGGCACACGTCATGCATACGATGCCTTAGTGAGGGACACATCCCATAAAATTGTTCCCACTGCTCTAAACTGATGACTCGGGCATGACGCCACTGGGAGATGCGTCTCAAAATGCTTTGGTTTGATAAAGCTCTTCAGCCATAGTTGGACTCTTCAACCACAATGGCCTGTCATGCTTTGCTGAAGGTGACACATACAAAGAAGAGTCTTTCACCGTCTCGCTCTTTACCATCTGGTCAAGTGAGTACAGGAGACAAACCGGGCACCTCCGGATTGGTGGTGACCCGAAGGCCAGACAAGGAAAAGCATGTGTGCAGTACATTAGCACCGAGCCCTGCAGTATGTACCGCACCACGACCCAAGTCGGCACCAATACCGGCACCCACTCTGGCACCAACATCCTCGGCACCAATCTTGGCTGCAGTCCCGTGCATGTCGGCACTGAGTCCACCAACTACATCAGCACCGGAACTCACATTGGCGCAGTCGACACCGCGCGCGTCGGTGCTGGCTCTGTCAGCACTGACTCCATCGGCACCGACACATCATTCTGCCACAGAACCATCATACTCATAGTCAATAATAACTCCCAGGTCGACGCAACCCACACCTCCCATACATCATTCCCCAGCACCAACTAGGGGAAGAAAGAAGACTCATAAGCTTCCCACACCATCACCAAGCCCAGAACAGGAAGCGTTCTCCCCTGAGCTGCCTTCCCCATCTCCAGTGCAGTCCACTCATTCAGCCCATTATACATCTAGGGCTTGACGGTTCTCTCCCAGTATCTCTCCTCAGCCGAGATATCATCACTACCACCATCGTCACTTACCTTCACCAACATATTCACGACGTAGATCAAGATCCCCCAGGTCTCCCGATCGAGGTAGAGGGATGACTATAGATGCGGGTGTCGGCACAGACAGTCACCTTACCATGACGACCGTTGGCACTGGCAGTATAGTTACTGGGAGCAATACTCCTGTTCACCAACCCATTCGATGGGCATCTCACCTTCATCTGCTCCTTCATATACTGCTCATGACAAAAGCAGATCCCCCCTCCAACAGCAGCGAGACCACCTACGCCCACTGGTGGTCAGCCAACCACAGTCCAACAACCTCCTGAGGAAGACATGCACCTGTCAACACAGACGGATCACACCACCAATCTTCTAGAGACATAGCGTCTTCTTCTCCTGATGATGCGGTTTTTGTAAGGGACACTTCATCTACGGACAACCTGAAGAAATTTCAGGAACTGTTTAAAAGGGTTACAGACAACCAACATGTACAACTAGCGGAGGTTCAGCAAAAGCAACATCACCTGCTGAGAAACTTATACCCCTCCCATTCATCCAAAGTTGCTCTCCCTTTGGACGAGGCGATACTTGACATAGCCAATAATATATGGCAAACTCCTGCCTCCACGTCTCCGACCAATAAAAGAGAGGACAAAAAGTATTTTGTGCCAGCCAAGATGATGGAATTCTTATTTAACCATCCACAACCTAACTCCCTAGTTGTTGATGTGGCACAACAAAGGGCTAAAGCACCCCATTACAAAACCACCATCAGAAGCAAGGACAACAAATCCTGGACCTCCTAGGCAAAAAGGTATATTCGTCCGCAACCTTAATACTTCAAATGGCCAATTACTCTGCTCTGTTAACCAACCACAATCTTGATAATTATGCCAAACGTGTTCATCTCCTCAAACACCTTCCAGAGAGTAAATGTCAGGTTCTCAAAACTATCTTTCAGGAGAGATACACGGCCTCCCATTTGGCACTTCATATTGCGCTGGACACAGCAGATGCAGCAGCCCAGACCACAGCTACATCCATGGTCATGCGCAGAGCCTCATGGCTACACATGGTAGCGGTGCTGAAAGAACTCCAAACTAGGGTGAAGGACCTGCCTTTCGATAGGCAAACCCTTTTTGCCAACAAAACCAACCAGGTGCTCCACTCTTGCAAAGATTCATGTACAACACTCAGAACTGTAGGAATGCATATGCCTTCATACCGACATAGAAAATACACACCTTACCAAAGGCAAAGGCCATTCTCATTTGCAGCACCACAAGCACACCAATACAACAACCAATGACCCAGACAATGTCCTCAGAGACTGTGGCCACAAACTGCCAGACCAATACATCCTCAGGCAAACAATCAGCAAGTTTGATGCGTGCATTGAAGGACTGCAAACCATCCAAACATCGCCTGCCCAAAATGCCAACACCGCGTTCTTCCATCATCGATTAAGGTCCTTTCAACATTGCTGGGTCACAATAACAGCAGACCGATGGGTCATGCAGCTAATACCATCAGGCTACGTAATCCCCTTTACGTCTCTTTCCCCTCCCATCCCTCCTCCTCTGTCCCTCTTCAGGGACCAATCTCACGACTCCCCTCTCAAACAGGTGGTGGCTTACTTACTTGATATTGGAGTGATAGAGAGGATACGAGAGGCCTTCGAAGGGAGAGGGTTTTACTCCCACTATTTCCTAAAAAATCTGGGGGCTGGAGACTCATATTGGACCTTCATCAGCTAAATCAATACCTCCGCAAGCAGCGCTTCAAGATGGTGACACTAGCAACCATCATACCAGCACTCGAACAGAGTGATTGGTTTGCATCCCTCGATTTACAGGACACCTATTTCCATGCTACCATCCACCCGGCTCACAGTGATTCCTCCGGTTCCTGGTAGGTTCTGATCACTACCAGTACAAGGTCCTACCATTCGGACTTTGGTCAGCTCCCAGGGTTTTCTTCAAAACACTGGCAGCGGTAGCTGCCTTCCTATGTTGACTAGGGATCAATATTTTTCCTTATCTGGACGATTGCCTTCTCAGAGCTCCCTCTTTCGATGAAGTGTTACGTGCCATCAACACAGCAAGGTCTCTGTTCAACACCTTGGGTCTCATAATCAATATCCCAAAGTTGTCCCTTACACCACAGCAATCCATAAAGTTTATAGGTGTCCGCCTCGACTCCGTTACGGCACGCACCTACCTCCAGACTTCATAATATCCAAGATCTTGTACAGATTCTCACTACGAGTCCCATGGTTCCCATACTTACCTGCCTACAACTGCTGGGACACATGGCAGCGACAACATACGTCGTAGCCAATGCAAGACTACATTTCCGATGCCTTCAACATTGGATATCCCATGATATATGCACCTCACAGACACAAAGTGCACAGAATGGTAGTCATACCAACCATAGTCAAGCAATCCCTGAAATGGTGAACCATCCCCCACAACATGTTGGCATGTATACCGTTCCACCGATCTCAGCCAACCATCCAGATTACGACCGATGCATCTCTATTCAGCTGGGGAGCGCATATGCAAGACAAACAGATTCAAGGCCGCTGGTCTCCCAAGGAATCTCTCCACCACATAAATGTATTCGAGCTATAAGTTGTCTCCAATGCCTGCATGCACTTCCTTCCCCTTATCCACGGCCAGGGAGTGCGGGTACTCACAGACAACATGACAACAGTCTATTATATAAACAGACAGGGAGGAGCCCGTTCCCACTCCCTTTGTATGGAAGCCGTATGCTTGTGGAATTTGTGCGACTGACACAACGTGATACTTACAGCAGCTTACCTTCCTAGGGAAGACAATATCATGGCAGATACGCTCAGCAGGCACTTTGCTCAGCAGCATGAATGAGAACTACACCCAAACATTCTTCAGAGGTTATTTGACCGTTGGGGCCACCCATCAATAGACCTCTTTGCCACACAGTACAATGCGAAGTGTGCACAATATTGCTCCAGAGCAGGCATCGGCCACACATCCAAGGGAGATGCCTTCCTCTACAACTGGAGTCGACAACTCCTATACACATTCCCTCCCATTCCCCTGATTCCCAAAGTCCTGAAGAAGGTAGCTATGGACAAAGCAAAAGTGATTTTAATAGCACCATTCTGGCCGTGCCAGACTTGGTTTCCTTACCTGTTCTGTATGTCGCCTCATCCTCCATAACATCTTCCCAATCGACCCAATCTGTGCTATCATGTGCCAGCAATGCCCCTCTGCTATATACATCGGCCAAACTGGACAGTCTCTACATAAAAGAATAAATGGACACAAATCAGATATTAGGAATGGTAATTTACAAAAACTTGTAGAAGAACACTTCAGTCTCCCTGGACACACAGTAGCAGATTAAAGGTAGGCAACCATGCAACAAAAAAATTTCAAGAACAGACTTGAAAGAGAAACTGCTGAGCTACAGTTCATCTGCAAATTTAACACCATCAGTTTAGGATTAAACGAAGAATGTGAATGGCTAGCCAACTACAAAAGCAGTTTCTCCTCTCTTGGTGTTCACACCTCCACACCAACTGCTAGAAGTGGGCCTCATCCTCCCTGATTGAATTGACCTCATTATCTCTAGCCTTACTCTTGATTGGTATTCTTTTCTTATGCCTGCATATTTATACCCGCCTCTGGAATTTCCACTACATGCATCTGACGAAGTGGGTCTTTGCCCATGAAAGCTTATGCTCCAATAAATCTGTTAGTCTATAAGGTGCCTCCTCGTCGCTTTTGCAGATTCAGACTAACACGGCTACCCCTCTGATACATGATTTGATATGTAGCTCATCGATGTCAAGGTCAGAAGGGACCATTATAATCATCACATCTGACCTCCCGCCTAACACAGGGCACAGGATCTCCCTGAATTAATTCCTGCTTTAGGTCCAATCGCTATAGTTGGACACAGACGAGGCAGGCAAGAAGGGCAACTGCTCCAGGATCCCGAGATTCTAAAGGTTTAAAGGTCCTAGGGTTCCTGGTTGTCACTGCTGCTACGGCTGCAGCAGCAATGCTGGGACCCTAGGCCATTAGATCACCACCTGAACACTGTATGATGTGCTCTGAGTGGCTCTGAGGGTTGCCCAGGGAAAGGAGGGCACAATTCAACATGCTCTGGGCAGCACCAAGGGCTAGCTGCCCTCAGATCCACTTTTTCCACCAAACTCCAAACCCCTTCTGGGAGCGCGGAGCCAGCTTTCCCCATTTGTATGTGGCATACCATTTTTAAAGTTACAGTCTGCAGAATGTACGCCCAAATTGTGGCTGGCCCTACAAAGACACGTGATCTTGCAACCTAGTGCTGGAGTCCATCTTGAATCTGGTGGAGCTGGAGAGATTAAAAAAGGGTTCCCACTCTGAAGAAAGTCTATGTAAGGAAAGGAAATCAATCAGTCTTTCTTCTTCAGCTGGCTTTGGAAATTGCCTTCGCACCCTAAGAGGATACACATCAAGAAACCTGAAAACAAAGATCTCTAAAGATACAAAGAGCTGTAGACCCAGGCCATAGAAAAATCAACTTTGTCTTTAAGCATTTTATCTGAAATAAGGGCAAGGGTGAGGAATATACTATGAGAAAAATTCTCCTAGTTCATTAGTCTGAATTGGTGTGTTTTGCTTATTTTGGCTTAGTAACTTACTTTGATCTGTCTGTTTTCATTTGCAATCACTTAAATCCTACGTTTTATACTTAATAAAAACACTTTTTGTTTATTATCAAGCCGAGCATGAATGATTGTTATTGGGGGCGGGGGAAGTGCAGCCACTGTACATAATTCTCTGCCAGTGATAAAGGGAGCAATCCTTATGAGCTGTCTCTGTATAAAACTTTTATACAAAGCAAGACAGATTTATCTGAGGTTTTGATTCTCTTTGGGGTTGTGTTCCTTGTTGCTGTCAAAACCCTCAAGCTGAGCCCTCCCAGAGCTGAGCTGTTTCAGTGTCTATTTTACTCTGTTGGGGGACTGTTACTCCAACTCTGTGCTTTGGCTGGGGAAGTCCAGAGCTTCTGGCCCAGCAGGACAGGATGGTGGGGTACCCCAGAGAGTAGGTAGTCTGGGCTCAGTGGTAGGTTCAACACATCGAGTGACAGTTCCAAAGAGACCTCTGTAATCCAATTCATCACACCTGTTTACTAATAACACAAGCAAGGTTTTACCTTTGTGTGGCTGCAGCTTACTCAGCAAATCATCCCGATCTTACCAACATTTGAAAACACTGCAAGTGTCCAATCATCGCACAAACAAATGATTACTGAACTTTTTTTGTACAATGTAATTGAGCACAGGGAAATTTTTCTTTAACATTTGTCATGTCAAACTTATTTGTCTACCTTTTTTCACCCTTAAGGTTACTTTACAGTAGCTAATTTACAGAGTACAGCAAAATTCACTGACATCTTCATCTTTTTTTTTTCCCTCAGAGGACATAAAGTAGGAAGAAACATTGAGTAATAACTTACTTGGTAAATGGTCCCACTGAAAAAAATGTTATTACTGAGGAAAATAGAAAGGAACATAGACTCTTGCAAGTCAAGTATAAAGGTATAATTAGGCAGACGAAAAAAGAATCTGAAGAGCAACTACCCAAAAACTCAAAAACTAACAGCAAGATTTTTTTCAAGCAATCAGTGACAGCACTGGATATTCGAGATGCTAAAGGAGTGTTTAAGGTACATATAAGGAAGATAAGGCTATTCAGGAGAAAAGGGTCTTGCAAAATGAGGTGACTTGGCAATAAAATGGCAGATGAAATTCAGTGATCACAAATACAAAGTAATACATTGGAAAACATATTATCAAAACCCCACAGCTCCCAGTGGCCACAGTTCTCTGTTTCCAGCTATCAGGAGCTGTGGTGCTCTGTGCCTGTGGATGCTCAGGTGAGTAAAACATCTGGCAGCCCACCAGTGGCTAACTCTGACGAATCGCATGCAGCCTGCAAGCTGGAAGTTTCCCTGCCCCTGATTTATATCCCTTTGTTACATGAAGGTTTGTGTCACAATAATCAAAGTTACATATACATTCCAAAATGATACAGTACATGTAAATCAGCAACATGCTGTAGGTTATATTCTTATGTTAACTACTGTAGTCCCATGGAAAATGATGGAGCTATGCTGATACACAGCAGTTAAGGATATCACCCATTTGATCTGCCAATTTAGGCCAATACGTGTTTCTATTTGAAACAGTCACCCAATCCTAATATGTATGTAGCTCACAGTGACCCATAAAATAATGTACATTGCATTAATTTATTATTATTAAATGCTTGTAATCATAATTGCCATCTAATAGCAAGTTTAATAAACTGAAAGATGGCAGGACCTCTTTGGCTTCTATTGCTGTACTGGTTTGACTTGATCTGCAGAACTGCTCTTAAGCACCTGAGAACACTGTATGTACATATTCCACCCCTTCCCTGAAGTACCCTCAAGACTGCCTAAGTATTAGGGCTTAGAACAGTATAATAAATTATTTTCAATCTGGAGAATATGCCAAGGTTGAGAGTGGAGAAGAGTAGAAAATTGTTGAAGGACAAAAGGGGTTTAAATAATAGTTGTCAACCTGGTTGATTCTTGCATTTTTAAAAGACCAGATTGATGAGAATTGATCTATTTGGTTGGGTGATTAACAATTAATTCCTCATTCTGAGCTCTGTCTTAACTTTTGCCATTGGAATTTCCTCTCTTAACTGAACTTGTTTTGCTCTCCAACTGTTCCCTTTTACTATTGGCACCACTGTATCAGTGTTTTTAAAGCTATCTTTGCCATTCAGTCTTTATTGGAAAACTATATTTTAGTGTTCCGTGACATGCTTCTACTAGGCTTGCTGCAGGCTGATAAAACCTTCCAGCTATTCACAGAAATTAGAAAATGCTGCACCACTGCAATTGGCTTCTGACATTAATTTTTATAAGTTATGAGACTGTTCACTTCTCTCTGCCTCTTTCCTAATCATACCCCTAGCTCCCTTATTAAGTTTCATATTTTAATCAGTTTTTTGAGTCTAGTATTGATTCTTTGATATGTAGATCTCCCTGAAAGATGCTTTTTAAAATTATGTAGTGTTTATAGTATTTCACTAAATCTCTAAGAATATAAGAATTATAGTGAAGAGATATAAAAAAGTGGACTGAGTTAGATTTTAAAGTGCTAAAATATGCAATTTAACACCACAGTTCTCTTTTGGACTCAGAATCTTCTCTCAAAGCTGCATCATGGATGCCATTAGAGTCAGAAAACTTTAAGGTCAGTTTAAGGTCTATTACAAATAGTGGCATATTTAGATGAACACATGTACTTAGGGCATGGGATATGTACCTTCTCTCCTTGTGGTATTGCACCATCTCTGTGTCATGCAGATTGCATAAAAGCTGTAGGTATCACGATATGGCATAAAATATAATGATTTTGCTATCAAATATGACATAAAGATATATACTAAATGCTACAATATTAAGTATTGCCCAAGAAGCTTTATGCTTGATGGTACAGTATATTTTGCTTATTAAAAAGGTCAGATTAACTGAAGATGAAACTATTGGATAATGACTCAGTAAACTATTTTAAAAAAGCATAAATAAAATACTGGCCAGCACATGCTAACTACATTTCTGTCAACTATTCTCTGCTATATCATTTTAATTGAACTAATTCCTGTCATGCATATAAAATGTAGTTACTTGTGGAGGTGCGGCAGCTGTGTTTTCCCCAAAAGATGAGAGAGACAAACTTGGTAGATTTATAACTTTTATTGGACCAATTTCTGTTAGTAGAAGCATGGGCTCTACTACAGCATCTGGGGGCCTCTGAGCAAAGTGGGGGCATGTCCAGTTCCCTACTCCTGGAAGGGGTGGGGCCTTGGGCAGCCAATGTGCCACAGTGCCTGGAGCATGCTGCCACCCCCCCATCTCAGCACCTCCCAGACTGTGGCACCCCCTAGCTCTCAGAAGTACCTGGAGCATACAGTGCAGTGCAGTACTCCAGCAGTGATTTCAAGAAGTAGTGACAGTGACTGGGAGCCCCAGGCCCCTTTAAATCTCTGGGCCTTGGGGCAGTTGTCCCCTTCCCCTCCTCGCCCCCCCCCCCTTAGAGGGGCTGGGTGGAAGAGATGCTCTTACAAGCTAATCAGAGCTTATCTTCTTCAGAAGTTGGTCCAATAAAAGTTATTACTCACCTACCTTGTCTCCCTTCCAAAATATAACAGCTGTCAAAATTTAACAAAAGTGGATGGCCTTAAATCAAGAGGTAGTAGAAAGAAAGAGCCTGAAGGATGGAACTGAGGCCTTAACCAAAGTCAGCAGAAGACATATCATGAGTAACAGTCAGGCCTTGTTAAAAGCAAAAATTTACCTATAAGTCAGTGTCAGGGATATGAACTCAACGTCAGTACTGCAAGAGCTGGGCAAAATTTACCTATAAGTCAGTGTCCGGGATATGAACTCAACGTCAGTACTGCAAGAGCTGGGCATTTTTCCCAATGTCTGTGGTGCCGACTACCTGTGCAGAGCCGGGCAGCATACACACGGAACACATATATACCACCAAAGATCTACCGACATCTGACAGAACATCACATTGGTAACAACGGTCAACAATGACACTACAACTGACAATACAAGACATGCCAGATTATTGTTTGTTAATTTAAATTTAGAGCTCTTTGTCACTGCAATAGTTTTAAAATATGTGCCTCTCTAGAGACAGTGAAAATCCAGTTATCTCCAAGTCTACAGATAATCATTACTACTTTTAGTCACTTGTTTGTTTATTCCTCCCTATACCTGTGTGCTTTGTGACAGCTGTATTTAGTGACATGATACACAGACTTCCTTGGAGCGAAGTCTCTTAGCATGTGCGTTATTGCTGTACTCAGCTGGATAGAATATATAGCTCCATGTCAACTGCTACACATAGGCAGCCGTTTAGATGAAAATGATTAACTTCTACCCAGTATATTACTGCCACTACTATCAATTCTGAGTGTAACCCTTCTGCCAGGTTGAACCAGAAGCAACCAGGTCTGGATTCAATATCTGGGGTTTCCTTTTCAACAATATAACACAGAACTGGCTTGAGCCCTCACCCAATCACATGGGAAAATTACACATCATGTCAAGGGGCCTCTGAGAAGCAATATTTCCCCACTTGGAAACACAGGCTACATCTACACTGGCCCCTTTTCTGAAAAGGGCATGCTAATTTTACAGGTCATAATAGGAAAATCCGCGGGGGATTTAAATATCCCCCGCGGCATTTAAATAAAAATGTCCGCCACTTTTTTCCGGCTTTTAGAAAAGCCAGAAAAGAGCGTCTACACTGGCCCCAATCCTCCGGAAAAAAGCCCTTTTTCAGAGGATCTCTTATTCCTACTTTGAAGTGTAGACGTAGCCACAGAGTCTGAGTACAGAAAAGAACTTTGAATGAAAATAACGAAGTTCCTACTTCAAAGTAGGAATAAGAGATCCTCCGGAAAAGGGCTTTTTTCCGGAGGATCGGGGCCAGTGTAGACGCTCTTTTCCGGCTTTTCTAAAAGCCGGAAAAAAGCGGCGGACATTTTTATTTAAATGCCGCGGGGGATATTTAAATCCCCCGCGGATTTCCCTATTACGACCTGTAAAATTAGCATGCCCCTTTCGGAAAAGGGGCCAGTGTAGACGTAGCCACAGAGTCTGAGTGTAGAAAAGAACTTTGAATGAAAATAACGAAGTTCCACCTGACATTAATTAGGGAAAATGCCTCAAACAGAGTCATAATCATAAATCTGTGAATAGGACAACTACTCAAGAGTGCATGGGGCAGTGTTTTCTACCTCATGCTCTGGAGTCCTACAAGGAAAAGGTTCTTTTTGTGTCCCTCTGTGTTCCCTCACTATACCCCACTCACAGTGGTTGTCCTGTGTTCAGAAGTGCATCTCAGAGTTTCCCTCCCACCTGAGAAGAAAGCACTTTGCTTAGTCCACCATCTCAGTTTGCTCTGGCTAGACACTCCACCAATCACTCGTTCTGCTCCACGCCTCACCAGCTATGGATCCACTCACTGCTGTCCTTCTGCCACCTGCCGCTCTACTGTGACCTCTGCAGGTCAATCTCTTGAAGTGCTACCCAGCTCTTAGTGATTATCAGCTCTGAGGCTGGGCAGAAATGCTGTCTCACCACAAGTGATTATCAGCTCTTTTGAACATTTAAATTAATAAAAAGGCTCCTGATGGAGCCTGCTTATCTCTCCTTTTAAACAGTGAGTAGGAACCAGTTATACTAGATCTGGGACACAGAGAGAGTCCAAACCTCCTGGCTAGGATATTTGTCCTCACATCTCTTAATTTCACAGGGGTTTGGTATTTCACAGAGGTCTGGCTTAACAAGGTCCTTTCAGCTGAGTGTGACCCCTTCATTCAGGACATAATACATAGTTTAATACCCCTTCACTCAGAGAACAAAGACAACAATATTGGTGAGAACATTTCACTACCCCTTCATTCAGTATAAGAGTGATTTGTAACCCAACATCAGACAAAGTTGATTATTAGAAATACACAGCTCCTGTCTGCTAGATATCTATGCAGAGTAGGTATTTTCATGTAAATAAAGCTTTCTCCTGAAGTCTTTCTCCGTCCCCAACTAGCTGTGAGAGGAGAGTTCATTCAAACCTGCTTGTATAAATGGGGAACATTGGGGAGCAAACTGGTGGTTTCACGAACTGGAGGCTCCACTGTTAGTCTTCAATTATTTTTCGCTACAGCAATCAGAGATCATGGGTCTAATTCAATAGTGGGCGATAACGGGACCGTGGGCTGGAGGCTGTTCACTGGGGTTAGACCCTGGTAGGCTGCCATCACATTATTTACTTGTGGCCACTTAAAGCTTCTATTGGCCATGGATCTCCATTCCCGGCCAATGGGAGCTGCCAGAAGTAGTGTCCTGGTCTGTGCTGCTTCCCACAGTTTCCATTGGAAGAGTGATCTGGAGCCAAGAGAAGCTGCAAGCTGCTGTACCTCTGGAGGCACAGGTAAATAAAATAAAATAAAATGCCAGGGGCTAACCCTGGTGAACCATCTCTGGCTTATTACCCATCCCGCTTTAATTTCATATGTCGTTACTCTTGTGTAAATAGAACTAAAGCTATATTTTGCTGGATAGCAAACATTGCATAGTATCAGCAGACCATTAACTCAATGGGATTTTTGTTTTTGGTTAGCTATACTATGCTTAGCACAATTTAAATTAGAGTTTTTAATTGATCACTTCTTTTTCATTATCATCTAACAAATACAGTTGTTCTGGTACATGCAAGCTGTGTAGCATCTCCGAGAAGATCATGTGTGCTGTTATCACATACTCAAACAAGATAGTATCATACTTCTTGAATGTCACAGTTCATCTTTGATATAGCAATGCAGACTGTCTTTGATAACTTCCTAGATAAGATCAAAGCTTTGTCCTATTCTTCTGCTGATGTAGCTTTCTTGTGTTCTACTGAATTTTCAATTAAATTAAGGTAACTATGGAGCACTTATTCATTGTCCCTTGCCTCCACTTTAGGGGAAAAATGAGAGAAAGCAAGGGGCATGGAAGCTAAGCAATAGAAAGTAGCAGGTTGTCAAGAATAAATGAAGAAACCAGAGTCTTCGCAAATGGGCTGAGGAAGGCAAACAAAAATTTTATTTTAGGATTAAACCATAACCTAGTTCAACTCACAGAATTTTTAAGCAATGACTTTCTCCAGTTGATAATTCTCTGAAGGGCTTTCTGGGTTGCCACAAAGGAACTAAAAAAGTAGGCTGCCCACATAATATCATATTCCCATTCCTATGGACCATGAAGAGATGAGGTTATTTCTATTAATGGGGTTGCCAGGCATTTATACTGTGTTAGACAAATAACTTTTTGGCTGTGTCTAGACTGCATCCCTTTTTCGTAAAAGGGATGCAAAGTAGACATATCGCAATTGCAAATGAAGCGGGGATTTAAATCCCCCCCGCTTCATTTGCATAAAAATAGCTGCCGCTTTTTTCCGGCTCGGAGCTTTGCCAGAAAACAGCGCCAGTCTAGACGCGGATCTTTCGGAAAATAAAGCCTTTTCCGAAAGATCCCTTATACCTTATTTTAAGAAGGATAAGGGATCTTTCAGAAAAGGCTTTATTTTCCGAAAGATCTGCGTCTAGACTGGCACTTTTTTCTGGCAAAGCTCCATGCCGAAAAAAAGCGGCAGCCATTTTTATGCTAATGAAGCAGGGGAGATTTAAATCCCCACTTCATTAGCAATTGTGATACGTCTAATTTGCATCCCTTTTCCGAAAAAGGGATGCAATCTAGATGTAGCCTTTTAGTTTTGTTGTAGCAATTCAGTAGCAGCCAGAGAGGCAACTCTCAGTAACTCGCCATTAACGCCAGCCTAGATTTCTGGCGTTATTGAACCTTATTGAAAGAACAGCGGATGGTGCTGCAGAAACTGGCTAGTCCCTGGCTCCAATTCCCCTTAGATTCTCCACAGAAGGGCTCTCACGGGGCACCACAAGAGGAGGGAGGAGAAAGAGACAAACACCATGGGTCAGAAGCTCCCAGTCCACTGACCTAGAAGAGATCAACTGGGTTTCATTTCTCTCTACTATTCACACTAGAAGGGAAATTCTGGTGCACAGTTTTTACTCAGGGCTTTCTCTATTTATGCTGTGATGGAATATAGGGGAGTTTTTGCATCTCTGCTTCCTTCTGTGTTGTATGACAGGATATGGTATAATACCCCTGAAAGCTAAATGTCCCAATTAATAGAAACTTTTCAACTCAGCAAATGTATTGAGACCAAACAAACAGAAAATAATGGATTTAAAAGAAATGGTTGCAAATAATGATCCCTTCTCTGAACAATCGCATATTTATAATGCATATTTTAAAAATAGGTAAAGCCCAAATACATATATTTCTAGCTTCCTGGATCTGTGGAAGATTAACACATTATTATTTTGCTTTAACCCACACAAGACTGTGAGCAGCATATTCAATTTCATCAAGATCAGATAATTGCTATAAAATATTTTTATGTTCTTTGTAATTCTACAAAGTACAACAGTGTTTTTTTAATGTTACCTTACTGAAATATAAAATTGACTAATTTTTCATAAATTAAGAAATAAAAAAGTCATTGTTCTCCATCTCTGAGGGACTCCCTAAAAAAACCACATAATGTAATTAAATATACATCAGTACTGATAAATGATGAATAGTGGAGCATCACTAAATTGTTGATGGGTATCATGTAAAATCAGACTTGCATCAGTTTAGGAATGCTCGTATCAATAAGAAATGTTCACTGCCAGCTAACTATGCATATCAGTTCTTGTTCATTTCAGATTATTTTATGCATGTGCAATAACGTTTTTCCTTCTCCCTGATCTGCACGGAGATTAAATGATGATGAGAAGTTAGTTAACGTCACACTTAACTGTCTTTCCAGCAGAGTGTGTTCTGTAGAACTTGTATTTGCTGACAAGGACACAAGCAAATGCTGTGAAGGTTAAGTAGTGAAGTTAAACAAAAGTAAACCTCCTACATGTTTTTCCAAGGACACTTCCAGAAAATTAGCAGCAGACTTGGTTGTCAGTCCTCCAAAGGAAAAAAAATCTGGTTTGGTTTTTTTCTTTAAAAAAGTATAGAAAAAAACAATTTAGTCTCTGCAAAAATGGCTATATGTTTTACTGGAAACTTGCACGTAGCAATTACTTTCCATTATTGCACAATACTGGCAGATTGGTTTCCCCTTTTCTATACAAAGATCTGGTATTAATCCACATGTATGTTGGGTAGAGGCTTATCTAGCAGTGAAGGCCAAACAGAAAAAAAAATAGCCGTTTTATCACATCAATTTATGATGGTAAAACACAGGGTCCTGGGATGAATATGCCAGTGACCTATGCAGTAGTCATCCTTTCAGTCTCCAAATGTTTTAAAAGAATAAAGCAATAACTTTAACATTAATGTAGTGGCATGAATGTTCAATCTGAGAGCCTTTTGATCTAGTACAATGGCACTGAGTATAACCTGAGGGAAATGAATACCTCGCTTCTGTAATTTGGCCCCACTTATTAAAAAGATTTAAGTGTTGAAATACTATCTTTAAAAATATGTAAAGGCAGGAAATAAGGAGGAACATGGAGGCAGCATTTGTACATTATCATTATATAGCTCATTGCTACCTAACAGATCAGCAAAAACATACAACTTATCTTTATACCTGGTACATTCCTATCTGGAGAATCTGGGGTCAGTGGAACTGTAAAGGTAAACAGCATGTTCTGCTATGATCTACCTTATTCCCTGAATGACAGTTGACAAGGGCTTTGGTTAATTTGGGAAGAGGGAATTATTTCCAGAATCAATGGCAACCAACCCCCAAGGGTATAAATCCATATGCGGTTACTAGAAGTACTTCAATCTAAAATTAGGGGTAGCCAGACCAATTGGAAATCAGTGAGTGTGTGTGTGTGGGGAGGGGGGACATGGATTAATGGGTTAGTTTTTGTTTAAATTGTGATTTTTTAATAGCTGCTGCTGTGGCAAAATTCTGTATTGATGTATCATTCGTATTCTAAATATTTTTTTCCTTGTCACTTGTTCCATAACTTGCATAACTGTTAGCCATGAATTGTGCAGGGGGGAGGGGAGAAGGAGGAATAGGTATACTCAGAAACAGTTTTAAAAGAGATTTGTAATGTGCAATCAAGGATAAAGATCCTTTATAATTATTCTGTGGCCAAACCCCGTTTAGGGTAAGAAAAGCATTTTCTTTCCAAGGGCAGTTATAAAATATCTACATTTTCACAGGTATAAGAATGAATTTGCTTTGAACATTTCTGATATTACTCAGTCCAAATTGAAATAGATGCATGATTCTCTTCAAGAGAACCCTCTGATTGAGTTACCACGCTTAGGCCCGGCTACACTATGCCAGAATTAAGAAATGCAACTCCAGCTACAGTAATTACGTAACTGGAGTTGACGTATCTTAAATAATGTTTCCGCGCGGTCTACACAACAGTAAGTTTATAGGAGCAAAGACTCCCATCAGCTTCCCTTACTCCTTGTAAGGAACAGGAGTACCAGCGCCGATGGGGGTGCCCTGTGAGTTCCATTTATCTTGTCTTTACTAGACCTGCTAAATCAAACCCTGGAAGATCGACCACGGCAGTGTCAATTTTCCATATAGTGTAGATGTGCCCTTAGTGTATATGGGAGATACTGAAGATAGAAAATAAATGTATTACCATATTTTTCAAAATGATCTTGCCTTTGATTTAAACAAGCCATAGCATTACTCATTAAGACTTTTCTCATCAACAGTGCTTTTACATTTAACAAGTCTTTTAGATAGACTGCAAGTTTTGTTGCAGTACTATTTTTGATCATCATCATCATATTGTTAAAAGTAGAAAATGAAAATTAATATTGCAGTGATAACCGGTGCCACTAGCTGGACTAGCTTACTTTATGTTGATTGGTGAAAAAAACAGGATTTGTTTTAAATTGAAGAGTGGCAGGAGAAACAAGTGCAACAAATGGTGTGTAAGTGTGTTTGTCAACGCTGCTAAAAATTTATTTGGGTTTTTCAAAATATTATTAAAAATCCAAGTAATGATGCATAAAATTGCATTTACTACAGACTTGAAGAGGAATAGAAAAAGAATAGCTGAAAGAGTAACAAGACAAGATTAAAAATGAACATATGCGGCAATGAGAGGACAGTCACCACAGAGAGAGGGAAAAAAAATCTAGAAATGTCACCTCGAATGACAAGTCAGCTTCCCTTATTTCATTTGGAATCTTAAAAATGATAGGCAATTTGTGGGAGATTTGCTACATATATTTAAATTTGTCTTTCCCATTTATGCTAGAAAGTAATAAAATAAGCTTCTTTAAATTCCAATCCAAGGGGATTGCCTAATCAGCTAAATCATGCCAGTAGCTAATCCAGCTGGATCATCGTTTGTACAAAGTAAACCATATATCTACCTGGTGATATGTATATGGTTATTTAAATGGATTTATTGTGGTTTGAACTGCATTCTTGCATTCAGTTAATATGCCTCAAAGTCTGCATGTGTCTGTGTGTGTTTGTGTGCAGAAACACACCCTCTAATATATTTTCTGAGTTTAGCATCAGGTTGTGACTAATATTTTGTATTTCTTTCTTTTTCTTTGCAAAACAAAAAAAAGAATTGCACATTTGTTTCAAGAAAGATGTTGGTGATATTGGTATTGTTTATACACACACACACACACACACACACACACACACACACACACACACACGACTTTGTATCTGGAGGCCTTTTCCCAGAGTGCTGGAGTTTCTTCAGCTGAAGCGACAGTAATGTTGGTGGACGGGGGGGTAGGATGGAAAAGGTTGTTTGTTTTATGAATTTGGTTCTTTCATGAAATTGGGCCTTGATCTAAACATTATAGAGGAGTGCATTAGTCATGTTCCATATCCTTTCCAATTGTGCATCTTTTGCACAAATTCAATTTAATTTTGATGTCTTTGTAATCTTACCATTCAGTACAGCAACAAAGCTTCTCGTTTTGTTCTGAATTTATGCCTAAACTCAGAAAGATGAGATGCTGTACATCTGTCCACTCCACTGCACAGCCCTTAGGAAACTTGAATGAGAGTGGAGATAGTAGAACTTTGAGTAAATAAAAAATCAGAAAACTAGATTAACCTCTTGTGATTGCTGAGCCTCAGGGGAACAGGTTGCCCAAGAGACAACAAGCTTCTTATAATTAAAGGAATGGCATTACATACTATAGTGTGGTCCCATGAGGCTAAATGAATGGCTGTTCATTGAAAATACGCAATGTTCTGGAATTCTTAAGAGGGTAAGCAGTGAGTTCTCCATAAATTGCATTGCAGTGAATAAAGTGCATGTGGCAATTTGAGTCATTCAGATATAGCACAAAAGGATATTTCATGGTTTCCGGGAAGGAATTCAGCTTCAAAATTTTACTCTGTTATGTGTGAAACAGAATGCAAATTCCACCTATCTTCTGAATGTCAGTCCACCAGCCAGAGATATATGTACAGATATTACACAGTATATGTCTCTGTTATGAGTCTAAAACATCTACTCTGTGTTCTGCCGCAAATGGAATCAGAACATGCTGGGCAGGCTTTGTAATGTCATCACTGAGACACTGTCATAGTACATTTATTTATTTATTTATTTATTTATTTGTGTTTTAGAATTCAAACTTACCAGTTTTCTGTCAATGAGCTCAGACCCCGGGGAGCTGGAACTGCTGCTAAAACAAATCCATCTGCTTATCAGAGTTGACAAAACTACAATGGAATGGAGAATGAATCCTTATTTTTCCCTGAGTATTTGTCCATTGCATTAGGATCTCATGCTGGGAACATGGAAATAGGGCTCACTCCTTTGAGACTTCAAAGAAACAAATAAACAAGCAAAAGAACAAAAACTGCTTTTTTTTTTTCTTTTCAAGAAACCAAGCTCTATCTTGTCTCTTTTTTTAAGGCAAGCCTTTAAGACAAATTAACATAAACAGAATGCATTTTTGCATTTAGGTAGGGAATCCATACTTAAATCTGAGAGACTATTAAGTGTACCATATTAAAGAACTCAACATTACTTGCTTATCTCAACCTGTATTTATAGCCCTTTCTAAAATATGAAGCCATGACTTTTTAGGGGTGGTGCCCTCTCTCTTTCTCTTGTGTGGGTTTGTAGTAAGATAGAGTATCATCTAAATTATGTATTTAGTTTTAACGTATCCTTTCCCCATTTCTGCCATCCTGTTTCATTGGGCCTGCCTGTGGCTTCTCAGAATCTTGCATGGCAAAATAATCACTAGATATAGAACTCTGTTAAAATCTCATCAGAGATGCTCCTAAAGGATGCAGTGAAGTATGACGACACAACATTCCCTCCTTTCCAGTGGCCAAGCATACTTCTTCTACAGTGATTACAGCCAAGATAGATTAGGGAAGCCTCATTTAGAGCTCTGACTACAACACTGACCTGAAGAATTAGCTCTTGAATTAGTGTCCTCTATGTCTTTCAAAGTTTGTGTAAAATCCTATACCATTGCAAGTTAGTAGCATTTTACATTGAATTGACACAGGTGAAAATAACTGCAAAAGTTGCTAGGCAGTGGTAAATCAAGCTCTTACTTTCTTCATAAAAAGGGTGAAAAGTGGCTTCTTCTGATGTGTATCTTAGGGCTGGTCAACTACAATAACTAAATTAGCAAAATGCACATCTTTTGTTATTCTGCAATATTGAAATGGAAGGCTTTTATTCCAAAAAGTATAGGGTCTACATAAAAGCCTGCACTGTAATAACAAAAGGTGTAACTGAGAAGTAATATAGTAATTTTGACAAATGTTTGTTGTGTAGACAAGGCCTGAAATCGGAGGGTAGCTTGTAAATAACTAAAGTTAGCAATTTTGAAAGCTGATTCATTTTTTTAGCCAAAGAAAACGTCTCTGTCTAGAAAGGAGCATGGGCAGTGGTTTGTCTTGGGCTTGAGAAATCCAAGTTTAAATCCTGCTTTTACACAGGCTTTTTGGCATAACTTCGGGCTAGTTACTTCGCTGCTCTATGCCTGATCTCCCCATCTATACAGTGAGAGCAGTGCTTCCCTGCCTCATAGAAATATTATGAGTCTAAACACATTAAAGACTGAGAGGTGCTCAGCTAGTCTTGGGGTTGTCTTTAAGAGAGGGCACAGGTGTTAGCTCGCATATCTAGAAGGCTTGGCTACAGAAAATTATTTCTGGTTTGTTGTGACAGATCTGTCTCCTCAGCTGAAGGAAAGCTGTGCAAATCTCAGTATACTGACTCACAAGCTCTTCTGAGTAATACAGCTTAATGATACTGGATTTTTTTCTAAAAAGAGATTGTGCTGGCTTCATTTTTATTGATTCACTGCCCTTCAAATAATACAAATGTTATTTATTGAATTATTGCAAGGACTGAAGGCTACTTCTTCATGAAGCATTTTGCAATATATGCTTTTATTTGGCAAAAGCAGTGTTTTAGTTGTAAAACAATTGTTTAGGAATGGATAGAATAATAAGGTAGGGTAAAGTATTTGTGCCTGAGTTTGTATGTTTAGGCATAAGAATGATGTTATTATATGCTCATAATAAGAAAAGACATTGTTTTCTGGCTGTTGCAAAGAAAAATAATTCCATTCATTATTACCAGGCTAATGGTTCCACTATATGAATAAGACTAAAAGGATAGAAAATCCACTCATTCTCTATTTATTGGAATTTTATAGAAAAAAGTATTTGTGGTGTTAATTGTGCCAGAA
Organism: Pelodiscus sinensis; assembly: GCF_049634645.1. Classification (NCBI taxonomy): domain Eukaryota; kingdom Metazoa; phylum Chordata; order Testudines; family Trionychidae; genus Pelodiscus; species Pelodiscus sinensis. The sequence continues at coordinate 274,295,228 of NC_134711.1, forward strand.
GATGCTTATTATTAATTATGATGTATAGATTCACTGGGGACTAAAAATCCAAAGAATTAAACCCTACTGTTAGTAGTTACTCCCCACATCACTGCTTCAGGAGGGGAAATAGTTTATGTTCTTGACAAAGCCTCTGTCCTGTGCTATAAAAATGAAATTCACTTTGAAGCTCTAATTGTTTCATTGTGTAAATAGTTGAATCATGAAACCGCTGTTAGAAGCACCTCACAATTTTCAGGAGCATCTTAAAGCAACTATCATTGTCTATTCATGTCAGTGACATAAAGAAACCCAGAAAAGATCCATACACAAATAGCTACTGTCCCCCCTTGTACCTAAGCTAAATTTTTAGAATGCTTTATTGAGACTAAGGGATGTTTCTTTCCCTCTGTCTCCTCCCACCCATATTTCCTGCTGTACTGCAGTAAGCAGGTTATCTGCACTGTTTAATCTCTTTATATCAGGCTTCTCACCTCTGCCAAGGGGTTGAAAAGATGATAGAAACTAAAAAAGAATTAGAGCAGGATGATAGTAGGCTAAAAAAAAAAGATGTGTGTGGCCTTCTGTAGGATTCTGAAAGTTGTTTTCTATATTTTTCCTAAAGAGCAGGCAGTGTTACCTTGCTGTACTTCAAGATGAAATATGTTAACCTGTTCAGCTTTGCTTGTGCAATATTTACAATGGATGACTACCTTAAAACAAAATCACATTGAAAGTTATCCTTTGCTGCCACCAGAAACAGATCCTGCTGTGTTTCAGCTATTTCCTTAAATAACTGCATCTTTCTTTTGCAGTCCTATTTCCAAATATTTATTTCCTGTTGTCTAAAATACTGTATTGCAGCTTTAAGTCTGGGTCAAGTTTATTTTTCTTCAGACCCATTTATGTCTCCTTAGCCAATTTCTTTGAAGTGGCCTTATCTGTACTAAATATGAATTTGTCCGCATCGCTGAGAGCTGGCAGTACATAGGTTTTGGAAGTTTTTACATTAAGGTTTTTAATGTGTCCTCATAACTCATTCTCCTTAATCTAGGGATTAACCTGCTTGCTGTTCACTACTTCAATATCTGTTTTGCTTGGTGATGAAAAAAAGCATAGGACTTCAGCTAGGATTTGCCCATCCAAAATGTACAAGAAAGCACATGTGTTATTTACAGTATGCTTTACTTGCAGGCAGCAGGTATACACATTAGTCGCACATACTATATAATTGTGTTATTAAGAAAATGAACAGAGTGCTGTGGGTTTAATTCAGCAAGAGTGAACCTCCAGAGCTGCTGATCAATGAAAATTCTATGGGGCCACTGGCTTCCTTACCTGCATTGCCAAGTCTTATGATATTTAGCATTTTTTCTTAAAGCCTCAGCTGCTAGAATAAAAATATTGCATGAGAATTTTCCTTTCTTTTCTTTTTAAACCATATTTGTATCCTTCAAGATTGCAGAGAGAACCATGAAAATATACAGTGAGTGAGCCTTAAGGATTCTACAATTCAAAAGGGAAAAATGTATGTTTGGAGTTTTTTAAGACAATCGGGAGGCCCGACTGATGTTTTTTGAATGCTTGGAGTTTGCATTACTCCCTATGGGTATGTCTACACTGCCACCCTAGTTCGAACTAGGGTGGCAGTGTAGATATACCCTATGGAATGTAAAAAGAGGTACTCTTTAGTTAGTCCTGTCCTAAGCCTCAGAAGTGTAGTCTTTGCCTCTGCAGAGATTTAGTGAGGGATTAGTGAGAGAGAAGATTTTGTGAGGGATTCATCTTGAATGAATCAAGACCTTCCAAAATGTCAACTGGGCAGACGGAGGGACAACATCCCTTAGATCAAAGGGCCAAAGACATACTTTATCCTCTCATACAGCTCCTGAAATTAAGGCTTGTGAACAAAGGTAGGAACCCAAAAAGACTTACCCCACATTGACTGGGGCCAGGGCCAGCTCGAGCTGGGATTTGCCCAGGCTGCCCTCCAGCTTCTCCCCAGGGCCAGCCCAGGAGTATGGGGTCATATGGTCTGTTGTTTCCTGGGGTTGGCATGGGGCAAGGAGGAGCCACTGGGCCACTGGCTGTCTTCTTCCCAACACTGTCCTAAGTGGCAGTGGGGCTATGTATGCCACCTTGTGACTTCTCCCCAGGCTCGTGGAGGCTACATGGTTTTCCAGCAGTTGCTCCCTGGGACAGACCAGGATGCTGGGGGTTGTGCAGCTGGCCAGAGGCTGCTCTGTGAGGCTGAGGCATCTGATGCACCACAGGGATTTGGAGCCACTTACCCAGTCCAATGGCTGGTAAAATGGTGAACCCCAGTCCCTGTGGTCACTCATGCTTACTGCCTCCAGTGGTCATAAAGTCTTTGACATGGTGTCTTACCAGAGACTCCTCGAGAAATTAAGCAATAAAGGGGAAAGAGTCTGCTGTGCACCAGTAACTGATTTAAGGAAGCAAAGGTTAGGAATAAATAGTTTTCACAGTGGAGAGAGATAAATAGCAGGTTCCCTAGTGATCTATATTGGGACCAGTTTTCTTCAGCATATTCATAAATGAGCTGGAATATGAGGTGAATAATGAAGTGATAAAGTTTGCAGACAATACAGAATTGCTCAAGATAGTTAAGGAAAAGGCTGACTGCAAAGACTTACAAAGGGAGCTCACTGACAAAAAGGCAGATGAAATTCAATGGCGATAAATGCAAAATAATGCATAAAATAACTCAATTATGCATACAAAATAACGGGGTCTGAGTTAACTATTACCGCTTGTGCAAGAGATCTTGAACTCATTGTAGAATTCATGTTCTCTAAAAACATGCTCAGTGTTCTGGTATAGTCAGAAAAGCTAACGGAATTAGCATGAGAAAAGGGAGAGATAAAATAGAAAATATAATTCTACTATGTAAGTCCATGGTCCTCCACACAGTGAATAATACATGCAGTTCTGTTTACCCCTTCTCAAAAAAAGATATTTTAAATTGGGTAAGGGTCAGAAAAGGCAGCAAAAAATGATTAAGGACATTGTACAGCTTTCATGAGATGGGAAATTAAAAGGACTGGGAATGTTCAGCTTAAAAAGAGACAACTAAGTGGGACATGATAGAAGTTTATAAAAGCATGAATGGTTTGAAGAAGTAGGGAAGTTATTTACCTCTTCAAGTAACACAAGAACCCAATGAAAATCATAGGCAGAAAGTTTAAAATAAACGAAGAAAGTACTTCTTTCCACAACTTACAGTCAACCTGTAGAACTTTTTACCAGGGGATGTTGTACAGGCCAAAAGTATAACTGAGTTCAAAAGAAGAATTAGGTAAACTCATGGGCTATGTCTACACTGAAGGCTTCTTGCGCAAGAACATCTTGCACAAGGGTTCTTGTGCAAGAAGTCTTGCGCAAGAAAACATCCACACTGCCATGTGTGCGCTGTGCTTTTGCGCAAGAGCGCCCATGGCAGTGTGGACGCTCTGCAGATTCTTGCACAAGAACGGCTGTACTTATGCAAGAAGCCGTGAGTGTAGACATAGCCATGAAGGACAGCTCCACCACCTATTAGCCAAGAGGATCAGGTATGGACTCCAAGCTCTGGGTATCTCTAAATCTCCAACAACCAGAAGCTAATCCCGGATGACAGGGAATTGATCACTCAAATTTTCTGTTCTGTTCATTCCTTCTGAAACACCTGAGATTGCACAGTGTCAGAAGGCAGAATACAGTGCTAATTGGACCATTGATCTGCCCCAGTGTGGCTGTTGTTATATTCTCACAAGGTTGCATCATCTCTTGGTTTCACACTACTGTATATTACTGTTTAGTTTTTAAGGTCTCAGTCATTTTAATATTACAAATTAAATATGTGCAGTTCCCAGCTACAGTAAGATATTTTTTCATTCCATGCCAAGAGTCCTGCATGATTGTGATATCAGAGGCAATTTAAACACTATCATTACTCTACTGCTAATTTGCATCTATCAATTTCACTGGCTATATAAGGGAGACTGCTCATCTGGTGGATGATTTGACCAATCTGCCGGAGTTCTTCAAAACGACCCTGACAACTCAACCAGTATATACCACAACTCCACAAACAGCCCTACTTGGCAGCAAACTCCTGTCATTCATCACCTACACAAATCATTGCAAATCTTCCAGCACAACCCCCACCCAAATTAACATAACTATCCATACAACCCCATCAGCATACAGTGTTTGCAAACACAGATAGCCTTTCACTGCAGCACACAACTCTCATTCACAACCCACACAAATCTACAAATTTGCCAGCAAAACACAACCCCCACACAAAACAACATAACCACCCACAGAACAACAAAATAATCCTACCACACACAATAATTCCAATCATCACTCTGAAGCCTAGAATGTCTGTATCAGCGTGAATGGATGGAAAGCTACAAGCATGGTTGAGAGCTCGCTTTGTCCAGACTATCAGCAGGTTCAATCATAACTGGCATTCGCGGTCTGTTACCATCCAATTTTTAAGTTCTCACCCAATTCTAGCTTTTTTACACACATGACTTTGTGAATTACACCTGTGTAATAGCATGGGCTTTCAGCTACTAGTCAAGTATTAAAGTGCTGGAGATCTCATCCTACTTTCTCCCCTGATAGCTTTTCAACTTGTTTCTAAGAAATAATTTTTGGTTTACTTACAGGGAAAATAGGCTTTGTGTGAAAATAAATGTTTATTCTTCTTTGACTTGGAAGCACAAATAAATATTTCCTGCATTAGGTCTTGCACTGCATGTATGTTTTGACATCCTTTTTGTTCTATTTGCTATTTTCTTAACATTCTGTTTTCTTTTTATGCTGTTTCTCTTCTTTATTTTGGAAATTTGTCAATATTTTTTAAAAGCTCCAGTCCTGCATAAATTTAGGTTAATGGGAGTTTTGCCATTGACTTTCAGTGGGCACAGAATCAGATCTTTAGGGTTCCTGCTCTAATGTGATTCTAATTGTGTTGCACTTTTGTCCTTTTTTTCTGCTTTCCCTTGCAACATTAAACTTAATTTGTTAATTACCCAACATTTGCAAATTACAAGGCAAATCTGGAACTCATTTTCTTTCTTTTGCTTATTGCTTTGTGTCCTCTCTGTTAAACAGATGGGGTGATCAGAATCTGATTAGTTTTTATAAGATTTAGTAAACTTTATATACCCCTTTATGTACTCTTCAGTGTTGTGTACAGAAAACACCCTTAAAATTTTGTCAGTTTGCTTTGACAATTAAATTGTTTACCTTATTATGGTCCTGATTCAGCAAGGTATTTAAGTATACACCTAACTGCAGACTTATCCATAGTAGCCATTGAAATCAGTGATACTAATCAAGCTGAATGTTTAGTATGTATTTAAATACTTTGGTGATTGGGTGGAGGGCGATTTTCAATATACCTTATTACAGGCCTATTTAAATGTATGGAATATTGCAAATATTGAGGGAATGTCATTTATCTAATGCAAAATTAGCAAGTTTCTGAAATTGTATACCATATATTGAAGATGATCATCAAAATATAGGAATCAGTCTCATGAAATGTTCTGACTGCATTTATCTTGCACTAAAGTTGCCTGCAAATCAATCCTATGATTAATTGCATGGAAAAAGTGATTAGAAAAAAATATCCAAAATTCTACATTTAAAAAAATTCTTTATGAAAGCTGACATGTTTGCAGAACTTCCTCAGGTTACCTCCATATTCACTGAATTCATGGCCAAGGCTAAGTTTAGTCATGGTTGTTTTACTAAAAGTCATGGACATGTTATCAGCAGTAAATAAAATTTCATGGCCACTCCTTGACTTTTTCTACATACTGTAGAGCGGCTGTGGGTTCTGGAGAGATGGCTCAGGGTGTGCTGCAGATGATCATTAATATATCTGAGAATATTTGTCTTTTTGGCAACTGTATCGTGATTATTATTGGTTTATTTTGTGATTAGTGTGATCAAATTCTCCAATATTATAGCTATTGTCCTGATATTAGGGGCTTTGCCTTATACAGGCAAATAATATCCAGCCCCCACTGTCCTGATTTTTCATACTTGCTACGTCTCCACTGGCCCCTTTTTCGAAAGGGGCATGCTAATTTTAAACTTCGGAATAGGGAAATCCGCGGGGGATATTTAAATATCCCCCGCGGGATTTAAATAAAGATGTCCGCCGCTTTTTTCCGTCTAGACTGGCCCGATCCTCCAGAATAAAGCCCTATTCCGGAGGATCTCTTATTCCTACTTCAAAGTACCCCCCGCGGATTTCCCTATTCCGAAGTTTAAAATTAGCATGCCCCTTTCGAAAAAGGGGCCAGTGGAGACGTATCAATGATGTCTGATCACCCTATTTGTGAACCACTTTGAGCGCCAAATCCTTTTCAGCAGTACTACCACTAAGCCACTTATTTTGAAGTGGTAAATTTGATTTGGTCTTTCTAGGTGAAGTACTTTGCACCTGTCTCTATTGAATGTCACCTAGTTGAATTCAGACCAATTCTCTAATGTGTCAAGGTTAAATTCTAGTCCTGTCTTTCAAAGTGCTTGCAACATCCCCCAGTTTGGTGTCATCTACACATTTTACAAGCCTACTCTCCACTCCCTTATCCTAGTAACTACTGAAAATATTGAATAGTACTGGATTGACCCCTTAAGAACCGCATTAGATATACCCTCTCAGTTTGACAGCGAAGTCTTTGTTCAGTACTCTTTGATTATGGTCTTTCAATAATTTGTGCACCCGTGTCATGGTGATTTAATCTAGACTGTATTTCCCTAGTTTGCTGATGTGGAACTGTGTCATAAGTCTAACTAAAATCAAGATGTATCATGTCTACTGATTCCTTCAATCCACTAAGCCAGCAAAATAATATAATGGCTCAAGATGTAATTCTTCAGGGCATCATACCTTCATTCAAATCCCTTCAAATCTTAGTAGTCTTTAAGTTTACATTATGAAATTTCAAATTTAAGTAACCACAAATTTGCAGTGCTCCAGGCATCTTCAATCTTTAATAACAGTTTCTTATAATGGTCACTGGGTGGAGGGGAGGAGAAAGAGAGAGAGTTGTATTATATTTTTTTCTGGCAAATTACTCATGTTGACAAACTTACTAAAAGGGTAACTGAAAGGGTGAAAGTCTGAAAATTTATAAGATTCTCATATGCACAACTATACCTGTAATAAAAGGATTTGCAGACAGATGCACACAGAAAAGTCACAGACTCAAAATTAGAAGCTGGATTGAGCTTGGCTAACTATACTTGTTCCTGCACTCTGTCCAAATAAACTCTGATTCTTTCCTTTCACCCTGCCCCAAATTTTTATAGATGCAAAATAAACTCCACGTCCCAAACTTTTGTTTTCCCTTTTTTGTTCCCCATTTTTTTTCTTCCCTATGTCTCTGGATCCTCCTAGAATTCTTATTTAAAATTCATCACCACACTTTGAATAAAGCCATGTCTTGGTTATATCATCATTTCCAGTTCCCTTCTTTGCAGGTTTCATTTGTATTCTGAACAGGCACCAACCAACTCCTGAATTTGCCATTAAAATAAGGATTAAGTGTTGATTTGGCATGCTTATCATATGCTGGCTACCGTTATGCAAGGGGAACCAGCTGGGCACTGGAATGAAACTCTCTTAATGGCTGTTCCCTTGGACTTTCTTAAAAAAAATAAAACAGCAACCCAATACAGCTGTTTACAGCACAATTTTGAAAAAGAGATTGTCCCTCCTTCTGAGAATAAGGCCTCCCTCCCTGAAACTGCTGGACTGTAGCTTATTTTGGTACAACATTACTAAAGACCCAGAGCAATTTAAAAGTTGCCACCATTAGCACACTAAACACTCACTAAAAACCTCATTGTTATAAGACTGTCATTAGCTTGGCTCAGGTTCACATTTAGTCTCGTTTATAAAAATCCTCTATCTAATTGACAATAACCTTGTCTTAAAGAAACCCAGCTTTATTAGGGAAGAGCACTCTCATTTTTTTGCTAGAGTAAGCTTTCCAACACTTAAAGCTGTCTTTTTTGTGTGTGCCTCTGAGCTACAGCATGTAAAAGTCAGTCCCACTAAGTTATAATTATAAGTGTAGGATAATTCTAATGATGTCTTACAACTGATGAAATCTGCTTCAACTCTGTCTACCACCTGATTACCATGGAAACCATTGCTGGCCAACAGAGTAATTCTGATCAAAAAGAATTATTATTAATCTTTCCTGTCTACAGTGGATGGGGATTTAGAAAGCTTTTGTTAAAGTTTCTGGTAGAGGCTGAAAGGGGCAGGAAGGGTAAATATTAATTCTTAACATGCTGAAGAGCAAGAATGGCTTATTCTCAGTGGAATAAAACTGGCTTTTACAAAATCAGATATTAGCAGATTACAGGATCAGTCTTCCACCACCTAGGGATTGGAGATATACAGGGGTGGTTTGTCCATGGAAAAATGCAACAAGAAAAGCTGACATAACAAAATTATCTGTCTATTTCAAGGACAGCTGAATTTCAGTTGAAACGTTAATGATGCAAGGAGAACAGGAAGATAAAAACGTAATAAACAGACTTGTTTTCAAGGAGACAAATGATAACATCATACTGTGGTTATTTTGTGTTCAAGTGTCTAGGAAATTTACTTAGAGGTACCCTTCTGCTCTGTTTATATATAGGAACAACAATTTTGTCCATAATGAAGTCTGAAATATAAACAGTTTGCAGAAATTTGCCTTAAAGAAGATTGTAGAAACCTCAAGCATACTGATCCTAAAACACACAAACAAACACAGAGAAACTTATTCTACCTCTAACTATTAAAGAGATCACAGGTTAGTCAAATAGGCCAAAGTTTTCTATAGTACCATCAAAATAAGTTGGCAATGAGTTTTAGAATTCTGGAGACTTCCCAGTTTCTCACTAATTTCTGTACTCCCTAATCCAAATTATGTACTTGTTGTTGTTATATTCACATTGTGTTACAGGTTGGACCTGTCTAGACTGGCACCCTCAGGATCTGACCAGTGTAGCACCAGAGAATTTGCCAAACAATGGGAGGTCAATATTATCTAGTAACATTACCAATACGTCCACGGCTTACTGGTCTCTTAGAAGAATGTAGGGGCGTATTAGAGCTAAATAACAGCACAGATTATTAAGAACCAGGACTGGTGGCTATAAACAAATGCTATGGGACCATGGGACATTTGGCCACACCCATGATAAGTGGACATTTAGCTAACTAAAATCAGTTAACAGGAGACTGCTGGTGGGACATTCTGTGTCAGAGACCTTTGATTTGGAACTAAATCTGTTGACTGTCAGGACTTAGTGCAAAGCATGTTGGAATGGGGGAAATGGTTGAGGATTGGTTTTACAGGGATTTTTATACTTTATGATTATTTTTATTACTTTTGACTACGTGAATAATGCTAAGCTTCCAGATTTTTATATAAATACAAAAATGAAGAAAATCTCTTGTTCTAGTTTACATATCTGCATGGAAACAATAAGCACTAATACGTTGGAAGCTCAAGGCATTGAGAGACTCTGAAATTCAATGTACAGTTTTATAAAATCACACTGTCCCCTAATTAAGAGGAAAAAGTCCTTCTTTGTTGGTAGTTCTCTCTCTCAGTGGCCAATGAAGAAGCAATATTGGTGCCAGACAAAGAATTAGCTGTTTTATTGCTTTGGCCACAATGAAGAGAGAGGGTGAAGAACATAGTGAAAGTTTGATTTAGGCTAGAGTTCAGCATCTGTGACTGGTTTGGCTCAGTGTCTAACTATGAGGATAAGACAAGGAAAAACCAAGCTACTGAAAATCTTCTAATATTATTTCTTGGCAGTCATGGTGTCCGCAAATGTCAGTTAATGCATTTTTCTTTTCATATATGTATAGTCAGCACCAATTGCTTGGCTTCTGTCTGACTCAGAGGGACAAGCTCAGACCTTGGCATGTCTCCATTCCTATATATTTTGGCTCAGGTAGCTGTACACACTTAAGATAACGAAATTATCTTTATTAATCAGCAGTGGAAGACCAACAACAAACTTTGTTATGGGAATCTACAACTGTAAAAAGAGGTTTTACCTTTTTGTACCTTTTAATGGCAAAGTTCAAAATATGAGGCGATTCTATTATATTTAATAGATATGGGGATTTAAAAGTATGAGCAGACTAAAGAATAAGAATCCAAAGGATTTGTAGAGAAATCTTGGATCTTTTGTCATTAACTTCAGAATTTTGACCCCTGCCTTTTGTGCTGTCCTCACACCCACATCTACATGTATGTATAGATTCACTATTCTAGGCAAACATACTATAATGAAATAAATAAAGTTATTATTTAAATACTTGTTTCTGATTCTTTTAGTGGAGATAATTGGGTGTCTTACTGTTGGCTTGGAAATATTTGAATTGGGGGTTTCCCTTAGATGAGCTATGACATTCCTTCTGTCTACCACAGGCATGACTAGAGGCAAACACAAATTAACTGCTCTACACCAGAGACTTAGTTTTGCTGCTTCTGAACGTGTGGTTTTCAGTGTACGGATAATTCTACTGAGACTAAACAAAGTACTGGCTGTTGAGAATATGGTCATGCATAATCTTTTACTACTGTTTTTTACATAAGGAATATAATTTATTTCACATAAAGTTCTACGTGGAAAAGAAAAAGAAGAATTTGAGATTAATTGTGGATAGCCCCTTACATGATATTTCCCCCATTAACCAGGTTTTAGTCTGGACATCTAGGCTACGTCTAGACTTGCCACAAATTCCGGAAAAGGAAAGTAGGAATAAGAGATCCTCCGGAAAAGGGCTTTATTCCGGAGGATCGTGCCAGTCTAGATGCTTTTTTTCCGGCTTTTCCCCAAGCCGGAAAAAAAGCGGCGGACATGTTTATTTAAATCTGCGGGAGATATTTAAATCCCCCGCGGATTTCCCTATGCTGACTTACCTGATTTGCATCCCTTTTCCGGAATTTGTGGCCAGTCTAGACATAGCCTTACAGTGTTTTTGAGAGTCCTTTATGATAGAGATATTTTTATTGAGAAGAGGATGTTAGGATTTAATTTGCATAATTAGTATGGCACAGAAACTTTATTTCTCTCATTAGAAAAACAAATGTACAAAATTACAAAATATGAACATATAGAGGTTAGGGGAGTTTTCCTAGCCACTAACCAGATATTGTAAACACACATAAAGTGAAACTCCATGAGATGCAAATCCTATCCCCCTGATTCACACTTGGCCAAATATAACTCCATTTGGCCTGATTCTGATTTCACTAATACAGACTTAACACTAGTGAAATAACTCCATTGATTTCATAGTCTGATCAACTGAGTTCAAAGAATTTAACTGTTCTTCTTACAAAACTGAAGTCAGTAGATCTACTCATGATCCTGATTCTGGAAAGGATATATACTTAACTTTAAGCATGTGTTTAAATGTTTTCCTGGATAGAAATGGTTTCTTGTCCTGTCTGAGGAAGGAAAGCAGCATGTATTCTGAGAACCAGAGCTTATACTATTACTCAACATTTAAGTTCCAAACCAAGAGTAGGGGAAATAATTTATACTTTTCAAGTTTTCCATACTTGAAATAACATGTTTATATCTCTACCATTTATGCCTATGCACGTGGTCTATTTTCTATAGCTGACAAAATTTGTGAAATTTTAATGTTGGAGTATGGAGAAATTACAGAGAGAGAGAAAGATTTTTTTAAAGTCTGCAGATGTTGTATTTATAGGACGAAGCAACAGACTGGCAATCAGGAAGTAATATAATTGAGTAGGAAACCCATTTCCAGGTGCATTTCCTACTTAAGACATACTGTTTGTTTTAAAAAAACAAAAGAACACATTTAAAGTCAGTATTAACAGAGGCAGTCTAATTTGAGAGATCACAGATGTTATAAACTTACTTATGGTGCAGATACCGAGGCCTAATTGTAATGCATGTCACATGAATATTCTGCATTTCTCCAAACTTTCTTTTATTCAATACACAAATATTAGTTTTACTAAAGAGGCACTGAAGGAAAAAGAATCACAGATGGGTTCTCAACTATAAAGATTTATCAGTTCTATGCTAAATAACATTGGGAGAAGAAGTGTGTTGGGGAAGTTATATTATATATAGAGACTAGAAAAAAGAAATGATACTAATTTAGAATGCACACACATAACAGTTAATAATGGGACACTGTCCAAATAGCCAAGCTTGTGGTTTGACCTATTGTGCCGTATCTCCAGCATTATTTAAACTCATCAGAAAAATTTGTAAGGGCTAAAACGGGGCATTGACACCAGACCTAACTGAGGCGGTACATAACACGCTGTTCAAGAATGGATCAGAGACCAGATTGTGACACAGAAAATTACAGTCTTGTCCTTGGTTCTTCCCCTTGTTTCAGTGAGAAGTAAGCTGTGCTAGACCTAATTCTGCTGCAAATTACTTCTTCTTATGTACTACCAAAACTGTACTAGCCAAAACAAAGTGTTTTTGGAATAAAAGCTCTTGTTATGCCCCCATCCATGGACTCCCCCACTAACTATCTGGAAGTGGGATGTAGCAGCTCCATGAGGGAAAGCCCATGGCAGGACCTAAGGGTACATTGTACTCCCTTTATTGCAATAAGGAGCTATGTACAGCAGGTGACATTCTCATATTTAAAACTTTATTACTTAAAAATTCCCCCCATATCTTTATTTTTGGTGCTAAAGATCTTTAGACCTGGCCAAGCTACATTCAGTGCAGAATTTTATAAAAGGAGGCGGATGGTGAAAGTGGTTTAGGAAAATAGGAAATGCCATGCTACGTCAGAGCTGGAGCCATTTAGTCTAATAGCTTTCACTTACTGCGGTCACAACTGGCTGCTTCAGAGATTGATGGAAGAAACCCTGTAGTGTAGGCAGTTATGGGATAATCTGTCCCCATGGCAATTTCCTCCTAACTTCCCAATAGTTAGAGGTTACCCAATGCCCTGAAATATGAAGATTTACATCCTTTCCTCAAAATGTATTTTAATATTTACTGTTTTAATTCTGGATATTCTTTATATCTGTGTAAATGATTCCTCTCTAAGCCACTTTTGTTCATAATTCCTGAAGAGAGGCCCTATCCCAGCTCCAACATACACCTGCACCAAGGGGAGTAAGTTGTCAGTGTGATGCTGGATACTAAGTGAGCCACAGATACCCTTTTCCCAGGGAATAGCCATCTGGAAGAGACAGAAGACAAAAAAATAAATAAACAAAAGACGAGGCTCCTTGGTTATCTTGGTTATCTACTTCAGTCATTGTACCCTAGAATATTTAGTTAATGCATTAGCTGTACTGTGGAGAGAGTATAATTGATGTGGCCATCACTGTACTGTTAAATAGACCATATTCATCTATCTGTTCCATGAATGACATGAGGGAAATATTACCAGTGGGAAACACGGTGGTGTAGCAAAACATAAGCATGTATATTTAAAGAGTTGCTCACATAGTGACACTTTTGTGTCACATCTTCGGCCTTCCTTTTGTCTTAACGAATTTCATTTTGACTAATATGATATGAAAGGTACTTGGCTGTACATGATCTGAGGGCTTCATCATATTAGTGAAAATGAAATAAGCTAATCTCATGAAAGTTGCTAATAAGTCTTAAAGTATTATCAATGGTTTAGCATATTATTGACTTTCATATGGTAGTAGGGAAAGGGGAGTTGGCTAATATGATAAGAAAGCAATTAATATAATGCAAAAGTAAGTAATATGATAAGACCTTTGTACTATATTACTAGCTTTGATAAAGCCACTAGCAGTCTCATTCAGTAGCTTATTCAATGTATCTATGATAGTTCAATGAGGTCCACCATGGAAGCAATTAGATATATATCACTTCTGTACTGCCTAATCCAAATGTCTCAGACCCTTACAAGTATTACAAATAGAAAAGGGTGGGAAACACTTTTTTCCTGTTGTGAAAATTTCCATGAGTTTAGATTTTTTTTCCATCCTTATTGAGACGAACCTTAGACCATTACATTTTTCTCATGAAAAAGAGAAATACAACCTAGAATATCCAATAGCTCAGGTTAAGCAGAACAGGTATATGAACTTGGATCTCCCTCATCCCAGGTGAATTTCCAAAGCACTCAGCTGCTGACTAATCTGGGGCTGTTGGTGTGCACCTGTTCACTGTCTCTCTTGTTTAGAACTTATAAGAACTTATATCAAGGACCTAAGATGGATAAGTGGATGAAAGAAAGAAAGAAAGAAAGAAAGAAAGAAAGAAAGAAAGAAAGAAAGAAAGAAAGAAAGAAAGAAAGAAAGAAAAGTCCTTCCTGACAAAAATGCCATTAAATCCAGTGTGCTGTTGGAGTCCCAGAGTAAGTCTAAACTACGTTTCATTTTCAAAAGAGGATATGCAAATTCCGTGGGAATTTGTATATCTTCTTCTGATCTCAAAAGTGAAAGTTATCTGGACACGTGTTTTTTTGGGGAAAAAAGCCCTTTTTTGAAAAAAAAACGCATAAACCTGATTTTTTAAGGAAGAGCAGTTTTTTCGAAAAAGGGTTTTTTTAAAAAAAAAAAATACGCATCCAGACTACTTTCACTTTCAAAAGACCCTCTTGCACATATATATAATTTGCATATCCTCTTTCAAAAATAGAACATGGTCTAGACATAGCCCCATAGAATGCTGTTGCTCTGCCTCCAGTGCCTGACTTATCTTAGCGGGTAGCTGCAAAGCAGGCAGCAGCTCTGGGACTCCAGCAGCAGGTAAGGAGAAACAGCAGACTGTAGCTGTAAGGAGAGCAGGAGCTCAACCATCAGCCAGACACCCTGCTGCTTCCTCCCTGCCCATGCCGCATGGACACAGCCACTGCCAAGAGGAGCTTCTGCTTTCTCCTATTAGGCATCCCTGCCAAAGGCACCCCAAGAAATAAGGGGTGGTCACACAAACCTTTCATGTGTGTGTGTTTAATGTGCCCCTCCAAAGTATTCCAATTCAAATAGTGTAAGTATTGATAGGTACTGGATATTGTTGCAAGGGGATGTGGATTGCAACTGCTTTAAACACTAAGGAGAGGGGATCACCACATAGGAGTGCAAAGGGTTTGTTTATTCAATTAAAACTGGGAAGAGAGGGGAATCTCACTCATACACTCAATCACACTTACAGTGCCAGGCAGGATGATAAGGCGAGCAGAAGGCAGTTCATATTGTTTGATCTTCCCAAGTTGACTCCTAAGCTGGTCCACTGGCCAGGCGATCCGAGCAGAGAGCATTCCGGGAGGCTCCACTTGATGGTCAACCCACCGTGTCTCTGTCCCTCTCTCCTTTTAGGATCAGCCACATGCAGCCTCTGAGTCTCTGGGCCTCTTGGGGCCGTGTGCACTCCCTGCTGGGGGCCATGTGCATTGTTGTTTACTCCTGCTGTTTACCTCAGACATTCTTCTGCACTCACTCAGGGAAGGGATAAGGGGTTAACAGACAACACTCCAAAAGTTTAGGGAACCAAATATCATCATTAACAGGTGAGAAAGAACAACCATCATTTTAACTCTCCCCTTGCTCCTCCTTTGCCTCCAACATATAGGTTTTGAATAAGCAGATGTACCTGAATGCTTTCTTGAGCCTACCTTCCCACCATTAAAGATTACTAGATCTCTCGTTAGTGTTTATATTTCTTTATGCTAGCCTAGTTATCAATCACTGACTATTTTAGGAATCCGTAGAAAAATGAAAGAAAAAAAGGTTTAAAACAGAATTAGATGTTTACTGAAATTGCTTAATGCAGTGGCATATTGCACAGACAAGCCACATGCTAGGGTCTTACTGGCCTCTCACTTGATACATTCACCTGAATGGACCAACACTAGGAATGAACTAGAGCTATGTGAAGTAGAACATTGGCCATGTCCATCCCAAGTTTCACTTCAGAGATTAATTTGACTAATTTTATTTTAACTATTTTCAAACAAAGGCATGTTTTTATTGTGTGGTAAAAACATTGTTATTTGTTTAACATTCAGAGCAACAGGAATGGTTAGGAACATGAGGAAACTCTCATATTAAGAGAGATTTAAAGATTATTTTTAGAAAGGAGATGATTAAGAGAGGACCTGATAAAAGCATTTAAAAATAATAGAATAGAGAAGGTAAATTGAAAACTTCAGAACTCTCTTCTTATACATGACTGAATGGAGGAAAAGAGCTGTCATATGATTTTAATTACCACTTTTTCAAACTAGTTGCCAAAATCAAATTGTTAAATACACATTTGCTTTCTGACTGGAAACATGGAATTAAAACTTCAACCAGCCCACCAAGTGAGATGAAGCTTCCCTTTCAGCAGTAAATTTGGCATTTAATGAACCTTAAGATTAAGGCATTGGTTTGTGTATATTAAGTCTATTTTAATTACATTACCTTAAATATTTTCTTTGGATTGTTCTTTTGTGATGCTCATTTTCAATCCTCTAGGTTTTTTTTTTTTTCTAAACAGTCTTGAGCTTGTAATTGTCTCAGGTGGAAAAGAAAACAGCGAAGAGGTTGAGCATCCCTGAAATACCAAGGAATCCAGGAGAGGCTTAATGGATTTCCACACCTCATTTCTAAAAGGCTGTTACTAGTTCTAATTCCTTCTCTGGCAAAGTACATTTCAGTGATGCATAAATTCAGGGATATAAAGGTTATGAATGTAGCACTTTGCTTTCCTGTTTATTCCTCCAGGGTCATGAAAGCTCATCCAAAGTTACTAGTGTCTTTTTAATCTTTTTGACAAAAACTATAGTGAAATGCAGTATACGGCAAGAATGAACTGCTCTGTCTATCAGTAACAAACGCATTCTGTAACATTTATTACTTTTTAAAATTCTGATAGATATTGTACTGCAGGTGGAGGCTCTTGGATAATCAGAATGCATGGCTTCTGTCATACTGACTATGAGGAAGGGGTGAAACTAATCTAAATTGACTCCTTCCTCTGGGTCTTCCAGCCCTTCTTGTCTTTCCATGCGTGTCTTCTACATTATATGCTTTCCTGGACAGATATTCTCATGATATCTGTGTCTTGAGCACCTGGCAAAAAGAAAATACATAAAAACTACTATTATTATTCAACAAAATGGCTGTTACCACTGAATAAAGAAGCTGTCTTTTTCACAGGATCCTACCAAAGCATTTCCTTTTCTGGGCCAATATCACATCTTCATCTTAACTTCTACAAAGCTATTGAAACTGATTTAAAAAAAAATATTTCTCTGTTCCACCTCTCCCATGTTAAAAAGCTGCATTCTTCTTAATTAATAATTTTTCCTCTCTCCCTTCTTCCAGCTCAATACTAAAATCCCCACTTTCTCCTCCTCCTTCATAGGAATACAATTTCCTTCCAGTCCTTCGGTACCTTGATTTGTGTTCAGAAGCTTCAGGGGGTAGCTGAGTTAGTCTGTACAGGATAAACTTTAAAAACAGTAAATGGTCTGGTAGCACTCTATAGGCTAACAAAACATGTAGATGGTATCGTGAGCTTTCATGGGTATAGCCCACTTCTTCAGATGATGGGAGTTTTGAATTTAGGATGTGCACGCCCAAAATAAATAGGGCAGAAGAGAGAGGGAGGGAAGGAAAAAAGAAAGGGAGTGGAAAATAAGGAGCAAAGGGTATGAAAACAACTGAGGGTATGTCTACACTACAGTGCTATTTCGAATTAACTTAATTCAAAATAGTTCATTCAAATTAAGCTAATTCAAAATAACGCATCTACACACAAAAACTATTTTGAAATAGCATTTTGCTATTTCAAAATAGCACGTCCACACAGAGTGGACCCTGAACTGAAGTTAAGGCTGGCCGGAACCAGTGCCAGCAGGGCATTAGGTTAGGACTTAGTGTGTGGGGCTGCTGCCTGAGGCTAACTGATCTCCGTGCTTAAAGGGACCCTATCCCCACCCCGGACATACAGTTCTCAGGGTTCCCCACTTGCTTGTCTACCTCAGTGAGGGACAGCAAAGCAATCCTGTCTTGGAGTGCCCTGAGTGCCCACACTCGGGACACCACAGCACTCGGCCACATGGAGTCAGAGCTGCCCCTGGGCATGCTGGTGCGTCTTGTGGGGTCGTTGACATCAGCCTGGCTGCACTTACTGCAGGCTGCCTTCTGGGGGGGTCCATCGGGGATCTGTCAGGATCTAGGAAGCCCTGAGGGAGAACATCCACCCCGAGGAGCCCTCAGAGCCACCCCGGTCCTCCCCACTGGGGACTCATGCCCCATTCCTCACTGACGTCCTTCCACCTTACCCCCCCTTATTTCTCCTTACCCCCCCCCCCTTCCTGATGTCAAATAAAAGTCACATATGTTCAAAAATAGAAACTGGGTTTATTGAACAGAACTGGGGCGGGGGAGAGGGGAAGAGAGAGGGTAGGAAAGGGGAGGGGGAATCCTGGGAGGAGGGAGCGGGTTGCGGGAAGCAAGGGTAAAAAGGGGGAGGGGAAGCTCAGGGCTCAGGGTTGGGGGTCTTGCCAGACCAACTTGACTTTCATGCAAACCTGCTCCTGGGTTCGCATGTGGCCTTTGGTGGCCAGGCTGGCAGCTATCCTGCCATAGATGGCCGCATTCCTCCGTCTAGTGAAGAGATCATGGACATTGAGGGCATCCCCCTCAAACTTGAATAAGGTGCATGATCTCCACCCTGGACCAGGAAGGCACTCACCTTCTCCAACCTCTGTCAGGCTCCTGGGAGCTGGCAGACTGCTCCTAGGGAGTGGTGGAGGGCTGGCTGCCAGTGGCTTGCTGGCTCATATTTTGGGGCCACTGGGTCAGGGGCCTCGGTGGCCACTGCTGGCTCTCGGCTGGCAGGCTTGGAGCTGGCACTGCCACTGTGGCCAGGGTCTACCCCTTTAAAATCTCTGGGCCTGGGGCAGAGGAGAGTAAGTTTTCCTGGTTGTGCCCAGAGTGGTCACCAGGATTCCCTGGGAAGGGCTGGAGGCCCCCTTTTTCAAATTAAGTGTCTACATAGCACTTAATTCAAAATAGCTATTTCAAATTTGGCATTACGCCTCGTAGACTGAGGTTTACCAAGTTCGAATTAAGGGCTCCGCTATTTTGAATTAAATTCAAAATAGTGGTTTGCATGTATAGATGCTATTAAAGTTAATTTGAAATGATGGCTGTTATTTTGAATTAACTTGGAAGTGTACACATATCCAAAGGGAAAAATAAGTAGGCAGAACTGGTAATCTATAAGCACCTGAAGATTGGATAGTTAAAAATAAGTAGATAAGGATCAAAGGATACCAATTAGA
Organism: Pelodiscus sinensis; assembly: GCF_049634645.1. NCBI lineage: Eukaryota > Metazoa > Chordata > Testudines > Trionychidae > Pelodiscus > Pelodiscus sinensis. The sequence continues at coordinate 274,314,534 of NC_134711.1, forward strand.
TAGGAAGGATACTAACAGAAGAATCTACACAGACAAAGAGCTGTTGGCACCTTCATTGAATGTTAGGCTGATAATGTCCCAGTCATCTATCATCTCAATTGAGAAGGTTTTCAGTGGAGGAATTGAATTTGTGGATGAATTGTAATTCCAACGCCGCTTTGTGTATTTGGCTTGTAGAATTGGCTTGTGACAAGATAGCCACCTGGAGATCTTTTAAAGAGTGATTAGGTAGATTGAAGTGTTCTCCAACAGGTTTGTGTATGTTCCCTTTATGGATATCTGATTTGTGTCCATTGATTCTTTCCTGGAGGGACTGTCCAGTTTGTCCAATATATATAGCAGTGGGTCATTGCTGGCATTTGATGGCATAGATCGAATTACTAGATGTGCAGTTGAATAATCCTCTGATTTGGTAGCTTATGTTTTTGGCTCCAGTGATGAATTCACTTCTATAGATATGTGGGCAGAGCTGGCACCACGGCTAATTTCAGGGCTGGGTTCCTGGATGCTTATGATGTGCTGTTTACCTCCTCCTTGTTTGTAATCTATCCTGTTCATGATGACTATAGTGCCTCCTTTGTCGGCCTCTTTGTTATGAGGTTAGGATTGTTTTTGAGGCTGCGTTCTGCATGACTGAGGTTATGTGTTATATATTGTTTGCTGATAATGTCAGTTTAAGTACGTTTATGGAAGCAGTCGATGTAGAAATGAAGACTTTTGTTACTACCATTAGTGGGGAGCCACATAGAAGCTTTGCTTTTGTGGGATTGGCAGGGGGGAGCAGTAAGGTCAATGTGTTGTACGTCAGTGTGTTGGAAGTATTCCTTCAGGTGGAGGCGGCAAAAATAGGATTCCATATCCCAACAGAACTGAATCATATTTCTGGGGGTGGTGGGACAGGAGAGTCCACGGGCTAGGACAGATTCCTCTGCTGGGCTAAGAGAATGGTTAGCTAGGTTGATGATGTTGTTGGATGGGTTGAAATTATCGGGAATGAGAGATCCTGAGGCATGTAGTAGTTTGGATAGTTTATTGCCCATTTTCTTCTGAAGGGAGATGAAGTGATTCTTGTAGGTGGTTTGTTGAATTGTAGTAAAGTCTATAAAAGATGTATGTGGAGGCTTGGTTTTTTATGGTTTGTTGATTAGTTTTTATAGTTTCTAATGTTGAGAACTCCTCCTTGATTTTTTGTTTCTGTTTGTCGTATAGAATGCTGATAAGGTGGTTCCTTAGGTGTTTTGTTTTTTTTGCAAGAGTGTGGCATAATCACTGGCTGTAATCTGTGGGATATGTAGATTGTAGTGGGTTTTTCAACCTTAGGCCCTTGATTTGTGTTGTTTACTTAAAATGTGTTATTCAGTAAACCTAGATTTTGATTCACAGTTCCTGCCTTTTGGTCCTGGAGAAACTGGGGCAGAGATTGCTGCTAAGGATATGCACCTGGTCTGATGCCCCCTGAAGTCAGTGGAAGAATGGGATTCTTTTCATCAACTCCAGTAGGCTTCAGATAAGCCCCAAAATACAGAGCAGGCATCCTGTATTTCAATAAAACCTCTGGCTAATTTAAGAATCGCTGCTGAGCAGTCAAATTGTTTTTGGACAGAAAGATGGTGGTGGTGATTGGAGGATTTAAAATTGTGTCTAGTGGGGATGCATTAGAAAAGAGACAGGGAAACCCCTCTTCTGAGGAAAAACAATGCATTTTATGCACTTCTCATCCATCGTTCTCAGACTCCCACTAACAAGATTGCAGCAATCAACCGAAGCACTCAGATGCTCAATAGCATTCTTAATCCCATGTGTCTGATCTAAGCCAATCAGTGTGGCAGCTGCCAGCTGAATTCACCATTGAAATCAGTAGGGGGAAAAAGCTTATGTTGACTGATTGCATTTAATATTTTTACAAACCCATGACAATATTGATGGGGATAAAGAAGTGTCATAACACATAAGACCAGTGATCCATCTGGTTCACTATCCTGCCTCTGATCATGCCTAATACCTAAAACTTTATACGAAGGTGCAAAATAAAACATAGTGCACAATTATGAAGTGACCTACTCCTAAACCCAGTCTTCTCTTTACATGTGTGCACTCATATAAAATAGACTTTGTGTGCAATGTACACACTTACATTAGCAAATTGATATTAAAATTTTGACACAATCATAATCTCCATGTTAGTTATTTACATTACCCTTATCACCTTAGTATCTGAGTGTACTCAGCTACTATAATACTCAGAATTGTATTTTCCTCACAACCTCCATCTAAGGAAGGGAATTACTATGTTCCCCTTTACAGAAAGGAAACTGAGGCATGGAGGCATTAATTGAGTTCCCCAAGAGGACAATCAGGATGGATTTCTCTCTTAATGCATGTTTTTTAGTCAAGGCCACCAAAATTCTAGGCTATTTCCCTAGAAACTAGACTACCCTTCTAGTGCACTAGTGTAATCCTGTTGATTTCAGAAGAATTAGTCTTGATTTATGTAATTGTGAGAGCAGAATCACATGCTGTTGTTCAATAGGTTTAATGAAAATGATGCCCTTTTCTCCTCAGCTGCAACCAGATTTTGATACTGAGGCAAAATGCTTGTTTTTACTCTCCTAATTTATCCACTTGGGAACCACAAAACTAGTTTACATCCATTTTATTCTTAATTACATGTAATTATTATGCAAACTTATGAAAGACATGATAAATTGACCTATTGCTGTACAATTAAATAATTACAAATTCCACAATCATAAAATTATCCATATATTAATAAATTAAATTAAAATTGATGCTTATATTTAAATTGGCATTTAAAACTTCTGCAATTTCAGGTTTATCTGTGTTACTTTAGTTTATAAAGTAGCAAATTTATATTTAATAAATGTGCTAATGAAAACGTGATTTTTAAAATTTTTGTATGACCGTTATCTTCCAAAGATTTCATTTCAATGTATATTGAGTATAGTAGTAATCAGTTCACTGTTGCTTATTTAGTCTAACATTTTTATAAAAGGAGGGCCAGTAAATACCACAGTTAAGATTACATACACGTTTCCATTTTAACCCCTTGATCATTTATTAATCTCCTATACTGTCACTTTTGGGCCAAGTTCTTCACTTGGTCAGTATCTGAAAATGATTTTGTTTTATTTTGTTTATCCGTGCAGAGTTTAAGCCCAGCTGTGTTGGAATTTAAAGAGAGTTGTAAAAGTATAATTTCTCCACTATAAAATGAGATCTGGGAGGCTTTTTAAAACTAAAACTGAAACAGAACTGATGATGGGGGTCAACATTTAATTTTAGCAGAGAAATAGAGAAATCGCTTTGCATGTTGTTGTTCTAATTGCTTTTGATGTAGCTGAATAACAAGCATTTATAACTATGCTTCATACATGTTTGTTAGAATTGGAGTTGTTGTTTTTTAATCACAGTGAAACCAGGCTGTGGTGTACATGCAAGCACAGCTAACTTGCAGATGGCAGAACAAGGAGCAATGGTCTCAAGTTGTGGTGGGAGAGGTCGATGTTGTATATTAGGAAAAACTATTTCATTAGGAGAGTTGTGAAGCACTGGAATGCGTTACCTAGGGAAGTCGTGGAGTCTCCATCCCTAGTGGTGTTTAAGCCTCGGCTTGACAAAGCGCTGGCTGGGTTAATTTAGTTGGGATTGGTGCTGCCTAGAGCAGGGGGCTGGACTTGATGACCTTCTGAGGTCTTTTCCAGCTCTATGGTTCTATGATTCTATGATTCTGTGAACTTATCTCCACAGCTAAAAATGTAGAAATATGCAGAGAATGAGAACAGCCTCTGAAGAAACCTTTTTCTGTATTCATTGTGCATTTTCCACATGCACAGTGAGTGGAACAAAGGACACCTACATTTCTGCCAGTGGGCATATGGAAAGCCATCTAAGCCCTAAGCTACCTAACACATGCCTAAATATTACCTGGATTAAAAAAACTAGCCATTCCTCTGTCTATCTTACATGTCTGCCTCTGCTCCTTATTAGTCAATATCCCAATAGTTAGTCCATTCATATGTACAGGCCGTTTGTCTGATTTTCAAATGAACAATCCAGCTTTTCTGTGTTTTGTCCCCCTTCCAGGACTGAGACAATAAGAGACATGGCTTTGTCCATTATTGAATGGGGGATGAAATTGTGAAGAACATTGTTCTATCCTACTGGAGACAGGATAATGCACCCTTCAAAATGGTATTCCTATGCAGCATGACCTCACATACACTTTGCATGGTGGTGGGGATGAGCCCTCGCCTTCCTAGAAGTACCAGAAAGTCTGATATTTGAGAATGTATGGGTGGCCACCTTAGCTACGTCTACACTACGAGTTTTTGCAGCAGAAAATATGCTAATGAGGGACTAATTAGCATAAGTCACAATCTCATTTGCGTATTTTATGCCAATCCATTTTTTTCGCTAGGGGTTTTTGAGCAAAAACAAGCAGTGTGGATGTTTCTTTTTTGTGCAAAAAACTCTTTTTGTTCAAGTTCCTTTTGCCTCAAAAAAGGAGGTATACCGATCTTGTGCAAAAAGGGTTTTTTGAGCAAAAAGAAAACATCCACACTGCTTGTGTTTGCGCAAAAACCCCTAGCGAAAAAACGGATCTGCAGAAAACATGCAAATGAGATCGTGACTTATGCTAATGAGTCCCTCATTATCATATTTTCTGCCACAAAAACTCATAGTGTAGACGTAGACCTAGTTGTTCAAATTCCCACTCTGCCTGATTATGAGCAGAGATTTAAACCCAGGTGTCCTTGGTGAGTGCTCCAACTGCCAGCTCTGCATTGCATCACCCAAGTTTCCCTTGTAAATCTAGCCCTAAGAAGGTTGGAATTGGTCTTGCCTTGGGCAGGGGGCTGGACTCCTGAGGCCTCTTGAAGCTCTATGATTCTAAGATTGTATAAGTAAAATTAAGCTAAATAGGAAGGAACAGAAAACAAATATCACAATATGCTGCACTTGATGCCAACATTTTAGAAACATTGTGTATTGTATTATTCAGATCTTAGTATTTTATCATGTAATTAAAGACTATTACTAGTATGTACAAACAGGTGGGGTTAAGACTGTGAGTGCAACCTTAAATTTGTCATTTCCTCATTTTGGAGCTTCAGCGTGCAACCCCAACATTCTGCTGATGTTAGTTTTTTGATGGAATAATTATACAGCTTGGTTTCTGTTTTACATTAAAGCAGATGGATTGTATATTGCTCCTTTATAGTGACATGTCACCAATCCCATTTTATTTCTCAACTTCAGGGCACTTATAAACATTTTCTGTGACCTCCCATTGAGCATTAAGGTGTCAAGATAAAGCACTAATTTGTATTTATAAAAATTGGCATACATTAGTTCAGTGAATTGGCTGCAAAAATGCTTTTGGTGGGTTTTTTTCTAAAATGCTTGTTTTTTAAAGGAAAGATGCGGTTAACAATAAATCGCTAATATTTGATATGCAGTCATGCTTTTTTATATACATCCAATGTACAGTACCTATCTATGACATCCAGTTATGTTTTATTTATATGCACCTACATTTTATTGCGTTTCTAAAATGTGCTTAACAAGGATAAATTATCATAAATACCTCCTCTGATATACTAAGCAATAACCAGATGGCTGTAACTAAGTACCTGAACTCTGTGTAATATGCCTGATTTTGAGGGTATAAGTGAGATTTAAGGAGGGCACACACACTTCACTCTTAAAGACATCTCTAAATGTAGGTGATTAGGAAACTGTTTAATATTTAGGTACTTCCTTGGTTTTGGGAGATCTGGGAGCACAACAGCAAAGGCCTCAGAAACAAAAGGGTTATATGGGGGATATGAGGAAAATTTAGATGACACCACCATGTCTTGGGTGAAGAAAAATAATATTTTTCTATAACAAGCATTATTTATTGAATACCTAGCAAGATACTGATTTGGTGTCTTCTCCTCCCCACAAGTCTTGCAATATAGGACATTGGTTGAAATTTGAAATAAGTTGAAATTTGAATAAAATGTATTATTTTGGAAAATGACAAAGTGTCTCTTCTTGCTTTCTGGACAGTTTATAGTAATAGCAGTATTAAACAAAAGATTGCTTTGAAGGCAGTACGTCAGCAAATTCATTTATCATTTTTGCAGAAAGTCCCAGAAACTTGCTCTTCTCGTATCACTCTAGGTAGACCTGTTATATGACAATAGTGTACTGTTTGCTATCAAAGTAAAACTCCAATAGTCCAGCATCCAATTATACGGCACTCCCAATAGTCCGGCATCAAAATGGCAAGAGCCTAGTGAGTGAGCTTTGGTAAAAAACGAGTTACAAGGCATCAGCGGCATCAGCTGAACCGAGCGAAACCGGACAGGACCAAGTCAGTCTGCCACTGGCATTGTGTGACACTGGACAGTGCTTGTGCTACAATAAAAAGGGTTAAAAACACTTTATATAAAGTATATATATATAATCATCTTAGTACCTCCTGATAGTCCAGCATATCCAATAATCCGGCCCCACCTAGGTTCCAAAGGTTCCGAATTATCAGAAGTCTATTGTATTTGCTACCATCAGACTCTGCCTCTCTGGCGCTTGTAAACAGGTTTTCCTTTCAGACAGACAGTGCACAATTACAAAGCAAATGATTGTATTATTAGATGTTATTTAATCATTGCATGACAAAAGTCTTAGTATTTATTTTGCATATATTTGTTTACTTTGTCATAACATACCCTTTTCCTGTTATCAACCATGTAAATATTTTTTGGGGGAGATGAGAATTCCTTGACTCTTAGAAGGAAATAATATTCAAATGTAGTTTTGGTTTGTTGTTTTTAAATCAACTTTATTACAAGTCTTCATGAATTAATTGATTTTAATTAAGAAGGAAAATCTAAGTAGAAAGGAATAGAATGCAAATACTACATTATCACAGAATCAGAAAATCATAGAATACTAGAACTAGAAAGAACCGCGAGAAGTCATCAAGTCCAGACCCCTGCTCTCACAACGGGATCAAGCACCATCTAGATTATCCAATAGAGATGTCTATCTAATCTGCGCTTAAATAATTCCAGTGATGGAGATTCCACAATCTCCCTGAGCAATTTATTTCAGTGCTTATCCACCCTGACAATTAGAAAGTGTTCCTAATGTCCAAGCTAAACCTCTCTTGATGTAATTTAAGCCCTATCGACAGAGGTTAATGAGAATAGCTTTTCTCCCTCCTCTTCGTAACATCATTTTAGGTACTTGAAAACTGCTATTATGTCCCCTCTCAGATTTTTTTTATTTTTCAAACTGAACAAATTCAGTTCTATCAGTCTTCTCTCACAAGTCATGTTTTTCTAGACCATTAATCATTTTTATTGCTCTTCTCTGGGCCTTCTCCAGTTTCTCCACATCTTTCCTGAAATGTGGTACCCAGAACTGGACCATAATCTCGAATTGAGGCCTAATTATGCAGAGTAGAGGGGAAGAATTACTTATCATGTCTTGCTCACAACACTCCTGTTAATGCATCCTTCCTAAGTGGAGTACTTTACATTTGTCCTTGTCCAACTCTATCCTATTTACTTCAGACCATTACTGCAGTTTGTCCAGGTTATTTTAAATGTTGACCCTATCCTCCAAAGCACTTGCAACCCCTCCCAGTTTTATAAACATAGTCTCTATGCCATTATCTAAATTGTTGATGAAGATATTGAACAAAACTGATTCCAAAATGATCCCCCCACTTATTATGCCTTTTCAGTGTGACTGTGAACCATTGATAACTACTTACTGAGGACAGGTGTACACTGGGGAGTCATTTATAAATAATTCCACTTATTACAAAATAACAAGGCGAGCATCCACACTACCAAGCCTGTTGTTTCAAAATAATGGGCTTGTTATTTTGAAATAATAACTCCTATTTGTGAAGAGATCTAAGCTTATTTTGAAATAGTTATTTCAGGAGTTATTTCAAAATAACTGATTTCGAAATAGCCTGGTAGTGTAGACATACCCTGAGAGTGGTATCCAACCATTTATGCACCCACCGTATAGTAGTCCTATCAAGGTTATTGATAAAAAGATTGTGCAAGACTATATCAAATGCTTTGCAGGTATACCATGTCTAGGCTTCCCCCATAGCCACAAGACTTGTTATCCTATAAATGAAATCTATTAGGTTGGTTTGACATGGTTTGTTCTTAACAATATGCTGCACCTAAAGTTTCAGAAATTCCACTCTCACTGTCTTGTGTCTATTTAATTTCATCAGTTGATTTAATGCTACTTTATCCATATTTTATATGTATTTATAGGGAGCTAATCTCCAGGCATTTAGGCCATTAACTTCAATGGCATCAAGAATTTGAATAAATGAGTTATTACTCTTAGGACTCACATTAAAATAAAATTAATGGTGACTCTTTAAAAGTATTTCTGTACATCCTTACATTACCATATATTTTAATTGCTTTTGAAATAATTACATGACACTCACAAGAGACATTACAAATGTAAAAAAAACAAGGCTCAAGAAAGTTCCTCTCAAAATTACATTTGTGGTTAATCTGAGTCCAGCTGGTGTTGACAGATATGTTTATGCAAGAGAGTTAAAATAACTTTCTGTAAAATTAACGTCTTAACACAATCCAATAAAATGCTAAAATGTCAAAAGGTTAAAGCTTGAGACTATTGGAAAATGAACTACTCAAAATGTAAGTAGTTCAGCATTGATATTCATAATGTTTTTTTTTAATATAAATTTAGGTCTCTCTTTTGGCTTTACTCTTCTTAGGCATGTTCATCTGTGGAAATGTGCTACCTAAGGGCACTTGAACTGCATGTATGATACTATAGTCTTCATAGACCAATGGTAAGGCTAAAATATATCACATTGGTATTTAATCAGATTTCTTGCATTTTGTTAGGAATATTTGCTACATCATTCCTCACTAATTATATCGCATCTTTTCTCCGCTATCTGCAATGATAATACCTGGACTACCTGTTTGAAAGGAAACCATTCCACCAATTAATTGATCTCAATGTTAAAACCTTTTTTCGTATTAACTGCCCCACATTTTTCCTTTTTTGCTTTACACCACATTCATGTCCTACCATCTGTAAAGACTGAATCAATCCTTCCCTTCATTTATATTTTTACTTCAAAGGTATTTATAGACACTGATCATGTCCTGTGAGTCTTCACTTTCCTAGACAATATTAGATAATTCAGTCTATGTTCACATGATTTACTTTCCAATCCTTTTATTTCATTTTCATTGCCTTTCGCTGTATTCTCTGAATGTGTTCAGTATGATTCATTGTCTGTGTAAGAGCATCGCACATAGTGGTCAAAACTGAGCTTGGGAGTAAGCAAGTGTAACTCCATTAGCTATAGTGAAGTTTTACCTGATCATACCAGAGCTGATTCTGGTGCATAATGCCTGTGAGCTGGCACAGAACTCATTCATGTTTGTGACATTCCTGCATAAGGCAAGAAATTCATCCTTATCTGGAGGGCATCCATAAACCCAGGCATCACTTAAGTCCCGCTTGTATATATGCTTTGTGATGCTCTGTTTCATAGAGATTAATTTTACCCAGTGTGTAGAAAGACCCATTTTGTCTATATCACAAAGGGTACAGGTTATTTGAAAGACAGGAAGGGAAATACTTTCCCCCCGCTTTGTTCTCTGACTTTTTGGAGTCCTCATATTCCATTATATGAATTAGATCTTAGCTCTAGACTGAGATTGGTGTCAAATATTTATTTATTCCAGACCTTCCTCTTCTTTTCCTTCTTTTTTTCACCTTAACAAATATATGTAATGACATTAGAAGTACAGCTATCTTTCTGTCAGACTTTTTCTATCGATTGTACTATAATTCCAGGAAAATAAAAAAGGGAAGGCATAAGTTTCAGACTTGGTGGCCCAGAAATCTTCCTTTAGTGTGGGGACTTGGAAGGGCTCTGTGCTGCCCTAAAACAGTGTTAGCCAGTGAAGGACGTATTCAGTACATTCCTGTTGCTAGCTCCAATTCTATAGATCTGGGAGGGGTATACATAGCTGCTCTCTCCTCACGTAACCTCTGAAGAAGAACAGTACTGTGGAAACATCCCCTTGGTGGTGAATGTCACTTGCAGTACAAGAACCTTGATCCCTGGGAGTGCAGCCTGAGGTGTGTGCCAAACTATGTCATGCCCTAATGCGAATATTTACATCTATGTGAAAAACAACTTCCTAACTGTTGATGAGAACTTCAAAGCTACTTTTCCCTGGTGCAAATAGAGGCAGTGGAAGCACTTCATGACCATCTCAGAGACATAAATCACTTTTGAACAAGGCCATCTCAAGATCTAATTTTCATGCTTACAAGGCTAGCTGCACCTGTGGTTTTTCAGAGTGCACCCCCTCATGACTTGAGTCTCATGCCTTTGCCTATCACAAAGTAGAATTATACAATTCTCCTAACCAATGTTGTTCTATGAGGGACAGTCTTCTGTGAACTAAATGTATATAATGCTCACACAACATTCTGAAAATGTAGGTATTATTTATTTTAGTTATAGGATCAAAACTCTTAGAGAAAAAGAATTTTAATGCAGTGTATGTGCATATCTACATAACCTAAATTTTTTCCATTCCTCAATTTTAGTGTAGGTATCCTTAATTTCTTCAGGCACCTCTAGTCAGTGTTGTGTCTCAGTATGGGTCCTCCAAATTACCCTCTAGAGAGAGGCACCCTTCTGAAACCCTGCTTTTTCCCCTTCTTTATTCTTCTGTTTGTCTGACGAGCTAATTGGTCAAACATTGTCTCTTAACAATCTTTAAATGTTCATCTAGGGATGGCTTAACTTTAGTCATTCTTTCCTATCCTGCTTGTTTTTCCAAACTGCCCTATATTGAACTAAACCAATATTCAGACCGTACATGTCCCTATAACAAGGTCCACATACCATTAATTATTACAGAGAAGCTTTAAATCTGTCACATAAGGTAAGTGCAGTTGGAGCTGAGCAGAATGGCATTCTAGTGCCCCTTTTCAAAGACTCAGTCAGCTGCTGGTGTTGCGCAAGCTTCTTGCACGTGATGTTTTGAGATAATATGGGTGTGAGCTGTAAAATATGTAAAGTAAAATATGTAAAATATGCTCAGGCTGCAGCCCAGTTATGTGCATTATTTTCTCTCAAGATATGTTAACTTGTAGCAATTAGTGTTGGGTACAGAATCTTAACTGTGAGGACAGATTAACTGAATGTGCCAACTTTAGTGTTATTTCTGAAAACACATTCTCCATTTTCAAGATATTAAATCCAGTTTTCTTTAAGTTTCTAAAAACATTAGCTTAATTTAATTTTCCTTGTCCAGAAATTGTGCAGATAGACTTTGTAAAAATTGCATTGATGTCAATGAAAACACTCTCATTAACTAAGTGGATTTTAGCTGAAGCCCTGTGTGAGGCTGTCTTTTATGGTAAGAGTTAACAGCAACTCTCATCTGTCACCATTATGAAATATATAGCTATAGTTGCTGGCATAGCTTAGTAGAATGAAGCCAACACACGGAGGAGGAGATTTGGCTATTTAAATGTAAAGTAACCAGACTTATGAGGCTGAAGAGCCTTTGCAAAAAGATTCAAGGCAAATAGATGCTTCTGATATATTACATATGATGATATATTATATGGCAGAAAACACAGTGCAAACAACATACACTTAAATAAACTACAGGTAGATCCTCCCTTGTCCAGTACCTTCAGGACTGGAGTGGTTCCAAACCACAGAATTTGCCAGACAAGAGGAGGTCAAGGCTTCCTACCCAGGTGTAGGGTTCTGCTCCCAGCTGGGGTTGACTCCAGCCGTGGCCGGGTCTGCACACCCCACCGCCAGCCCCAGCCAGCCCTGCTGCCTCCAGCTCGACCGGGGCTGCTCCTCTGCACCATGCCAGTCCCGACTGGGGCTGCGTTCCCTGCATCTCACCAGCACCTCTGGAGCTGCGCTCCTTGCTGCTGGCGTCGCTGCTTCCAGTCCCGGCTGGGGCTACACTCCTGACCATCAACCCTGACCATGGCTGTGTTCCCCACTGACAGCCCAGCCCAGGCTGCACTTCTGAACCTGGCCAATTGGGGCTCTCTGGTCCACCAATATCTGTGGTCCTGCCAGACCATGGATGTTGCCGGACCAGAGAGTCCCAGATTTTAGAGGTTCAACCTGTAGCTCTGTCTATTGTATATCATGTTATTGGGCACTTGGTTAACCAGAAAACTTGCTTAACCGGCATTGTCCCCAGCCATAATACTCCCACGTCTTCTGGCAGGCACACCTGTCTACCACCTGTACAACCAGACGGCTTGATGCCTCTGACCATTGCAGAGCTTCTGACAGCTGGCACTGCTAGCTGACATCATCATTGGGTGCCTCCTTCCCCATCAGCCTGCGTCAAACTTCCAAGAGTGAGATCTGCTGGAGGACTCCCAGACAGGTGACCCACTCATCTGCCTGATGCTTTGGACAGATCTGTGGCTTATGGGGAAGGGGAAGGGTCACCAGGTGTTCCCAAGGGCACGGTGGTTAGTTGCCACAGTAGGAGGCAGGGCAGAGCAGTAAGTTCTAGTATCCAGTACATTCAATTAATTGGCAAACCCCATGCCTCCTGAGTGCCAGATAACAAAGCTTTCCTGTAGTTTTAATATGATTTATATAGTTCAATACCCTTTAAAATAAATGCGGTGTAAGAAAAATATTACGCTAAATACACTTGCCTACTTTGTAAATATAAAGTATATATTGTTCCTGAAATTTCAGACACAACAACATAGATAATCATCATAGGCAATACTGAAGTGATGTCTTGCATTCATATTAATATCAATGTATTGTTCATACTAACAGGAACACTTTGGATATGAAGTGCAAAAGTTAACATTTAAAATAAGATCTTTCAATGTATGGAATGCATTTTTGAAATAATAAATACATTACAGTTTACCATATTTCATGCTGCCACATGATTTCTTCTGTATAATTATATTTTTGTACTTTGGAGACACAGGGAGAACCTACTACTTCAGTTTCTGCCAAAAGATATATGCATTGAGGTTTTTGGCTTATCTATGGTACTTGTTTGGTTTATCATCTGTAGTGTAATCATATACATGCGTGTATTTTTTATTTTATTATAAAAGCAGAAGCTAGTCCAACAGCAAAGTGAATCTCACATCCTTAACATTTTTCTCTCTGTATTTATTTTATGTCTCAGGGTATGTCTACACTACCCTCCTAGTTCGAACTAGGAGGGTAATGTAGGCATACCGCACTTGCAAATGAAGCCCGGGATTTGAAGTTCCCGGGCTTCATTTGCAGAAACTGGGCGCCACCATTTTTAAATCCCTGCTCGTTCGAACCCTGTGCCGCGCGGCTACACGCGGCACGAACTAGGTAGTTCGGACTAGGCTTCCACGAGGAGTAACGGTAGTTTGGACTAGGAAGCCTAGTCAGAACTACCTAGTTCGTGCCACGTGTAGCCGCGCGGCACGGGGTTCGAACGAGCAGGGATTTAAAAATGGCGGCTCCCAGTTCATGCAAATGAAGCCCGGGAAATTCAAATCCCAGGCTTCATTTGCAAGTGCGGTATGCCTACATTACTCCGCTAGTTCGAACTTGCGGGGTAGTGTAGACATACCCTCAGTTATATACACATCTGCCTAAATAAGGCAACATTCTTTTACAATTCTTAGCCTAAAAAATGCCATACATGATGGAAAAGGGAAAATAACACGAGCAAAAGACGACCATCGCTACTCCTAGAGAAGCAAACTCACAGGCTTCCAGATTCTATTAGTTCATCAATCATACCAGCAGTCAAGGGCAAGGCTTCCACTTCGGCTGCTGCTGCTGCTCCGTCCAGTGTCACTAGGGTAATGTCCATCATAAGACAACTTTATAAAGAATAGTTTAGTTTGCTGCCAGTTGTCATACCCCTCTTGCTGGAGGCTAATAAAACCAAGAACCCATTTTTATTTCTCCTTTTGTACTAATCTAGCAGGGGAGAAAGTAAGGCCTCTTTTCAAGAGTAAATGTAGTACAGACGTTACAGATGTCACAAGTAAAGGCACTGAATATCTATCTGACTGGTGACAAGTATCAGGGGGTAGCCATGTTAGTTTGAATGTGCATAAACAACGAGAAGTCCTGTGGCACTTTATAGACTAACACATTTATTGGAGCATAAGCTTTCGTGGGCAAAGACCCACTTCAACATGCATCTGACAAAGTAGGTCTTTGCCCACGAAAGCTTATGCTCCAATAAATCTGTTAGTCTATAAGGTGCTACAGGACTTCTCATTGTTGATCTGACTGGTGTGATACAGTGGTAAAAAGGGCCAGATCTATTGTTAGGGGTATAAACAGGAGGGGAGTGAATAGGAATATGGAAATGAGATTTACCTCTGCAAATGGTATTGGTGAGATGGATACTATATTATTCTGTCCAGCTGCAATGTCCACATTTTGGAAAAAATCTGGAAAAATTGGTCTGGAATTAAAATCTATGAATCTAGCTAGATTCATTTACTACATCGCTGCCCAGAAAGGTAGACACTCATTCTATAGAGAGAGTCAATTCTCATTTTTGATCATAGTCTGTGAATTGTATATTTCACTTGATAAAGCCCTGAATCCAAAGAGGACCTCACTTGAATGTCAATGGAAGGTTGGCATGCTGATCAAGCATATTTAGGGCCTTTATAAAAAGCACTTATCTTCACTATTCATTGTTTGTTCTGCACCATATGTTTACTTTCAGCATAAATCAATAGGAAATATATGCCCTACTTTAGAATTATTATTCCTATTTTTGCTCTTTATTTCTCCGTTTCTCATCCTCCATTTCATTTTCTTACTTTTCCTCTGTTCTTCTATCTACATTCTCTGCCTTGCAGAAAGTTCTCATTCCCACTTCCTATAGGCCACTCTCCTGCTCTCCCTTCCTTTTCCTTTCCATCGACTATAGCAGTGGCTGTTCAATAGTTAATGTTTACACTACACTAAAGTCTCATCAATTAACTTTAAAGTTAACATCACATTCAGTTAATTAGCAACAAGGAGTTCATACCATTTAATCATTGTTTCATTTCAGTCTTTAGACACAGGATGCCATCACTTCATAGGACTGATTTCTGTTTGGAAGGCTTCCCTCACAGACAAAAGCACTATAAATATAGGAAAAAATACTGGATTCATGGAAGTTCATGATAAAACTCCCTTTAACCTCAGAGGGGCCAGTATTTTGCCCCTTCCCCATTTTTATGAAGGTTTCAAGTCTGCCAAATTTGAACATGTGACCTTCAACATATGACACAAGCCAGGTCCAATCATTATGTGTTTGACACCCTTGTAGGGTGTTCAAGCTAAGCTCCCTAAGGAATGCTGAGGGCATATCTACACTGGGGAGTTATTTCAGAATAACTCCCCTTATTTTGAAATAAGGTGAGTGTCCACACTACCAAGACTGTTATTACGAAATAATGGTCATGTTATTTCAAAATAATACCTCCTGCTTGTGAAGAGGAATCAGCTTATTTTGAAATACCTTATTTTGAAATAACTTGGTATTGCAGACATAGCCTACAGTGGCAGTTCTTAAACCAACAGCATTTTAGGCCTTCTGAGTTTATTCCCATCACCAACTTGGAATCTTGATCAGTTTGCCTTCATGCCTTAGACTGCAGTAACGTTTGAGCAGACATATAGCAGCAGGAGGAACATATCATTACTAAATTCTGAGAGTTGTTTTTCACATCAGTGAACTCAAAGCTGCCTAACTAGACATTACTTTTTCATCCAAATGAAATAAAGAACCTGAAGTGTAAAGCGAAAGAAGTCATGTTATTTATATTGAGGTTTTACTGTTCATTTGTAGAAGCTGGCTTTTTATATGTGCTTTACAGAGCGTCTATACCTCAGATATTGTTTGATCATCAGACATCGCTATAAGTTAAATAAGCAAAGTTCAGATCTGGTGGAAGCAATTTCAATCTCCTGAAGTCAGTAGAGCTACACCTGGCACCCCGGGATTTAAAAAACAAAAATATACCCTAATTACAGCACCTTATATATGTGTGGCAATCCTTTAGTCACAAATAAATAAGTCAAGACCACATTTCTATAATCAATCTTTAATTCATCCTCCTAACTGCAGAAGTGCATATCTCTCCTAGAGCTGACTAAAGGCAGCACAACAATATCCACTTCCAGTGTTCTTTACTCATTCCAGATCTGTTCATATGCAACTCAGCTAAGTGGATGGGGGAATTGTTTAAATGGACTCAACCACTTACAAGTTCTAAGTAAGGGGAAACTCACTCCATATTTTCACTTTGTTCAGAATTATCTGCCTTTTTGTTTTGGTTAATTTGATACTAACCTGGAGGCTATGTCTACACTGGCACCCTTTTCCGGAAATGCTTAAAATGGAACAGTTTTCCGTTATAAGTATTTCCGGAAAAAGCGTGTCTACATTGGCAGGATGCTTTTCCGGAAAAAAGCCCCAATCATCATTTTTGTCATCGGGGCTTTTTTGTGCAAAAGACTACTGTGCTGTCTACACTGGCCCTTTTCCGGAACAGTTTTTCTGGAAAAGGACTTTTGCCCGAACGGGAGCAGTATAGTTTTTCCGGAAAAACACTGACAACTTTACAGTAGATCGTCATTGCTTTTCCAGAAAAGCAAGCGGCCAGTGTAGACAGCTGGCAAGTTATTCTGGAAAAGTGGCTGCTTTTCCGGAATAAGTGGCCCAGTGTAGACACAGCCAGAGGATTTATCTGCATTTCTTCCTCTTCCTTTCCACAAATACTTGCTCCACCCTCTTTTATCACCTCACATTTTCTAAAGCTTTTAGTGTTTTATCATTCATTTGCCATATGTTCTGGGGCATGAAATTTAATTTATCAGTTGTGTAGGAGTCTCCTCTTCCTCCTCCTGTTCTGTTCCAAAGTATGGTTTGATCCTCCTTGTGCAGTGAGGTGAAGGTGAACACTAAAGTGTTGTTTTATGTATTTCCTTAGGCTCTCCATGTACGTCAATTTTTTTAAAGAAGTGGAAAAGTAATCCTTTCAAAATGTTCTGCAGTGGAATAATTTTATCTCTGTTTCTATGGAACCAAGCCAAATTGTTGTGCATAGTGATGCATTTGAGGATTCACTGTCTTTTGTAGTAGCCAAGAGAACATATCTAAATCAATAGGAAATTTAAAAAAATATGTGAAATGGGTCAGAAGTGCAAAGGCATAAGTCATACATATTATCTTAAAATTCATATAGATAGTCCAGGATTTACTTATTTATAATGCTTCAGAGGTATAGCCGAGTTAGTCTGTAACTTGAAAAACTTAAAAAACACCAAATAGTCTTACAGCACCCTAAGACTAACAAAACATGTAGATGGTATCATAAGCTTTCATGGGCACAACCCACTTCTTCAGATGAATGGAGTCCAGTTTCACAATAAATAGGGGATGGAGTGGGGGAGAGAAGGGGAAAAAAGGGGTGGGAGAAGAAATAGTCAATTAGAATCTCCAAATTGTTCTTAAATGCCCATTTTTGGGGGTGGGGGGGTTATGTCATTGGGATGTGGAATATAGTGGACCATTCAGCCAATGTCTCTATTCAAATCTTTGTGACTGGAATCAAACCTGTGAATGAAGTTAAGTTCCAAGGCTTCCCTGTATATTTGGCTTGTGGAATTGGCCTGAAACAGTGACTTTGAAATCCATTAATGTTAGAGATAACTCGAGGAGAAAAAAATGGCATGTTTCAATGCCTGGGATTCTGCCCAATGAGTCCTTGATTTTTGGAATGTGCTGGGTTTCATAGATCTTCAGGAATATTGCTGTAATCACCTTCATTAGAAACATGATGTAAGATGGAAATAGTGTTATATCTTCTCAATGCTGCATGCTCTGAAGGCAACCTACGCAACAGTGATGTTTTTAGTTTTGCACTATATGATCTGCTTTTTGCCAGCTACCATCTAGTAATACAAGAACACAGCCAATAGGTCTTTCTTCTGTGTACTAGGTGGTCAAACTTTTTTTATTCTGTTAAGACTTGCAGTATCTCACCATGTACACATTATATTATACATTATATTCAGCATTATACATATCCCGTTTCTCTTCTTGCTGTCCTACTCTCTCCTAATCACACCTTTTCTCATATTTCCCTTTGTCTCTGTCTCCCTGCACAAATACCCAAATATTTCACCTCTGTGCCACATTTCCTTTACCTTTTCATCTCTATATTACTTGTTTAATAACAAGGAAAAGATTGGAACTGAAAAGTGCTTACGTGTCTTAAGCTTTGCAAATAATTAGATTTTGTATGCCATATAATGTCCATGTGTGAACTGATGCATTCAGTAGATGCAACTTTCAGATTAGTTGAGAGTTCATCCTTATTTGTGTTCTTTGAGAGTTCCCCAATGATTTAGACTGAACTGAAAAATAGACTAGGTTTTTCCAGCTAGATATTTTTCTTTCTTTAGGATTTCTGTGCCCATTCAGATCCCATCCCATTTCAGTTGGTACCACTTCATAAATAAATTCTCTCATTTTCTCAACATTCTAAGTCTTACAAGGTTTCAGGTGAACATTGCTTATGAAACAGCTATATGAGGCAGAAAGCTGTTTATATAGATAAATGAATGTTACCATCGGAAAAGACTCCAGGTGGCATCTTCAGTCATTAGTGGTGTTAATTTCTTCCTATCTACACATATCTATATTACAGTTGACCGGTGGCAGCACTGTAATTAAGATTGACATGAACTTACTGTTTAACAGCCAGTTTTTCTAAATGCTCTAAAATCCGCATCCGTATCTGCAATTTATACTGCTTTTAGTGTCCTTGTAGATTGACAGGAACCAACCTCACAATTGGCATTGAGAACTATGCCAGCATTTTATTGTTACAGGAATTTCCATAAATCAAAAATTGTTTTTGCCTACTAGCTTTTGGAATGTCTGCCATTATAGTGGTTTGATTAATGAGCTGCTTCGTTATTGGTTGATGGCATAAATGCTTTGTTTCGTATGGTTCATTCCCAACATTCTGAAAACAATAAAGAAAATATTTTAATTTTATAAAAACCCCATGGGCCTGTTTTGGAGGGGGAATTCTAGAATGACATGTTTCCTTCATGTCTCTATTACACATTGGTACAGAAATTATAACATGCTTCCCCCCTTTCCTTAATATCTGTAGTAGTTCCAAATCCAGGTTGTGATTTATAGCTTTTCAGTAACCAGTTTCTAACTTCATGCTCAGCAATATCACAGTCCTCAAGGAGCTGACCTGCTCAGCAAGCAGTTTAGGTAAAATTGTGGCATCTGGCTGGTTTCCAAGTGTCTCTGGACCTCCATTATTCTGATACATCCGGAATCATTCATTCTGAATGTCAGATTCTGACCTGCCAAACGCAATAATAACTAAACTAAACAAAGCTATCTGGCACAGTTCTAAGTTAACAATCACCACTTAGGGGTGTTCGCCCACACCTGTGTATTTAATTGTTAACTGAAACTATATTTTCACTTTTCCAGCTTTAGATTGCTTCCAAAACGTATATGCAACAGCCGTAGCAGGACATGAAAACAATTTATAATACACTGGTCTCTTTTAGAAACCAATTGAGGTAATTAAACATTTTAACAAGACAATGTTCTTAAGAGTAGTTAGAAAATAAAGCTGTGAAAGAAAATATGATTTTCATGTGGCAGCTTAAATACTTATAAACAGTGAGAGGAAAATAGAAAGGAATGGAATAGACTGTTATTTGGGAGAGCCTTGGTGAGGGGGACAGGTGTATGAGTGATATTTTTGGTATAGGTTTCCTTCAGTGTTACAGTTTATTATCAGATGTCTGAGTGGAAATCTACAACTTATTTTCTGAGTGTACTGAGTTTTAGTCAACCATCCATGGAAGGAAGGAAATGTGGTCAAAAAGTCTATTACTGTGTCTGCTTCATACCAAACATGTCCAGTTGGATGGCTTCAGGGGGCTGGTGGTTTGAGAAGTGGCATCACATGTGGATTTCTAAAAGCTATAGATATCAGACACAAATTTAAATACGATATAGCGGTCTCCTGGCTTTTGTTGCATGTTTAACACCTTCCACTGCTGAAGAAAAATCTCAAAGGGACAATTTTGACTTTACACAAATGTGAACTAGCTATCCATTGTTCAGGGTTAGCTATATTGTGGTAGCTCTTTGTTGCTATCTCTTATCTGATCAGTGTCTTATGCTTCCGATTTAGTGGTTAAAATTATGTATAGTTCTTTCAGTAATACTAGGCTGCATTCAACATTAACTCAGCATTAAGAACCCGTGGAGAGCAACTGAAGGTTTAGTGCTAAACAACAGTCTCTAGGATGAGCCCTATTTCAAAGATTCTTCCATGGGGCTTTCCTTATTAGATATCAACCAATGTGTGACTAATATGCTATTGCCAGCTATTACAGTAACCAATGAGAGACCATTCTATTATTGCAGAAATCTAGAATTAATAATCACCTCATATTAGGAAAGGTCAAACAGTTTTTTAAAGCCATTATAGTGCATAAGTGCAGCCAGGAAAGCTTGCTCTAAACTATTGAGTATTTGTTTCAATATAAATGCTCAACATAAACATGTCTTTTCTACACATAGTAATCTGGGCTAGTTTTAACATTATAGTGAGTCTCCATCTTCTTTATATCTGCTTTCCTTTCACTTTTCCCTCAGGTGTTATTCCTTTCTTTTATCCAAAGCCTTTTCTCTAATTACTGTCTCTCCTTCCTAACTCTGCAGAAGACAAGTTTGTTCAAACAGCACCTGGAACAGTCAGGGACTGTTGTGTACATTAATCCTCTACGAATGAGAGGCCTCTCCTGGTCACAGGATTAACAGGTCCCCAGAGTTGCTTTAGTGACCAAACCTTCATGTTAGGAAAAAAATGTTGCTTAAAATTCCACTCCTCTATTTCACAAATTTATTTCTCCTTAACTTTGTATTTATCTGATACTATGCTTGAAAGGATAAGAAAGTTTCAGCATCACATGTTATTTCAGGGCATAGAGAGATATTGCCTGCAGTGCTAGACCAAAAATTAACCGGTAGAAACTTACTCGTATAAACTACCGTAGGTGGTCAGCGGAGTCAGATAAGTAAATTAAATCTTGATGGCTTGATAAATGCCAGTGCTTGGAACTTCGGTTTTATTTTAAATATCAGTGTGAATCTTATTAGAGATTCAAGCAAACCCAATTGCTTGCAGTGATTCAAGCTAAACCTTTTAGGCTGGAGATCAGCTATGACTGTAGGGAGTTTACTTTATTACTGTGGAACCAGCCACAATGAAAATAAACATTTTTCTATGAAATCTCTAAGTGTCATAATCAAGTGGTTAAAGCTGTGATGTGTGGTGAAGCCCTGAATTATGTTTTCCCTAGATTGGGATCACATGTGAAGCAGCAGTCGATTTCTCCATAGCTGTTTGCATTAGATGAATGCTGCTCAAGGGCATGGCAGTAGAACTGGCTTCCACTTCTTACAAAGTTATATAATGTATTTGGAATGAAAAAGAGATGAATCTCCATTCGTAACCCTGAATACCATGTTCCATTTTGAGCCCAGTATTTAATCTGCCTGAGAGAGCATGGAGGATGGGGTTGGATGAGGGTAGAGAGGGGGCTGAGAGGAGAGGGAGACTTGTGATATACTGCTTTGCACATCTTATATATGTATATAAAGACACATATATATGTGTGTGTGTGTGTCATTTTTAATCATACCGTGCTGTGTCTCAGCATACTAATTGCTTCTTTTCTTCTGACTTGTTAGTTCTACAAATACACTACAGTAAAGCCTTACCTCAGAGGGGAAAGCTTGAAGGTCATCTAGTTATATGACACTGCTTCACTGGAGAGATTTTACCATGGCATTTTTTAAGCAGGGTCTTTTCTGTTGTAAGTTAAATGTGTGTCACATTTCTGAGTTGAATGTGAGGTTTGTTTCTGAAGAACATTATTTCTTTTAGTTCTTGAATTTGGATGCCTTTCTTCCTAATTGGTACGGGTAGGCCACGAAGATTTCCTTAGGATCTTTTTCCTTATGTTATTTGAAGGGTTTTAATTGTGATGCTGGAACAGAAGACTGTATTATGGTGAGAGTTTAAGATGAGCATGGACTGAAAAAAAACATCACTGTCTAGCTCTGTACCAGATGTGCTCAGTCTACAATCAAAATGATTTTCTCACTGTCAGCCCTGCAAAGTCAGCCTAGACTCTGACAGTCAAGCTAGCTTTTCTTGGCTGACACATGGCTGATATTAGAGAGACAAGGTGGAAGATGAAGTATCTCTTATTGGACCAGCCTCTGATACTGAGAAAGGTAAGGTTTTGAACCACACAGAGCTCTTCTTCACAAGGTGGCCTAATAAAATATATTACTTATCCGTATGTCACTAATGCTCTAGCACTGACATAGCTACAACTAAATGACATATATTGCTGTAGTAAAGCAGCACTCTGCCATCTGTGTATGACAAACATGAGTTCTGTGAGGACTGCCTGTGTCAGTGGGATGGTCTGTGAAGACTCCAAATGCCCTTCATTAGAACAAACCATGTGAGCAAGGTCACACTGCATCGAGAGTATCGTTTTGCATGCAAGTATACAATTGCATGCCTGACGAAAAACGTCATGGCACACCACTGTAATAATGAGGTTTCATCTGCAGCCTAATGAAAAGCTTTGTTGCTGATGTGTGGATCTGAAAAGAATCAGAGTATGCCTACACTGCAGAGTTTTTTCCTGAAAAATGGCCATTTTTCCATAAAAAGTACACTTACGTCCACACTGCTATTGTGTTCTTTCATGTGTGGACACGGAAGAGAGAAGAGGCCTCCAGGAAAAAACACAGGTGCCCTGGTGGCCACTCTGTCCACAGTAATCACAATTGAAATGCAAGATAGCACCAATCAATGTGAACGCTGTCTTTTGAAAAAGCACATTGCTTTTTCATTTTGCTTTTGCTTTATAGATGCTCTCTTTCGAAAAAAGGTTTTCTGAAAGATCTCTTCTGAAAGAAGCTTGCAGTCTAGACATAGCCTCTCTCTTACTCTTTTGTATGTTCAGGAGTAAAAGAGCAGTGAAGTTATTTTGTCACTAAAATAAGTTGATATGACTCTGATTACACATAATGACTAATAAAATCCAGATTTAACCACTTAAGTGATCTCTTCACTTAAAGGAGTGTTCTTGATAGCGACTTGTGTAAGTGTTTTTTAACTCATGCCCCACACATAAAAACTGATCATTTTTAGATACTGATGAATATCAATTATCCAAAATGAGAGTATTAAATCTATTAGCCAGAATTAATGCTGTTGCTTTTAACAGGAATAGGCAAAGTCACTTTGTTCTGTGACTCTTCTTTTCTCTTTCAGATGTTCTTAAAGGTGGTGTAGGACGGTTACTTATTTATGGGAATAAATTCATTTTTTGGTACTGAGATTCACAGTTTGAGTATGCTGTTTGCCTGTCAGTTGGTTCTCAATTATTGCTAAAAAACTAGCTGATTTTTTTCTTTTTGTTTCAGTGTCTAAACTGAAAAATTTGGAAAAATAAATGTTAGCTCTTAACTGGAGTTGTTTTTTTTTAATATTAGATCTCAGCAAAATGAAAAAAACCAATACAGTAAAACTCCGATAGTCCGGCATCCAACTGTTCGGTACTCCCGATACTCGGGAATCAAAATGCCAAGTGCTCCTGACCAGCTGATTAAAAAGCCTGCCACTCAGCACATGTGCTGGCTTTAACCAGACAGAGCATAAGGCTGGGACGGGAGAGGAGGGAGTGGGATCGTGTTGCAGTAAGGAGAAGAGCGTTTTGCTTCAGCGAAGGGGAAAGAGGAGGGAAGGGGGAGGAGCATCCGGTTACAGCATGGAGGAGACACGAAGAGGAAAGGGGAGGGGAGAGGGAGGGAGATTGTGTCCTGGCCAGCTGTTAAGCCATGCAGATGTACCGGACCTCCTGATTCTCTGGCAAATCTGATAATCCGGCACCACCTAGGTCCAAAAGTTGCTGGATTATCAGAAGTCTACTGTATATAAATAAAATAAAAATTCATTCAACTAAATTTTGAACATTGATTTAAAAGCACATTTTCTTTATTTGAATCAATTTTTTTTTTCTAAAATGTTTCAGAACAAAATGTCAATATGGTTTATTTTGAAGTGAAATACTGCAACATTTTCAAAGGAAAAAAACAACTTTTCTTTGGTCAAAACTTTGTAAATTCATTTGCTAAAATTCTGTGCCCTGAAACATTTTTTTTCCAAATTTACTCTGCGCTGGAAATGTTTTCATGTTTTACTTAGCTCTATCCCAACATTTCCACATACAAGTAACTGGGTTTCTTTGTTATTTAAAAATATCTAGAAGGTTGGCATATTTTCTTGAAGATGCCAACCTTGCAACAGTTATCTTCATATTTACCAACTCAACAATGGATTCCTGAATTGTCCAGTTAGAGCTACTCTTGAAAATCATTTAGAAACTTCAACTGCTGCAGAATGTAGGTCCCTGTCTTTAAAGGGTGTCCTTCCCGGGTAGTATGTCATACCAGAGCTCATTGGTCCAAATTGGATACTGATTAATTTTCTAGTACAATTTAAGATGGTTTTAATATGTACAGTCTTAAATGATAGATGCCTTTGCAGCCAGTATGTTAACAGGAATTATCTGAGAAACATCTACTGCACTTTTCTAAATTTGGAATGATTTTATTACAATCAGTAAGAAATCTGTTATTAGAGGATTATTTAATCTAGCAACAGAGAAGTTCCAAGGGCTGGAAGTTGAAGCTAGACATTTTCAAGACTAGAAATAAAAGGGATATTGTAATGGTAAGGTTAAACATTGGTCTAGTTTACCAAGTGTTGTGGTGTACTCTTCATCACTGGAAGTTTGTAAATTAAAGTTAGAAGACTATGGGACTTGATTTAGGACTTAATTCAGGGAAGTCTAATGGCCTGGGATATGGGTCATACGGGTCCTTTCTGATCTTAAAATTAGTGAAATAACCTTAAGAAAATAAGTGCAAATATGGTATGTATAATTTCTGTGGGTGGAAATGGGAGCAACAATTACTATAGATTAATATTCACA
This sequence comes from Pelodiscus sinensis, assembly GCF_049634645.1. NCBI lineage: Eukaryota > Metazoa > Chordata > Testudines > Trionychidae > Pelodiscus > Pelodiscus sinensis. The sequence continues at coordinate 274,339,744 of NC_134711.1, forward strand.
ATGGCTGAAAATACTTGCTTCAAAGAGAGGATTTGCAAGAAATCTTCTGTTTGCCTTCAGCCACTGGATTTTTTGAGATTATGTTTAGGAAAATGAGGGGAAAATCTGGTGCACCAAAGAATTCCTGGATATTAAAATTAGGAAATAAATAAAAATACTCTGATAAAACTCTACACTGCATTCTGAAATGTAAGTCAAAGTCCATGGCTTACAGTTTAAGAGATCTCTTCCAAGTGTTCTGCTTCTAAATTATCAGTCACTATTTAATGGCTACAATGATTTAGCGTTATCCTTGATGAAACAAAATCCCTGAGGTTTTGAAGGTTAATAAAAATAATGTACATTGCAGGGGCTGTCTGAACTTTGTTTTTATTGTTAATTTTGTTATTAGTAGAATATTAATGTTGACAATGTTTAGTTTCACAGGCTTTCTGTTACATTAAGTTTTGGTTTTCTATTACATTAAGTGCATTTTCTGTGATTAAGTTCAGAGTCAGCACGAATTTGCTTTAAAATATTGGGGAGCAAAACATTTCAATATAGGTGAATTTAACATATTACACATCATACAGCATGTCAGTATTCATAAGAACTTTAATTTATAACAAAATTAATAGGTAAATCTTTCCTGCATCCATTAACCAGATTTAATAAATCAAAAATCCAGGTCCAATCAACAAAAATATTGCAAATAATTGTGACTTTCAAATACCTAAACTGGGAGGATGAATATTAATGGTTAGCTTAAATTACCTTGGCATGAACATCACATAAACTATGATAGTAATGTCAACATTCATTTATAAAGGCTGAAAGCCAGTAGGAATTTTTAAAAGCAAGTTTCTTGATAAGTGCTGTATGAACTAACATGGCTGTTGAAGAACTCTTGTGACTATTATTTGTATTATATTATTTTCTGCCATTTGTGATCTCTCAAATTCAATATGTTGGATTTCAATATGTTAGATTGACGAATAATAAAATAAAAATTGAATTTCATATGACTCTTGATTTCTGATTGTGATCTCAAAGCATGTAGAAATATGCTATCATGAGACACAAGAAATGCTTTGTTCCTGTTATGCAGTATATTAGCATTTTACTGTATATTAATGTGTGATTATTTTCTTCTATCCTCCTATGTGCTCTTGTTTAGATAAAACAAGATGTTCTGGTTTGTTTAGTACTTTTTATTCCTGACTCAGCAAAATCTTATTTGGGACTATAACCTGTTTTGGATCTAGCTTACTCATATAATAGAATATTAGGGACATTGATATACTCATAAATAATATTTACATAAAAAGATGTCTTGTCTGAAGAAATACTTGTCAAAAAGTGACAGAAATGCTGTTTATTGAATTTATACCAACACAGCCATAGCTCAAATGACTCACTTCATGTATATGCACATTTTCTAAGAAGCAGTTTTTAAATTAATACATTTTTCTACACATATCTGTATAACATTAATTGGTTAATAACTATATTTCTTTATGGAGGAAAATAAATCACCTTTCTAGATAATTGATCACCTGTAGGCAATACATTCACTTGTACCGTCCCATAAAGTTTATATCGAGATTAATTGCCAATATAGGCAAGAAACAGCTATAGATATATTTATGTCCTTTAAATAATATACAGCATTGTTCAGATCCTTAACTCAATTAATTTTTTTCTTCATTGAAATAATTGTGCTGGGAGTACATTATGTAGGCTGCTTCAAAGGGAGTGCACTACCCCAGCCCTCTCTCACCTCAGCAGTTTGGGGCTAGGTGAGACGCGTGTTCCCATGGCTGACACATCTCCAGTGGGCACATCTCGGGGAGGGGTGCATGTCTCCCTTCTGGGGCAGGTTCAGGTTCGTCAGTCCCCTGCGCTCCCCATCCAGAGTGAGGAATGCAGTAAATTGTGCACTTTCCCCTTGTTCCCTGATGAAGGGGAACAGTCAGCAAAGTTCCTATAGGGATTGGGAGCAGATCCAGATGGGGGAGAGGGGGCATCCCCAGCCAGCCCTTTCTCCTGCCTGGTGATTCTGTGTCTGTTCTGTATGGTTTTATGAGAAGCAATCCCATTCCAAGTACATCTTATTCTCCTGACAAATCAGATCCTTTCCTTGCTTTACATTATGATAAGAGGAATCTGTATACTCAGTTTGGTGGCCCTAGCTCTTACTGTTTATGAGGCGTTCTTGTGAAAAAATACAGACAAACTCTCAAATATATCATATTTATCCTTATCACCATATTCATATAGATAAAATCCAAGGAATGGCCTCCCAAAATTGTGGTCCTTACCCTGGAATACTTATAGTAATACTAGACAAAGCATATAAAGGATGGGCAAAAAGCAGATGACTGGCAACTGAGACATTGAGAAGAAATTAACTAATATACCAAAGGTCACATGGGAAGTTTTTAGCAGAGCAGCAAATTTAACCAAGATCTCCTGAGATCCATTTAAGTATTTTATCCATACAATTCCTATGTCCACTTCCTACCTATGTTAATAGAGTTGCATAATAAATGAATTAGTCCCAATCTATTGTAAATGGGAAATTATATGTGTTTTTTTTTCATTTAAATCATCAGATCATAAAGTTTAATTCTTTTCCAGAAATTTACTCTTTTGCCCTTCAGAAAAATCACTTCTGATCACCTAGAAAAAAAGTGTATTTTAAAACCCTGGAGAAACATGTCTCTGGTCTTGAAATTGAAAATGTATGTAAATCAATAATGCCTATCTTGGGAATGATGAGTAGCAGTGGCTGCCCACTGAGATCATAGTGAGTTAGGGAAATTCTTTGCTTTTAAGAAGAGATGCAGATTCTAAGACAATGACTGTACAGGCAAGAGAAGCATGATCATTTGTCTAAATCAGGCCTTTATTTAGACAGCCTGTGACAGCTGGCACCTGCTGCATGAAATGAATAGATCGGTTTGTCCTGCAGTTTTACTTCAGGTCATGCGGGACTGTAGACCACTTGAACAAGGACAAAAAGCTGTGTGGGGCTGAAACAGAGAAGGGTCTTGAAAGGATTTCCTATTTTATGCCACCTTCACTATAATAATATGTTGAATTTGCATATTAGAAAATGAAAACATATATGTTTAAATTACATTTCCATTTTCAAATATGAATGTGTTGATTTTTGAAAGGTGTGTCCAGACTTTTAGCCATTGAGTTACTTTTGAAGATATTCCAAATAGAATGTACAGTACTTTATGGCTGAGGCTACCTAATTGGACACATAATGTGTGTTTCTATCTCTTTCTTTAAAATTACATTTAGCTATTGGTAGTGTAGAGTGAAAAGTTAATTACTAGGGCTGTGTCTAGACTGCAGGGTTTTTTCAAAAAAAAGTAGCTTTTTTAAAAAAAAACTTCACCTGCGTCTAGACTACAGTTGTGTTCTTTCGAAATTAAATCGAAAGAACGCGGCTTTTCTTTTGACGGCGGTACTCCTCATTTCACGAGGAAGAATGCCTTTTTTCGAAAGTGCTCTTTCAAAAAAAGGCATTCTTGAATGCAAACAGGGCTTTTTTGAAAGAGGGCATCCAGACTGCCTTGGTGCTCTCTTTCGAAAAAGCGGCTCACTTTTTCGAAAGAAGAGGTTGCAGTCTAGATGCTCTCTTTCAAAAGAGGCTTTTTCGAAAGAGGCTTGTAGTCTAGACGTACCATAGTATACTGGAAAAGAAGCAATGCCTTTACCCATTGAAAGCCTGATATACACTATGCCTATTTCCTATTTGATGTTGTTATCAAAAGTTCAGCTGCATTGGTGGCAGCAGTGGCAGAAGAACAAATGTAGAGCGATGATTATCATTCTTTTAAGCACTATGTTTTAGAGACCGTCTATGGATATCAGTGGGATTTTTAAGTAATTGTTTAAAAAAAAATCCTAATGTAGAGACCATCTATTTGAAAAAGCCATGTGACTAAAAGTCAAGGGACCAAAAGCCAAGTTAGAAAACAGCCACACAATTTCCCTCTACTTGAGAACTTGACAAAGAATTTGAGGTATTTTGTGGAAACTAAACATTCAAACACTATTTGACACACTTTACACTGAATGGAACCAGGAACCATGGCCACTGGGAGTTGCAGGTGTCCATGCCTGCGGACACTCAGGTAAACAAATTGTGTGGCGGTCTGCCAGCAACTAACCCTGACAAACCGTGTATGGCCCCCTGGGCCGGAGGTTTCCCACCTCTGATTTAGCCATTAACATTAAGTAGAGTACCATTATCCATTTATCTGTTTGTCTGTTACCAAAGTATCTATTTACCTAATTTAGTTCTATTTTAATTCCCAGGTATAGGTTCAGTATAATATGGCAAAATAATATTGTTTTAGTTAATTCCATCTTTTCCACTGTTAATCCCATTTTCGTATGGATGAATTTTTGGATGCATTATATGAATGAATTTTTGTGTTATCAAAACTTAGAATTTTGAAATTTCTGACCAAACCAGTAAAATTGTATATTTAGGTGCCTGACTCTATAATATTTCTTGCTATTCAAAAAGAGTTGCTCAGTAAAGTTTTGGGCTACTAATATTTATCATCCAACAGTAAATACTTCCATACAGCTCCAGTTCCTCAAAGTCAATATGGCATATTGACAATGGCTAGACTGCATTTTTAAGAGACTATTTTATATAAACTCCCTGCATAGATCAATATTTTTTAATAGAAACTCTCCCCAAGTAGCTACTACAGGCTATATTTATATATTGAATCAAACTCAGTGCATTGTTAATAGAAAATGGAAATTCCTCAAATACATGGAGATGGTGGTGCCATGAAATATTTCTGCATCCAGATTGACCACATTGTACAATTAAGGGCGGGCAGTGGGATTTATTTGGATGGCTGAATGAAGGGAGCAGTGCTTTATGGCTAGGGTGGAGGCAGAGGAAAGCTGCTATGGATGGGGACAAGGGGATAGCATGGGAATGCTGACGGATGAGCATAAGGGTAGCCGAATGTGAGAAGTCCCCTTTTACATGAAACAGGCTGAAGCAGCAATAGGAACAGAGGACTTCAGTGTGTCTTAGCATTGTTCAATGTAGATGCAGGACAGAGAAGAGAGGCAGTGTAGTGAAAGGCAGACAGAGGAGAATAGCTCCAAAAAGCCTTCTCTAGCCTTCTCCCTCTAGTCTTGTCTTTCAGGAACAAGAATGGGTGGGGGGGAGGGGACGGGATGGATGAATCTTATACTTGTACAATCACTGATATCTTACTTGCTCTCTGATTTCCTAACACTACAGTTCAAAAGAGAACATATCAGGTAGAGGGAAACAGGGCATGTGTGGAGGAAGAAATATGTGTGAAGAGAGGGATCTGTTGGATACGTATCTAAACTGAATCAAGGAAGCTACATAAGTTTATTGATCACTGTTATACCATAACCACGTTACAAGTCTGATTTTGCAAACAGTAATCATTCATGTATAATGGGACTCCAAGCCAGAGTAGCTATGGGCATGCAGGTAACTGTTCGCTGGACGGGGTCCCTAAACTGAGTTTCACACAAGTACTTGATGAATTATTCCTCTGGAGAATGCTATTATTTAGAGGCTGCTGTAGGGCACTTCGGGAGTTAAGAGTATGATCATTCACATTTCAAATATCTCTAAATCATAGCACCAAAAACTAAGCACAGAAACCTTGTCATGCAACACTGCTTTTAGATGTCCAGCCTGAATATAAATGCAAATGCCAGGTGTTCTGCAAGAAGTCTCTCTTTTATAAAAGCAATGAAACACATAACTCTACTTGATAACCCTTGTTGACACTTATGTACTAGAAAAATTTACCCATTCACTTGAGAAAGAAAAAAAAGATATGCAGTTGACAGACACATGTAGCCCATTTGGAAAAGGAAAACTATGTATAGCATAATAAAAATATAGGACTGTATGGGACCTCAATATGTCCTCTAGTGCTGTCCTCTACATGAAGTAGGGCTAAATATTAGCTAGACTATCCCTAACAAGTGTTTGTCTAACCGGTTCTTAAAAACTTCAATAATGGAGATTCCACAACCTCAAAGTAATTTATTTCAGTGCTTAACTACCCTTCCTGTTAGAAAGTTTTTCCTAAGGTCTAACCTAAATTTCCCTTGTTGCAATTTAAGCTCACTGCTTCTTGTTCTATCCGGAGTGCTTAAGGCAATAATTTATCACTCTCTTCTTTATAAAACGTTGACATACTTGAAGACTGTTATCATATCCTGCCACAGTCTTCTGTTCTCCAGATTAAACAGGCACATTCTTTTCTTTCCTCATAGATCATGTTTTCTAGACCTCTGATTAGTTCTTTTACTCAGTCATCTCTGAACTCTCTCCAATTTGTATACACCTTTCCTGAAGTGGGGTGCCCAGAATTGGACACAGTATCCCAAGTGAGGCCTGATCAGTGATGATGGATTGGAAGAATTAATTATGGCGCCTTGCTTGCAACCTTCCTTCTCTAATACAACCCGGAATGATATTTGCTTTTTTGCAGCAGTATTATATTGTTGACTTATATTCAGTTTTTGATCCACTATAACTCCCAGATCCTTTTCTACAATACTCTTTCTTAGGCCATAATGTTGTGTTTGTACAACTTATTATTCTTTCCTAAGTGGAGTACTTTGCATTTATCCTTAATGAGTTTCATTCTCTTTATTTTAGACCATTTCTCTAGTTTATCAAGATCATTTTAAATTATAAACCTGTCTTCCAAAGTGCTTGCAATTCCCGCCTCCCCAGCTTGGTATTATCCATAATCGTTATAAGTGTACTTACTTTGTCATGATTAAGCGATTAAATAGAATCAGATGCAGGATGGAACCCTGTGACACCCCACTTCATATGCTCTTTCAGCTTGACTTTGGACTCCCTGCTTTTCTTGTCAACCAGTTGTGCATAGGGATGTTAAATTGCGATTAACCAGCTAATCAAGTCATTGATGTAATTTCCATCGACTGCTTGATTAGTCAACAAGGGGATGTGTGCTTGTTAACCCTGCTGCAGCTCTTCAGTTTAAATATAGTAAACTACATTTCAGCTAACACCAGCCCCAGGAGCTAACCCCATTGTGGCTCTGCCTTTTACAATGTAGTAAGAACCGCCGAGCTCTTACTACATTTAAAAGGCAAAGTCACAGCAATCAGGGACCCAGTGTGAGCAGGGACAACTCAGTCCCCACTCACGCCGGGTCCCGCACTGCACCTCTGCCTTCTAAATGTATTTAGAACCCAGTAGCTCTTACTACATTTAAAAGGCAGAGCCACAGTAGTTGGGAACCTGGCACGAGTGGGAACTGCTTCGTTCCCTGCTCACTCCAGGTCCCACCCTGTGCTTCCCAGCTCTTACTACATTTAAAAGTTAGAGCCACAGTGCTGCTGCGCCTCTGCCTCCCCTGCTCCCCCTGCAGCACAGAGACGGTACTTGGGAGAGCCAGCTTTTAAGTTGGCTGCCCCCAGCACCGGATCCTGTTTCCCCTCAGTGTCAGAAGCCTTACTAAAGTGGAGATGAATCAGTTCTTCATCTACAAAGCTTGTTACCCTCTCAGAAAGGGTATTAGGTTGGTTTGATAGCATTTATTTTTGACAAATCCATGCTGACTGTTACTTGTCTTATTATATTCTGGGTGTTACAAATTAATTTTTGATTATTTCCTCCATTATCTTCCTGAGTACCCAAAGTTAAGGTGAATGAATTCCTTGGCTTTTTCTTACAGCATGTCCTCACTATACATCCAAGATACACTCAAAAAATGTGGACATGTAGTGAAAGGATGTAAAGCAGGGAATTTTTTTCCCACTGCTGACTTCCGTTTGCATGAATTGATTTTTTTTTTTGCATGTGACAGAAGAGCGGGGAATGGGAGGACTTAAAATGCAACTTTTCCCACAAGTGCCAATGACACTAGTGCAGAGTGAAGGTATTTCGGGGTGACTTATAACAGGATGCCCTGTATTCCCCTTTTTATAGATTGGTCTATATTTTCCCCTTCCTAGATCTCTCAGCTGTTTCACATCCTCCACTAGGTCTCAAAGACTATCGCTATTGGCTTGGTAATCTTTTCATCAAGTTTCTTAAATATTCTATCTCACATATACCACAAAAAGAGTTGAAATAAATTGTATGTGTTTAAGATTTTAGCCTCCAGGCTCCCTGTTATTGGACAAGTCCACAGAGTCCTTTTATTTAGGTGCATTGATATCTTTTTTTAAAAGTGCAACACTTTGGTTTTTCAAATGTTATTAATGTATTTGCTTCAATGCTTAGATGCTGAATGCCATATTTAGCCCAAAGTGAATTTTTATGGATAATAAAGCCCTGAAAAGAGCAGAAATGTAGACAGCCCCTTAACTAAAGTGTTGTAACAGCATGATTGTAATACATAAATTTTCTCTGGTTAAACTAGGAATCCCTTTCTATCTGACTCCACTTAGGTTAGGTTGGTGAGTGACTGGGGTGTTTTTTACACAAGGGAGAAGGGGATTAACGAATAAATAAAAAGCCCAGGCTTTATCTTGGAAAAGCACAGTCAACAGTCTGTTGGCAATATATATGTCAAAACATCATAAATGAGAGTGAGTCACTGTTAATAGCTTGAGCTTGGATTATAAATTAATTGTGAGCAGCCCAGTGGACTATATTGTATAGCAAACAAGCTGAACACATTGTATAAACTCAGTAATGGCACATGGGAAGTGGGCCTGCCACCCAGAAAGAGTGCAGCTGCTGACACCTCCTCCTCCATATGGAGTTCAAATGTACATTTCACATTTGCCCCTAGTGGAATCCAAACCTGCAGCTCTCAATTGCTAGAGACCCTTTCCTTTTTAGATAGCCTACTGCACATATTATAGAGAGGCAAGATATCCTTGCGCATGCACCTTAAGGGTGGGGAGAGCCAGAAGCAAGCAGGTGGGCCATGCTAGCAGTCCCTGTGTTAGTCTCCCAGCAGGATCTCAGTGATTATGTGCAAATTCTCTGTTTGTGGCAGAGAGCTGCTTGCATGGAACTCATGTGCACTTAGTTACTCCCTTTACAAAATCCATTTGTAATAAATTATTTCAAGTCAGTTCTTTAATTATTTATGGCACCAAATGGTCACTCAGCTTTCCAACTTGTGTCTTGATTTACTTAGGTAAGCAATGCAATGCCCTGCATAGCTTTCGAGCATGGCTAAACATTTTTATTTCCCTCAAGCCAGGTTTAAAACACCATACAAATTAAAGGCACAGACTAACATTGCTATGCCATTTTGAAAATCTAAACCATAGTTTATGACTGCTATATATTTATATTGATTTAAGCTAGCAATGCTGTGCTAAGAGTGGGCTGTTTTTAAGGGTGATAATGTCCATGTAAAATATACCCCAGAGAGTGAGGGTGTTCCCTGTAATGGATATTCAACAGCTTTTCCTTTCTATTGTAACTGGGCAAGGGCTACTGATATTAAGGAAGTAGGTGAGAAAGCTGAGAGCTACAAATGGGAATATAGGGACACTGAAGCTTCGTCTATACTGCAGGCTTCTTGCACAAGAACTGTTTTGCACAAGAGTTCTTGTGCAAAAGTACTTGTGCAAGAGCGCATCCACACTGCCATGTGCTTTTGCACAAGAGCATCCATGACAGTGTGGGTGTTCTCTTGCACAAGAAAGCTCTGATGGCCATTTTAGCCATAGGGGTTTCTTGTGCAAGAAACCCCTGTTGCCCATCCACAGTGCCTTCTTGCTCAAGAGTTCTTGAGCAAGAGGGCTTATTCCTTGTGGGGAGAGGAATAACTCTTGTGCAAGAAGCTCACTTTTCCGACGCTTTACTGTAAATTTGCTTGCGCAAGAACGCACGTGCAGCGTAGATGCGCCACAAATTTTTGTGCAAAAACGACTGTTCTTGAGCAAAAAGCCTGCAGTGTAGACGTAGCCCATCTGAAAGAAGGCTGGAGTTATGTGATGTCTTAAAGAGGAGAAGAGTATATATGGCATGTGTACAAGACACTGAAGGGTTGAAAACCCAAGATGCTGGTAGAGAGTTACATTATCTCTTATTCAAGAATTCAGCTTCCCCAAATGGTTGTAATTCTGGATAAAACCATGCAAAGGGATGTGATACAGGCTATTAGAAGTTTGGACTGACTGCTGAGCACTGAACTGTATTGAGAAGAGTTAACAATGCATAGAGCGAGTGAGTGTGCAATTAAGGAGAGAATCAACAGGAGAGTGTGGTTTTTATGAGTTGTTGTGCCTAATTTTAAACACACCATCCAATAAGAAAATAATTATCCAAGCAGATCTGAATACATGCTTTGGAACTATGAAGGCTGGATATGAAACAACGGATGGCACTGGAACCAAAAACTCTGAGCGGCAATCAGTCCCACAGATTGTCTGGCACCGAATTTGGCACTTACAAACATATATTTTCATGAGAGGGAAAGCCATTTAATTACTTATGCCAGTGGAAGATACAAGTCGCCAATTAATGTCTTTTTAATAATAACAAGAGACAGCGAGATCATGACTAATGATCTGTAATATAGTACCTGGTGTGTGTCTTATGAAACAGCACAGATCTCTGCTTATAGACTTCAGAATGTGAAGACCTCACCAGTATTGGAGCTGCTGGCAATCACAAAGGCCTAAGCAGTGGCATTGAAGACAGGACTAAAAAACCTTCAAACAAGGAGTAGTGCACAGGCTTTCAAAAAATGGCAGGCCAGTGGCTTGTATGGTGATAACATGGTGGCAAAAAGGTGGCCAAAAATAAATGTTGACACAACTACAAGTATGGCCTGTGATGAGCTAAATAACCAACCCAGAGGCCATGAGGCAGAGAAAACCTTTTATAGATTTGCCAAGGCAAGAGAAAAAATGAGGAGGGATATGCATGAGCTTGCTTACATTAGAAATGAATATGGTATATTCTGAAAAAATGGTGCATCAACAAAGTTCAGAGTGATTGTTCTGAAAGAATGATGAATGAGGAGAACCCAAGGGATAAATTAAGAACAAGATGAATGAGGGTTTGATAGGTACGTACAAGAGGGATATGATGCAGAGGTACTTTGGAAAATGAAAAAGGAGAAAGTCGCTGGGCCAGATGAAGTACCAGTGAATTCATTGGGACGACAAAGCACCAAGTACCTTAAAAGTTTGTTTCATGATAATCTCACAGGGAAAATGCTGGATGATTGGCATAAAAGCTTTGTGATGCTTTAAACATACACTTTAAGCATAAAACAGATATTACACTGTGTGCTGTCACCCAATTATGCTGACATTGCATGCTATGAAAGCACGGGAGAATAATACTTTAAAGTGTCTGTGTGAAGTGGTGGAATTTTTGATTGTCAATATGGATTTATGCTGGGCAGTAGCAAATTGGAGCCAAATTTCTGCTATGAATCTTCACAGAGAAGTTCAGAAAAGACTCAGCAACAAGCTTTGTCTTTGCAGACCTTGAGAATATATACAATCATATACCAAGAAAACTAGTTTGCAATGGAGAGATGTATTGGAGGAATACATTAGAAGAATTAGAAGAATGTCTGCCTTCTTCAGGATATGTACGATTAGGTGACTACTGTGGTCAAAACTAATATTAGAATACAGTACAAAATTGTTGTACTGTTGTACAACAATTGTACATGTTGGCCTGTATGGGGGCCATGCTACTTACATACTTTTTTCCCCCATAAGAGTGGGATTCCATATTGAGAGGAAGAAGGTACATTGTGTTGAAAATATTGAAGTTGTTTTAGCTAAATAATTACTTATATAATTGTCAAGTCAGGGTGGAAATATTGACTCAAAACTTCCTGTTGTACGTGCTTACGAGTGGTAACGCTGTAATAGATAACCATAATTGTTTTCTATATACTGGGGGGAGGGAACTGATTTTACAAGAAGATGTAGGTTCATAAGAAATCTTTTAGTTAGCCAATCCCTGCCAGCTACTGAGAACCCTGACTTGCCATTGGTCTCACTGGGTATGTCTACACTTGCCCCCTAGTTCAAACTAGAGAGGCAAATGAAGCATACCGAAGTTGCTAATGAAACACGGGATTTAAATATCCCGCACTTCATTAGCATATTCGTGGCCGGTCGCCATTTTAAAAAGCTTGTAGCCCGAATTAATTCGCCGCATGTAGACGCGGTAGTCCGATCCAAAACCCTTCCCTCGAATTAACTGTTACTCCTTTTAAAATAGCGACCGGCCGTGAATATGCTAATGAAGTGTGGGATATTTAAATCCCGTGCTTCATTAGCAACTTCGGTATGCTTCATTTGCCTCTCTAGTTTGAACTAGGGGGCAAGTGTAGAAATACCCACTGAGATTTCATGGTCCTCAGAACCTTTTGAAGCAGTTAGGAACATCAGTGTTGCAAACACCAGGGCAACGTCTAGATTGCATCCCTTTTTCGTAAAAGGGATGCAAATTAGACGTATCGCAATTGCTAATGAAGTGGGGATTTAAATCTCCCCCGCTTCATTAGCATAAAAATGGCTGCCGCTTTTTTTCGCACGGAGCTTTGCCGGAAAAAAAGCACCAGTCTAGACACGGATCTTTCGGAAAATAAATCCGTTTCCAAAAGATCCCTTATCCCTCTTAAAATAAGGGATCTTTCCGAAATAAGTTTTTATTTTCCGAAAGATCCGCATCTAGATTGGCGCTTTTTTCCTGCAAAGCTCCGTGCCGAAAAAAAGCGGCAGCCATTTTTATGCTAATGAAGCAGGGGAGATTTAAATCCCCGCTTCATTAGCAATTGCGATACATCTAATTTGCATCCCTTTTACGAAAAAGGGATGCAATCTAGACATAGCCCAGATGTACAAACATCATGAGACGGACTCCAAAATTATGACATTTAAAACAAAAAAAGATTATAATGTGGTGTTTTGGCTCTGTCTTTTGATCTTTGGACACCTGACACCTATATAGCCAGTGTCACCAAATGTATTAGGTATGTGTTTTTGGCTCTTCTTCCAGGAGCTTTTCTCTCACATCTACCCACCCCCTAAACCTGTGTCCAATCCTGTGTTTCCAGAAACCAAATCATTTGTCTCAGTCCTTCCCTGATTCTCACCTCTCTGACTCCTGCAGTTCCTGAGGTTCTTCATTCTTTCTCCAATGCTTGAAGGGTGGGGACTTCAGTGAAGTCCCCTTCTTTCTATTCCATGCTGGCTGAGCAATCCCTGAGTTTTTCTCCCTGTATCTGAGTTAGAGATTGTGGGGAGGGGGAGGAGCTAAGGGCAGTCCCAGTGTGCACAGGAGAGGACAGAGAGGAGCCATCCTGAGTTCCTAGACTGTTTCTGTTGTATCCTGCCCTCCTGTGTTAAATTCCGAGAGAAGGTTGGGGAGAGAGCTATTCCTGCCTATTCAGCAGCTGATTGACTACTCTTCCTCAGGGGATAGGTAGGGGAGAAAGAAGCAAACCAAAGAGGTGGTTTCTGCCAGGTTGGGTTGATATTTGTGAGAGTGTTGACGTTGCAGTGTGACTACAAGACAGGCTCAACCCTTGGATGATATGAGTCATAGGGAAAAATCAGAATTAGAAATTCTGCAACAGGACTACAGAGTTAAAAAATAGAAAACATTAAAAAAAGTTCTAGATCCTCAGGTGCTATAAGTCAGCAGAGCTCCCATGATTTTAATGGCACCACACTGATTGAAACCAGTTGACAATGTGGACCATACAATGTGAACATTTCACTTTCTCTTTTTAGAACATAATGAAATTGGGTCATTTCTAAAACTTGGGATTTGTGAAATGTCAAACATAAAGATGCTTTTAAAATTATATTCAAAACAATTTTGTGGGTATATCACCAGTGCCTTTTTTCCCCCAGGAAAGTGTCAAAAATATTATAGATAATCTTTTAGATATCTGCATCACAGAGTATTGTCAAAGCAAACTCTACATTAATCCAGTAGCCATGCAGTCCAGATTCAGTTCAGTGAAGGTAAAATCATTATTGTTTATAGACTAATTCTTCTCCCAGTGAGCAAGGAATGGAATTTTTATGAGAGCCTACACAGTCATGCATTCTCTCACTTTCATAAACATAAATTACATATTTTCACTGCGATTAAAATGGAAAACTTCCATTCAGCTGGCAAGAATAATTATTTTTGACTCTTTAGAGAAATTCATCTTTTATTCTGAATGGTTATAGATGCAAAACAGAATAAAATATTAAAGAATTAAATCTACAGATGATGTACTCACTGCTGATAACATTAAGAGTGAGGTTGATCTTCGGGTATTTACATTACTATTGGAAATTGGACCACATTGAGCCATCTAGCTAGTTTTCTGCAGTACCTCAGAAACCATCTAGTACGATATTCACATATGCCCTTGCCTGTGCATTCTAGAATGAAGATAGAGCCACATGCAAAATCCAAGATTACTTTGTGATTAACAACACAGGCAACAAATGAATCCTCTGTTCAGGGAGGCTCATATGCGAGTGTTGGAATCAACCTCGAGATGGGGGAGGCCACCAGAGTCTGAATAATGTCTCCAACCAAAAGGACTTGCATCCGTTTTGCCTCTTCCTCCAACGCCCTGCCCTCACTCCACTTCTTCCCACCCCCTTCCCTGCAGCACTGCCAACCACTTGTTCCTCTCTGCTCCCTTTACTGAGGCCAACCCACCCACTGCTTGCTCCTTTCCACTCCCATCTGCCATGGTCTCATTACTTTTTTCCTGCCTTAGGCAAGCAATGGGAGGTAAGGAGAAGAGAGAAATGAGCAACGGCTGGGTGGTCCTCTGGATTTAAATGCAGCTAAAAGAAGCCCCACTTTCTGTCCATCCTTTTTCTTAAAATTTGTGCTCTGAGGGCATAGCTGAGATACAGATGAAGCCAATGAGAGTTCTTCCATTGATGACAGTAGGTGGAGAAGCTAGATCAGGCCCGAGAGGCTCCCTCTTCTGAGACAAGGCTGTGATGAAGTTGAGTGATGTGGCAAATCCTTTTTCTTCCTGCTCAAATTAGGGATGTAAGCGACTAGTTGACGATTCAATAAGCAAAAGCTTATTGGATAGTCGACTAGTCCCTCGACTAGTTGCTTCCCCCCTTTGCTGCCTCTATCAAAGGCAGCAAGGGAGGAGCAGGAGCCATTGCTGCAAGAAGCCAGTTTAAAAGCCAGTTCCTCCTTACTCTGTCTCCACAGGATGCAGGAGAGATAGGGAGTAGCTGATTCCTGGCTCGCGCCCAATCCCAGATGCTGTGCCTCTGCTTTTTAAATGTATTAAGAGCCTACCAGAATTTAAAAATCAGAAGTGCAGTGGTGTGGGACCTAGTGCGAGCCAGGAATCAGCTGGCCCGGTTTGCACAGGGTCCCCCCGCTATGCTTTAGCCTTTAGCTGGCAGGGAATTAGCTGGCCCAACTTGTGCTGGGTCCCCTACTCTGCGTTCCTCCTTTTTACATTTAAGGTTGGTGCACAGCAGGAGGACCTGGCGCAAGCCAGAAATCAGCTGTCCCAGCTCACGCCAGGTCTCCCCCAGCGTGCTTTAGCCTTTTAGCACTTTAGCCCAGTAGGCTCTTAATACATTTTAAAAGGCAGAGCCACAGTGGGGTTAGCTCCTGGGACCAGCAGCTAGCCCCACTGCAGCTCCCCCACTTATCAACTAATTGACTAGTTGATGGATTTTCCATCAACTAGTTGATTAAATGAAATTTCATATCCTTAGCCCAAATGCACAAGTGTTGATTGGAGAAGCCAATAAGGATGGTTACTCTAATACTCTTATTGTCTGGATGTTGCCAGTAGCCTGATTAAAAGGGTCCAGGCCAAGCGATAGAAAGATAAAAGACTTACTCTCTGCTGATAGCTAAAGTCATCTTCCATACCTTCCCTACTGCTAGTGTTTTGTTTTGAACTTTTTGGAGAGTGGGGAGGTGTCAGCTGTAGTGTGTATATTCCTTTATTTGGTGGCTCAACCTGGCTTCCCTCCAGTCAATTCAAATTAGCCCAGTCCATCAACTTAATATAAAACAACATAGACAGGTTGTCCTTAAGCTCCAGGGTTTAAATCTGCTTTATGTGCTTGTCCTCCTTACCATGGCTCCATGACTGACACTTTTGTCAGCTGTGCTTGGTGTCAACCTGGTGGTTTGTAAACTGGGAAGGCTCTACTCCTTTCTGCCTATATTCTATATAACCTATTACAAAGGGGTAAATAAAACCTTAGAAGTTTATTAATCGCTTGGCAATCTCTGAATCAACTTGGACATCTTGAAACAAACCTCATCAACGGGGCCAGAATTTCCTGCAGGATTACTAGTAGTATTGAGTGGTCTCTTCCAGCTTCATAATCAAATTCCCTGCCTCACCTTGATCACAAAACTTAGTCTGGCAGCTCTTTGACACACATGGCAGAGATTAGCAGCTGTAAGAAGCCGTGCACTGTTATAAAAAAACAGTCCACAGTATAATGTTCAGAAAACTTCTCACTCCTATGTAAATTGGGTGTTCACATTGTGCGTCTCTCCCTCTACAAAATGTTAGTTAAATGTGTGAGCTTATGTTCTGAAAGTCCTCAGATCTGCATTACTTTGAGCCAGGAAGATGAGCAGTAAAGCTGGTCTTAAAGTGGCTTTTCTGTCCTACAAAAATTGTTAATACGTTAAAAAAAAAAACCCCAACAATGCCCCAAATCAGAAAGAAAATTCAAAATCCTTAACATTTTTGCAAACCAAAATTCTGGGGGAAGAAAATAGTTTGGGTCAATCAAAGCTTTTTTCTGATAATCAGATGATTGTAATTTTCAAGCCTTTTATTTCTTATTATTCTAAAATTAGCATACTTAAAAAAAAGAGAAAATGAAACATATCACCAGTTTCCAAATGTCTTTTTTCCAAACAGACTGAGGGTCTGGGGGTCAAGGAACTTGTGAATCCAAACCTTTCTTGAAAAAAAATAAGTTTTGGTTAATTGGCATTTGCTAATGAAAAAAGTTTAATCAAAATATTCCCAACCAGCTGTCATGAGCAGGTTTGAAAAAATAAGAGAGCCTTTCACAGATAGTCCTCTTACTCCAGTGCTCTGTTAGGGTGCACTACACAGGACCACAAACTTGAAATAAGATACGCAATTTGCGTTACGTATCTTATTTCAATTCTATTTCAAAATAGCTTATTTTGAAATATGGAGCATCTCCACAACACCAAATTTTTAAATAAATACACTATTTTGAGACATCCCTTAGCCTTCGTGGAATGAGGGTTATAGGGATGCCAAAATAGTATGCCCGTTATTTCAAAAAATATTTTGAAATAATGGGCGGCTTGTTAAAATGTGGGGTAACTATTTTGGGATACCTCTGATATCCTGAAATAGCCTCATTGTGTAGACGCACCCCTATAGACAGAGGGAACTCTAGTTTGAGCTCCTCTGCTGATCCAAACTGTGGCAAGATAGAGCAGTATCTCCTGTAAAATATTGTGGAAAATATTGGTGACTATTTGATACATAAAAAAGGGGTTGTTGTGAATGCAATGTTTTTAATTATGCACGTAATAATTTTTCAGTATATACTTTCAGGCTAAATAGATCATTTTCCAAGTGTATGGGGGAGTCATGTAAGTTTCTGTATAATAAAGACCTTTGCATTAACTACTTTGTCTGTCTATCAAAGGGTTTTTTTTCCCCTAAGAAGAAATACAGTTGTAACAGCATTCCGATTTCTTCATTACATACTTTTAAGTGCCTGTCCACTAAAGACTCTTGTTTCCCATGATTCCTCACAGGAAGGTTGACATATTATTCCCTAGTGTTCTAAACCTGATGTTAGTTTCTATTAAATCCTGCTAGACAGGCAGAACAATATTTGAAACAAGACTGTTTGAACTAAAATGTAATTGGACTCATTTAAAGTCTTATTACAATGAAATCTGACTTCTTCCTTGTAATTTGACTTGTAGAAACCTCTCAAAAACCATTACCTTTTGCCACAGGCTGTAAATTTAAATTCCACCCTAGGTAAGCATAATGAGAAAAGAAAGTTCTGATGTGGCTGGAGATCATATCAGCTTCAGCCTGATTAATTATTTCCACAAGATCAATCAACACCTTATTTAGATAACCAGAGGCACTCACTAGTTAATTTGCTAGAGTAGTACAATGAGGGCAAGCATTTATCTGGCCAGTCAATAGTCAGATTAGTACTGAAAAGTCAAACACTGGATTTGAAAAGTGGTGGCAAATAAAGGAAAAGACTGGAAAAACACAGCAACTTTGCAGTTCTTAGGCTATTTTCTGTTTACATTTTAGTCATTCCAGATTCTCTGCGCCCTTCTCAAAAGTCTCGTCTACTAGTTCACTGCATAGGTTTAAAATCTGTTTAAAATCTACATTTAAAACCTCTGTATTAATGTATTTATATACATTTATCACCATCTAAAAGAAATAGATGCCTCAGTTGCACTTGCAAACTAGCACATGAAATCCACAATACATAACCAAATACCCAGTTTGTATATGCACAAAAATTTGCAGACATGAGATAAATGTTAATTCTAATAGATAACATTATGTCCTTCTGTAGTGGAAAAGTGCATATTAAAGCTACAAAACATTGGTAATATGAGTCAATACTCAGATCAACAGCTGCTTGATACTGTGCCCTGTGCAGATGAATCGCCTCTTTCATGATTAATCTACATGAACTATGAGGCAGCCCAATCAGGAAATATGCATCTATATTCAGACCACACTGTCTGGCACCAGCCTCAGAGGATCTTGAGTGATTTGTAAGAGGAGGGTGTAAATTTACACTGCCTTAGTTCCTGTGGTTTTGCAACATTCACCTAAACACTGACAAATGTAGGAATTGGTCATCTTGGATAATAAAGGTTCTCTTTTGTTTAGGGAAAAATATATTAATTGTTTGTAGAGTATTCCTCTGCCTCTTCTTTTCTAGTTACTGGGCCAAATTAAACTCTTGTTTATTCTATCAATGGAATTACAGGAGGGGTAAATTCAGCCCTATGTTTGAAGGGAAAAAATATTGATGTAGTCATTTATAGAGAACAACAAAACTTTCTTTCTGCCTAATTTGCAGTAGTGACAATCATGTGATATATGCTTCTTACTTGCCTTGAAAACTATGAAATTGCCTTCTCTGTGAATGTGAGGTGCAAGATCATCACAATTTATCCATCTACAGTTTCAGCTTTGGAAAAGTGATAGACTTCATTGAAAGTAACTGAAACTGATTTGCGACCCAGTTCGGGCCTATTTTAGGTAAGTGAACCTCCACTGAAGTCCATCAGGTGGATCAACTTATATCAGGATTAGATTTGGTCTTTTGTATTTTCAGTAACTGACTGTGATGTACAACTAATAAATGTGAATACATGCAGGGGGACTGACAGAATTGTTGGGACAAGCTGTGGGGGTTGTCTCCACTCTCCCTGAACGAGTAGGGTCATGAGCAGAACAGGCAGGGCTGGGGCCATTCAGCTCTCAGCACCACCTAGATGGCACTGTGCCCACCTCTGTCCTCTCCCCCACCACTCCTCAGAGCTGCCCAGAATGCATCACATGGAGCTCTGGTGCATATTTAAAGGGCCTAAGGCTCCAGTCATCAATGCAGTAGCGGTGACAACTGGGATCATTTGGGCACTTTTGAATTGATGGGCCCTGGGGCAATTGTTCCCTTTGCCCCCTCTCTGTCAGTGGCCCTGGGTGCATGCAAAATTACTACACATTGACATAAGATTCATATAAAGGGTGAAAGGAGGGTGTTGTAGTTAACTCTTTGGATTAGAAGAAAGAAGATCTAGGTTCAATTCCCAGGTCTGCCCCACACTTGCTCTGTGACTCTTGGTGAGGCACATAATGTAACGATACAGAGGTGCCTATAGTAATATTTTCTTTCCCATGTTGTCTGTCTTGTTCATTTGAACTGCAAAATATTTGAGAGAGGCAATATCTCTTACTCCATATATATACTATGCCTAGAATAGTACAGCTGCAATATTGATAGGGGCCAGGAGGTGTGACTGAAATACAAATGGTACACAATAATTAACATTAGTAGTGGGCTTCATAGCCTTTGCTTTTAGATTACTATTTTAACAGAAATCTTGGTCAGTAGTAACTTATAGTCATAGACATGTGATGGCTTTTGATGTCTTTGTGAAATGTGTTAAGAGGGAAGATGTCATGTCGCCGTCCCTGAACTACCATCACAAATGCAACTAATTGTTAGTTTTATTCTCACGGATTATTCTTAGCACAATGTCTTGGCAGAAAATGAATGAAGACTGCACTAACCCTAATGCCCATGGAGTCAGTCCATTCAGAACAGGGTGGAGGAGCGTTGATGTGACACAATGGAAGAGTCTGCACAGAAGCTACCTTTGCTGTGCTGTTTTGTGATTTTAGAGTCTAGTATTGAGATGGAAGAAAAACTAAAATTTCCTTACATTGTAAATAATATAATATATCTAAAAGTGTGAATTTAATGGTGAGTATATAAATAAATGTCATTTTGAAGTAGCATTTTTGTAAAAAGTCGATCTGGGTACTTTATATTCTTTTCAATAAGCTTCTGCAGTACAAGCTCTCTCAAATTCTTGGCAGACATTAGAACCATTTGCTAAAATTCCTTTCCTCTATCTCACTTTTGTACACTTTCATTAATCCATGTCTTTACCTGTTCTTCTCATGGGATGATATGATTCACATATTTTTCCTACTAATTTATCAGCTTTGTATCCGCTTAATGGAACCACCACCCTGCCTAAAACTTTTTAAAAATATCATATTTTATTCCACAGAACTTAACAATTCATTGATTTCTAGGTCATAGCTATAAGGTCTAGTCTAGGTTTTTGGGTGGAAAGGAGTGAAGGTTCAGCATTACCTATCCTCTCCATGCCCACTGTGTCTCCTGTAACAGCAAGTCCTGTAGAAATAATTGAAAATACTAATGTATGCCCTTTCCGCATGGATCTATGCCAAGTAACAGGGTTTTGTTATAATTCTCCTCCTCTACCCCTCTTATCATGTTGAATTTGTCCTTGGTATGGATGGCATCACTATGAGTGAGGATTTAATTATAGCCATTTAGAGGCAACTTAAGAACTCTTGTCTAATTTACTGCAGTTCTAAAGTGGAATCTTGAGACGACTTCTAAAGTTTTAAAATACTGATGGATAAGCCACTTACTGAAAGGTGTGTGTAGTGTGAATTCATTTTCAAGGAGAAGTGAAAGAAATATGAGCCCTCAGCATAATTAAAATCATATGAATAGAACCACCTTACAATCTCTGCCTTCATCATTTCAGGCTCTCCGGACTGTTATGATTGATCATTTGGCTTTCTATTCTTTGGATCAATTATTGTATTATAACATGTCACAGTATTTATGTGTGTCTGAAAGATTTTCATGTAAGATTTTATTTTTAAATCCTACTCTCTCTCTCTCTCTTTATATATATATATATATATATATATATATATATATATATATATATATATATATATATAATTTTATTTTATTATTTTAATCTCCATCATTTTGGTCTTTCTTTTCTTATTTCTCTACATATAAGCATTTCAGAATACCCAGTAGATGTCCTATTATTATAAGTCTTGTTTGTCTGTACCGGTGATCAAGTTGTCTACTGTTTACTGTAGTGAGTTATTTCAGAGTATTTATTTT
Source organism: Pelodiscus sinensis (assembly GCF_049634645.1). NCBI lineage: Eukaryota > Metazoa > Chordata > Testudines > Trionychidae > Pelodiscus > Pelodiscus sinensis. Next base: position 274,361,437 of record NC_134711.1, read on the forward strand.
TAAGTATTTCTTTGTTTTGCACTGTTTTTAGGCACTGTGGAGCAGTTTGGTGTGCCCAAGGGCTTTCCAATAATTTGAAGGTTCAGCAGTTTAAGTAAGATATAGCTTTTCAATTCTCTTTAGGTACATAGAAAGGTATATAGCCATAACCAATGTACTTGCATCTTACCTAAACATTCAGAAGACCAAATTCTGCTCTTGTGAGAGTATATATGGATTAATTTGAGCTCAAAGGCTATTCTCGTTCCTATTTGCTTTAGCTGTATTTTTCTGTACTATGTTGCTGTTGTATAGAAGACAGTTCCCACTATCTGGAGATGGAGGGCCAGTTTCTCAGCTGGTGTAAATCAGTGCAGTACAATTGATTATGGTGACTTGCACCAGCTGAGGCTTTGTGATAGCAGTGCTCTTCATGCTCTTATCTGTTTCTACACTGGAAGCTGTTTCACACAGCTGTGTTTTTTGTGTGTTTGGTTGGTTTTTTGTTTTGTTTAAATAGATGGTTTTACATGACAATTTTGATGCTGATTCAGGGCTTGCTTCCTATTTCTCTTAGCCAAATGCTGACATGGATATCACACTCACAACCTTAGTCGGGTTGAGTGTTTCTGGGTGAGCAAATAAGAAAACAGATATGATCATATTTTCAGCACATGAAAAAAAAATGTTTGTTTTTAATGAAGTGCTCCACTGCTGGTAGGGTGCCCTCAGAATCATACATGTTGTCTCCAGTTAGAAAGGTTTAATGTCCACCAAACCCCTTGATGAAGACTGAAGTTTTCAGCAAGAAAATTTTATTTCATTTTGCTCAAATTTTTTAGTGACTTATGAAATTTAGCAGGGAATACATTAGGCCCATAATCAGCAATTATGCTCAGAGCAGCCTTGAAATCTTTTTAAAATAATCTCATAGTGCAGAGGTGGGAAACCTTTTTTGGGTCAAGGGCTGCTGACCCACAGAAAAATCAGTTGGGTCCAGACTAGTAGATTATGTGTGCTCCATCCCGTTAGAGAGAACGGCAGGGGTGGAGGTGGGGCCTGGAGTTCCAATGTGGGCTCCCCAGTTCTGCCTCAGGGGATGAATCAATGCAAGCCTTAGGTTCCCCACTCTTGCTATAGTAATTGCCATTAAAATATTAGCTTTTGCCATTTTAAAGTTAACCATTACCATGATACAGCAAATGCCTGTGATGCAGAGGCAGTGCTTATTACTTTGTGCTTATTACTTCCAAACGGTAAATATCAACATTTAAAAAGTGTCTTATATTCATAACACATGTTTCATTCAAAATAAGGCTCTGTCTCTAGTCTCAGCAGTGTACGCTATTAATTGATCTTGGCTCCGTTGTACACAGATTTTACACAATTGGGAATACAATTGGGAAAAAAATTGTAATAACAAACAATACACTGATACTTCCCAGTGGCAACTACACCTTCAAGAAATGGTTCCTCTTCATTCCGTGGCAGGACTGATTCTCTGGAGTGGGTCAGGTATCCCATAGCCAGGACAATGCATTAATGTGACCTTAAGGGACCCTCACTGCCAACTGATAGAAGAGTCACTGGTGTATAACAGTTGCTCCTGTCAGGTCCAATAAATTCACTACATCTAAACACATGAGCCTCTTTATAGATAAACACTATGATAGCAATGTATGGTATCAAATAACAGTTTATATCATACTTGTCATCATGGTGATATGCATGTATGAGTGACATACAAAAAGTTGCTTGTATGTACAAAAACTCTGTTTAGACTAAGTAACCAGGAAAGGTTGAAAAACACATTTTTTTTCCAGATGAAGATATGTTGATTTACCTTTCTGCCTAAGTCTCCAATGAAACTGAGGCAGATATGAACAAAGGAATCCCTGTACGCTTAAGTCAAGAGAAATAAAAAGATTTTGGAGAGAAGATGTGAAACCAGCCGGGAAGACAGTAATCCCGGGGGGAGGAGGGGAGGAGGTACATTTCACATATACTTAAATACATTCTAAAACTTTACTAGGTGGTAAAAAGGATGCAAATAAAAGTTTCTTGTCTATCACTGAGGAAGAAAACAGTACAGTGCTTTTTGTATCCATGAAATTTGGATGCTGGCTCTAAGAGCTGATGGCACCAAGATCTTGCTTTAGATGAGGAACTTAATTTAGACAAAACTTGCTAAAGTGTGTTGTAATTTTGTTTTATTTGTTACCATATCTGTTTCCACCACTCTTACTAAATATCAGTTGAATCTCTCTTTTGTTAACAAATTCTCATTGTTTTATTATAAATGGATCTCACTGATGTAATATCAAGTGAACAGTGATTTTTTTAATTGAATGAAACAAAAGTTGGTGTGGACAGTGTCTCTTTGGAGATGTCAAACATGATAATTTCTGTGAGTGACCATTGATAGTAACTGTGTACTCCAAGGGAAAACTCTTCCATAGACTGGAGTACACCTACTGTTACCTGCAAAGCAGAGTAAGGCTGGCAGAGACCTGAGAAGTTTGTCTGGGTTAGCTAGCAAACTGTGGTGACAAGGAGCACAGAAATATATAATGTGATCTAATGGCTGGAAACTGAAGCTAGACAAATTCAGACTGGTAATAAGGCATGAATGTGTAACAGTGAGAGCATGTGTGCTCTAGAATTATTTTTGAGAAAGCTCTATGATCTGGAAGCTGGGCACTCCGGGCCCATTTGAAACACTGGGGTCTCATATGCAATCGTACCCTTTGCATGCCCACCACCCCCACGCAATCGGCAGGCCTGGTATCTAGCAAGTGCATTTCAACCCAGTTAATATAGAACCAATCTATCTGGGGGACAAGTTGCTCTCCTGTGTCTTTTTAGTGGTGTCTCATGATAGAATCTCAAGAGGATAGGATTTATAATCACCTTTGACAAGCACAGATGATAATGGAATCTTTTCTCCCTTAACACACACTAGAGTACACCTTTCACATTGCCCTGTGCAAAAAGAAAGGCATATTTATCTACTTTTACTTTTATAATTTTTAAATAAGGAATTAAGCCATCATAAGGAAGCAGATTTACTCAGAGAAATTTTATGCTCCATTGGTTTGGGGTTAATAAAGGATGCTAAATGGATTTTGATGATCCTTTATAGCATCAGGCATTGTCACGGCAAGTAATGAATTCCTTCTGAAGCAGTATATCAAAATAATTGCCAAGTTTGACCAATTCAACAGTAGTTAATAGGTTAAAGGGGTTTCCTTTTCAGCTTACATTGTTTTTGTTTTGTTTTGTTGATTTTCTGTGTTTGCTTTTTAACATGATGGATAAATTATGTTTATATACTTCTTGTTGACTTTCTACTGGCTTCTGTCTAGTTTTTAGAGAGAACATCTTTAGTTATATTGTTGTTTGATGCATGGAATTCCATGTAAATAAAAGTGGATTACTGTTGTTCACTAAAACTGCCAGTTAATAACATATCCGACTTTAGTCCTTGTTGGACATGACTGTGTCTATATAAATCAGGTAACACTATTGAGAAGTATTTAATTTTTTAAGTTCAATTAAGCTAAATTCATCAGAATGATTTGTAGAAAATAACATCTGTAGTCACTGTCATAGCACAAAATAGCTTAATTTGATTTTGAATGTTGTTAGTTTTCAAATATTCTTTAATGTTTATGTTCTATAAAGAACAACTGCTGTATATGAAGTTCAGTCCTTTCAATGTTTCGGTCTTCTGTCTATTGTTCTCCCTAACTAGAGTGTCTGAGTATCTGCCATGTAAAATCAATTAATTGCAAACCCCCTAATGTTTTCACATTCAGATACATACTGGGTGCATCTAGACTGGCAAGATTTTGCGCAAAAGCGGTTAAAAGTATTTCCACAAAATCTTGTCAGTCTAGACACAGCCAGTAAGTATAATACATGTAGAATGCATAGTTCATCCCTTTGTGCAGGGTCTAGCCCAGGGCTGGGTAAGATGCAGCCCAGGGTCCAGATCCAGCCTGCCTAACACTGATCCAGCCGCAGACTGCATCTGGCTGCTTTCTATTTTTATCCTGCTGCCTGTGTCACTGAATTTCCAGGGGGTGGCTCAGGCAGTAGGATCCTAATTAAATAGCTGCTGGCTCTGGTTGTGGCGCTACCCCGCCAGGGGCGGAGCTATGGGCCCTTTACATAGCAGCAGCAACCGCAGACAGCTACCGGATAACATGGTAGCTGTGGGGCTGGGAGCAACGAGCCCTTTGCTGTGTTTTTAATTCAAAACCTCCAGCCCTAGACAACTCTGAGGGGAGGCTAGTTGACAGCCCCTCCCCTTCCTCCAGCCCCATGGCTACAAATCAAAATTTGTTTAGTGGCTGTCCTGTGAAAATTATTGCCCACGCCTGGTCTAGCCTATTCTGACTTACTATTTATGTGTTTATGTTTACTATCACTACTGAACCACGTGTCTCGTTGAACGACAGTGAATATGTTAGGAAAAGAAAGAAAGAAACAAACATTGACCGGATCTTGCAGCAAGAGTTATTGTGTTGTTTCTTTGTGCCTGAAATGGTAATGAGACAAAAGGAAAATACTGTACTTGAACATTTGCAGTCTAAGAGCTCAGAACTCCAATGAACCAGAGATGGATTATTCCTTTACAAGAGGCTCTGTGCTGTGAAGCCTTTATAAAATATTATTACACCTCCAAAATGCTGAATGATAGCAATTCCAACATTTCATGTGTTTAAATCTATTTTCATTTAAGTACATAGTTTTGCACTCTCCTTCTTCCTTGAAGCTTTTCAGCAGTCATTTCCATAATCAGTTCTATAAAGAGGAGTTTAAAATGTAGCAGCAATACACTTTGCATAAATATTTCTATTTTGTGTAATTTAGCTTTTTTAGGAAATATATTTTTAATATCTAATCACTTTTGCTTATACACGATGGAACAGCGTAGCATCAGCCTATAGCGTTGTGTGTGGAAAAGGCTATTTTCACTTTTCCTCCAGCAGCAACCTGTCTTTGGGCTAATAATGTAGTTTTAAACAACTTTCAAAAATACTGACCTCTGGAGAAAGAGGGTCTTGCATGGCTTTTAGTAAAAACCAGTGAGGCCCAGTGTGATGCTATATTACTCAATTTTTGCCATTGAAACACCGTGACTTCAGAATTAGCATCTGGAGGAACAGAGTGTGAATCAGGCCCATGTTTTGTAGGCTTGGGAATTAGGTAGTGATGTAAAATCTGTTACAATGAATTATTAATGAATGCCTAACTACTTTGGACCACATGGGTTTTATTTTGCATACATTGATTTCAGCTGTGTTTATTTTTCTCTCTGACATTCTATTGCATTTCATCTCAAAATACTTACTACCCCTCTAGCTACTGACAGGACTTCCAGTTCTCTACTAAGTGCTCTGCTTGTCTTAGCTGTTTTTAAATAGTGGAAGGTGATGAATCATCCTTTGCATAATGATTGCACTATGACCATACATATGCATGCATATAAAACTGAAGCCATTGCCGTCTATGTATGGCCAAAAAGACATTTTGTTAACTGTTGCCCATGCACCAGGTGGCCAGATTCTGCTAGTTTTCATCGGCAGAAAACTCCCCCCACTGTCCCTCTGCCAGTGTTTCAAAAGAGACACACACTTAAAGCAAGGGCACGTATAGTGAGGTGCATGCTACAGTTCAGTTGGCATACTCTGCAAATTTTAGATATGCAAGCATAATTAGCAAAACTAGCCCTATCCTGGGAGATTGTCTTGGTTCTAACAGTCTTGCAGACTGCTGAGATGAAGGAGGGCCACTCATGTGGCCCACTCACTAGCCCAGGTTGTCCCTTGCTGACTTAAAGATTTCCAGTTCCCAGCCATCACCTCTCTTGGGCTGAGACTCTGATTTCTCTCTCTCCTGATCAAGGACAGTTCCCTGTCTATGCTGTGATGTTTCCAGCAAGCCAAGTTGTCTAAACGACGTTTGATTTTTCTCCAGAGGCGATGACCTATGTATTGCTTGCCATTATATGTTACTACACAGTTCCTTATAAGCAAGCACATTTATTTGTAAGGTAAAAGCCTTACAGGAAAAACATTAAAAACAATACAAGAACCAACATGCATGCTAAAAAGCTTATTGGAAGTCCCCCTAACGCCAGCCTCAAGCCTCAGTGTCATTCCTTCAAAACATTCAGCTGGATTTTCCCTGTATTTGCAAGATCATAAGTGTCTTAGGTTCATAATTAAAACCCTGGCTGGGCAGAGCTGCCTTTTCTTTATACAATGTGAGCCTTTGATCTTGGCTTTCAGTAACAAGTAATGGGTAGACCAAGACACTTTTCTCGGGTATAGCTTCAAAAGGCTAGATTTTTTCATAACTTCACATCAACCTTTTCCTGGTGAATCCAGCAGGAACTCCACTTCAAAGATGGATTGTTCCAAATACCTGTTCTTGTCTAGCACAGTTTCAGTAGATCTTTGAACTCCAAAGTCTCACAATGTATCTGCCCACTAGAAAATTTACATTTAATCCTAGCCCACCATAAGACAGAAATTTTGGATTTAATAAGATAAGATTTTTTCAAGGCTATTGCAGGAAATTGTCATAGTTGTCACATAAGCAACAACAATTGATCATTTTCTTAAAATCAAATAAGAGAAGGTGGGCAAGGCTGGAGCAAAATCATATTCAAACACACACATGCACAGAATTGGGAATTAAGGCAGTTATGAACATCTAATGAACAAATCTGCTATCTAATGAACAGTATTGCCTGATCTACTTGAGAGTTTCACCCCAGTTTGAAAGTCCCAGTTTAGGAGAATAATATTGCAAAAAGTAATTGTGCGGATGTGTTCTGCACAGGAAAGTGTTATAGTAGCTAAAGAAAACCATTTTGCAGAAGTGTGCCCATCATAGAATAAGTCCCACCATACTGAAATGTATTTTAAACCATGTGTGGCAGGCATGTGGCATGCGCTGTCATTTTGATACTGGTAGTGCGTGAGCTAGAGCCATATGGAATCTGTAGATTTTGTTTTCCCCAAGCTTGTGCTAATACATGTGGCACATTCTGTTGACACTATTTTCATTATCCTTTAATGTTTCTTTGACTTTGTTCAAAATTCAGATGCAAACCTTAATATCTCTGTCCATGTTTCAGAAATGGTTTGCAAACCAGAAGATTTTGTTTCATCATTAAATGGTTGGAAAATAAAGCCCAGGCACTACAAATGAATGCATCAAAAAGTCTATACAAAATTATCTGTTTTCTTTAGTGGACCCAGAAACATTTTGTCTGGGTCACAATTTGTTGTGAAGATTTTTTGTAAGTGCAGAATACCAAACTGCAAGATAATTTCCATTCTCTAGCTGTAGCAAGCATGTATAAGAGCTCGATTTATGTGAAATTTCAATGTTAAAGTGGAGTGGAAACTGATGGACAGCTGCTCACATTAAGCTCCAACATTGTCTTGTGTAGCTCAAGAGCGTGAGTGCCAACCTTAGGGAAGATTATTAGTAACCAAAATACAAACTACAAATTGGTTGTGAGCTCTATACCTACATTTCACTAACCAATTATCAAGTGTTAACTCCTCGGGCCCCAATAACAGCCTAAATGTAGACTTTGAGGCAGTCCTCCTGGGTTTGTCTTGCCACCTAGGGGAGCTACTTTTGTGATAGATAATCCTAAAACCACAAATCACAGCAATATTCAGGTTACTCATAGTCTCAAAACATCATTCACTCATCCCAGATCAATTGTACCTGAGATTTCACCTCAAAGTCAACCCTTGTCACCAATTCAGTAATAAAATATCTAAGGGTTTATTAAATAGAAAAAAAGAAACAAGAGAGTAATTGACAAGTGTGAGGGGTTCAGGGTGCGATCACCCCCTCTCAGCCCGAGGGGGGGGGTCTGCGGACCCTCTTGTTCTCTCTTGGTCCCTCATTGACTCCTGGGTCCCCGCTATGGGGCCCGCGATCTTGGGTGCGATCACCCCCTCCTGGGAGGAAGGGGGGGTCAGCGAACCCTACAATAGTTACCCGTCCCTGCGGGGTGGGGCCAAAGGCCCCTAGTCTGGGTTTTTCCCCCTCGGGGGGTTTCGACTTGTATCTCGCCCTCGCTATGGTCGTTGGGAGCAGGATGCTCGTTTAGGAGAGGGAGGAGGACCCGGTCCCACCCTCTCTCCGGGTCCCAGCCCGGGGCCCTGAGAGTCGGGGCTTGCTAGTGCCCCGGCACAGTGGACGGGGGGGGTCACTCCCTCCGAAACCCGTCCACCCATGGACGCCAAAAGTGTCCTGCCCCGGGCTCCTTCCTCCCTCCTGGTGGCTCTTGGCGATGCCGCCTCACACCCCAAAACTTACCGCGGCTCTGTCGTTCGGCTCCAAAGTCGTTCGGGGGAAGTCGCCGGGGAGAGCTCCCTTGGCCGGGTCCGCTCTCGACTTGGCCGTTCCCTCCGGGTCTGGCGCGGTGGGGTCCAGCCCTCGTTGGAGGAAGAACTGGCTGACTGCCTGTGGCGGCGGCTGTCCTTATGGCCCCAGGGCCAAGGTCTGGCCGCCCGCCAGCCTGGATGGCGCTCGGGGTCCGTCCTTGGGGGAGGGCTGTTCCTCCGCCGCTGCGGGGAGGCTCTCCCCTGCCGCGCCGGCGGTGGGCCTTTTCAAAGTAGCCCGCCGCGCCGGCCGCTGCCCGGGGCCCCTCCCCTTCCTGCAGCGTGCCGGCCTCCGCCTCCTCTGCATGCCCGCTGCACGTCGCCCCACCCCCTCCCCGCGGGGCTTCGAGGGAGGGGCCAATGCTCCCCTGCCGATGCAGGCGCGGCGGCAAGTGGGCCTGCCGGCTTCTCCGGCTTACGCCGAGGTAACGCCGGGGGGCTCGGGGCTGACCGCCGGTTCCCGGTGGGGGGTGGCTCCGGCCAGCCTCCCCCCGGAGCAGTGACGACCCGTCACAACAAGGTTAAAGCATACATAGATACACAAAATGAGTTACAATATTAAGTTTTAAAAGGTACCAGAGGGTGGTGCCTCCTGCTGTCTGTGCCAGCAAATCCCCCTCCCTGTGGGTGGGCAGCTCCAGCTCCCCCACTCTGTCCACTGGGGAAGGCCAGGCCAAGTCATGGCAGACCTGGCCTGCCCCTGCTCTCCCCTCCGGTTATCCCTGGAGTCTAGGCCAGCCCCAGATTTCCCCCGCTCCTGGCTGCCACGGGGGCTGGGCCAACTTGAGGTTGGCCCAACTCGCCCTCCCTAGCTGCCAGAGGGAGCCAAGTCCAAGGCTCTCCCCTACCCGCCTGCCCGCCCCCGTCCTGCCCCGCTCTGCCCCCTCCCGGGTCTGAGACCACCCAGCCCCTTGCTTTTCTCCCCTGCCTAAGGGTGTCCCTGCTCTTATCTCCCCCCAGCACTATCACTCCCACTCACTGACACTGTCTCTGTCCTCCCCCAGCTGCCCCGACCTAGAGGGTGAGTGAGGGGACTAGGGTACACGGAGGGGCACAGCTCCTACCCCCCTGGATTACCAGAGAGGGGGAGACCTCAAAGAGATGGAGGCCCCCTAAAGCATTGTGAGGGGGGAGGGAAAAGGCTGCATGATTCACAGCTTCCATTCCCCCCAAAGCACTGGGGGTGGTGCGGGAGGACGAAAAATGCCAAGCAACTCCCAGGGCTGCATGGCTTGCGGATTCACACTCCCTCTCCCCAAGCAAGGAGGAAGATGGAGGGGAGAGGAGAGGAGAGGCTACATGGCTTGTGCTCCCCCTGGAGTACCAGGGAGGGGAAAAGCCTGGTTTCCCTGCCACCCCACGGAGCATTGGGGAGTGGGAAGAGGGGGAGGAGGACTGCTCCGGGATCTCCGCAGGTCCTGCACCACAGCTGAGCACTGAGGAAAGGGTAAGGAAGAGAGAGGGAGGGAGGGTGGAGGCAGGTGGGGCACAGAGTGATGTGATGACATCACTCTGTTGTCCTGCAGGAAAAGTTTTTTTAATATAGAGAGAGATTAAAAGAGTCTAGAAGAAGCAAACTCTGTATATCCTTTAGGGTTAACCTGCGCTAAACGCTGAGATTTTCTTGCTTATGCCTAGAAAATCTTGCTCCCCAAGAGTCCATGCACCAGGGAGATATAGTTCTTTCTTCCTAGTTTTTTATTTTTTTCATATGATTTGCTCAGAGGTGCAAAATCAGATGATGGGAGTAATTCACTTCCGTGGCTCATCTTCCTGGGAAGAGAATAGCTGAACAACAGTCTTTTGTCCTCTTTAATATTGCACAATGTTTTGGTGCAATTGATCATCTCTTTTGGGCAGGATGTAACACCTTTTGTTGGGGACCAGCATTTTACATAAGGTGTCTCTTCTGTCTACTGATTTACACAGGGACAGTCACAGAAGCTCACAATAAAAATTTGTAAGTACTACCTTACAATACAGGCAGTCCCCGGGTTACGTACAAGATAGGGACTGTAGGTTTGTTCTTAAGTTGAATCTGTATGTAAGTCGGAACTGGCGTCAGCCGCTGCTGAAACTGATCAGTTTCAACCGCGGCTGAATCTGGATGCCAGTTCTGACTTACATACAGATTCAACTTAAGAAACCCAGACGTCCCCAAGTCAGCTGCTGCTGAAACTGATCAGCAGCTGATTCCAGGAAGCCTGGGGCAGAGCAACTCTGCCTCGGGCTTCCTGTAGTCAGCCGCTGGTCAGTTTCAGCAGCGGCTGACTTGGGGATGCCTGAGGCAGAGCAGCTGGGGTGCTGCTGAGTTGCTCCAGTAGCGCGGCTCCTCGGCGCTACTGGAGCAACCCAGCAGCACCCCAGCTGCTCTGCCCCAGGCGTCCTGATTCAGCCGCTGCTGAAACTGACCAGCAGCGGCTGAATCAGGACGCCTGGGGCAGAGCAGCTGGGGTGCTGCCGGGTTGGTCCTGAGCGGCGCTGCGGGACCAACCCGGCAGCCCCCAGCTGCTCTACCACAGGGGTAGGCAAGAAAAGCCTGGTCTGCTGGGGGGGCACTAGCTGCACCCCCCCCCCAGCAGACCAGGGGGTCAGGAGCAAAGCCTTGGAGCACGCCCGCAGCGGGACAGCCAGTGCGCCCGGGCTGTCCCGCTGCGGGCGTGCTCCAAGGCTTTGTTCCCCGTCTCCCTGAAGACCAGGGAGATGGGGAGCAAAGCCACTGGTCGGGTGTCCCTGGTCTGCTGGGGGGGTCCAGTGGCTTTGCTGGACCCCCCCAGCAGACCAGGGGGACAGGAGCAAAGCCACCCAGGCGGCAGGAGTCCCGCTGCCTGGGCGGCTTTGCTCGGGTGTCCCTGGTCTGCTGGGGGGGGTCCAGCGGCTTTTCTGGACCCCCCCCCAGAAGACCAGGGAGACCGGGAGAAGCTTTTCTCGCCCCGGAGGACACGGGTGGCGACCCGCCGCCTGTGAGCTCCGGGGCGAGAAAAGCCCCGTTCGTAAGTGCGGATCTGACATAAGTCGGATCTGCGTAAGTCGGGGACTGCCTGTACGTGCAACAGCTCAAACATTCAATAAAGCCTAAACGCTAAACACATTCTTACAACTCTAATACCTATTTTAACAATTCTAACATGCAGGTGATCCAAACTGATTTCTGCTGTGTATTTGTTAGTGTTAAATTGAGACATAGTTACTGTGATGCTGGCAGACCAAGTGCCGTCTCATGCCAAGATCCCTGTGAAATAACTATAGGGATCGGGAGGTACTGTGATCAGGGAGGAGGAAGAAAACTCTAGATTGATAATATTAATAGAGACAAGGACCAGGAATGTGATCTGAGGTGCAGATATCTGCAGCAGCAGCAGACCTGAAATAAGAATAGCTGCTTGTAGGCTGGTACCCAATGGACAGATTTCAGGAACTGAAAATCATTGGTGATGGGGAACAAATCTAGACCCTCTCTCTGTGAGTCTCATAATCCATTTGGGAAATGTTAAGGTGGGTTCACTCTGTAGCTCCTGTCTCAATGGGGCCTTGGAAAAGCTTCTGCCTGTGTTTTATTATTAATATGGCTTGTTCTGGAGGCAGAATGGGCATGGTCACCTTTCATATTGTTACTCACATGGTGAAGGCAGAATAGGCATGGCCACCTTTCACATTGTTGCTAGTTGGTTGAGCAGTGATTTTTCTATGCACACCTATGAGACTTTTAAAGAGTAGTGTTTAGCTCATTTGAAAACTAAGAGCCTGTTATTTAAACAGCTTATTAGCCTGAAAGCTGACAATTAATTCTATTCAAAATTAAACTAATTAAGACTAATTTAATCTGTTTGATTCCTTAGGATAAAGAAACCTTGTGAAACTCCATTGTTTCCTAATCTGAAAATTTTGGATTCCATGAAAGAAAATAATTAGGTGTACATATTCTTTTCAGAATGAGGAAAAGATGCAATACACAGAAGTTTTACACAATAGGGGCAATTTATTAATACTGACAATAACTTATTCACTAGAGCTAAATCATCTAATTCACTAAGGCTAAATCATCTTTCTGTAAAATGGTTTTTAAACAGGAAATACCTCAAATCTGCCATTAGATGTTCATATAAACCACCCAAAGACTCTGGAGCAAAGTTGCACAGATGAATGTGAAGGTAGATATGGCACACAAAGAAAAGAGCAGGGTAAATAATATTTAAAACATCAGATATTTCAACTAATTCATTTCTGCCCTGATCATGGACCTTTTGTATTCAATTTTTCTGTGACATTTCAAGAGTGCACCTACCGTAGCTTTATAGTACACAGTGCCGGGGCTCCAGCTGCAAGTTATGGGCTTAGGGCTTCATCCAACAACGCTCCTGCAGTAGCATTTGTGATTGTTGGAAGCCCGGGTCCCTTTGGATCATTGGGCAGTTGCCTCTTTTGCTTCCCCCATCAGCAGGCTTGTTCCAACATCACTTTCACATACAGCAGATCATTATTATCATGATCATATATAGCAACTTTATGTCATGTAAACATTGCTTTCTAGTCAGCCTTTATTGTTCTTTTTTGATCAGTTGTCCCCTATAATAATTTTAGATTGTCAGCATGATCATCATTGTAAAGGTGGTTTCAGAAAATGTAAACAAATACCAAAGCCTAGGATGTTTTTATCCTATCCTTAGATAAAATGTAATTCTTGGACAGCTAATGTTCAGTCTATGATTTTCTATTTTTAAAATTCACCCCTCTAGGCTTTCTAGGTTCTATTCATTCTCCTTCTCAATCCTGTGTCCTGTGCTTTAGGTATCTATCTATCTATTGATCTATCGATCTATCGATCTATCTATCTAATTCCTCCTTTAGGTCTGCCTTGCTTTTTGAAGAACATTACAATACAGACTAAGGGCACGTATAGACTGCGGTCTATTTTTGAAAGAGGATATGCAAATTTTGCAGGAATTTGCATATCTTCTTCCGATTGCATTTTCAAAAGTGGGTCTTTCAAAAGTGAAAGTACTCTGGATGCATTTTTTTTTTTTTTGGAAAAAAAACCCCTTTCTGGAAAAAACACGTAAACCTCCTTTTTTTTAGGAAGAGTGGTTTTTTCGAAAAAGGGTTTTTTTCTGAAAAAAACACGTCCAAACTACTTTTACTTTTGAAATACCTGCTTTTAAAAATGCAATCTGAATACGATATGCAAATTAGCACTGAATTTGCATATCTCCTTATGGAAAAAAAAAACATAGTCTAGACATGCCCGACATGCCCTAAATGAGGACAATGAAAGCTCAGTGGAATGTTTGTGGCTGCAGGGCATAGGAAGAAGGTATTTAGTTTAGGACAAGACAGAAGCAGACTGTGAGGGACTCCAAGAAGATCTCACCAAACTGAGTGATTGGGCAACAAAATGGCAAATGAAATTTAATGTGGATAAGTGTAAAGTAATGCACATCGGGGAAAATAACCCCAACTATACGTATAGTATGATGGGGGCTAATTTGGATATGACAAATCAGGAAAGAGATCTTGGAGTTATCGTGGACAGTTCTCTGAGAACTTCCACGCAGTGTGCAGCGGCGGTCAAAAAAGCAAATAGGATACTAGGAATTATTAGGAAAGGGATAGAAAATAAGACCCAGAATATCTTACTGCCCCTGTATAAAACTATGGTACGCCCACATCTTGAATACTGTGTACAGATGTGGTCTCCTCACCTCAAAAAAGATATTTTGGCCTTGGAAAGGGTTCAGAAAATGGCAACTAAAATGATTAGGGGTTTGGAACGGGTCCCATATGAGGAGAGGTTAAAGCGACTGGGACTTTTCAGTTTAGAAAAGAGGAGACTTAGGGGGGATATAAGAGAGGTTTATAAAATCATGTGGTGTGGAGAAGGCCGATAAAGAAAAGTTATTTATTAGTTCCCTAAATAGAAGGACTAGAGGACACCAAATGAAATTAATGGGTAGCAGGTTTAAAACTAATAAAAAAAAGTTCTTCTTCACACAGCATGTAGTCAACCTGTGGAACTCCTTGCCAGAGGAGGCTGTGAAGGCTTGGACTATAATAGAGTTTAAAGAGAAGCTAGATAATTTCATGGAGATTAGGTCCATAAAAGGCTAGTAGCCAGGGGATAAAATGGTGTCCTTGGCCTCTGTCTGTCAGACGCTGGAGAGGGATGGCAGAAGACAAATCGCTTGATCATTGTCTTCGGTCCACCCTCTCTGGGGCACCTGGTGCTGGCCACTGTCGGCAGACAGGATACTGGGCTAGATGGACCTTTGGTCTGACCCAGTACGGCCATTCTTATGTTCTTATATTCTTATGTAGGGCACTAGCCTGTGACTCTAGAGAATTGGGTTCAGTGCTATGATCCCACAGACATGTCTTATTGCCTTGGACAAGTCAATTAGTCTCTTTGGGTGTAATCTGCAAAGCTGTGTAGGGACCTAAGGCCCCTTGTGTGACCCATAAAACTCCTGTCAAACCCTGTATGTTCTTAAACTTACTCAGCACCTAAATCTTTCACAGTAAATATTCTTTAGGAACCTGTGTTCCTGCCTCTGGCCCATGGACATTACTGTCTTGCTCTAAGCCCCTGGTTTCTTACCTCCCACCTAAACCCCAGAACAATTCACCAATGAGAGGAAGATAGACTTTTAGCTTCCTCACTTGTCCAAAGGGCTGAATCCGGTAGGCAATCTCTGAGCACTCCAACAAGATGGTCTCTATTTAAAAGCCAGCTCTCAGTGGTAATGTTGCCATTGGCCATCTTATAAAATTCCCCCTCCCTGGTAGAAACTATTTGAACAGGGATCTCTCACCTTCCAGGTTAGTTGCAACCACTGATTGATGCGATAGTTTGATGTGGGGCTCCCTCCAGCTCTCCTGATGAAGTTCTTCTACTGTGGATAAATAAGGAGTGACTGGACCAGTGAGACTTGAGATGCTCCCTCTTGCCTAACTTGAAGAAAGGGCTTAGATACATCAGAGTCTCCCATTACCCATCTTAGGCAGCTCTAGTGGTAGCACATCAAGATCTTAATCTGAGGGTACATCTACACAGCAGGGTCATTTCGGAATAGCCAACTTTATTCTGAAATAACATAGTACATGTCTACACTACGAGCAACTATTTCAACATAATGTGAAAATAACATTGAGCTGGAGTACTTCTTACTCTGACTTCTGTAACTCTCATTTTATGAGGAGTAAGGGAAGTGGGAGGAAGAGTGCTCTAACTCGGACTTCCTGCTGTGTGGACAGTGCCAAAAGCCGAAATAAGCTATTTTGAATTAAGCTATGCAGTTGACATAGCTCAAGTTGTGTAGCTTATTTCAGCTTTAGCTCTGCTGTGTAGATGTGCCCTGAGAGTCCAGGTTTCAAGCTCCTGTCTGGGAAGTGGCCTGTTGGGGCACCTGGCATTGGCCACTGTCAGCAGACAGGATACTGGGCTAGATGGACCTTTGGCCTGACCCAGTATGGCCGGTCTTATGTGCCTAGAGTTCTGGCTTTTGAGTATCACATTCTAAGGCACTTTTATTTCTCCTGTAATTGTACAGGAAGCCTACTTCAGCTTTGTGGATTTCAGTGGTTTCCTGAGTACTTAAAAGTTAGATACTGTGAAGTATTGCAACCCTTAAATTCCTCTATGAATTCTGCTTTTTGTGCCTTAATTCCTCATCTGCAAAATGAAGTTATTTTTACTACCCAAGTCGCTGGAGTATTGTGAAGGTAAATACATTGAAAATTGTGAGGGGTCAGTAATGGAGCCATATGAGTACTATAGTCAGAAAATCAGAATGGGTTCAGGCTCATTTATAACTTACGGCTATCTGCGTGCATGTTTGGCAGGGTTAGTGAATGCAGCTCACGCAGTACTATGTCTCCTTCCCACCATGCTTTTTCTAGAGTGCTTGGTATATCCCTTTCTGTGGAATCGCTCTCCTACTTTTACCATTATGTACATTCAGGTGGACCCATGTGATCTCTTTTAGGGTTTCAAGGGATCATGAGTGGTTGCCTCTAATATGTGGGAGCTGGTTGCAGTGGGAGTGAAACTGTCCTCCCTCCCCCACAAAAGGCCTCCATATAAAAGTCCTCAGGGGTCCTCTTGGTTAGGATCCTCAACAGGACCCTGACATCGGGGAGAGAAGACTGTTTCTCTCCTACTACAGCCAGCTCCTGCATATCAGAGTTAAATACATTCCATTGCCCTTGTCTAAAAACCTGCATGCAACACTCTTTGTGTTCCCACCAACCTATTCATTCTTCAATTTGGCTTTCTACAAATGTTGCCTCTTGGCCTAACATGGTTACTTGGCAATATACAGGAGGCCCCCGCTTTATGATGGCCTGATTTACAACCCCCTCCCCCCTACTTTTGACCTTTTCCGTAAGTGCGGAAGGGGCCGAAATCCCCTGACTTACGTACTCAGCCTGTCGTAAATGCGGGCTTGAGTTATGAGGACCTCAACTTGCGACGCTATCCCCAGAGCCGATCACATCACAAGTCGGGGGCAGCCTGTATGTTAAAGTTTCTTTACATTTAAGAATTATGTGGCTACTCTGTAGCACTGGTTGTGAAAAGAAAATCTTGTTTTGGTAAAAAACACATCTGTGTAGAAAGTAACTCTGAAAACTGGGTGCATAGTGCTTCACATAAGACTTTTCACTCATGCTTAGTGCCTCTGGCTTACAAGTAAGTCTCATATGTCTGCAATTAAAAAGATGTCAGAAAAGTTCATGGCAAGTAGGGTAACATACTCTTAAGGGGTTTGTTTCAGCTTTCAGTGTTTTGAGTCCTGTTGTGGTTGGGAGTCAGATCTTTCACAGCTAGTCAGCCTTTCTACTCCAGATATGTCAGATGACAGAATGCCAGTTAAAACATCTGGAAATGTTGACAAGTGTCTGAAGGGAGAGAGCCAACTGTTTTATAGAAATGAAGATGATTGAGGAATAATAGTGGAGAGTTTTGCTCCAGAGGTGGTGTATCAATGAATCTGAATTTGAATGGCAAGAGAAATTTTACTAGGGGGAGTGGAACCTGCACTAATTCCACCTTCTGCTGTAGGATCTGCTATCATGACTGACCCTGATGAATTGTGTACGGGGAAGTATGAATGTGCAAAAGGAAAAGGTTATGCACTGCTGTTGAGCAAAGAAATAAAGAGATAATTAAGATAATTTGTGACATCTCCTTTATTACATAGCAAGGATATGGCAGTGCAAATTCAGGCTAGTTAAAAGGACAAACTGAATTTGTGCCTTCATTCTTTTTATATTTATTGATGCAAAATTAGTTGGAGTGTTTACTAGAAATGATTTGCAAAGCTGTTTGCTTCCTTTAAATGTATTAGAAAAGGAGCAGACATTTGACTCGAGTCCTCAATTCACTGTGGCACATGTACAGTTATGTTATTCCAGAGTGCAGCATAATCTTTGCATCAACTAGTCAAAGAAAATAGAGAAGTATGGAAATCAATCAGCAAGCCACACATTTGAAGGCTATAAAAGTATCTTTCCGTTTGTTTTTTTCTGCACACATCTTTTTTTCCATAGAGCTGTTTTTTCTTCGTCTTTCCTTTTTAATCCTTTACTTTTCAGTAGATCTGTCCTCTCCATATGCCCCTTTTTGCAATGCATTTCTCTCTCTCAGAAACGTAAGCAATTTAATGTAGTGGACAGGAAAATGTTACTTCTAATTATTTCTCCGTATATCCTAAATATAACTTCTGCGATGAAAGTTAAAAAAAAGAAGAAGAGAAATAAAACTGCTGGTGAGTTTGATTCTACTTCAGTCAGTTGTTTGAACAAAAATCATCTTCTCTGCAGTAAAGATCTTAAACATTTTCCATTTCCTACCTGTATTAAACCAGGGCAATGATAGAATCAACTAAGACTGCAATTTTGCTATGGTGGAGGTAATCATATCAAAGATCATTCATCAGTCCAGGATTATGATGAGAGCTCCACAATCTTGTAGAATGCACACATCAAATAAATACTGAAGGTTGAACCTGTCCAGAACTCTCTGGTCTGGAAACATCCATCATCCATTTTAGTTTGCCGGATGTCCACTTTTCATGGGTGTGGCCAAGTGTCCCACAGCCTCATAGAGTTTGTTTACAGCCATCAGTATTAGCTCTCAGTGTTCTGTGCTGTTATTTAGCTCTAATTTACCCCTAAATGTCGTCTAACAGCCCAGTAAGCAGTAGAAGTGTGGTTAATGCTGCTAGACAATATTGACTTCCCATGGTCTGGAAAATTCTCTGATTCAGAACCAGTCAGGTCACGAGGGTGCCAGACTAGAGAGGTTCAACACGTATATGTTAAAGTGATAAATTGAAAAAAAAATGCAGTATGAACTGCTTGTGCTGTTATTAAGAAAGCAATCTGTCAAATTAATTCTATTTACTCACACAATAAATCTGTAAAAAATGACACAGTTTAGCAATGGTATTTGTTGCTCACACCTGGCTTTCATATTTCTTTTAACTGCATTGGTTGCTAAGAAAGTGACCATGCAAGTACCTGACATACAAGTTGAGCCAACATTTATTGTATTACCTTTATTATATCTGAAATCTTTTAGATTCATTCGATGAAGTTAATTTAAAATTCTGCAGAACATAATGTGCTTCTTAGTAGTTCATTCTACCTTGTGAAATAAGTAATGCCTCTCACTTTTTAGCTATTCCTTATGAACATGGTTTCTTCGTATCTGCATAGGATTGTACAAGCAAGTGAGAACACTAAAGAGAACATTAAACACTAAGGGTATGTCTAGACTACAGGCTTTTGTCGACAGAAGTTTTGTCGACAGATATTGTCGACAAAACTTCTGTCGACAAAGAGCGTCTACACTACATTCAGTTCTGTCAACAAAGCAAGCTGCTTTGTCGACATGGTAGTGTGGACGCAAAGGACAATTTACATGCAATAACACCTTCTGTCGACAGAAACTCTGTCGACAGAAGGCGTTATGCCTCGTAAAATGAGGTTTACCAGCGTCGACAAAACTGCTGAGTTCTCTCGACGTTATGTCGACAGAACTCAGCAGTAGTGTAGACGCAGGTATAGTTTTGTCGACAAAAGTCCACTTTTGTCGACAAAATTCTGTAGTCTAGACACACCCTAAATGACTTCTGTGAGTGAGCCTCAGAAAGAGATAGGAGGGATGGCATAGGGCTTATCTGACAAGAGAGCAAGCACACTTTAAAAAGACATCTACTGAATACAAAAACACATATTGGGGAATATGAGAAGTGATGAGAGCATTATTTACATCTGTGGCCTTTCTCAATAATATTCCCAATCCTAAAAAACAACAAATAGTCTTACAGCACTGACTAACAAAACATGCAGATGGTATCATGAGCTTTCGTGGGCACCACCCACTTCTGGGTTGTGCCCTCGAAAGCTCGTGATACCATCTACACGTTTTGTTAATCTTTAAGGTTCTGCTAGACTATTTGTTGTTTTTTTCCAGTTTTCCAGTTACAGACTAACTCGGCTACCCCTCTGCTTTTGAACATGCAAGATCCTAATCCTAGACATTTGCAAAGCAGCAACCTGGACATCATCCCATATTTCAACCAAGCACTATATGTTCTCGAACAGCAATCAACAGTAGATGCTCAGTTCAGAATGTAGGTGCTATCTGCAGCTAACAATCCCACTCTGAAGCCCTTCCTCTCCTCTGAGGATCACAGACCCATAGTAATCTAGAGAGACCCCACAGGGACACTCCTTGGAGAAGAGAACATTTCTTGCCCTGTTCAGTAACTGATCTGTTTTTCTACAGGGAGGCCACTTCACATAAATTGCCCAGGAAGGTTGTGGAATCCCCATCTGTGGAGATATTTAAGGGTAGGTTAGATAAATGTCTATCAGGGATGGTCTAGATAGTATTTGGTCCTGCCATGAGCACAAGGGACTGGACTCGATGACCTCTCGAGGTCTCCCCTTCCAGTCCTAGTATTCTTTGATTCACCAGTTTTAGTAGTGGCTGTGGGACCGGCTCTAACCCCTAGAAGGAATGGGGCCTAAGGTGGAAAGGATGATTCCCTCTAGGCACTTTGTGCCTCTGGCTGGGGGGAGGAGACTTCACAATCCTCTTTCCCCCCATCCCCATGCCAATTGAGGTCTGGAGGTGAGGGAGCACACAAAGTCTCTCATCCCCTGCCCCTGCTCTGACAGGGGCACATGGTGTCTAGAGGGTGCCACCAGCCATTTTGAACAGCTGATGGTTCCCTCTGGTGCCATGCACCCCTAGAGGGGGGAGGAGATTTTGTGTGCTCCTCTGCCCCCAGTCACCAACTGAATGCGTGAAGTCTCTCTCTCTCTCTCTCTCTCTCTCTCTCTCTCTCTCTCTCTCTCTCTCTCTCTCTCACACACACACACACACACACACACACACACACACACACACACACACACATATGTTCCTCACTCTGCTAGGGGCATGCGATGCCGAGAGGTGCCACACAACCTCTGACGGGAGAGGAGGGAGCCGTCAGGCCACACAACCCTGTCAGGGGAGGAGGGAGCCGCCAGCCTTTTTGAAGAGCAAATGTACACTCCCTACCTCCGGGTCTTGGTTGATGGCAGGGAGCATGGCAGGGTGTACCACAGGCTGATTCAAATAGTTTGGTGGTCCATATTTGGCCTGCAGGCCATATGTTGCCTACCTCCCATTCCAGATGGTTTTCCTCTGGATACTCCAATACCATCCCTCCTCCCATCTGTTTTGGAGTTTTCATTTGATCCTCTGGGGTAGAGAAATAACTGTGGCTTTGTGCACTAAGCCACAAGATAGGTGCCATTCATGAGTGGCCAACCATTCACCACTACAACAAACCTCTGATTTGAAACCCAAGGTGCTAAGACATCAAAAATGGAGTATTCACAGGGACAACCATCTCGAAGAGCCTCAGTAACTGCATAGAATAAGTAAGTCTCTCCTGATGCCTGGCTTCCAGTTTGTTAATTTGGATCTCTTGGTGTTCCTGCCTCCAGAGTTCCCTGGGATTCCCCTGCCAGGGCTGCCCAGCTGCCACCAGCCCTGCTCAGATGCTGCTGGCCCTGAGTTCACCGAGATTTCTCTGCTGCTGCCTGGCCCCACTACCACCAGGGGTTCCCTGGCTGGGGCCCACTAGCCCTGCCTGTTTCCACTGAGGCAGGACGAGGGGTTCCTTAGCCAGGGCACTGGACCACCTCAGCCCACTGCCACAGTGGGTTTTCTGAGGTTCCCAGGTCGGAACCACTTGGCTGCTGCTGGCCCCACTCCCTGGGCCAGTCCTGCTCCTGCCAGGGGTTCCCCAGGGTTCCCTGGCCCCACTAACGCCAGAGGTTCCCAGGCTCTCTACCTGTGCCAGGCTTTGCTGAAACTAGGGGTTTCCCAGCCACTGCCTGGCCCAGCCTCTGCTGGCTCAGCTAGGGCTCTCCAGCTGGCTCCTGCTTCTGGCCTTTGGGGCTCTTTGGTCCAGCAACATCTTTAGCTCTGCCAGACCATGGATGTTGCCGGATCTGTCCCAGATTTAGGAAGTTCAACCTGTAATAATATCACTTACAGTGTATTTTTTTCTGAGAAAGTGAATGTGATAAACCAAATGGGAACTAATGATGATTTGGGGACAGTGTGGGTATGTCTAGATTTCATGCCTCTGCCAACAGAGGCATGTAAAATAGGCTACCCGACATAGTCAATGAAGCAGGGATTTAAATATCCCTGGCTTCATTAAAATAAAACTGTCCACCGCACTGTGCCCGCTCAGCTGATTGTCGGCACAGCGTGCCAGTCAAGACGCAGATCAGTTGACAAGGGAAGCCTTTGTCGACCGCTCCTGTAAACCTTGTTTCATGAGGCATAAGTGAGCGGTCGACAAAGACGTTCCCTGTCGACCGATCTGCGTCTTGACTCTCACACTGTGCCGATGATCAGCTGAGCTGGCACAGCACAGCGGCCATTTTTATTTTAATGAAGCCGGGGATATTCAAATCCCCGCTTCATTGTCTATGTTGGGTAGCCTGTTTTACATACCTCTGTCAGCAGAGGCATGTAATTGAGACATACCGTGTGTGTGTGTGTGTTATTTTTCTACCAAAATCATCTCTATTACAGTGAAACCTTTGTTATCTGGCACTCTGTTAACCAGAAAACTTTGCTAACCGGCATTGCTCCCATCCACAATACTGTCACATCTTCAGGTGCACAACCCTGGCTTGGTTTACCATGATTGGCTTAACAATTTTTTATTTAAGAAGTACTAATCATCTTTAACTCAAAACAGAAATGTGAGACCAACTGCCTCACACTACAAAACTACCAATATTAAAAAAAAAATTAGGTAACCGGAACGCCCTAATCCCTGAGCGTGCAGGATTACAGAGGTTTTACTGTATTTCTCCTCTGGTGGAAAAATATAGCAGCCACTCTTCAGTGATATCTGACTAGCCACTGGATATTGAAATGGAAATACCCCATCTTTTATCACACAATGGGCCTGACCCTTGCAGGTCTTGATTTCCTTGGAATTTCTCCCTTTTTCAGTTGAATTCAGTGGAAGTTTCCTATATAGAATCCTTGCAAAATTGAGAGATAATCTAAGCTTGTGCTTGTGATTATTTTACTGTGAAAATTGAGAATACAAACCGAACTAGCTTTCTCGTGAAGCATAAGTTTGCTGTTTCTGCAGAATCACTTCACTGTTAACAGTTCTGCTGTTTTGAGATCATGTCTGAGCATCGAGGCATATCTAATATAATAACTCTTGAATGTACATGGGTTGGATTTTCAGGTGTAAGTGATCTTCAGAACAGGTACTGTGTGTATACAATTTTGAATAACAGAAAGAAACATCACTAGTTCTTGTCACTGAGGAATGATTTATATAATTCTTGTCCCTTGTAAGTAATTACATCCCTATGAAATACAGTGCATTTTATTCTATGCAGAAGAAAGAGTGCTTAGAATTATACACATTGTACTCCTAACAAGCAAAATTTGGAATGAATGGAGGAGTCTGGAGTGTAATTATGAGATTAGTGTGCAACCCTTCATGTCAGCTGAGAAAGTCATTGTGGGGTTGCAGTTTCTGTCCCCTTAATGCATTCCAGTCATGCCTTTATACAGATTCAATGGTCCATTGATTCAGCAGAAACACAGAGTGGAGCCATGTTATTATGCAGATTATTTCATCAGCCAACCGGTGCTAGACTATGTACAATCTTAACAGGAGTATTTGAGGGGGAAAAAAGTGGAAGCTTCATCTGAAGGAATTGCCTTCCAGATTGCTCTTAGTGATCTGCTCTTACTAATGGGAATATAGCTTAAAATTATTTTAGCTAGGGGAAAGAAGGGTTTTCCTAACTGCAAAGAATAAAAACAAATGACTCTGAGGGAGCTGGATACTTGGTTGGAATTCTGTTAGTATCTATAATGCTACAGATATCATATATAAATATAAATTCATTTCTATGACAGTAGCTAAAGTGCCAAGTAGTTATCGGATTTTTTAATTCACAATCATTGTGTTTCACCTTGAATTCTACCTTCCTATATGACAATCACTGGAACTCGGTTTTTGTGTTAGGGTAATTTTCAATGTATTTTCCCCCAAACTGTAATAATGTTCTTGGTTGTAAGTGTGCAAACAACTTGAAATGCAGTCATTCATCGGTAGTACATATTTGTGAGATTTTTTTTATGCTGATGCCACAACTATCAAATAAATCAGCAAATACATGCACTATCAAATACAGGTGCAATCAATCACTTGGGTGATCAAAGGTATTCTACCAGAGTTTTTTTTTATTAATCAAAAAAGAGAAAACTGAAATGCAAAGTTAAATGGAAAGTTAAAGTGATCTATTGTATGGCAGCTGGCATGAAGTTGATAACCTCCTATACTCCACATTTCTGGATTAATAAACACTCTCCTGCTTCCCGCATCTGGAGTGAGAGCTCTGTTTTGCATAAGATGACCTTGGTTGAGGCAAGGGAAAAAGAAAAAGAATGTTATTCACTTTTTAACTTGCCATTAGCACTAGCTTCAATGAAATAACACACCCAGCTCTTTCCTACTTTTTTTCTTTTCTTCTTCCTTCATCAATATTTCTGTGTAGCTTTCATCTTCCAGGACATCAGACAAGAGCATATAAAAACATCACCTTTAATTCTGCTGCTGCTGTTTGTGTGTGTACTAGGTTGGTTATAACAATGAGGAGTACAGTGGCATCTCACAAGCTAGCAGATTTATTAGGGCATAAGCTTTTTTGTGTAAAAGCCATTTCACCAGATGAATTGGAGTGGAAATTACAGAGGCATGGATGTGAGGTGTGTGTGTGTGTGTGTGCATGTGTGTAATTTTTACTGTAGTTTGTTCTGTTATGTGAGCTCATGTTCAGAGTTTATCAGTCCAGTGGGTAAGAGAACCAATTCAACACAACCATTACAGTTTGACCGCTCACCAGTGTACAACTAGTATGGGTCTTCTGGATGTTTCCTCTTGCATGCAATTCATCTTCATTGCTGCTGGGCTGACAGGGTACAACCTGCTTACAAATTTTACAGCTAGCAGTATTTTTATTGTTGCTCAGAAAAAGACTCCTAAGAGGCATTCTATTTTATTTTTTGGAGACATTCAGAATGTTTTCACTATTATGAATGATGACCCAACTATGTAAGGGAAAAATTGTAACTGGCATATATTTTTATGGATTGTCCTAATACTTTCATTTATTACAACAATATCAATCCAAACTATGTCCTGATCATCCTTCAGAAAGAGTGAGGGTGATCCCTAAGATACACATTCTACATATCTTGTGTGGTGTTCACAATGTCTTCAGAGGAGACACTTTCTGGTCTGTATGCAAGTGCTGTAGGAAGAAACACACTGTCAGTTAGATGAATATATTCTTGAAGATACTGACCCTAAATCATCCCTGATTTACATCACATTGAAGATGATGAAATTACACCAAGGATGAAATTGGCTCATTATATCTGTGTCTTAATTGTTTTTTAAAGCTTTTTCAGTTAAATAATGACTAGCAACACAACACAGCAATGGATGAATACATAGTTTGTGATACAACACAATGTCTGATTATTTCTCTGAGTATTTTCTTGTACACACCTTGTATAGTTTGCATCCAGCATCAGTGTTCTTACTCATGACATAAATTAAACACCTCCATCTGTTGAATTGTAATACTCAAGGTATTCCAAGTAGTAAATTTAATAAAATAGCTGGGTGGCACATTTCAGAACCCTGTCACATAATGGAGTCTCAGAGTTAAGAATATTGAGACCATCTGTATCATGATTTTAGCAACAAGTCATTCACATCATTTACTAAACAACATCTAGAGACATATTTTAGGAGCATTGGGTCTTAGATTACAGACATTTTACAAGCAACTACAAAATGTAATTTATTGATCTCATCCCTTTGAAAGTCATAGAGCAGGGGTAGGCAAAAGGGCCTCCACATGCCGGATCTGGCCCATAAGTGGATTGATCCGGCCCGCAGAGACCCTGCCGCCCACCCCACCCCCAGGTCAATCAGGGCCTATGGGCGGGAAGTGTGAGGCACTTAGATCAATCCTAGTGGTTGACTCTAATCCCTGTGCACCTGAAGGCAGGGATCGAGAGACTTTGCATGCTCCCCTCACCCCCAGGCCAATCAAGGTTTGGCGACAGGGGGAGCTCACATAGTCTCCTCCCATCCTGTAGGGAGCACGTAGTGCTTAAAATCAGGATCTGTGTGCGGGAAGCATGGAAGTGTCCTGGACCTGTCCCTTCTGCCTGAGGTCCTTTCTGGGGCTGCCTGGGCCCCATCAAAAATTATTGCCCATCCCTGTCATAGAGTGTCCAAATAGATCCTTGCAAATACTAAAAGGTCATGAATATATGAATATGTAAAAATTAGACTTTCTTCTTTTAAGAAGGAATAATCATAATGGAACAAGTCATTGGCCTTGCTCTGTAGATAGGTATCCTTTTTGTAAATATTTTTATGGGATTTTCAAGGATGGTGCATAATGCACTTAACACTAATAATATGTTACTGTAGTACATACACATACTAAAGCATATGATGTGATTACCCTTAATGTTTTCTTTGCTTTCTTGACTACAGAAATTGCATTTGTTAATGCTGTCAGTGATTGTGTTTTATTATGATAATTTGGTTTATTTAAAAGTATCTCTCAATTCTAAAGTGAACTTTCGTGTTCAGTCTTGGTCCCTTTGCTTTTAAATAGATTAAATTCAGGCTCTGTTGTGAACTTCTTCATTCATATCTTTGTACTGAAAAAGTATAGGCTCCAGTGATATTTAAAACAGCATGGAATATTCTGTGGTTGAGTAGCTTATATAGCTTTAGACATACTGGACAGAATTTTGTTCTAATTTGAACTTGTTAGGTATGGAATATTTGCATTAAAATATTTCTAGTGAACCCAAAGCTTCTATTGTGGATATGTCTTTGTGTAAATGAGAGCAGAATTTGGCTCTCTGTATTTCCTTAGAAATAGATTCATGTTTTCTGGAGTCATAGGATTTTTTATTTTAATGTAGTGTGTACACTATTATAGTGCAAATTATATGAAGTGTAAAATAAAATCAATAATATTTTAAATACTGCATGCTGCAAATTTTGAATTAAAAATAATAAGAAACCTTTTTAAAGTTTTCAGTGAGTTGAAATAGCTGATTTTTCTTTAATCAGCAGTTTTACGAAAATGAAAATTCTTAAATACTTCCCTCTGCATTGACTACTAAAGTATTTAAAATTGAAATGCTATGTTGCCAATCCTCAAAGCTCAAATTAAACATTTAATTTTTAAGCAGTGTAATCACATTGCATATATTACATTTGATATTAATTAGAATTACATTTTATTATTTATGGCGCTGAGTGTCCTGCTACTTAATATTTTGCAATTGGTGTGGAACCAATGTATTTCTTTTCCCCTTCCAATATTAAAATATAATTAAAACCTTTTGAGTTTTCCTCTGTGTGTGTGTGTGTGTGCGTGTGTGTGTGTTTGTGCGTGCGTGTATGCACATAACATGACTTTTTCTGACATTTCTCTGTGTCATTTTCTGACGATTAGAGCATGCTTACTGGACTTGATGTGTGAATCAGTAATATACTGCTGTGGAGTTTTGTTCATTTCTGGTCCATTGGATTTTTTCTTGTAAATATGCAATTTCTGGGCACTTTATGTATAAAGAGAACATGGTCCAATGTGCAGTATTGCCAATTCTTCCTATTGTTAGTGTTTTGTTCAAAGCTCCATCTGCTGATCTCATGCTATTGAATGATAATTTCTGCTTTCATTTTGTTTAGACAAAGTATGTTTCTGTGTCTTGCAAAGAAAACTTTGAAAACATGAAGCCAACATACCTAAAAAGCAATGAAAAAAATCTTTTATTTTAGAAAACCTCATTTTACAGTAGGGAAATGTTCACATGATTTTTGAACATTTGGAGTTAGCAATACTGCCTATGCATGCACTTCATTGGAGAACTTTTCTTCTGTGTGGTGAATATGGACATAAAGGCTACGTCTATACTACAAGGTTTTTGTGCAAAAACTGGTGGAGCGTCACACCTCAAGCGTGCTTTTGCGCAAGAAAATCAACAGAACAAAGGGCTTTTGCCAGTTAAGTTATTCCTCTCCTCATGAGGAATAACTCCTTTTTGCACTACAGCTCTTGTGCAAAAAGGCAGATGTGGATGCTCTGGAGGGGGTTTTGCACAAAAAAACCATATAGGAAAAAGAACAGGTGCTTTCATAGGTATTTTATGAATGGTAATCAGAGCTTTTTTGCGCAAGACATTTTGCAATATGCTTTGAGGTGTGGATTCGCTTTTGCACAAGAAGGTTTGTGGAAGATCTCTTTCGCAAAAAGCTTCTTGTGCAAAAACCCTAAAGTGTAGATGAAGCCAAAGTTTGGACCTCTGGCCCCATTGAAGATAGTTTGAGTCTTTCAGTTTACTTCATTGAGGCCATGATTTTACTCTAAGTATTTTCTTTCTTTCTTTCTTTCTTTCTTTCTTTCTTTCTTTCTTTCTTTCTTTCTTTCTTTCTTTCTTTCTTTCTTTCTTTCTTTCTTTCTTTCTTTCTTTCTTTCTTTCTTTCTTTCTTTCTTTCTTTCTTTCTTTCTTTCTTTCTTTCTTTCTTCCTTCCTTCCTTCCTTCCTTCCTTCCTTCCTTCCGTAGGGGTACATAATCTGATGACAACCTGCTATCTACAGTTCTGTGATTCCTGTACCACTATGTGTGTAGCAACAGCAGGATCAAATTATCAAAGAAGTTCCCCCTCTGAGCCAAATCTGCCACAGTCAAGGAAGTCAAGAAAAAATAGCTCTGTTTATTTTCATCCTCGATGAGGTTAATGAACCAGATCCTCAGCTGGTATAAATCAGCATAACTAATTGGCCTGAATAATGATTGCTATTCAACTGTTACTGGGAGTTATACACATTCTCACATATGCTTGTTCACTTAACACTTTACCTATTTTTAAGATATATCCCATGATAGCCAATTTTTATATTGATGTCCATTTTTTTTCTCATGGAAGTCAAGGAAATTGTGTTCATCAGTAAGTGCAGAACTGAGGTCTACAAAATAACAGAGGAAAATAACTTTTTTTTCATATATTCTCCAATGTGAAATAAGTAAGCAATGTAAATAATATAAAGCAGAAATTGTGTGACTTAGAGATGCCTTAAGCACATTGGAATGATCTGATTGTGCTGCTTTATAGTTGACATTTGCGTGAGAAATGGGCAGTCTTTTTTTAAAAATGAGTTGCTATTAAACAATGTCTACAACAGTCATAATTATGTATTGTGAATTATGTTCTTCGTAAATCTCCTTCAAAAATAACACATGAGAGCAGGTGTTCTGATGATGATGATCATCATCATCGATGATGATGATACAAAAATTGCAATCAGATTGCTGATTATAGAACTGTGTATATCTCTTTTTCATAACCATACATATAATTATATTGAATCATTATATCAAATAATCATTTTATACATTATAAGTGCTGTAATGTTTTCTTAAGTGATTCTCGTCCTTCCAACTGATGACTGTCAATGTCACACCTTTGCTTTTCTTCTATCATATCATATCTTCTTTCATACCATCAAATTCATTCCAGGCTATGACTGCATGTGTTTAGTTACCTGTGTATGTGAGATCACGAGAGAATGTGCAATTAGAACATTATGTGATTGGATTTTCTTTTGCTAAAATGTTTATGGAAGAAGGGTGTTACAAATACTTATGCAAATATGTATTTGGAGTGGAAGAATTTGCATGATTATCTTGAAATCTCTCTGTGGGTCTTTGGGACACTCAGTGAGGCTATGTCTACATATCAGTGTTATTTCAAAATAACTGACATTATTCTGAAATAACATAGGCCATGACTACATAGCAAGCAGTTATTTCAATATAATGTTATAATAATGTTGATCTGGAGGACCTCTTACTCCAATACCTGTAACCCTCATTTTACAAGGAGTAAGGGAATTGGGAGAAAGAGTGCTCTAACTCAGACTTCATGCTGTATAGACAGAGACAAAAGCTGAAATAAGTTATTTCGGCTTAAGCTTTGCAATTGACTTAGCTTAAGTTGTTTATCTTATTTCGGCTTTAGCCCTCCTGTGTAGGTGTGCCCTGAGGGACCAGAAAAATGTATAATATCATATGACATAAGAGTCCTAGTCACACAGACCCGAATGAAAGTAGTCCATGAACTCAAGTGTGTCCACTTAAAGTATGCTTTTACACTATAAGGAATCCTGCCTAGATTTTCATGATCCAAATTTTATATGTACCGTTTATAGTTCCATGGAATTCAGAGATCCTCAAATTAAGGTTCAGGGCCCACAAAAATATTATAGAAAATTCACAAATAGAGAAAAGGGTGAAGTTGTCAAATACATTGTTTTCGTAAACATTTTGCTCAGATTCCAACTGAAATTTGGAACCTATATAACAAAGTATCTTCCTGCTGCAGATGCTAGACACTACAGTGCAATCCTTGTCTTCTATATCCTGAAGCAGGAAGTATAGAAGATTGTGCAATGAAATAAAACATGTATTTGTGCAGAATCTTCTTTTATTTGTTTTAAGTGGCAAGATTGAAAGCTCAAAGTTTTGGAATGTTTTGTCCCAGCAGAAAAGAATTAGTGGACACTCAACAAACACAATGTGTCACACAGCTGTGATGTTTGCTGCATTGATATAGTCACTACATATTTATGTTTATGCTATCTCTTATACAACATCTATCCATTGGCTTCTGTCTTACGGTTAAATATTCTAATAGGCTATCTTTTCATCATGAATTGGGCTGTAGGGAGGCATGGTGATCAGGGTGGTTAAACACTGGAATAAATTGCCTAGGGGTGGAATCTCCATAATTGGAGATATTTTAAGAGGAGATTAGATAAACATCTATCAGAGATGATCTAGATTAGGGATGTCAGATCTTGTGCAATTGAATAGTCATGTAACCACATGAAATCTTAGTGGTTACTTGACTATTCTATAGACCCCAGGGGCGGGGCCTGCAGCCCATGTGCTCCAGCCCCACTCTGGAGATCCCCTTGCCACCCTATACTGCTGCCTTTATATCAGAGGCAGCAGAGTGGGATGCCAGGTGGGAGCTGGTCTGTGAGGGGAGCCAGTTTAAAAACCAGTTCCCTGTGCGAACCGGCTGCCTGCCACTCTTCACTGTTGACTCTGATATAGAGGCAGCAGTGCAGGATGGTGGCGACCCCTGTCTGTGGGGTGTCTGAGCTCTCCGCAGACAGAGACTGGTCTGTGGCAGCAGTCCCTGTCTGTGGGGAGCTCGGACTTCTCACAGATGGGAGCTGCTACCTCTGACCAGTATCTGTCAACTGCAGTCCCAGACTTGCCACAAACAGAGGCTGCTTCATGGCAGCCTCCTCTGCCGCTCCAGCAGCAGGCTGAGGTGGGAGCAGAACGGGCTTTTAAACCGTCTCCTCCCAGCACTGTCTCCTGCCTGCCACCCCCTCGCTGCAAGGCAGGCAAGTCCACAGAGCCGGTACACCCGGGGAGCGTGCTTGAAAGCCAGCTCCCCACACATATCAGTTCCAGCCTGCCCCTACCTTTGTATCATGAGGAATGTAGTCCAGCCATGGTGCTTCCATCAGAAATTATGGCAGCATATCCAAACTGAAATATTCACTTAGCAGACAAAATATTTTGGGGGATTGAGCATTTGTTTTTTAAACAACAAATGAAAATTTCCACAGAAAGCAAATAGTATTTGCAAAAACCCCTTTTTGTTAAAAATTCATTTTTTTCTGCTGAAAAATAGTTTCATGGGAAAATCTCAACCCTAACATGCATATTAAACATTTTATCTCTGGCTAATACTCATTCAGACAGTTGGTCTTTCTCTTCTGTTACTGAATTATTATATAGTTTCTGACACCTGTGTTTGGGAAAGTGGGTGTATATACCACTGTAACAGTTGACATTAGAAGATGCTACAGCATTACAAAAGTTATGAAACCTTATGTTTTATAATATGTCTCCTTTCATGTAAAAAATACAATCTGATGAAAAGGTAAAACTATGAAAGTATCATTAGAGAAGGTATTTATGTTCTTCACCAAAAACACAGTTATCTCACTTACCTATTTTCATATTGTTGTTTTTCTACAGAGGTAAAAAAATAAAAGCCATCAAAAATGGCACCAATAATCTTTTACCCCACCAAGTTCCAACAGATCGCATTAGTGAGAGAGCAAAAACAAGAAAGAAAATTGCAAATATTAAACAACATCAAATCTATTAACTAAGATAAATATTTTTCACTTTTAAACATAAAAGTCGGTTTTATTTCTGGATTCTAATAAGTGATTTTTTTTAAATTTTGCTAGTTGCTTCTCTTCACAATATTTAGCCACCTCGTAACTAATTTGTGCCAAGTGGCATTTCTCCCACAGTATATTTCCAATTCTTTCTTTACTACTTTCTGGAGACAGATAGATAAAAATACAGCCACAAGTAATTGTAATTGCAGATAGAGAAGCATGTCTATGAGCCTCAGACTAATTCAATTACAGACTAAAATTTAATGGACAACAACAGTTTATTAGTGGTAGGGTGAAAGGTAGACGAAAACATGTGTTTAATATTAGAAACTGAGAAAAAAACTATCTTTGGAAGACAAGGTTCAGAAAAGATTAAAGAGAATGGTAAATGAAAAATTAAAAATTAAAAATTTAACTAGACTAAAAGAAATGCTGCAAAAATTAATAAAAATAATAAAATAAAAATATTGATCTCCTACAGATTAAGAAGCAACAAACATATAATAAGAAACACAATTTAATATTGGCCTTTTATTGACCTAAACATAGCAAAAAAAGAGAGAATCAGAAAAAACAAAAGCGGAAATTGTTTCCTTTACAACAAACACTTTTCTAACATCTAGAAAGTAATTTTACCAATATTGGAAAATTATGTAATTTTGATGTTCTGCTTAATATTTCTGTTTTGTTGCTGATGAACTGTAAATGCTACCAGTAAAAGAACTAGCTTCATCTATGTATTTAAGTACTGAAACTTTAGAATACCAGTTCCTTTACTAGGTTTTCTATATTTTTTAAAATATCTGGCGCATAAGAGATGGTTATTAAGAAGAATTTTAAAATAACAAAATAGAATTAACTAAGCTCTGCCCTCAACATATCCAACCATTGCCCAGTATGTGCCCATTAAGATGCTTAGCAAATCTACATTTTCAAATCCTGATTTTTAAAATGCTATAGAAATAGAGAGAGAGAGAGAGAGAGAGAGAGAGAATAGTGTTTGGCTCTTTAGTGTTTGGCTCCAAGATTTTATAGCAATATTGATCTTCATGTCAATAAATGATTATGTTGTTTCAAGGCCACTTGTTTTCTATTGCTATTTAAGTGCAGCCTCTGGAAAAAATGTATTTTGAGGAAATCATACTTGAATTACAAGCAAAATCAAAACAGGGAAATGCAGAAGAAGGGATTTCATTGACTCTACAATCAATACAATTTGACCTTATCCAGTTGTTTAATTGTTTGGTTTTTCTAATGTGTAAAATGGTGGATTACCCTCCCAGGTTAAAGAAGCTGTTTTACAGCAACTATGAGCATTTGTATTGATCAGGGCCGTGCACCTGGTCATGATTACCATTTAATGGACAGTTTGCTTGGAAGAATTAATGTCAGTGTTTCAAAACACTGTGACCCTATAATAAATTGCCAAATGTTCACAAGGAATGGTACCAAAATAATAGTTTTATTGTGGGACTGTTGGACTCACAATAACAGGAAACAATTTAGAAAGTGGTGTTTCCAAAATGGAGATATTAAACAGGATCTTAGAAAAGCAGCAGGCATTCACATGCGGCAAGGTTCTGTCCATAGAAGATGCAATACTTTACTTAGCTCGTCTTCGTGTTTCATGAACATGATACCTGTGTGCCTGTGTATATCTATGTATTTAGGTGTGTATTTATGTGCATATATTTGTTTGCACACACAAAGGAGCATGTATTTCCAAGGATACACATGAGTGTGGAGCTGCACACAAGTGTGTTTCTGTATATTTACACAAGCTTTTGTTTAGATTGCATCCATTTTTGTCTTCTAGTTATAACCTTATTCTTACTAAGTGTTAACTCTCTGTTAAAGGCGCCGGTTCTTGATGGCTGTCTGCTGACAGCTGATATTAAACAAAATAGTTACATTTCTGACAAGGGCAATTTCTCCCAAAGGCCCTGAGATACCTGTCACTTGTTCATTTACCCATTTTTTCCACTATATCAAATTTAAAGCATACGTTGCAGCCTGTGGATAGGAAGTAATATGATGATCTATATTACATATTGTTTGGACCTTGGCTCTGAGGGTCATATACTTACTTCCCTAGACTGCAATGATACTTCTCATTGACATTAATGGGACTCTGTTGACTAACTCCTTAGTGAGGATTCCATCAGCATGAAGTCGAGATAATTTGGATGATGTTTCTTGCAATACAGAAACCTAAAAAGAGTCCATTGTCAAAATAAGATGTCCTTATTATGCCACAGAAATCATTCTGTTAGTGTACCTTTCTTGCAACACAACTCCCCTTCAACATTCAGGCCCTAGAGGTTTTTCACCTTCCTCTGTAGCATGGGGCATGGGTCACGGGTCACTTGTGGGAGGATTCTCTGCACCTTGGGGTCTTTAAAGTATCGTTTGAGGACTCCAGTATCTGAGATATAGGTGAGTAGTGGGTGGATGAGATTCTGTGGCCTGCATTGTGCAGGGAGTCAGACTAGATGATCATAATGGTCCCTTCTGACCTTAGAGTCTATGAGTCTATGAGGTATAGCCATGAGATGCTGACTTCAAAGAAGGAAGATACATGGATTGCAATATATACATTCAGTACGTATATAGCTGATCCAGGATAATCAATAATACAATACAAAGTAAATACAAATACAAAAAAGGAAAGCAATATTCTGAATATCTTTTAATGATACACTGTCCACTATTTGTATCCATAAGTTCTCTACTGATTTGGGGGTTCAAAATCTTCTTTAGCCCTTCACAAGAAAGAGAAACTAATTGAGGAAATTACTAATGTTATTTATTGAGTTCACATTAGCCTAAATTCCTCAGAGAAAAATATTTTCTCTAAGATAGAAGAGCAAACCCCAGGCCACCATGGACAGAGGCTGCTTCTCAGTAGCCTCCCCAGCCCTCCCCCAACACTGTGCTGCTGCCTCTCATAGAGACAGCAGCGGAGGGGGAAGGGGAGGCAGGTGGCACCACAGACATGGTGCTGGGGAAAACCAGCTTTTAATCTGGCTCCCCCCAGCACCAGCTTCTTCCTACCCCCTGCTACCTCTGTAGGAGGCAGCAAGGGGGACGGTGGGTCCACAGAGCTGGCATGTGCTTGAAAGCTGATGCTCCAAGTGCATTGATTTCTGCCTGCCCTCCTCAACCTCCACGTTGCCTTCTCTCTATCAGAGGCAGCAGCACGAGGGTGGGAGGGAAGGTGGATCCAGTGCTCGTGGGGAGCCGGCTTTTAAGCCAGCTTGTCATGGGCGCTGGCTCCCACCAGCCCCCTTGCTGCCTCTGGTACAGAGTCCACATAGTCAACAAGATTAATTGATATGCCCAGATGTATTGATTAATCATGTAGTCGTCTACACATTGAGATCCCTAGTTAGGAAAGTGTTTTTCAAACTTGGGTCACGGGGCCACCAAGGTAAGCCGCTAGTGGGCCCCTAACACTTAGTTTTCTTACCGTGTCCATGGCCATGGAGCCTTGAAGCTCCCATTGTTTTCAGTTTGGTTTTGCCCAGTAAGGGGAGCTGTAAGACTCCATGGCTACAGACATGTTAAGCAAATAAAGTGGCACGAGCCCACAAGCTGCTTAGCCTGGTGGCCTGTGACGCAAGTTTGAAAAATGCTGCTTTAGTAGATTATGATCTGCAGAAAAATGATGGGATGCTGAGGAAGGTACAAAATGAACAGACTGGACAATATACCATAAAGTTGTGCAACACAAGTGGCAGAAGGCATTGAAAAGCTTCCTCTTATAAGTAGCAGGCATAGCCATTTTTTCTTTGCTAGTTATACTGTTAGTTTCTGGGGACATTTTTCCCAGGTGACCTTTTAAATAATCATCCTTAAGCAGACAAAGGTTATGAATTATTTTCAGCCCTTCACTTCCAAGTCTCATGACAAGGTATTTCATTATGGTGTTTTCTTTTAGAAGTTGCCTCAAACTTTTCCTACCAAAATAATTTTTTCCCCTGCATTAAAAACCATTGAATAAAAATATTGCAGAAAACACTTCTTGACAGAAAAATGTAGGTTAGCCAATAATTCCAATAGCTGGCAGGAATGCCACATAAACCGGGATACTTTTGCATCAATAACATTTAAGGTGGAAAACACAGCTGGAGAATTAAATTAAAATCCACTAAAAAAAATTTCTTGATTGCTCACTTTTTGTGGCCTATTTATCTGCATTGCCATCCAGCCATCATTAACATTAGATTTTCCATGACAAGCACTAACAAATGGCATGTGTGGTATATTGTGTTATGAAGTCCCTGATCCTATGCCATCAAAGTCAATGAGAAATTTTCTCTAGACTTCAGTGTACCCAGGATTAGGCCCATATACCATGTCAGTTAGGGGGTAAAAAAAAGGTTTATTAGAGCAAAGATTCTGACTTATCAAATCGAAATATAAACTGTATTTTAAACATCTACACATGAAATTACTGCTCTTTTCAAGACTCCTATATTTCTTTCATATAATAGCGCGGTGGTCTTAATGCCAAATTATTACTTCATACTGGTTAAAAGTCTTAGGTAACAAGGATTTAGAGGATTTATTTTAAAATATATATTGAATAAACACAGAAAAGGCTGAACTATTAAATAGCAGCTTAAATGGTGAATACAAAGGAACAATACAGTAGGATTTGCTTTTTATTTCTGTTATTGAAACCTAGAATATAAGACTTACAATACAAATCAAGTAAAATTACACTATCAGAAAGGAATAAATTGCATCCAGCCAACTTCACATAGCTTTCACCTTACATTATGGCAAGGTCTGATCTATAAAATTCTGCAATAAACTTTCTTTCCAGATGTTATATTAGAATTTTGTGTTCTCTGCACAGTATAGTTTATTTAGAATTCATTCTATTTAATAGTCATTGCTTTAAAATACTATACTTGTTTTATTTTAATTCCATTTCTCTCAATGGTGTGCTCATTAAACACAGAGAGCTATGCCCATTTCATTTGAAAATTCACAATAATAGAGTCTAAAGTGAAAAAAATCTTTAAGCAAGTGGCTGTGATTTTTGTGGTGGTTTTAAGTGATAGAGTTGTTTTAATAATTGCACAGGACTCTGTTATGTTTAAAATATATATATCTTCTTGGTGTGTTTGGGAAGAGCACATTTGTACTTTCCTTTATGATACAATAAATATCCCTCCGGTTTACTTCCAAATCTAACAGTTGTGTTGGGTATGATTTTGCTCCCAGTGAAAAAATATACATTAATTTCAGGGAGACCAAGATTGGAATCTTAGATCCAAATAATTTGCTCTCCTTCCTGAGGTATGAAGGAGCAAGCTGGAAGTTTCCCTCCATTCTGCTCAGCTACTCAATACACACAAATCCAGTCCCGAGCTTTTTAATATTATGAGGTACACAGAGAGTACTTCCTCCAGCCACCTTTTGGGGAGAAAAGTGGCAGCTCTGTTCATTGGCTGAATACTCTTGGAAACTGGGCAGGTATAGGGGGCAGTCTGTGCTAGTGTAATAGTGGAACATGTGCATGTGCTTAAACTGCTTGCTGAGAGATATTATCCCAGATACACAGAATGAAAGAAAAGGTACAAGGGATGTGGCTATTTAGATTTCACCTTAACTCATCTGGAAACTATCTGGCAATGGCTTGTGCAAGGTAATGATTCTTTATTGTTTTCTTCTGGTGAAGGCTGCTGATCCGCAGCCCTTCTCCGCATATGAAGAGGCTAAGGAAAAGATGTTTTCTCCTCACTGTACCAGAAATTAGAGCTCCAGCCCTATTCTTCTGCTTCTTTAAGTCTTCTGCTAAGACCAGCATCCCCTGTACACTTTTAAGAGAGATTCAAATGCCACCCACCTAATTAGCAGAACATCCACAGTTAGGCTTTGTGTTTCTATTGATGGGGCATGTTCGCACATGCCTCAGTGCACATAAAAATGGAAAAGATTAGGGGGAACTTTGGCTGAGACCACTTACAATTTTGGTTGATCAGAGAACTGGATCCCCTATAGAATGAATGTCTGTGGTAGACACGTCACCTGCTCAACTGAGACACCTTAACCAATATCTCCAGTTTACTTACAGAATCCCTGAGCTGCTCTGCGGAAGGTACAAAAACATACCCCATCCTGGCCAGTCTTTCAGTGGTAAAGAAAAAATCCTCCCCGGTCTCAAAAAAGTGACACACACAATCCCCAAAAAACTACTACAAAAACGGCATATTCAGACTAACACGGCTACCCCTCTGATACTACAAAAAACTACCCTAATTCCAGGTGAAGGTGGAAACGTTTAATCCAGAGGGCTCAGGCTGGGTAGGGACAAGGTTTATATACCCTCCCTCAAGTGTCCAGAGGCCAATGGCTTCCTTGAGACCCACTTTCTGAGATAATACCTATCTCTCTCCAAGACATCCCTTCCTAACTCCTTAGGGTAAGAGGACCCTTAAATGTGCCTCTGTGCTTTTTCTCCACTGGTCTCCACTAGTCTAGACAAAGTCATCTTTGAAGATGAGGAGTTGTCCTTCTAATGATGCATTGTATCACAACTTAGCCTATAGTATTTTATGCACCTTATCTTGTAATAATAACAATGCAAAGTACAGATGTGACGCTTCTAGACTGCTTCTAGACTGGCATGATTTTGCGCAAATACTTCTAATGGAAAAGTTTTTCCATTAAAAGTATTTGCGCAAGAGAGCTTCTATACTGGCATATGCCTTTGCGCAAAAGATTTGCTTTTGCGCAAAAGCATCTGTGCCAGTGTATACGCTCTCTTGCGTAAGAAAGCTCCGATGGCCATTTTAGCCATCGGGCTTTCTTGTGCAAGAAATTAACGTGGCTGTCTACACTGGCCCTCTTGCGTAAGAATACTTGCGCAAGAGGGCTTATCCCTGAGTGGGAGCGTCGGAATATTTGCGCAAGAACCACTGATTTTGTACATTACAAAGTCAGTATTCTTGCGCAAATACTCGTGGCCAGTGTAGACTGGCGGCAAGATTTTGTGCAAAAGTGGCCTCTTTTGCACAAAATCATGCCAGTCTAGATGCAGCCTAACTCTTCTCTGATTTTTTTTCTAGAGGGAAGTGAAGTGAAGAGTGGACTGACTAAACATTTTCACATAAATAATTAAAGCAGCATGATTTTTAAAACCTGCAATCTACTCATATCTCCAACTTTAAAACTCATTCTCAGATATTTCATTAGTTAATTCTTTGTTTGGCTTATTGATTGTTAGCCCTCAAATTCAACGATGGGACTATGTGGAAGAGATGGTAATAAAAGGTAACGTGCTTAGTGTGTGTATTTAAAGCAGTTTGAGTGAGTTTATGGTTCTGTCTGCATGCAAACCAGTGAAAATCAGAAGTAACTCCATTGACATCACTAGTGTGAATTCAAAACCAATCCCTGTGAGTGAATAGCTAATACCTCATCTATACGTTAACTTTATCCTTTTGTATCCAAGTGTTCAGTGATTTTCCAGCATCTTGGAATTGCCAGGTTGCAGGCCAACGTGGTAATGTGTCTTTTCCACTGATATTCTGTTGAGGGGGCACTGAGAGGCCTAGTCTACACTATCCCCCCCTTCCTCCATCGACCTAAGCTACACAACTTGAGCGACTTACTTACCATGGTCTCTTTTATGTGGTAAATTCAGTGGGGGCTGCTCTCCATTGACTGTGGCTATTCATTTCATCCTTGTGTAGTACCCAAAGTTGATGGGAAAGTGCTAAACAGACATGACAGATCAACTACTGGTAGATCAATCAATGCAGCTTCAATCCACTGTGTAGTGAAGACAAGCCCTACGAGCCACTGAAGTGGCAATACCCCACCAATGGATTCTTCTATAAATGAAGAAACTTGAAGAGAGCAGCCAGACCAGTTTTAGGAAAAACTCTGTACCACCCAGAATGAAAAGAGAAAGAATCTGAGGATTGAGGGCAGCTGTTAATAAGAGTAAACTTGGGCTCGTCATTTCCCGTTTTGATATCTCACTTTCTCTCTCTGTAAAATGGGGTAAAAAAAACCTGATCTCTTTTGTAAAGCACTATGATTACCCAACCTGGGAGTCATGAGAACTGAGGCACAGAACAACTAAGAGTGCATCTACACAGCACCCTAAACTCGAAATTAGATACGCAATTTGCGCTACACAAATTGCGTATCTTATTTAGATTTTATTTTGAAATAACACACTATTTCGAGCCATCGCTTAATCCTCTTGCAATATTTTGAAATAACGTGCAGCTTGTGTAGATGTGGCATATCTCTTTTGGGATAACTTTTGTATCATGAAATAGCTGTGCAGTACCCTAAGTGACTTGCCTGCGGTCACAGTGGTAAAGCAAGAAATTAATCCTGAGTCCTAGGTTTAGAGTCCTAAGCAACACTCTAACCTTCCTAAATGGAAGGTGATTGATTCAATTTTACTTCAGTCTTCAAAGGAAATGGGATGAGTAGGGGATGGGAAGTAAAAAATGGTGGGAGTAGGGGACTGAGGGTAATTGTTCTTTTTATATAATATTATTTTACACAATTTTTAAGCATTAATTATATATTGTGACAGGATCAGAACAGAAGGCTATAAAAAAGTAGTGGAGAGGAGAGCTATAAACCTCAGACTGAAGAGATCTCTGTTTCCAGAGTAACAGGGAAGGAATGGTTTAGAACCAGCAGAGGCAATCAGGGAAGTGGAACACATGGGGCTAATTGACCAGGCCTTCAGAGTCAGGCCAGCCTAGGTTAATTAGGACACCTGGGGGTAATTAAGAAAACCAGTTCAGACTGGCTATAAAAGAAGTTTTGCCCACAGTTAGGGCACAAGTGTAGTTGAGAGGAGGAGGGTGCTACTAGGAATAGGAGGAAAGGAGGCAACAACTGAACACTAGGAGGATGAACCAGAGAGAAAGAAGGTGTTGGGGAAGGTGTGGGGAAGTAGGCCAGGAGTCTTGAAGCTGTCTGACAGCAGGTGTCAAGGATTCACACAGGCTGCTACTATTACAGAGGCTAGGCTGGAACCTGGAGTATGGTGGGCCTTCCACAATACCCCACAACACCCACCTCCCCATTTCCACTTGGGGACAAGGATTGTGGAGTTTACTCTCCATTTTACTATATACTGCCCAATAATGAAAAGAGCTCAACAACAGAAAACTAAAGCCCTAGGCATGGTGCCTAAAAACTGTGTGCTGTGCTGTGAGCCTCTGAGGCAAGCAAAATCCTCCAGGAAGCGCAGGACCCATGGAATTTTCATGGGAGCTTTTTCACAATATTTATCCCAAAACTAGAGTGGAAAACTAATAGGTGTTTAGTTTCCTGGAGATATTTATCTTCATAAACATTAGATACCTTGGGAATAGCACACGTATTTCACACCCTTGTGATTAGATATTTCAGGGGTCTTGCTCTCTGTATGTTAAAACTTATATACAGTATTTAGCATCAGAAAACTGTGAGGATGAACCTGAAGCTGAGATTGTTCTAATTTAGCCAAGTGTTTATCTATTTAGTATATGAGTGTGCTATTTTTTCCATTCCATCCTTGAAAACCAAGTACTTTATTTAACTACACCAGGATTCCTGTGAACATTGTGACAGAGGAAATGCTTCAGAGAACTTCTGTAAGTCTACAAAAAATGTGTAAATATCTGAGTTCTGTGAATCTGACCCTCGTAACTATGCTATCAATAATTCAGATAGCATAAACATTGGTTCTTAGCAAAAGATATAACTGTTTTTGTTATATTGTGATGGATGGATTTTTATAGTAACGTCAAAAACTAATATTGATTCATGAAGGTTTTTCTACTTTCAAGCTAAACAACCTTCAACTTGCCTTCAAAATTGGTAAAAATAGTTTTACTTTTTGAGATTGGATGGATGTTTCTAAAAGCATATTTAATGATACTTTTCATACCCACAAAATATGTGCACTGGCAGTTTGCATGATTTACAGCAGGGGGAATTCATTCTGTATGAGAAATCATTGTCTGGAATAAATATTATAGTGCCTGTC
Organism: Pelodiscus sinensis; assembly: GCF_049634645.1. Taxonomy (NCBI): domain Eukaryota; kingdom Metazoa; phylum Chordata; order Testudines; family Trionychidae; genus Pelodiscus; species Pelodiscus sinensis. The sequence goes on from NC_134711.1 coordinate 274,403,731, forward strand.
TGCACTGCCAAGGTGAATGATGACCAAAGAGTGTGATGTGAGTTAAATTATGTACTCTTTACATATAATTATTTTACATCCCTTTGTGGCATGTATGCCCATGATGTATGTGGTGAATCTTAAACATTTGCATATTCACCCCTGCTAAAAAAAAAAAAGGAGGAATATTGCATTTTGTATTAATTGGATATATTTAGCTATGCTGTTAAGTACAACAAATGGTGACATGCCAACCTGCCTGAAAGTAATTCAGACCATCAGTGAACCACAGTGGCTGCCAGTTTGCAGGCAGTTTCTAGTTTTCTTGATTCTGTCACATCTCTTTCATGTTAGCTCTTTACCATCTGAATAGGGGAAAAGTACCCTGAGCCATAAATAAACGTATTTGTCTTCTAATATGAGAGTTTTGGTGAGGGACTTATGTTATATCGTGTCACACATCAGAAGCCAACCTGAGCCTCTTGTAATAACATAGATTGCAGACAGGTCCCTCCAAATAAGGAACAATAAAAGTGCTGCTGGAAGCCTTAGAACACAGTAAATAGACAAACTTTCAGGCTGCCTTATCATTTTCTCATGTTGGAATGGGGTTTGTTTTAGATTAGTTCATTTTTTTCAGGGCACCTGAAAGTATATTTATGACAGTACACACAACATGTCCCTGTGGATGAAATAGCAGAAGGCATTGTTGCTTTGTGAATGTGGTCCAAAGCAACCTTATGCTCCTTAATTTACAGGAAATCTAGGGCAAGCCTTTTATTTACAAACAGGGAACAGTTGCCAGGACAGAATAAAAAAGCAGCTGATTAATCAGCATGCAGCTTTCATCCTGAAGAGCCTGGCTGCCTGGACCTTTTTAACATTTGGAAGATTGGCCTTGTGTGAGAGAGATGTTGTGTGGAAATGCCTTTGATCGCTTGATGATTGAGTCTATCATGCTTTAAAAAGAGACAGTAACAGGTTTAAACAACTGCATGAAAGAACAGAGAACATGCATGGAAGGGGGAAAAGTTACCTTGTTATAGCTCAGCACTTTTACCCTTTGGAGTAAAATGAGAAAAAAGCTTGCTCTGGTACTTCTGCTGATAAAATTAACTTTCCAGAACATGGCAAATCCCAGTATGTATCATCTGTGAGAAATAGTGCAATCGAGAAATTGTACTCCTAAATAGGCTTGGAATGTCTTGGCAACTACTAAGGAAATACAAATAAGGAATAGTGAACTCCTAGCTCAACCTTTAAAATATGCAGATATTCAGTACCAAAATATCTTATGTTGCCCTTTGGAAGAAAGGCGTGGTGCACAGAGCTGGAACAATCACTGAATTATAGTACAGTAAGAAAGACCTCCTAAAGTGTCACATGCATGTAGAGGAAGATAAGAAAGGCCAGTTTAAGTTCTTGGCATTTTAAAGAAGGCAATCAAGAAACCCATTGAATTCTTTGGTTTTCTTTCTCTGCAATTCATCTACATTTTATTGCCAGTCTGACAAGGCATCCCATTCATGTGTCAACACTCTTCTCTCTCTTGATGCACGGGTGTTTATAACAAGCTAAATTTGCAGATGCTACCATTTGAAAACATTAATACAGGCAGTTGCATGAAGTTAATATTTATATAATTACTAATGATTTTATGCTTCCTCCATTTGTGCTTCTTAAATACAAAGGCTATAGTTAAATGGCCAAGCATAGCAGTGTTTGATGCAATCCTATAAATTCAGCTTGTTTATACATAACAGGGTTTGTGTTTCCAACTGAAGTAAACTATGTTATGCTAAGCAGCTTATTATTCATAAATGATTTGAGTGACCTGTTTAGTGTGTGTTTTTAACATTTAGTTATGATCTGATTAAGAAAAATGGTACTGCAGCATAAAACATATTTTATGTGTGCCTCCTTATAATACCCTTTTAGGTTCTTGAAAGCTATTATTATGTCCCCTCTCAGAGTATGTCTAGATTACACCTCTCTGTCGACAGAGAGATGTAGAGTAGGCATGTTGAAATTGCTAATGAAGCAGGGATTTAAATATCCTGTGCTTCATTAGCATAAACATGGCCACTGCTTTTTTTTTTAAACAGAGCTTTTTTAAAAAAAAAAAACAGCAGTCTAGACACGGATCTGTCGAAAAATAAACCCTTTTTTGAAAGATCCTGTAAACCTCATTTTTTGAGGAATACAGGATCTTTTGAAAAAGGGTTTATTTTTCAACAGATCCTCGTCTAGACTGCTTTTTTCCCCAAAAAGCTCCGTTTCAGAAAAAAGCGGTGGCCGTGTTTATGCTAATGAAGTGCAAGATATTTAAATCTCTGCTTCATTAGCTATTTTGACATGCCTAATCTATATCTCTCTGTCAACAGAGAGGTGTAGTCTAGACACAGCCCCAGTCTTCTATTTTCCAGATTAAACCATCCCAGTTCTTTCAGTCTTCCCTCATAGGTCATGTTTTCTAGACTTTGATTGGTTTTGTTGCTCTTCTCTGAACCTTCTGCAATTTCTCCACATCTTTCCTGAAATGTGATATGCAAGACTGGATTCAGTACTCCAGCTGAGTTCTAATCAGCTCCGAGTACATCAGAAGAATTTCTTCTTATGTCTTTATGTCTTCATTCTGCTAATATATCCCAGAATTATGTTGTTGGTTTTTTGCAGCAGTGATACACTGTTTACTCATATTTATCTTGTGGTCCACTATGACCCCTAGATCCCTTTCTGCAGTACTGCTTTCTAGACAGTCACTTCCCATTTTGTTATGTGTGAAACTGATTGTTCCTAAGTGGAGTAGTTTGCATTTGTCCTTATTAAACTTCATCCTATTTACCTCAGACAATTTCTCCGGATCATTTTGAATAATAACCCTAATCTCCAAAGCCCTTGCAACCCCTCTGAGCTTGGTATCAGCTACATGTATCCTACAGCATAACTACAACTAATCTTTAACTAGTTGAAGTGATACTTTTGTTGATCTCCGTTGCATTTTTTTTTTTCAGGTTAAATTTTTTTACTGGTTTTCTCAGCTACTTCTTCTTCCAGTCAGTCTGCTGTTTTGATACAATAACAACAGAGGCCTAAAAATCAGAAAGTTTTTGCATCACAAAAGTGTAATTTTTGGAAGAGGGTGGATTTCTATAATTACCTTGAATTGAACAAGACAGTTACTGTACGTAAACACCTATCAGAAAGGTCAGGATTTCATTCCCAGAAAAAACAACTTGGGTAGAAGGCAGATACAATTTTTAAGGCCAGAACTACACTGAAAAGTTTTGGCATCCTTGCTGTGCCAATTATGTTTATAATTTTTTTTAAAACAACATACACTGTAGTTATGCCAGCAAAAGCTTTTGCTGGAATTAGTGCTTTCAATTATATAAATTATTTTGGTAATCAAACCAATATGTTTCCCGGTAAAAGCCATTTTCCCCCATGGAAGTTGTATCTATACCATGAGGGTTTTGCCAACATAGCTAAACAATTTCACCCTGAAAATTAAATTTGAAAAGCAAAGTATTCACTTGTTACTGAATCAACAATTTTAAAGAATATGTGCCATGGGGCTTTTTTTTTTTAGCATATTTGTTTTACATGTTTCTCTTGTTCATTGATTTAAAACATATTTTCACCAGTCAAACATTTTAGTTCTAGAAATTTTGTTAGATGTAAATTACAGTATCATAAGGTCCAGCCTTCAGAATTGCCATGCTGATATATGTAAGCGTTATCTGTACCCCAAAATTCCCTTTTATTTGTGTAGTGTTTGGAGTCAGTTCTCTTTAAAAAGACAGGCTTGAATAGTGAACAAATTCAGATTCCATGTTCAAATATGAGCATAATTCTTATTTAACTTTTATAACTATTAAAGTTTCTCTAGAAACCAGTGTTTTCTTTTATGATGGTATTCTCATGAAACACACGTAAACACACTGGAAATATGTGTTGGAGGAAAGATGACCTTGTGCATACAACACATCATTTGTCAAGACACTCAAGTTATTTTCTAGCTCTAAGACTTCCTAGGTGGCCTTGTGCAAGTCACACAGATTTTTTTCTTATCTTTTGTCAAAGTGTGAAACTAAACTAATATTTAAATGTTGAGATCACTGGCTGGAAGACACTATAAAACTTCAGAGTACTGTATTGTTACTGGTGCTTCAATACCAAGGTGACAGATACCTTAAAATGCTTCAAATTGACAGACAGGCATCCAAATGCAAATATACAGAGAGCTTTGTGGAGTTTCAGCAAATATTCACCATGACATATGTTTACCTTTGATTTGAAATAGTTTGGTACCAGATAACATTTTGATTGCAAAATGGTACAATACAAATTAATCATGCACACAGTAAAATGATTAAAAACTGGTTAACTGAGAGGTCTCCAAAATGTAAGTGTAAATGGTAAATTATCATCAAGCAGGTGCATTTCTAGTAGGGCCTAGTAGGGATCAGTTCTTGGCCCTACACTATTTAACCTTTTTATCAGTACTTGGAAAAAAAGCGAATAAAATTTACAGATGACACAAAGATTAAGGACATAGTAATTGCTGAAAAGACAGGTAATTGCTATAGGTCTCCTGGTAAACTATGCATAAGCCATCAATAAGAGCTTGAATACAGCCAAATGTACAGTTTTGCATCTAGGGGAAACAATGTAGGCTAACAATAAGAGACTCTGTCCTGGGAAGCATTAACTGAAAAGAATTATTGTAGATATCCAGGGCTAAGTGGTGACTTGATCATAGTCCATGAGTACATGTGGAGAAAAATGTTTGATAACAGAGGGCAGAAATAAGATGCAGAATTTAATAGTGAGGGTAAATAATTTTTGGATCAACTTACTAAGAGTTGAGGCATAATCTACATCATAGGCAATTTTAAAATCACAATTGTATGGGATTTTTTTTCTAAAAGATGTTTTAGTTCAAACAAGAGGCAATTCAGAGAGGTTCTATGGCCTGAACTGTATAGAAGATGAAACTAATTTATCACAGTGGTCTGACATTTTGACCTAAAAATCCATGTTCCCAGATATTGAACCAAGTTTTCAAAAGGAAAATTTCTGTTTACATCCTTTGACAATAAATAATAGTATGTTATTTGGAACCACATAATATGTGCAATTTGGACAGATTCACACTGACATCATGAGGCTATAACAATTCACTCCAGCTGTGGATCCATGCCAAATAGCTAGCTACATTGGCTTGTCAATAGCCCTGTGAATGTTTGGTCTTGCCTAAACTTTTTCAACCTGCAACTTTTTGAAAGAAAAAGAAGGTTTAAAACTGTCTATATTTTGGGTTCTTTGTTCCTGTGGAAATTAATTTCATATTCTCTCTAAAGTCCCTCTATATTTTTCCATTACTTAAAAATAGCTGATTGTATCAATGGGGAGTCTACTTCAGGCAATAAGACGGGGAGGGGGGGGAACAAAAAAACAAAAACAAAAGAGAGTATCCCAAATAGGCAAGTTACTTTTGGCAGGAACATAGTAAACAAGGCAGCCCACAGGGCTGGCATGCCTGAGGGTTACCAGTCCATCATCTCTAGCACAGTTATCTCAGTACTTACTTGTTTTGAGTGGTGTAGAATGACTCAAATTCAGGCCTGTGAGATGCAGATAACTCTTCTTAAATGCCAGAGAAAAAATCTGTAGTTTGGCTTTCAATAGGGAATTGCAAACACAGTGCTGTGTTTGTTGTTGTTGTGTTGCGAACCACTTTTTCTGTGCCTATTTTTCTTCTGTCTCCAAATTCCAGCATCACCCATTCATTCTAGAAGGTAACTTTTCATATTTGTAATGAATTTGAATACTAACCTTCTCTTCTGCTGTTGTTACTATAGTATTTCTATCCCTGGTTTTAAATAAATAAATCCTCTGCCTAGGTCTACATTGAGAGTCATTTCAAAATAACCAGTTTGTTTACTTACTGGCCCTTTATTATGAAATAACAAGTGGAGCGTCCACACTACCAAGCCCATTATTTTGAAATAATGGGATGGTTATTTCGAAATTATAACTCCTGCTTTCCATGAGGAATAACGCTTATTTCAAAATAGTTATTCTGAAATAACAGTAGAATGGATGCTCTGGTGCCACTATTTCAAAGTAACTACTCTCTATCCAATGCTTCCTGGGGCTCTAAGTCAAGATAGCATGTCCACATTAATGGAGCCTGACTTGGACTAATTTCGAGGCTTCCCCATGTGGACATGCTATTTTGAAATAGTTATTTTGGGAGGTATTATTTGGAAATAACTTATTTTGAAATAATTTCCTAGTGTAGCCATGCCCTCTGTGTTTCTATGAATCAATGTAGTTAAAAATCTTTACTCCTGGGAAATTCTGAATGTATGCCAATCTAACCTTGGAATAGAAATGCAGTATAGTGCTGTAAATGTGCAGCACTACCCTGAAATATGAACTGAAAGTATGTGGCTGATTCTGGTACCAGTCACACCACAGAAAATTGGGAGTAACTTGGCATCTGAGATGAGAATTCAGCTTTTACCTTTGCATACATGAAACGAGCCCATAGCTTGTCAAAAGACTGCGAGTGTAAAACTCGAAGTGCATTGCAATGAGATTTTCATCAGGGAGTTGAACTCTGGCAAACATTTTCCTGGTAGCTGTCTTGAAAGAGGGCAAAGATAATTAAAATGGATATGTCATGTATCAATAGGCAGATTATACAGAGGAAGCTTTTGTTGTTGCAGTTATTGTTCACTTGAATTATGAAACAAATAGAGCACATTGGGTGAAAATAGAAAATTATATCATGCACAAATGGTTTAAAGTAAGAACAAGGTTGCAACCTTATTTTAAGTATCACTGTGGCAGCAATGGTTTGTCATGGAGTTTTTCGCAGCCCTTTCTCTTAGGGGAGCCCCTTCTCAGAAAGATCAAGTGGCCCTTTCTCTGGCAGCTGGCTCGCTTGAGTAAGGTGGGAGAACAATTGATTTTTCTGGTTGCTTGCAATTGCAAACAATTATTTAAAAAATTCTTTGGTTTAGGTCCAGTCAAATCAGAAAATTCTTTAAAAATTTGAGGAATCAAAGTCAATTGGTGGTCCAATGAAACATGTCATTTGACTAACATTTTGTTTCTGAGCACTTTTAAAGGGCTAGCACCACAAAATTGCTGGAACAGGAGGTGGTGGTGGTGGTGCCCCGGTGCACAGATTAAACTTGTGTCCCAACTCACCAGGTTACAGTCTCTCTCTCTCTCTCTCTCTCTCTCTCTGGCCCTATGATTATTAAAGTGTTTTATACAAATTATATAGCTTGTTAGACTAGCCTAGACCAGGGATATACCCATAGGCTTGTCTCAGGGAGCAAGGGCTGGGACTTGCCCTGCTGTGCCCTGGCTCTCCAGTCTGGAGAGAGGGGGCGAGGCTTACCCCATAGAGCCTCAGTGCTCTAGGCTGGGGAACACTTTGAGAAACCTGCTAACTGGGAGCAGCAGTTTGTTTACTTACTGGCGCTGTGCAGCTTCCATTGGCTCTGTTTCACTGTTTGCAGCCAAGGGGAACCACGGGAAGCAGCAGCCTTTCCCACGCTACTTCCCATGGCTCCCTTGGCTGCAAATGGCGAACTGGAGCCAATGGGAGCCAGGAGGCTTTGTGGCCATGGCACCGATAAGTAAACAAATCAGCACGGCCAGTTAACAAGTTTCTCAAAGTGGTTTCACAGACCACTTTGAGAAACACTGAACGAGCATTTCAGGTGCTCATTTGGGAGAGGAGAATTGGGGTCAAATCTCTGCCAAGAGTAGGAATTCATCCCTAGGTCTCCCACACACTACAAGAGTATCCTAAGTGCTGGCTTAATTGGGAAAAATGTTGGAGGGAGGTTACCCACCTTTTCCTCTGTCCATTTTGTGACTCGAGTCTAAGTTTGTGGAGAGTAGGGTTTTTTTTATAGACAAAGCTATTCTATGAATTTGTGTGAAGTTCACAGATAACGTTGGGTTGACCACAACTACATTCTTGGTTAGTCAATTATTTGCCCCAAAAAAGTGCCACCCAGGTCTAGTTCTTTGGTGTATCTTCTACTCTCGACTTCATTACTGCTACACTCTTTAAATGTCACACACTTAAGGCTATGTTTACTCTACCACTTACCTTGGCAAAACGTATGTTACTCAAAGATGTGACTATTCCACCCACCTTCTCCATGAATTACATAAATTTTGTTGGCATGAGCATTAATATACACTGTGCTATGTCGGTTACTCCCACTGATATAGCTACCACCGCTTTTTAGGATTAGAGTAAATACTTTGGCTGGAAAACTCTCTCCCATCAGGGTTGTGAAGCTACAAGAGAGATCTTAAGAGGCTCATCTACATCAAAGCAGACATAACCTAAGACACTTAAATGACCACCATTACTGCGAATCTTTTGAGCCCACAATGTGAATACCCTCACGACACTATTATGATATACTGAAGTGCTGTAATCCACATTTTACAGATGGGGGTCCAGCAACACAGACAGATTGTCTCAAGTACATGGGGAGTAGTTATTCCAGAATCTCTAGTTTTGATTCAATATTCCTGTGTAGCAGGAATATTAATGTGTAGCATGCTAGTTCCACAGAGAAAATCCACACTTGGAGTTCAATAGGAATAGTTAATCTTCAAAATCACATTTTACTTTACTCCAGTTTAAATTTAATATATAGAGAAAGTCTGAGGTCTTTGGTCCCTGGTTATACAGGAAGTCTGTGGCACAGCAGGGAAATAAATCTGTGTCTTTGTCTAATACCTTAACCACTATGCCATATTCTGTCTCTGAAAATAGGAAAACACAACCTACATATTCTCAGATATCTGTCAGTTGGCACAACAGATATAGCGCCATGATTTTTCTAGATGATTTACCTATGTTTATACCAATCTGAAAACCATCACAGCTTACTTGGGGAAAGGTGAAGGGTTGGCCGCTTCTTATCTTGGCCACTCCTTATAGAACTAGCTCTCAATTTCTTTCTAAAACGCCACACCCAAGGATCCTGAAGAACTATGTGCAAGCTGAGCAAAACAGTTCAGCATTTTTAATACTGCAGATTCACAATAATATGCATTAACTGCTTTATATTAAGAATTCGAAGATTTACCAGTGTTGCTCAAGTTGTGGGGTTGTTCATGCAGCATTTAAATCATTGCTCTGGTTGGGGCTTGGGATGATGGGTTCGGTACAGGCTGTCAAAGGGAGAGAGGTGACAACAGCTTGGGGCCAGGTGAGAAGTGCCTCTCTATGGCTGCTGCACTTCCAGTAGGCACAATTGGGGGAGGGGTGCATATCCCCCAGCTGAGACAAATCCAAGTCCATCTGCCCCCTGCACTTCCCAGACAGAGTGAAGAATGCCACAAATTGCACTTTCCCCTTGCTCCCTGAGGGTATGTCTACACTACCACCCTAGTTCGAACTAAGGTGGTTAATGTAGGCAACCGAAGTTGCAAATGAAGCCTGGGATTTAAATATCCCGGGCTTCATTTGCATCTTGCCGGGCGCCGCCATTTTTAAAGCCCCGGTAGTTCGGACTCCGTGCTAGGTAGTTCAGATTAGGCTCTCTAATCTCTTGACTAAACAAGCCCAAATCCTTCAGCCTTTCCTCATAAGTTACGTGTTCCAGCACCCTAATCATTTTTGCTGCCCTCTGCTGGACTCTTTCCAATGCATCCACATCCTTTTTGTACTGGGGAACCCAGAACTGGATGCAGTATTCCAGATGTGTCCTCATCAGTGCCAAATAAAGTGGAATAATCACTTCTCTAGATCTGCTGGTTAGATTCCTCATAACACACCCTAACATGCCATTAGCCTAACATGCCTAACATGCCATTAGCCTTCTTGGCTACAAGGGCACACTGTTGTTCATATCCAGCTTCTCATCCATTGTAATCCCTAGGTCCTTTTCTGCTGAACTGCTACTTAGCCAGTCAGTCCCCAGCCTGTAGCAGTGCTTGGGATTCTTCTGCCCCAAGTGCAGGACTCTTCACTTGTCCTTGTTGAATCTCATCAAATTTCTTTTGGCCCAGTCCTCCAATTTGTCTAGGTCACTCTGGAACCTATCCCTACCCTTCAATATATCTATCTTTCCCCCTAGCTTAGTGTCATCCACAAACTTGCTGAGGATGCAATCTAGCCCTTCATCCAGGTCATTAATAAAGATGTTGAATGAAACTGGCCCCAGAACAGATTCATAGGGCACTCCATTTGAAACCTACTGCCAACCAGACATCGAACCGTTGATCACTACCTGTTGAGCTCAACGAATTAGCCAGCTTTCTATCCACCTTACAATCAATTTATCCAATCCATACTTCCTTAATTTGCTGGCAAGAATTATGTGGGAGACCACGTCCGAAGATTTGCTAAATTCAAGATATATCACATCCACCAACTTCCCCATGTCCACAGAGCCAGGTACCTCGTCATAGAAGGCAATCAGTTTGGTCAGGCATGATTTGCCCTTGGTGAATCCATGTTGACTATTTCTGATCATTTTTGTTTCTTCCAAGTGGTTGAAAATGGATTCCTTGAGGATCCCTTCCATGATTTTTCCAGGGACTGAGACGAGGCCGAGTGGACTATAGTTCCCTGGATTGTCCTTCTTCTCTTTTTTAAAAAATGGGCACTATATTTGCCTTTTTCCAGTTGTCTGGGACCTTCCCCCAATCTCCACACGTTTTCAAAGATAATGGCCAATGGCTCTGCAATGACATCTGCCAACTCCTTCAGCACCCTCAGATGCATTAAATCTGGCACCATTTTCCTGACATAACCAAATCTTTACATAGCTTTAAGTTATAATAAGAGGAAGCTATATACCAAATTTGGTGATCCCAGCTCTTTCTGTTTAGGAAGAGTTCTTGAACAGACAGAAACACAAACTTTCTAAAATAGGGTATGTCTACACTACCCCGCTAGTTCGAACTAGGAGTGGAACGAGGAGTACAGATAGTTCGGAATGGCTACGTAGTTCGAACTATCTAGCCCGTGCCGCATGTAGCCGCGCGGCACGGGGTTCGCACTAGCCGGCTTTTAAAAATGGCGGCGCCGGCTTTATGTTAATGAAGCCTGGGAAATTCAAATCCCGGGCTTCATTAGCAATTTCGGTATGCATACATTACCCCGCTAGTTCGAACTAGCGGGGTAGTGTAGACATACCCATATAGAGGAGATTGCAAACGATGACACAAATCCATTAGGCATTTTCAAACCTTGGGTTGCAACTTATCTGGGTTAGCTATTAGGGGTGGGTTGTGAGATGCTTTGTTTACCTGAGCATCTGCAGGCATGGCTCTTGCATATTTGCTGTAGTCTGCTGTTTTCGGCCAGGAAGCAGCGTTCTAGTCTGCATTGTTTCCCACATCTCCCATTGGCCAGAAGTGATGAACTGTGGCCATTGGGAGCTGTAGGGCTGCATGCCTGCAGATGCTCAAGTAAGCAAAACATCTCAAGATGCTTATCCTGATAAGCTGTGACCCCAAAATTGAAAACTCCTGCTTTAAGGCATGATTCCTTAACATACTGCAGCTCTATCATGTATACCGAACACTGATTGTAAACAGTCCTTAGCCAATGAATATGATACAAATATATGCTTTACTGTAATGAATGGGAAAAATCACAGTGGGATTTTTCTGTGACATTTTGTGATCGTTTGGTTTAACAGCAATATTTTGTGTCTAGTTTGTTTTGAGTGTTTTTTAGAGGTTTTTTTGCAGGGACTGGGGTGGAGTTGGGGTTTATTTCGTTCTCATTTTGCTGTCAGCATCCCATACTATGAATATAAACAAAGCAATAATGGACCTAGCACAGCACCAATAAATGCCTGTCCAACTGGAAATACATATAATAAAACAAAATATGTCCAGTATTGAGACAGAGGATAAAGTAACTCTCAGGCTTGTAATGTGGTAAATATGCAGTATATGCAAGTGTTTATGGTGGGTGCTGTGATTTGCTGCAGGACATGCTGAGGCAGGCACTTGTGTAGATGAGTGCTTCCCAGCTTACTTAATCAATTATGTCACTTGATCAGCATGAAATAGTGAGATCTCACTACCTCCATTTTTAGTTGCAAAAATGGGACCCCAGAAGCAATTACATAGTAAATTAGCTGACAACCAGAGAATACATAGTGGATGCACAACTACTGGAGTAGAGAATGTTTTTAATGTTATTTCCATTCTGAAAAGGAACATCGTGCAAGGGAAGCAGGAGTCAGCCCTGAATAGGTTTCCAAGCTGTTCATATGTCGTGCCAGTTCTCTGTGAGTGGATACAATATATGAAGTGACAAAGTGCAATGCTTGTTTGCTACTCAGGCCACTTGAGTGCTTAAGTGTTTATACTTGCAGTTCTGTTGAAATCAGTTCATTAGCCAATAATAAAACACATTTAATAAAGAACAATATACTATGCATGCACCAGAGGGTTTTTGCTGTCAGCACTTGGAGGGATACTTTTTTCTATATGCTTATATGAAATTGCATTTTGAGCAGGAGTCCAAAAGCAGAATGAGATTTCCTTTCATCCCTATGAAGTGAGATTTTTTCCCCCTCAGAGATAGTCAGCTATCATCTTGATGGTTTACACTCCTCCATACATCTGCTCTTTGCCTACCACATGCATCTTCATACACTCTTTGTACCATACATGCTGTCCAGACCACTGTTTCGGGTACTTGTGCAACCACTCAGGAGAAATTCACGTGCCTCCCAGCTGATTGGCAGAGCGCCCACAGCTAGATTTTGTGTTTCTATTGGCGGTGCATAATTCGCACATGCCTCAGTGCACATAAAATTATTTCACATATGAATGGGAAAAAAATCCACACATAGATGGAAAAGATTAGATGGAAAATTGATCCAGACCAACTGAAATCATGGGAATTTACCATTGACATCAGTAAATCTAAGTTCCCTCTAACCCAGGGGTCGGCAATCATTTTTGAATGGGCGCAACTTCAAAATGTTTGAAGTGGTCATGGACTGCCCCAGAAGGGGCAGGACCTTTAAATAGCAGGACGTGAAAGGGATCATGCCTCCCCTGGAGCTCCCAGGCATTACATTAATGAGGCACGGGAGCTGTGAGCCCTTTCAATTCCTGCTATTTAAAGGGCTCGCTGCTCCCAGCCTCACTGCTAGCACATTGCCTGAGACCTGGAGACGCTGGTGCCCTTTCAGGTGCTTCTGTTTAAAAACCTCATGCCTTCCCTGTGGCTGTTGCCTGGCAGCTGTGGGGAAGGTGTGAGCCCGTTAAATAGAAGCAGTTGAAAGGCCTCCTGTGTCCCAGCTCCCAGGCAACATGCTAGCAGTAGGGCTGAGAGCTGTGAGCCCTTTTAACTGCTTCTATTTAAACGGATTCTGTGAGTACTTTAAATAGAAACATTTAAAAGGGCTCAGAGCTCCCATGCTGCTAGCATGTTGCCTGGGAGTCAGAGACGTGTGAGCCCTTTCCACCAGTGTTCCCTCTAAGATTTTCCTCTCATGAATGGGGTGAGTTTTGTCTTTTGCACCAGTACTGAGTTCATGTGCACTTGTTCGGATGTCTGCCACGGTGGCATCCAAGTTATTAATAAATATCTTATAAACCTGTCCCCTATCTCCTCTGTTGCCATGTCTCCCACCCTCCCCTCAACCCATCTGCTCCCCTGGTGCTTGCTGCTGCTCCCCATCCCTCACCCTCTTCTGCTGTCCTAGTTCCTGCCCTTCTCACTCCCCTAAACCCTTTGGGGACCTGTCCTCCTCCATCCTCCTTGACCCCTGCACCTACCCTTCTCTTCCCCTTGTGCCCACTCCTCCTCTAGACCCACTCTGATCATCTGTAGCTACTCCATATTCTCTCCTCACCTTCCCTGTCTCTCTTCTCTGGTGCTCATCCCTCCTCTCCATGTGTCTGCCCTTCTGCTTCACTCCCACAATAACCCTGGCACCTGCACCTTACCTTACCCCTGCACCTTCCTGGTGCCTTCCCTCACTGCCCCCACCTTCCTTGCCCTCTTTCTCCCTGGTGCCCAACTGATCACCACCTTCTGCCCCAGTTCTCCTCATACCCTTCTGTGCTCCACACTTGACTTGTTCCATCCCCTGCCATCCTCCTTTTAACCCCTCTTCTCCTGGCACTTACTCCTCTCCTCTCCTCTTCCTCCTTCTTGACCCCATTACCCCTCCCCTTTCCCAGCATCACCCCATCTCTTCCCTTCTCCCACCCCCACTGACACCTTCCCTCCCCTCCCCTCCCTCCTTTTCCTCATTGACTCCTCTTAGCCCACTCTGGCATTTGTCTGTCCTCCACCCTGCTCCTTGGTGCCTGCCCCTTTCTTCTCCTGCCCTTGCCTCGCCCCTCCTCAGCACAAGCCCCGCCCTCTCCTCACCCCCCCCCTTCCCCTTAGTTCTCCTCCTACCCCTTCCCTAACTTTCTACCTTCAACATAGAGAGCAATTTGTGAAGGTTGGAGCCAGGGTGCAGTGCTATTTTTAGTACCACAGTCCCAGCTGTTCCCAGGGCAGGACTGTGTGCTGGGACTGGAGCAGAGGCTGCCCACATTGCTATTTTTGGGACTGCAATACTAAAAATAGCACTACGGGTGGTCCCGGCACCAGCCACAGAAAAGAAGCAGACACACAAGGCCCATTACACCTGAGACAGCCTCCCCAGAGTGGGCCTCGTGCAGCTGCCACTTTACTCCAGCTGGAGCCAGGGCATGTGAGGTTACGTTGTTTCAGCTTGGGCAGCCTTACTGGAACAGCCTCGCCTCCTGTGCCCCAGCTCTAGGCAGAGCGAAATTAGGCTCACGTGCCCCCAGTTTCCAGGCAACACTCTAGGGCTGTGTCCAGACTCAGGGTTTTTTTCAAAAAAAGTAGCCTTTTTTCGAAACAACTTCACCTACGTCTAGACTACAGCCACGTTCTTTCGAAATTAAGTCGAAAGAACGCGGCTTTTCTTTCGACGGCGGTAAACCTCATTTCACGAGGAAGAACGCCTTTTTTTGAAAGTGCTCTTTTGAAAAAAGGCATTCTTGAATGCCAACAGGGCTTTTTAGAAAGAGAGCATCCAGACTCACTCGCTGCTTTCTTTCAAAAAAGCGGCTTGCTTTTTCGAAAGTACTGCTTGCAGTCTAGTCGCTCTTTTTCGAAAGAGCCTTTTTCGAAAGATACTTTTGAAAAAGCCTCTTTCGAAAGAGGCTTGCAGTCTAGACATAGCCCAGGGGGTGGAGCCTGGAACAGCCATGTGGGCTGGATCAAAGCTGTTCTAGATTTGATTTTAACAAATAGGGAGAAACTGGTTGAAAATTTGAAAGTGGAAGGCAGCTTGGGTGAAAGTGATCATGAAATCACAGAGTTCATGATACTAAGGAATGGTAGAAGGGAGAGCAGCAAAATAGAGACAATGGATTTCAGGAAGGCAGATTATAGTAAACTTAGAGAGCTAGTAGTTAAGATCCCATGGGAAGCAAGACTAAAAGGAAAAATAACTGAAGAGAGTTGGCAGTTTTTCAAAGGGACATTATTAAGGGCCCAAAAGCAAACTATTCCATTATGTAGGAAAGATAGGAAGAATAGGAAAAGAGTGCCATAGCTTAAGCAGGAGATCTTGCATGATCTAAAAATTAAAAAGGAGTCATATAAAAAGTGGAAACTAGGTCAAATTACAAAGGATGAATATAAGCAAACAACACAAGTATGCAGGGGCAAGATTAGAAAGGCAAAGGCACAAAATGAGCTCAATCTAGCTAGAGACATAAAAGGTAGTAAGAAGACATTCTATAAATATATTAGAAGCAAGAGGAAGATCATGGACAGAGTAGGCCATTGCTCACTGCGGAAGGAGAAACGATAACAGGAAACTTGGAAATGGCAGAGGTGCTTAATGGCTTTTTTGTTTTGGTCATCACCAAGAAGTCTGATGATGAAGGAATGCCTAACATAGAGAATGCTAGTGGAAATGGGTTAGATTTAGAAGTTAAAATAAAAAAAGAATAAGTTAAAAATTACTAACCTTCTGAAAAGTTAGATGTCCTCAAGTCACCAGGGCCTGATGAAATGCATCCCAGGATACTCAAGGAGCTGATAGAGGAGGTATCTGACCCTTTAGCTATCATCTTTGAAAAATCATGGAAGTCAGGAGAGATTCCAGAAGACTGGAAAAGGGTGAATATAGTGCCCATATCTATAAAAAGGGAAATAAGAATAACTCAGGAAACTACAGGCCAGTCAGTTTAACTTCTGTGTCAGGAAAGATAATGGAGCAGATAATTAAGGATTTAATCTGTAAACATCTGGAAGAAAATAAGGCGATAGGTAACAGCCAGCATGGATTTGTAAAGAACAAGTCATATCAAACCATTCTGAAGCAGTGGATGTGGTAAACCTAGACTTTAGTGAGGCATTTGATATGGTCTCAGATGACCTTTTATCAATAAACTAGGCAAATACAACTTAGATGGGGCTACTATAAGGTGGGTACATAACTATCTGGATAACCATTCTCAGAGAGTAGTTGTTAACGGTTCTTAATCATGCTGGAAGGGCATAACAAGTGAGATTCCGTGGGGATCTGTTTTGGGACTGGTTCTGTTCAATATCTTCATCAATGAGTTAGATGATGGCATAGATAGTACACTTATTGGCTGCATCTAGACTGGCATGATTTTCCACAAATGCTTTTAACGGAAAAGTTTTTCCGTTAAAAGCATTTGTGGAAAAGAGCATCTAGATTGGCACAGACGCTTTTGCGCAAAAGCACTTTTTGCGGAAAAGCGTCCGTACCAATGTAGATGTGGTTTTGCGCAAGAAAGCCCCGATCGCCATTTTCGCCATCGAGGCTTTTTTGCGCAAAACGGTTCTCAGTTGTTTACACTGGCCCTCTTATGCAAAAGCATTTGCGCAAGAGGGCTTTTTCTCGAGAAGGATAGTCATTGTATTTGCGCAAGAACACTGACGATCATACATTAGATCGTCAGTGTTCTTGCGCAAATTCAAGTGGCCAGTGTAGACAGCTGGCAAGTTTTTCCGCAAAAGCACTTGCTTTTGTGGAAAAACTTTCCAGTCTAGACAC
Organism: Pelodiscus sinensis; assembly: GCF_049634645.1. NCBI lineage: Eukaryota > Metazoa > Chordata > Testudines > Trionychidae > Pelodiscus > Pelodiscus sinensis. The sequence goes on from NC_134711.1 coordinate 274,420,806, forward strand.
AGCCATTACGTTTGCAGAGAATACCAAGCTGGGAGGGGTTGCAACTACTTTGGAGGATAGGGTCATAATTCAAAATGATCTGGACAAACTGGAGAAATGGTCTGAGGAAAATAGAATGAAGATTAATAAGGACAAATGCAAAGTACTCCACTTAGGAAGAAAAAAAATCCGTTTCACACATACAGAATGGCAAGTGACTGTTTAGGAAGGAGTACTGCACAAGCGGATCTATGGGTCGTAGTGGACCACAAACTAAATATGAGTCAACAGTGTGACACTGTTGCAAAAAAAGCAAACATGATTCTGGGATACATTAACAGGTGTGTTGTGAGCAGGCAGGAGAAGTCATTCTTGGACTCTAGTCTGTGCAGATTAGGCCTCAGTTGCAGTTTTGTGTCCAGTTCTGGTAACCACATTTCAAGAAAGATATGGAGAAATTGGAGAAGGCTGGAGAAGAGCAACAAAAAATGATTAATGGCCTAGTAAACATGAGCTATGAGGCAAGGCTAAAGGAATTGTACTTGTTTAGTTTGGAAAAGAGAAGACTAAGAGGGGAGATGATAGCGGTTTTCAGGTATCTAAAATGGTGTCACAGGGAGGAGAGGGGAAAATTGTTCTCCTTGGCCTCTGATGTAGGGATAAGAAGCAGTGGGGCTTAAACTGCAGCAAGGGAAGTTTAGTTTGGACATTAGGAAAAAACTTCCTAACTATAAGGATGGTTAAACACTGGAATAAATTGCCCAGGGAGGTTGTGGAATCTCCATCTCTGGAGATATTTAAGAATAGGTTAGATAAATGTCTATCAGGGATGGTCTATGAGCACAGGGGACTGGACTCGATGACCTCTCGAGGTCCCTTCCAGTTTTTGTATTTTTTGATTCTATAATTATATGGTAATTTCAGTAATAGTGTCCCATGACACTTTTGTATTTTCATGTCTGATTTTGTAAGTTTGTAAGTGAGGGGAAATTTGAGGTACATCAGACAAATCATACTGGTAAAAGGGATACAGTAGTCTGCAAAGGTTGAAAGCCACTGCTGTAAATTACTTGACTAATTTACCTAAGGTGTATGAGTAATTTCTCATTATATGGAATCTGTGAAATGCACAACCCAGGACATTACAGAACAGCTGATGCAATCATGATCTTTAATTTTTTTTTAAGGCTAGCCTTGTTAATTGCCATATTTAAATTTAATTTATCCTGTAGTAAATAATGAGACAAATGTTAAAGGGAAAATATTGGAGAATTTAGGCAACGAGTACAGAATGAGGAATAATTTGTTATAAAGTTTGTTGGGGGGAGGGATAGCTCAGTGGTTTGAACATTAGGCTGCTGAACTCAGGGTTGTGAGTTCAATCCTTGCAGAGGCCATGTAAGGATTTGGGGCAAAAATTTGTCAGGGATGGTACTTAGTCCTGCTGTGAAAGCAAGAGACTGGATTCACAGTCCATTCCAGGAGATAGGTAATCTCCATTAATTTAAAAACTGCAAAAGTATGCTGATATTTCACACATAAGCCATTTTATAACTATTAAAATTAAAAACTCAAAGAACTATGCATAAAATTTTAAAAATCACCTGAAGTGACTTAGAAACTCAAGTCTCATTGAATGTCAATGGCACTTAGCGTCCAAAATCACATAGGCTCTTTTCTAACTTTTACCATACCCCCCTTATAAAGGGATTACTGCTGTGATATGCAACAAGAAATGTAGATGACACTGCAGTATTCCATCAGCTATTTCTTTTTGCCATTGCTTCGAGTCTTCCTGCTGGTCTCTGCACATATCCCTGTAGAAATGTAGAGCTCATCTGGGTAGCTGCGGGCTTCTGGAAGGGGGAAATGGAACTATTGGGGAATGAGCTAGAGTGTTGGGGAGGTCTGAGAAGGTGAGTGGAGAATGTATCAGAGCAAAGAATGTGGAACCTGGAAAAGAAGTGTGTCATGAGCTTCAGCACCTGGAGTAAAGTGGAGAGACCTGTTGCTAAAGAAACCTCCTGTGGTTGGTTGGAAAAGAAGAATCCTCTCTTCTGCCTATACCACTAAGTCAGGTCCACCCCTCACCGACATTTCACATTGCCTCATTGGCACTCATTAAGTAGTATATACTGATGAAGGGCCCAGTCTCACTACCAGTGATATCAATAGTAAAACTCCCATTGAGTTCAAAGGAGAGAAGGTTGGGCCCAACAAGAACATGGAGAAGCAGTAGTCTTTGCCATGGAATAAGAGAGCAGATTATTTTTCTAACAATAAAGTATTTTGACATCTTAGATAATGTCATTGCATTCATCAGAATGTCTTTCATTGTTTCTAAATGACTCACTGCCTCGGAAATTGCTACTTAATAAATTAATTCACTCACTGCAAGGGTAATAATCTGCTTAAATGCTCATAACTACAGTTTCATAATAGATCCTCTTCTAAAGCTACATTGTTGGCACAAAGCCAAGTATTACTGGAAAGGATTTAGGGTGGGGGTTTGGAGGGAGCTGAAAGTTTTAAACTTCTGATGATCATTTTCATTATTCTTTGGTTCATGCCAGCTGTCTAACCCAAACGTCGACTGAGCATGAGCAGGTCAAGGATTTCTGGGTATTTTGACAAGGCATTTTATAAATGATGAGTAACATCTATGCTGTTTTTCCTGTCAGGGAAGGGAAGGACTGAATAAGTGAATCCTAATAAAACTTGACAACTGGAATTCTTCATTTCATTTTAATATTTCAGTGAATCAGCTAAATAGTTCTCTTGTGAGAAAAAAAGATTGAATTTCATGTTATATTGATTTGTCTAATGGTTTTTCAAATGTGAGTAAGATTTATCAGGGACAAACAAAGTTGATCATATTGTCTATTGTTTTCAAAGGCTTTGGATGTGCTAATTATTTTTAAAATATTTTATTTAATCAAAATGTTATTATAAGATGATAAATGAAAGAAATACAATCCTCAATATTAAAGTATTCCTTACCACTTATTAATGTCTCAGTCTAAAATAAAATAAAATAAAATAAAATACACTGAAACTATAAGGAATACATTAGAAACTGTCATCTTAGAATAAACTTTAAAGTCTTCTAAGGGCTGGAGCAAGAAATAAAATTTCTCAGGCAATACAATATATTAATTAAATAGCACTAGCCAGGAGACCATCAGGACTAGGATCTGTCTATACAAACAAGCAGTTCCCAAATCTACATCTGTCTTTGTGACATCATTATTATACATATAATAATGCTTTGATGAATTACAAAACACCTGTTTTTGTCTTGGAATATTACTACCCAAATTTTAGCTAAGATTTTGTTTTGGATATGATGCGATATTTTGTTTTTGCTTTCTCTGCTAGGTTTCTTAACAGCTAGATGTGACTTTTTGATAATGATTTTATGGATAACTTCAGAATCTGGCTACAAAGAAGCATGGACCATATTTAATGGAACCCCTTATACTTGTATTTGATAAAGACTTCCATTTTTATCAGTTCTCTAATAATGATTTTTAGCTTCTGATTGCCTTTCTGTAGCCTGAAATTTTGAAATAGAATTGTGTTAAAAATGTTTTTTTCCCCATTTTGAGAAAAAATAAGAGATTTCGGTGTATCTCTCATTTCACATTAGATCAAAACAAAGACCTTCCAACATATTTTGTAAAAAACTAGAACAAAAAAGAATGATTCCTCCCAGAATAACCTTTGCCGAATCAGAAAGAGCTATGATTTAAAAGTAAGTTTTGTAAATTCAAGGTGAGTGCCTTAACCACCAGGCGATTGGCTATGCTGGGTAAAAGAGCCCTCCCAGGACTCAGGTAGAGCCCTGTGGGACTAGGATCCCACATGACCCACTGCCATAGGAGAGGGAGAGGATTTTATGTCATATGATAACAGACATTGACTGCTGTTCAAGTCATTGTTGACCAAAGCAGACCATTATTTTTAGGTAATGTCTGCTTTTCCATTTCTGCATCTATTCTATTAAGTGAGCTGTAGGTTTTCCCAACAGTAAGAATCATGGGAGGATGTTTACATTGGCTAATATCCTTCAATGGAGATAGTATCTGGGGTATATTTCAGCATGATTAGAAATGTACTAAAGTGATAGATTTTGAACTGAAGCCATACTGATTGTTCTGGATGACAGCTTAACATTATAAATCTTGCCAGAGGTTTCAGAGCTAAGGCACTTTGGACTGCTATCTAAATTAAAAAGCAAAGGTTCACATCACAGGCCACTTCTATTAGAGAGAAACAACCTGACACCCCAACGAATATCAATAAGAATTAAATGAGCCAGCTGGCTTGTGGATTTGGTTAATTCAAAGAAAAAGACAGAAAGAATACGGCAAAGGACTGAAATTGAATCACCCAGCTGGGAACAGACCACAGGAAGTTGGAATCCATGGAGGCTTAATAGTTGTAGGTTAGTGAAGCAAGTGGTACAAACGGGGTGAACAAATCTGTTTCAGAAGCATTTGCTCTGGTCACAAATTTCACCGCTTGAACTAAAACACTAGGTTACATCTTGCTATGGTTCTTGGATGTTCTCTTTATCTTTGGTGAATGATGACAGCAGGAGCTTTCCCCTTCATAAGCTTTTGTGCTTCTGATCTTTTATTCTGACATGTTCTGATGGGAACTCAGCAAGCTCTAACTCTTAATGCTGTTAGAAACAATACTTTTTGTGTGCATTTACAGGGATATGTTATTCTTAATAAGAGAATTACATTTTATCTGTGAAGAACAGCAGTATAATATTTTTCATCAGGAAACACACTGTGATAGGAGAGACAAGCCCTTGGACTTCAGTTATTAATTATATTTTAGGGCTGTGGGAACATGAGAGGGGGAGGGAGTTGGCCTTTAGTCATCATAACCCAGGCTATAGCTAACACTGGAATATTGACTGAACCTTCAAGGATGATAAAAATAATTATTAAAGTGTGAAGGCTGAACCCAGATTTCAGTGGTTCTAGGTGTCAGCATTCTTAACTGATTCTTTCAATGTATTGTCAATCAGCTTACTTAAAGAATGGCTAGAAACTACACGTCTTCTGTTGTGTATTTAATTCTGTTTGCACACAGGATACCCTAGTGATAGATAGACAGATCAATCTTTATCAGTCTAAAATTGTATGTCTTTTAGGGGCTGAGTCTGCTACCCTTATTTATGTGTTGTATTACCTTATGGAGAAAGATATACTCGGTAAGAATATGAATGAACGGTAGCATCTGTGACTTAAATTTAATCACTGCTCCTTTTAACCATGCTTCTCCAGACTTCTACTCCTATTAGCTCTCCATTCCCCAGCTCATTAGTAGTCTCACTTAGATTACCTGCAAATATACATCCTTCCCACTCATGAATACAGCCATTTTAAACTCCTCTACCTGTTAAAAAGCTTGGAGAATCATCATCATCCTCAATCATCATCATTATCATCATCATCATTCAGTAGATCTATATCTAAAAGAAAGCAGTGACTCTGGAAGGGACTAACTTCAAGGTATATGTGAACTCCCAGTGAAATGTTAGGGCTAAGGGAGCTAATGTGATTCTTGGATATATATGCATGGGCATGGTGAACAGAAATAGGAAGGTGGCATTGGAAAGACCATAATTGGAATATTGTGTCCACTACTGCTGTCCATACTCTAAAGGAATGTTGAAAGCCCAGAATTGTTTCAGAAAAGAGAGACATTAGAATAATGTACCTGGGGAGGTGATACATTATCCATCAATTGTAGTTCTTACTTGAAGATTGGATAACTTTCTAAAATATGTTCTCTAGCTTAGTCATAGCATAGGCTTGTTTCAAGACTCACTGAGTGAAATGTTGAGGCCTGTGTTATGCACGAAGTTAGACTAGATGATCAAAATGTTCCATTCTTGTCTTAAAAATCTATGAATCTATATTGTTCAGGCAGTATATCAGGCAAGCTGTCAGATTTGTGCTTTATTCAAATGAGGGCTAGAGATAAACTTCATAATTTTTATAGGCAAAGGAACTCTTATTTGAATTATGGTTATATTTTAAGAGTCTGTAGTGCCACCCACCACTATAGTAGCTGAGCCCCTTCCATGTTAATTAAATTGGTAATGACAAAAAAATCTGGTGGACTTCATGGAGTCTCTAGCTCTTTTTTCCTTATTTGAAAGTCATGCAGAGTGGATATATTTGGGTTAGAGAGATTGAGGGCCAGATTCTGATGTCCTTATTTGAGTTAAAGTAGCAAATCCATATATACGCCATCATAAGCTCATTCAGTCATAAGCTGTCTCCCCCCCCAAGTTAAAAAAAATTGTAAAAAATTGCAGTGACCCATTTATAGGCCGACTCTATATCCGTGGTTTGCAAACTTCTAGTCCCAGCTCATCAGCGTAAGCCACTGGCACGTTGAGACATTTTGTTTACCCAGTGCATCTTCAGGCAGGGAGTCCTGCAGCTCCCAGTGTCTGTGATTCGCTATTTCTGGTCAGCAGGAGCAGCGGGAAGTGGCCGCGAGCACGTTCCTCAGCCCACACAGCTTCCCTCATTTCCCATTGGCTGGGAACAGTGAACAGCAGCCACTGGGAGCTATGGGGCTCCATGCCTGCAGACACTCCAGGTACAATAAGGGTATGTTTAGACTACATGGCTCTGTTGCCAGAGCCATGAAGATTAGTTTATTAGACATACCCATATGAAGCGGCGATTTGAATAATCGCCGCTTCAGTTAAATTAAAATGGCTGCCGTGCTGAGCCGATCAGCTGTTTGTCGGCTCAACGCGCTAGTCTGGACATTCCGGGCAGTCAACATCAAAGGCATTTGTCGACTGCCCCAGTAAACCTTATCCTACGAGGAATAACGGGGCTGTCAACAAATGCCTTTGATGTCGACTGTGGATCATCCAGACTAACGTGCTGAGCCGACAAACAGCTGATTGGCTCAGGGCGGCAGCCATTTTAATTTAACTGAAGCGACGATTATTTAAATCATCGCTTCATTTGGGTATGTCTAGTAAACTAATCTACATGGCTCTGGCGACAGAGCCATATAGTCCAAATGTACCCTAAGTGTCCCAGTGTGGCAGTGGTTTGCCCTATTGGGCTGGGAACTGAAGTTGAAAAAAATGGTAACATGAAATGATTCGTTCATAAGCTGAGCCCTGCTCTTTACTGCTTCATTTTTTGCCAATAAAACTGGTTTATGATCAAGTATATATGGTACTCCATGAGTGGGCCTATTGATTTTAACAGGATTGGTTAGTTCTAACTCAGCATGGTAGCATGCACCTGTAATCCCAGCTACTTGGGAGTTTAAGGCTGGCAGATTACTTGAGCTCAGGGATTCTGGGATGTTGTATGCTATGCCAGTTGTGCCACTGGCAGCCAGGTTAAAGGAATGGCTAGTATACCATGTTGTAGTTGGCCCTCTCTCTGTGAGCGCTGATTAATCAAAGTGATTCAGCTTCTTCTCCTCCCAATGTCTAACAGAGAGGGAAGAAACTTCTTCTAAAAAGAGGGCTGACACAGGAAGAAATCAGGGACTGATGTGTGAGTTATGTTTTGGCTCCTGCCTGCCCTTCGGATAGTGCAACTACACACTGCCCCTTAGTTGGGGATGATCACCGGGTAACAATCTTGCCCTCATGAAGTAATGTGTATTTAATATGAGTTGAAGGATCAGTATCTGAACTTAATATAGAGAGACATCTAAGGAATATAAGTCCTTTATCCGGACTTCTTTTAAAAAAAAATCTTGATCAAACCGAGGCTCAAAAAGATATTTATTGTAAGCAGCATAATGGGGAGGACAGACATACAGTACCTGTAAATAAAATAAAATGACAAAAATACAAATGCTACAGATCTCTACAGCAACTAAATGTTACTAATGTGTCTCAGTTGCTGTGGTTGTCAGCATTTGGTGAAGACTGATCATGTTGAGTAGTACCTTTCCCCACATCGGTCCTCTTAAATTTCAGGATACTTGAATTTGTAGCTATAGTACTGTTCAATGTAAGTGTGTCACAACCTAGTATAATTAAACTAATACATCTACATATTCAATCCCAATTCAACACCAAATGGATTTGTATTCCTGATAAAAATCCTCTAGCTATGTAAACATTAAAGAAATATTTAGAATGCATATATTATAAAGAAATAATTGATAGTCTCTTTGGAAATGAGACTTCAGGTGAGCTATTTTGATTTGCAGCAGGTTAGGATAATTAATAGAACAGGAATGTAAATTCGGGGTAAATTAATAGAGAAGGGAATGTAACCATGTCAAAACTTGTGCGTGTTGCTTGCAAAGCTGTTTAACAAAGTATTTTGATCAAATACCATAAATATTGAGTCTGTGGGAAAACCTGTAAATGATTGTGGCCAGCGGATACTTTATAGGTATGTTATCATCTATCACCATCTTTGGAAAATGAGGTGGATTTTTTGTTTCATTTTGTTTTTGTTTTATATTTAGGTAGCAGTATGTCAGTTAAATAAGGTAAAATAAATATATTAAAAACATGCTAGTCCCAATACTTTACCACTCAGTTAGAAATCCCATCAAATTTAGAAGGTTTATTTGAATTCTTTATAGATCTCATTTCTTAGCTTGTCTTCCTGAAATTGAATTCATTGCAGAAAAAAATGCTAATTTGCAAACGATAGAATTAGTTGTGATAATGCCATAGCTTGAACAGATGAGAAGAGGATGGATAAGGTCCATATTATCCTTTAAAATGGTGCTGATTTATAAAGATATACTATTTGTTATTTGTGTGCTACAAAATCTGTGTAAATAAGAGTATCCACAGAGGGAGAGAATTTGCTGCTTTGGCTGTCCGTGTGTTACTGTATTTGGACTGTCTCCATCTACAGATGTTGACTTTTCACCAAAATATTAAATCTGTATGGGAGACACGTAAAATGTGTAATCCTTATTTATTTGTTAATAAAATGTTTTGCCAAATCTTATTTGCTCCCCCTCCTTTCTGTCCCAAGGTGACTCTTTCTGAATCCACAGTGTGACACTGAAGTCCAGGTTACAGGGTTGTTTGGTTTCTTTTAATCACAGAAAGAGTTTTTACTTTCATTCAGAAACCAGAATAACACTCCCAATTTGGCCTTGCAGCAACATCCTCCACATTTCTATTGTGGTTCTTCTCCCACACGCCTATTTGTCTAAGTTTATCAATAACTTTTTTTTAAAAATGTAAGCATTTTCTTGCTCATTCATAGATTTTACCATCAAAAAGGACCATTCGATCATCCAGGGCTTGTCTGCTGGAGGACTTGGAAGTTAATTAAGCTAAACCTAATTAAGGACTGAATGAGTGCATCTGTGTGGGCTATAATATGGTTTAACTAATTCAATTTAAATTCAGACCTTTAGTTAATTCTGATTAACTTTGCTGAGTGTCCCCATGTAAATAAATCCCTGTGCTAAGCTACTTTGTAACATGGACCAGTGAATTTCACCTATAACAACTGGGCAGTAAAGAACTTGAAAACAGGTTAGCATACACCTGTGAAAAATAACATGGGGCTATGTTTTGTTTCAAACAATGTGGCCAGGCAGGGAACAAAAAAGTCTTTCCCCTAAGGGATTGTAGTTTACATACCAGCCCTTACTCTGAGCTGACCCGAGAGCCCAAACCAGTGACAAATGAACTCTGTTAACAATAACTGTTCTAAAATATCTGGAAGCAAGATGGGAATTTAATTAAACACTGCTACGGCATTCTAAGGGTACGTCTATGCCTCATGGGATGAGGTTTACCAGGGCGGTCGACAAATGCCTTTGATGTCGACCGCGGAGTGTCCTACTAGCGCTCTGAACCGACAAACAGCTGATTGGCTCAGCGTGGCAGCCATTTTAATTTAAACAAAGCGGCGTTTATTTAAATCACCGCTTCATTTGGGTATGTCTAGTAAACTAATCTACATGGCTCTGGCGACAGACATACCCTAAGATTCCTTGCAGGAAAGCTACATGTAGTAGGGTATAGGGTACATTAAATTTCAAGTCTGAACATATATGTACAGTGAAAACTACCTCATGCTGGATCACATTTTAACTGGCCCTTTGCTGCTATGCATAGAAGTAAAGGAATGGAAGTTCCTTAAGCCACCTCTTTATGCTGTCCACATTACTCCTTTATGCACATAACCGTACAAGTTAGTACACTTCTCCCATCTTCTCTCCATCAGTCTATCCTACACACAGATGGACTGGGAATGGCATATCAAGACAGGTAGCATGGAACTCATACACTGATCATTGCAGCTGTGCCACAGTCAGGGAAAAAGTAATCTGCACCTGTTAAAGGGATTACTTTATCTTAGAATAAAATGGGAGAACCTGAGAAATGTTGTGACAATTACTTCAGCAGAGTAGAAGTGATGCTTTTAGAGCGGCTGGCTACAGTCACCATATACATGGTCATACTCTGCCACATTTAATCTTCTTGGTTAGTATGTTACTCCATAAATAATCAGTTATTTCAAAAGGGTTACTATGTATTTGTAAGGTTAGCAGCATGTGTCATTCTATCCAGCCCAATTAAGGACCACTTCTGCTGCCACCTTTAGTTGTCTTCCAATGATAGGACTGGCTGTGGATTAAGGTGTCTTTCATTGTAATGGTGACAGAGGCTAGTCCTAAATTACTAATCAGAAAAAGCAAACTGTACAGTATGTTTGTGGAAGTTTTTGTTTTGTTCTATGGAATATAACTTTGGATTCAGGAAAGCATTTCCACGGTAATTCTTCAATTAATTGAAGAGAAAAATATGTCAGAACCATCTTTGTGTTATAAACCATTTCCCATCTTTTTATCATACACAATAGGTGCAAAGCCTTCATGGAATGCAGTAAAATCAGTGCAGTAATTACAAGTGGAGGGGGCGGAAGATTGCGTAAAATGTGTAATATGTGGTCTCTTCAGGAAAGATTATTTAACAATGCAGCACATGAATGTGTTTCACAGTCAACAAAAAGCTTTTTATATCCAAGGTTAAAAAGAGCTGATTTTTTTTAAAGGGCTAGTGTGAAAAGTTGAATAAATATGCGTGCAGCGGTGGCCATTGTGGCCTCTCATTAATAGGAATGCAAAATTGCACAAGTCATTAATAACAGGTTTTGTATATGGGGGGATATAATATTGTTATTGAGTGAGTTTAAAATCCAAACAAAACCAAGCATAAACATAAAGATGTTTTACATAACACCTCCAAAGATTTCATACTTGTAATCTGATGGAGACCATTAGAAAAGATGAAGACAAATGGAGAGCATCACAAGTGGGCAGTGATGATTTAGTTTCCACCTTCCTGACATCTAGTGTCCCAATTAGGGGTTGATATGACCATCTTTTTATACCCTTTTTCCTTGCATTCCCCGCATAACCAGATCCATATATGATTTAGGTCTAAGCACGCTGCCCATATCTGTTATTCTGGGGCACCATAATTAAGGTTCCAGTTGCTACTATAAATTATTTGTATCATGTATTTCCCAGTTGTTCTGATATATAAATATGGTTATTCCATGGTTACATGTATCCCAAAATCTCCTAGAAATACGTAATTTCAAACATAAACTGCCTTTTGGTCTTCTGTTGGCTTATCACAATATACATATTGCTAAACCTTATAATCCTAGGTCAACCATTTTATCTAGGCCTGGAATGAAAGTAAGGACTGGGATTTGCAAATATGAAGTCTGTGGCAAATATGAAGTCTGTGGCAGTTAAGGTATCAGACAAGGTGGGGGAGGAGGGTAGGGAAGGAGATTTACGATCCCAGAAGGAAGGTTGTTAAAGCACAACTGTGCTTTAACATTGCCTGTGTATGGAATGGAACCAGCCCACTTTTGCCTCTGTCTAGACATCTAAACATGGTACTTTTGCCACATCTACAGCAAATACTTTTGCATTTGTTTTCCCTTCTTACATTACAACTCTAATGGCTTCCATTTTACCACCTTAAAACATTGCAGTGTGTTTTAGCACATATATAGCTTAATATTGCATAATAACATTCTCTAAGATCAGGTCTGGGCTCAAGGGTCAACATCATGTTCAAACCTACTGTACCTAACTGTAGTGCTTGTCGAGTAATGGATCCTAATTCACAGAGGAGTTTGTAAAGTGTTTGTAAGTGGGCTTTGTCTACACCAGGGATGGGCAATAAGTTTTGATGTGGGACCACTTTAACAATTTGGTAAGTGGTAAAGGGCTGAACTCTTCCATGATATTTATCAGGTTGGGAGAAGGGAGTTTGAGGTAAAGGATTGGGGTACAGGATGGGAGGGAGTTTGGGTGAAGGAGGGGATTGTGACCTGAGTCAGGGGATTTAGAGTGCAGGAGGGGGTGTATGTACAGGAGAGGAGTCTGATCTGGAGGGCTATGTCTAGATTGCAAGCCTCTTTCGAAAGAGGCTTTTTCAAAAGTATCTTTCGAAAAAGCCTCTTTCAAAAAAGAGCGTCTAGACTGCAAGCAGTACTTTTGAAAAAGCAAGCCGCTTTTCCGAAAGAAAGCAGCAAGTGAGTCTGGATGCTCTCTTTCTAAAAAGCCCTGTTGGCATTCAAGAACGCCTTTTTTCGAAAGAGCACTTTCGAAAAAAGGCGTTCTTCCTCGTGAAATGAGGTTTACCACCGTCGAAAGAAAAGCCGCGTTCTTTCGATTTAATTTCGAAAGAGCACGTCTGCAGTCTAGACGCAGGTGAAGTTTTTTTCAAAAAAACCCCTGAGTCTGGACACAGCCGAGGAGCAGTATAGGAGAGAGTTCAGGGTCTGGGAGGGGGGTTGTGACCTGGGGCAGAAGTGCAGGAGGTGGTACAAGAATTTGGGTTCTTGTGACCTAGGACAGGAGTTTGGGGTGCAAGGTCTGGGAGGAGATATGTATGCAGGAGCAAGGGTGAAGAAGGTTTGGGTTATGTGGGGAAGTGGTGAAAGATGGGGAGCAGAGTGTCAGGAGGAGGGACGGAGGGAGGTGCTGAGCCAGGCTAGAGGTAGGTTATGTAAGCAGCTTCTGGTCAACAGCTCAACAGGTCCCTCAGGCTGGCTTCCTGTCTGTCCCACCCATGCATGCTGCTCAAGTGACTGACTGCAGGAGTCATGTGCTTCTCTGAGCTACATGAGTCTAGGGGGAGGGATACTTCATGCGCTGTCTGCCTTGCAAACAGTCAGGTTCCATTAGCCAGTTTGTGTGCGTGTGCAAACACACACACACACACACACACACACACACACACACACACACACCTCTTGGCGGCACTCAAAGAAGCAATGATCTCTACAGCAGGCTTCTTGAGATTCCCACTGGCTGTGGGCTGGATCTGGTGGCTTGGCGAGACAGAGATTTGTCTGCCTCTGGTCTACAGTACACAGCTGTTAGCAACAGTTCAGTCTGGTTAAAATTCAGGCACTATGAATGCTGTTTGCTGGCACTTTTGCCAATAAAAAGCTACTGCCCCTTATCAGCAAGGTTTCCATTCCCTTCCAGACCACTCCTGCAATTAACGTGCACTAACTTTTGCCTGTGGTGGAGAGCTGCTGGATTAAGCACCTATGAACAACCAAAGTTTTGTCATTTAGGGTAGGTCTATACTGCATTTTTTTTTCAGAAAAACGACCGTTTTTCAGAAAAACCTACAGTTATGTCCTCACTGTAATTGTATTCTTTCAAAAAAAAATTGAAAAAGCACAGGTGCCCTGGTGGCGACTCTGTCCATACTAATCACAGCTTAAATGTGAGATAGCATCCATTTAGTGTGGACGCTATCTTTCGAAAAAGCACATCGCTTTTTCAATGCACTTATGGTGTGTAGTTGCTCACTTTTGGAAGAAGTTTTTTAGGAAGATCACTTCCAGAAAAGCTTCTTCCAAAAAAAGCCTGCAGTCTAGGCATAGCCTCAATTAGCAGTATAGACAAAGCCTGACTAGAACTTAACTTGTGGTCTTGACTCTTTTCAAATTTAAAGAATGAGCCTCCAGCCTTTGAACAAGGAGGTTTTGAAGAAGCAGGTTGAGAAGCAGCTGGTCAACATGCCAGAAGCTAGTTGCTAATTGCAGCAGTTAGTTAATCAATGAAATAACAGTTTAGCTTCTGGGTGTAATAAAATGAGATAAAAGACCTCTCTGAATTTCCACAATTAGGGTATGGCCAACATTTGACTGGCATTTAACTGCTTGCACCTGTCTCCTTTTGAGGCAGCAAGTCATGCAGTTGCCTGACAGCTATTGACAGACTAGAATAAAAAAATAAATATAAAAAAGGTTTTTAGGGGCGTAAGAGCTGATATCAATAGTAACAAAGACAATTTAAGGGAGTGTTTGTTATGTACTTTTGTGTTTGCTTTCAAAACATTTAAATCCAGAGACAGATGGCTTGTACAGTTTTATCAGCAGTTGTGTCATTATGTATTCAAGCAGCCAAGACTGATAACCAGGCTCATGCATTACAGATTGTTCGGAGAACAAATACTTTGAAAAAAACCCCATATCAATAAAGTACTCCAGTGTGGAAAAACTTGATGCAGAGATGCCAGTGACATTTTTTGAGAGAAAGAAAATAAATTAATGCAATTATGAAATTAAAGCATCAGGAGTAGGTTTTTAAGTGATGTTATTGTGTGCTGTAATGAAACAAGTTTAGAAAATCGGGTGAAAGCTATTGTTTGGTAGTGGTGGAGAGGAAAGATAATTACCAGTAAGTCAACATTGTGCTTTCTCAATACAAAGCAGCTAGCGCTGCCATCCTGCATATCCCAAAAGATTCCCTCCCCCATCATACTGTTCATGATCGTTTCATTTCTGCCACTGAATACTAAGAAGATTCTTAAGAAGGTGTGAACTGTCTGTCTACACAGAGAACATAATTACACAAGACAAAAGCTGAAAAACGCATGATACTATGGGTTTTTTTTATTGTGCTGAGCTCATGTTTACTCCAAAATTAATTATTTTTCTTTTAAGTCACACGCATCTTGCATCAGGGGATTTTCAGAGCCCAAAGCCTCATAATGATTATTAGTAAGATTTATTAAATGTTTTGTGGTTACATCTAAATACTCTAATCAGAGATCATGATGCCTATCCTCATATGTACACATTATAAATGAGACTGTCCGTGGCCCAGATTGGAATACACTGTCATTCCATTAGGGTGGCATTAAAAAGTATTGTCTTCAACTTGAAATGTTCCCCTGGGTGAATACATAATGTACACATAAAGTAGTATCATTTCAAACAAATAGTAAGACAGTTGCTTTTATGCTGTGATGCCTTAACAGCAAAGTATCAAAATGTTATTTGCTGATTAACAACTATATAGAATCAAGGCACCTTATTTAGTTATTCCATAGTTAACCCTTGCAGTTGTCGAGTGAGACAGGTAAACACTATCTGCATTTTACTGACGGGATAGTGAGTCAGGGCACATCTATACAGCAGGACTAAAGCTGAAATAAGGTATGCAACTTGAACTACATCAAGGCTTCGTCTACACTGCCGGTTTTGCCGGCAGTAAGTATGCAAATGAGGTGAAGAGTAGCATATCACTGCACCTAATTTGCATAATTTATGCAAGCTGGGTTTGGGAAAAGGGGTTTTGCGGGAAAAAATGTAGTGTGGATGTTTTCCTTTTTCGCTAAAACCTTTTTTCCCACCAGATCAGTATGCCTCCTATTTTGAGGTATAAGGATCTGGCAGAAAAAGGGGGTTTTGTGCAAAAAAAAATAAATACCCGCACTACTTTTTTTTTTCCGTAAAAACCCTTTGTGCAAAAACAGCTTGCCTAAATTATGCAAATGAGGTATGGAAATATGCTAATCCATACCTCATTTGCATATTCACTGCCAGCAAAACTAGCATTGTAGACGTAGCCCAATTGTGTAGCTTAAGTTGAACTAGCTTGTTTTGGGATTTGGTGCTGCCTGCACTCTTTCTGGGTATGTCTACACTACCCTCCTATTTTGTGGAATGAGGAGTAATGGTAGTTCGAACTAGGAAGCCCAGTTCGAACTACCTAGTTCATGCCGCGTGTAGCCGCGCGGCAAGGGGTTCGAACCAGCCGGGATTTAAAAATGGCGGCGCCTGGCTTATGCAAATGAAGCCTGGGAAATTCAAATCCCGGGCTTCATTTGCAAGTGCGGTATGCCTACATTACCCTCCTATTTCGAAATAGGAGGGTAGCGTAGACATACCCTCTTTGACTTCCCTTTATCCTCATAACATGAGGGTTACAGGAGTCAGAGTAAGAAGTCCTCCAGCTTGACAGTATTTTGACATTATGTCAAAATAACAGCTTGTAGTGTGGACACTGGCCATGTTATTTCAGAATAACATCAGTTATTCCAAAACAATATTGTTGTGTAGATACCCTCAGAGAGCTTCAGTGACTTTTTCAAAGTCTAGAGTGGAAATGAGTGTTATGGAAGTGTTCCTGATGCCTAGCCTTGAACTGTGATTGCTAAAGACAAATACCACTCACATATTGGCAGGAGCAACTCCACAGAGAGTAAGATTTGCCCTCTACAGAGTTCTATACCGCTCTTTAGGCATGTCTACACTATGAAATTATTTTGAAATAACTTATCATATATATAAAAGCCAATGCCTCGGTAATGCTGTAATGTTCTCTGTTGCCTCTGAGCAGCGCCTGTGCCTCTGTAATGCTGTAATGTTTTCTGTTGCCTCTGAGCGGCGCGCAGCAATGATCAGTAGACAGAGCAGAGCACTGAGTGCCATGTGACGGGGCAGAATCGCCCAGCAGCGGCAGCAATGGCGATCCACCTCTGTGCTGCATGGGGACCGCAGAGCCCAAACGGCTGTTTGCGTCGCTTGCCTCCACATGGCAGCCCAGCTGAGCAGTGCAGAAATCAGCCAAGCACCACGGCGAGAGGCAAACAGGAGTGGGGGAGAGACGTACATGGCGAAGGGCCGGGACCTGTACGAGCATGCATCTCTGATGTCAGGAAAGGGCACCAGATTCAAAAGGAAGAAAGTGGAGGAGACAGAGAGGAAGCGGAGGATCGACAAGAAAGGATGCGGAGGATAGTGGAGGAGACAGAGAGGAGTGGAGGAGAGTGGAGAGAGAGTGAGAGGCAGGAGGAGGAGAAGAGAAAGAGAGAGACGGAGAGAGAGGAGGGAGGCAGAGGAGAGCTGAGAGTGGGGGGGAGGCAATAGGAGGAGGAGAGAGAGAGGGAAACGGAGCGAGAGACCGTAGGCTCAGGAGAGAAGACCAAAATAGAAAGGGAATAGGACGTGAAGGAGAGACCCGAGGGCAGGGCGAAGAGATGGGGCAAGGAGACACTCGATCCCCACCAAGACGCACCTGTCTTATGATTTCCAGGTTCCTTGAAAAATCCCGTCTTATATTGGGCTATTGGCTAGTTTCCAAATAATAACGCCCAAAATAACTACCACATTACAGGGAAGCCTTGCAATTAGTCTGAGTCAGACTCTTAATGTGGACATGCTACCTCGACTTAGAACCCCAGAAAGCACTGGGGAATGATTACTTTGAATGACGCTGAAGAAATAACTATTTTGAAATCAGTGTTACTCTTTGTGGAAAGCAGGAATTATTATTTTGAAATAACCAGCTCCTTATTTCGGAATAACGGGCTTGGTAGTGTGGACACTACACTTGTTATTTTGAAATAAGGGCAGTTATTTTAGAATAATAAGGGGAGTTATTTTAGTGTAGACCAGGGCTCAGGCTTGTCTGAATTTGAAATCTATAGGGAGGAACAGCTTAAGAACAAAAACACATCCCTGTTTGAAATGCATTGGATTGAAATAGTCTTTTGAATAGTCAAAGTGCAACAGTGACATTTGGCTAACCTGCAGTATGGGAAATGCTCCTTCCAAAGCTCCTTCCGGAAGAAGAGCTCTGTGTGGTTGAAAGCTTGTGTCTTCCCCCAACAAAAGTTTGTCCGCTAAAGGTATTCCCTCACCCACCTTGTTTCTCCAATATAGGTGATTATCTCCACAGCACCTGACTATCTATGTTGGTTAGACATCTCATAAATATTTCAAAACTCTCCATAAACTTGACCAACTTAAAATGAAATCCATTCTGAGATTAACTGTATTAAAACTCTAGGACTGTTACTTAAGAAAGCTAAACACATGAAGTAAATCTCTCCAAGATGAATTTGACATGGCTTATAGGGCCACATACATATTCTGTCCTAAGTAAAATGGCTTATTACCCATTTAAATTCTAAACTCAAATGATTGCTGTATTCTTTGAACTTTATTTTATTTAGCTAACTGGGCAACATAACAAATCCACTTCATGAGTGTGGAGCCATGAGTGCTCTTGTTAACCTGCTATTACTCTGCAAATTGGAAGCCTAGGGTGTATACACTGTATTTCTTGAACTGTGTCACTCTGTGGTGAAGGCTTTTCTTTGTGTATTGAAAGTTTTAATCCTGGACAAACCTTTCCTCCTTGGGTCAGCAAGATAGTATTTTACTGTGTGATCAGGCTGGTTAGAAAGGGTTTTGCTACTTCTCACTTTCTTCTTGTGGAAATGGGAAAAACCTAATTAAAATTAAATTTCTGTTGTCAGCAGAAAAAAAATCTGCCTTTAACCTATAGATAACCTTTGGAAATGTTAACAATATACTAGGATTACTTCCTTTACTTACTATTGCTTTTTTGTACTATGTACTTGCCAGAGTTTTATTATAGCTCCATAGTGGAGATTTCAAAGAGAGGCTTTTTATAGAACAAATCTCTTTCTCTTCCCTTGAATTATTACATCTCTTATTTTAAAAGCAAGACTATTGGATCTTCTTGAAATTTGTGCTAAACTTTTGCTTTGCAATCACTTTTTTACCCTAAAGTGTGCAAAACTAATTATTTCATCTTGCATTGCCCCAATCTCACTATACCCGTTGTCACTAGTTCTATGTATTCCTTAAACTATTACAGTTGATTGCAATAGGAAATGTACTTATACAATTATTGCTGGAGCTCCAAGTTATGGCTCTTGTAGTTAAAAATAAATTATTACTCTTGTTGGGTTTGTGTTGGCAGTAGTAACTATTATCTACTGTTAGACACTGATATTAATAAAAGGATGGTCCCTTCCCCAATGAATTTTCAGTCTGAGGACAGACATTCAGAGATTAGAGTAAAGGAAACAATAGGTTTTTTTAACAAAATGCATCTTAATTAGTTTTGCTAAAATTGAGTCTGAATGCAACTGATGATTAATATGCGGAACTCACTGCCTCAGGATCTCATGAGGCAATTCAGTTAGAAAGATAAAAAAACATTAGGCACATTAAAAAGAATAGCAGCTGCAGTTAGACTAATTAGGATAATCTAGGGATCTGAAAATAAACCTGCCATGCTGTGTTTGCTGCAGCAGAGATACTGAAATCTCTATTGTCATTGCACCACAAACATCTTCATTTAAATATCTTCCATGATAATTACTGATCCAAATTCACAATCACAAAGGCAGCTTTATGCTGACATAACCCTGATAGATTGGTTGTTCTGTGGTATATATTTTTATCCTGATTTAGTGCTACCCTTCATGACCACAGTATTCATGCCTATTGGCTTAACCTCAAAATCAATCCATAATTTTCTTCCTTTCAAGACACTGTTTAATCAAGAAATAACAATACTTCTCAAGTCTTTGATTGCTTGGAGATCTAGGCCATTGATTTGCTCTGAAGTCAAGAAGAAGATTCCCTATTGAAGGTCTTCATCAAAACCATTATATATTTAGCAAGGGATCAGGGCCAAGCCACTTTCACATGTTGAGAAACAGGTAACAAAGACATGTGGAAGTTTATGGGTCTTTTGGAACATATTACCCTGTGTGTGAATCCAGTCTGATCAGATCAGTGGCTCAGTGGCAAGTTCACTCACTTAGAAATATGCTAAGACAAGGGAGAAGATCAGCACTTTCTGGAGATGTGAGTGACTTGTCCACTTAGCTGATAGTCAGGTCCCTGCAGCAGGGCAGCTATGCTCTCAAGATTGGGTGAAAGATGAAGCTGGTCTTAGTATAGCATATTACCATACTGCCCATCCATCTCCTGAGGTCTCATATTCCTGATATGTAAGAAAATCATTAAAACATAAATGAGTTACAGAAGGTTCACATTTGTGTACCCTTTGATTTATGCTATTTTTTAGTAAATCTTTGAGATGTTTATTAATCTCCCATAGGAATAATGTGTTTCATTAAATTAATCTATGAAATGGGGATGAGTAACAGGCAAGTTAATTTGACAGTGATAATTGTCAGATTAACTTGTCTTATCCGCACATTCTAGCTACTTTGAACCACTCAAGTGCTACAGACTGGTGGGCTGTAGAACTAACTAGCCATCTGATAATTCCTTAGCATAAGGAAGGTCTCAGCTGGACTAAGCTGTTCTAGCCTGCTTCTAAATTCAGGACCTCTGGAAATTGCAGGTAAAATAAGGGCACACCTGGAATAAACCAATTCACCCCAGCGTATAGTCTCATAGAGCATGTACACACAGCAGTGTTGTTTTGGAATAACTTTTGTTATTCCAAAATAGCATGGTTCATGTCTACAATATAAGCAGTTATTTCGACATAATGTCAAAATAACACCAAGCTGAAGGACATCTTACTCTGACTCCTGTAACCATCATTTTATGAGGAGTAAGGAAAGTTGAAGGAAGAGTGCTCTTTCTTGGACTTCCTGCTGTGTAGACAGCGTCAAAAGCTGGATTAAGCTATTTTGACTTAAGCTGAGTAATTGACACAGCTCAAGTTGCATAGTTTATTTTGGATTTAGCCCTGATGTGTAGACATGCCCAGAGAGTATCTGGGTCAATATGGTTGCTCAGCACTATGCTTTACATCTGCCCAAGTGTTTACCTCCTTAGCAAGGAGTCCTTAAAATAGGTTTGGAACTGATTTGTATCCAATGTATGAGTCTGCTGGCTAATAACTAAACTATCCATCTGTCCCTTTGTACATATACATCCTGTTCTTTGAAATGACACAGAACATCTAGTCAAAATGTTTTGAACACAAAATCACGGTTCTCCAATGACCATAATAACAGATCACCAATCTGTGTTAGCATGGAAGTGTATTTTGACACTTGACATTAACCTATCATCAGTTTTTTAAGTCAGCAGCACAGTTACTTTTTAGGATTAAGAACATTTCAGTGATGTTTCCCTTTCTAGCAAATGTCAGGGGTACATGCAGCTTTAATAGCAATATTTTCAAAATGAAAATCTAATACTATTTCTTCTTTCTTTCTTTCTTTCTTTCCCTTTTTTTTTTTTTTTGGTCTCCTTT
This sequence comes from Pelodiscus sinensis, assembly GCF_049634645.1. NCBI lineage: Eukaryota > Metazoa > Chordata > Testudines > Trionychidae > Pelodiscus > Pelodiscus sinensis. Next base: position 274,442,121 of record NC_134711.1, read on the forward strand.
GTTGTCTTCTGTAGATGGGCCTCTTGGTCCACGAGGATTAGCTGAAGCTACAGAGATGTGTACTCAAGAATGCCTGGTTTTGGGTCACTCAGATAACTGTTGGATGCCTCCAAGTCTGGGTCCATACCAGCAGCCAAAGTCTCCTCTCTCCACCTTTGCGCCTCAGAAAGAATGGGTTAAGAAGGACAAGCTAGTGAATGGACACACATTGACAAGAACCTGGAAAGAAGATAGCAACAGAAACCAGTTCAGTGACCGAAAGCAGTATGGTTCTGGTGAGGGCCATTTCAACACTGGCAATCACATGACTGACATTCCTTTGGCTAACTTGAAGTCCTATAAACAGGCCTCAGGACCTGCTGAGAGTCCAAAGGAGCACCAGCTATAAGAAATGGCTACTTTGGACCAGTGACTTTAGTCTACTTAGACTTGCTAATACTCTGTGTGTGTGTGTGTCAGAGCTTTATGTACTGGGTAGACCTCTAGAACTATGCTTCACATAGCAGAGATATGCATACCTTTGTGTTAGCCCAATGGGAAGTATAATATTCTGCAACACAAAAGAGTGTTTCTACTAGTTGTGTGGTTTTGTTAAATAGACATGATTAAACTCTGCAGAGATCTCTCCAGTTTGCAAATATCCTTTTTTTTGTTTGTTTGTTTGTTTGTTTTTTTGACCCTGGACTGCTGCTACAAACAACAGAAGATGCATTTGGAGAGTGAAAGAGCAAGAGAGAGAGAGAGAATTCAGTGGATTATAATGATTGAAAAGCATATCCGGTTAGAAAATTGTGCTCTTGTTGTCATTGATCTGTGCTGGGACTGCTATGCTTGACATCATACTGCAAACAAAACAACTAAAACTATAAACATAAAACCTATTGTGCTATTAACAATATTAGTGGACACTTGTAAGTCAATCAGTGTTCAAATACTTGTAAATAGGAGCAATTATTACTAACAAAATTTGTGTAATTATAACGTTCACCTAAAAAGGATACTGTAGTATAATTTTTTTGTTTCCCAGTTGCTTTTTACTTTCTTTCATTTGCTTCCTGTTGTTTTGTTTTGTTTTTAATTTCAGTGATGGTGTTTCTGTGTTAGTAGTCTGTCTGACACACAACATTCCAAGGAACTCAAAACACTTGTGTTTAAAAAATAAACCAGACAAAAAACTCTCTTGTTTCTGTGTTACAGCACATGATGCTGGCATCCAGTTAACAAATCTGTTTGCAAATTAAAAAAAAAAAAGAATTTACACTTTTTTAAAGGGCTCTACACTTTAACAACTTTAATTTCACTTCCATTCTGTTTTGCAAAGCAGGGGAACTTAAAAAAAATTAGCTATGTAGGGTTAGCATCAGTGCACATTTATTTAGGAACTCCTGATCAGTTAGCTGTAGTCTCACAATTGATGAAAAGTAACATTGATCTAATTTGGATTAGAAGGAGGAAAATTTTCAGGAACAAAAATATAATTATTATTTTTGGCAAGTGTGTGTCTATACCTAAGACAGTTTGTATTGCTGAAAAAGCGGCATTTGTGTTGATCCTCATCAGCGTTAATGTTGTAGTAACACAAGTGTTTTTAGACCATAGCCACAGAATATTTAATGTGTTGTGCCTTCATGATGTAACAGAGCATTCTCCTGGTAGGCTAGTTGGGGAAACTAAGGGTTAAAACTCTAATTATTGCTGTTTAGCTGTTTGTTATCATAGTTGGTCAATGCCTGGCAGGTACCAATGTCATGTCACTTCAGTCAAACCAGCAGAGTGACTCCTACTATTAATAAGATCTAAGTTGCACGTAAAACAAATCCAAATCTGGACATTCTTAGGCAGTTTATGTTAAGGCATGACTGACGATTTAAACAAATAAATAGCATGCAGAAAAAATAAGAAAAAAAAAAGAAAAACAGAAAAGAAAAAAAGTCCTTATAGAAAAAAAGGGGAAAATGATCTTATGCCATAGTTGATCAGTCATAAAAAATGTTAAGTAATCTGAAATTTAATTTGTTCTTACCAAAATAAATCCCAAAAATAAAAGGTTTTTTTTTGTATATAGCAATTCACAGGGTTTTTTTCTCCACAATATAAAAACATAAAATGGGTTAGGGGTGCATTGCTTATTGCAGTACTTATGTCAGTTTGTGAGGGTTGTTTGATGACTTTGACAGAATAAATATCTAAACAGTTATCCTTGTTACTGCTTTGCCAGTTCAACGTAATTTACAGTTATTCAGCTCTTGCAATAAATGTTCTGAATTTCTGATTGTCTGGTGTTAGTTCTTGGGCAAATGCCTAAGGGACTTTCTTCCCATTCATTTCTTTTGTTGCTGTTCTTGGTGTTTCATTATTAATTTATAAGCTATTTTTCTAAACAAATCCACTTGATTCATGTCGTCCTGGATGAGAACTGTACATAGGGAAAATGGCAAACATTTAGGGCCATATTCAGACACTTTTTTGGTGAGTTGGATCCAGGGAGCTGACAGACTGGCCAGGTCCCTGGACAAAGTGGGGAGAGCAACTCCACACTGCTGAAAGGGGCAGGACTTCAGGACTTCAGAGCTGGTACGTCCCCCCCACACACCCACCCAATCCTCAGAGCCACCTGGAGGACACTGCCCAGTGCTCTGGTGGCAGTTTAAAGGCCCTGGGCTCCAGCCACTATCGTAGTAGTTGGCAGTGGCAACTGGGAGGCTTCTGTGGTATTTTGAACATTAAGTACAGAAGATACCACCCAGTTTTCCCAATATCCAATTTAAATCTCCCTTGCTGCGGACTAAGCTGATGACTACTTGTCCTATCTTCAATGGACATGAAGAACAACTGACCACAGTCTCCCCCACAACAGCCCTAAACACATTTGAAGACTAACATCAGTAATCTGTGCTTCCACAGCTAACTGATTTGCTGTGGCATACAGCCCTTGCTAAAGAATGATTTTTGTTCTGCAAAACCTCAGCTTTCATTAATGAAAAATTTCTAGCCCTTGCTCCTGTGAAGAAAACCTTGAAAATGTGAATCAGGCATAAACCAATGATGCACTGTCTTCCTTATTCTACAGACTGCCTCAGCCAGTAGCTCTCAAAGAGATGAACAGAATTTAAAATGCTTTTTCACTCTGAAAGCTAAAGACAACAATTTAACTGTTAGCATTATTCATATTTTGCTGGGGATCATTTTAGCAGATAATGTGTTTTTCCCACACTCTGATAGTGCCTCTAACATCTTCCTTGTCCCCCAAGCCCTCACTTGTTCATACCTTGCTGCCAAAGATTTCAACTTCATTTTCTCCTTGTTTACTGAATGCATTTCCTAATTCCACAAAACTGGTTTTCTGGAAATGTAATCCTCTAGTATATCAGTGTACCATGGTCTATTAATTTCCTTTGGGCAGGGATCATCTATTGTTTTGTACTTCACTGAAGACAGTGATAACACAGCAGAGGGCCAGATTCTGAATCCATCAGCTTTGGCGAAAGCCCTTCAGAGGATATTGGAATCTGGCCCTTAATTAGTAACAATGATAAATTGAAAGTGAATGAGTGCCCCTTTCATTGGTAATTGTTTGAACAAATGCAAACAATAGTGAGTGGATTTATTAAATACATTGTAGTTTAGTCTTAAACCATCAGCTTTAAAATTAACTTTAAGAAGTGCATATCTAGCAGCTCACTCTCTTTTTCGTCCACACACCTATCTTCCACAGAGACACGTCGAAATTATGTGCTGACATGTGGCTTAATTCTGCAAAATGCTGACCTGTTCCTTCAAGTTGCTGAGCACCTTCTCCAGAACTTGCATTCAGTGAAAGCCGAGAGCAGCCATCGCTGCTTTGTGGAGGACACTCAACAAGGCCTCGGCCCATGTTTTATCATACTGTATGTTGAGCTTTAAAGCATTAATGCTCTTACAAACTATATAACTTAATGTACAGGTCTATTTGCAGCTGTAATATTTGTACTGCTGCCTGACTGATGGAGAGTAAAAGTAGCTCTTTAGTCACCAGCCAGGATCTCAAGTTCTGGTTGCCTATTAGGATTGGAAAGAATTCCATAGAAGCTAATATCCCTCACTCCAAACATCATGCTCCATGGAACACAGCCACTTTTGAATCAAACTGTTGTGCCCAGGTACTGAAACACATTCTAGTAATGCATGGCATATGAATAGATACCTTTTTTATTTGTATGATATATCTTTAAATATTATCAAGACATAATCACTCAATATAATTTAATGGAATTTTTGGATCTATGGATTTTGTTGTTTAATGTACTTTAAATTGTATGAAACAGAATATTCTGAACCGTATCCTCACCTTTATTCATTAAATAAAGTTCTTTGTGCGCGTGTGTGTGTGTGTGTGTGTGTGTATGGTAGCCCTGTTTGTACAAACATGTGACAAAGTCAAAACAGTTAACTATGGTACAGGCATTGTAACTTTTATTATCTAAATATATGCATGTTATCATTTTAAGTTGTGATCTGAGTGTTAAGAATGTGGCCTCTGTGTGTTCGTTTTTATCTTAGTATATACCAAATTCAAATGAAAGTTGAACCAAGATAATTCTTTGTGTAATGCTGAATGTCCCAATGACTTAATAATGTCAAAGCTTCCCTTTTTTTATGTGACTTGTATACCTGCTCCGGACATAAAACAAACACACAGTACCATATTATGGCTCACTTGCAGCAGATGTCACTTCAGTAAAGACCTCTGGGGGAACATCACCAGTTATCGCTCTCCATTCTGACAGTGACCACTATCCCTATCCTTTGCTTCCTATCTTTTAACCAGTTACCAGTCCATAAGATGACCTTCTTTTTTATCTCATAACAGCTTACTTTACTTTGGTGAGGGGCCTTGTCAAAGGATTTCTGGAAATCTAAGTACACTATATACACTGGATGCCCCCTTATCCACAAGCCGGTTAACCCCATCAAACAATACTAGTAGATTGGTGAGCCATGATATCCCTTTACAAAAACATGTTGATTTTTCCCTAACATATTATGTTTATCTGTGTGTCTGATAATTCTGTTCTTTATTATAGTTTGAACTACAGGCAGTCTCCGGGTTACGTACAAGATAGGGACTGTAGGTTTGTTCTTAAGTTGAATTTGTATGTAAGTCGGAACTGGCTCTAGATTCAGCCACTGCTGCTGAAACTGACCAGGGGCTGACTACAGGAAGCTGGAGGCAGAATTGCTCTGCCCCCAGCTTCCTGGAATCAGCCACTGATCAGTTTCAACAGCGGCTGAATCTCGAGCCTGGGACAGAACAACTGGGCTGCCAGGTAGGTCCCTGCAGGACCAACCCGGCAGCACCCCAGCTGCTGTACCCCAGGGTCCACAACAAAAGCCTGATCTGCTGGGGGGGGGCTCAGTAGCTGTGCCCCCCACCCAGCAGACCAGGGACACGGGGAGCAAAGCCGCAGCGGCGGCGGGGTGCCGCGCCTCTGAGGCTTTGATTTAGGCTTTGATTTAACAAAGCCTCAGAGGCGCGGCACCCCGCCGCCACTGCGGCTTTGCTCCCCATGTCCCTGGTCTGCTGGAGACGGTCCCCAGCAGACCAGAGGCACCGGGAGCAAAGTGGCAGCGGCGGTGGGTGCGGGACCCCTCCGCCTCCCCGGCTTTGATCCGGGTGTCCCTGGTCTGCTGGGGACTGTCTCCAGCAGACCAAGGACACCGGGAGCAAAGCCGCAGCGGCGGCGGGGTGCCACACCTCTGCGGCTTTGCCAGAGCAAAGCCGCAGAGGCACGGGATCCCTCCACCTCCCCGGCTTTGCTCCCGGTGTCCCTGGTCTGCTGGAGACAGTCTCCAGCAGACCAGGGGCACCCGGAGCAGCTTTTCTCACCCCAGAGGTCGAGGTGGCGGGACCGCTGCGCTCTGGGCGGTCCCGCTGCCTGCAAGCTCCGGGGCGAGAAAGCCCCGTTCGTAAGTGCGGATCCGACGTAAGTCGTATCCGCGTAATTCGGGGACTGCCTGTAGTTTACTCAGTACTGAATATAGATTTACCAGCCAGTAATTGCTTCTGAAGCCCTTTTTAATAATTGATGTCACATTAGCTATGCTCCTGTCATTTGGTACAGAAGCTGATTTAAACAGGTTACTATAGACAGTTAGCCACGTCTACAGTAGGGGGCAGTGTCAAACTCAAGCTTGTGACTCCAGCTACATGAATAAAGTAGCATATTGAAGTATCGTAGCAGTCAATTTAGTGCATCTCTACTAGATTCGCTAAATCAACATCTTTTTGATTTATCCCCCACAGTGCAGATTTTGCAGTAAGCGTAAACAAGGCTTTAATAATTTTGCAATTGCACTTTTGAGTTCCTGTAGAACTCTTGACTTGGTGCCATCTGGTCCTAGTACCTTATTACTGTTTAATCAGTTTGGGTATGTCTACACTCGCACCCTCTTTCGAGAGAGGGATGCAAATGTAGGCATTTGAAATTGCAAATGAAGCCGGGATTTAAATATCCGGCGCTTCATTGGCATATTCGTGTTATAGCGCTATTTCAAAATAGCACTATTTCGAAAAAAGAAACATTATCCAGACACAGTTATTTAGAAAAAAACCCCTTCTTTCAAAATAACTGGTAAACCTCATTTTTTGAGGGCTAAGCGTTATTTTGAAAGAAGGGGTTTCTTTCAAAATAACACATCTGTACAGTGTTTGTTATTTTGAAATAAGGTATTTCAAAATAGCTGCGGTCCATGATTATGCAAATGAAGTGTGGGAAATTCAAATCTGTGCTTCATTTGCAATTTCGCTCAGCTGCATTTGCATCCCTCTCTCAAAATATGTTCAAGTGTAGACATAATCTACATTCCAAAACCTCCTATAATGACACCTCAATCTGGGACAGTTCCTCAGATTTGTCACCTAAAAAAATGGCTCAGATTTGGGAATCACATCTTCAGCTTTGAAGACCAAAGCAAATAATTCATTTAGTTTTTCTGCAATGGCTTTATCTTACTTGAATTCTCCTTCAGCATCATGTTTGTCCAATGGGCCCATTGGTTACCATGTTATGACGCTACCTCCCTGTATCCAGTGGAAGGGAGACTTGCTTGCATTTCACTGGATATCAACTCTCAAACACCTTTAGTCTGTAGGCCTTCTAAACAATATCCTCTGGCCTATGCCATCCCTTTCTTTGCCTTGCACATAACAATAGGTATATGCCAGTGTTGGAGGCTCTTCAAAGTGCTGCCCAGTAATGTCTAGATCCTTATCCACTGAATGCCTATAGTAATACCATGTCTACTGTCCCTAAGAGGCCAATGCACATGCCATACCACAATACTGAGACAGATCCATTGTGAAAACAATCATCAGTTTAATCTCAGAGATCGAGATAATGGAAGGCTTCAATGTAAAACAAAATCACAACACAATTCCAACAGACTAAATTCATTAAGTTAATCTTCTATCTAAATAAATTTATTTTGCCTGAAACATTCTTTGCAACATTTCAACAAAGTATGGTTGAGATCCTGTTCCTTACCATGTAATCATACTGAACTATTACTTCCTACCTTCAGGATAAAGACATATTACCCTTGCCTCCTATATGTACCTTCCCGCCCCCCCCCCCCCCCACCAAAAGTTCATTGTCTTTGCACATAGGAGGCAGGTTAAAATCCATAGCTTGTTTTTGCCTCCCCCCCCCCCCCGGTTCCTTTCCCAATGATGCTAAAAATTGGTCTTCCATTGTGTTGGCATTAGAGAGACTAGATGTCCCAATTTGAGAGGAAGACTCTCAATATTCAGGCCTTATTCTTATACAGGCACCTATTCCTCCCCATTTTCCTTGCTTTCTTTATAGTAGTCTTATAATGCTACATTTGCATCATGACAGAGAGAAACATATACTGCCTGTCTAGATGAAAACCTGATATCTCTTTGTGGTCAATGATAGTCTTTAAAACTTATTTTTAGTACATATAAACAACTCCTTAAATATAAACCACATATACAAAAGCAATGATTGAGGATCAATATGACATAATCTTTTATATAAAACTTCCAGAGCCCACTTTGGTGCGCTTATTTAGAATGTATGTATCAGACTTGGGAGATATCTTTAACATCTATGCAAATAGGAAAAGAATCACCTGATACAAACTGTTTGTGAAGAACCTTAGGGCCCCAATGAATGATAGTGTCCTAGTTGCAATGAGATTTTAAAAAGCATCATTTACAAAAAAACCAAATTTCCCATAACTAACAGTTCGATCAGCTATATCCAAAACCAAGATATAGTTGATGCGAATAAGGTTTTGAATGCCCTTATAGTGGATGATGCATATATTTTCACATTAAGTAAATTAAAGATGCTATGAATCTTGAAGCTTTTCCTTTAATCTGATATTCTAAAATGTATTTTGCGTGAGATTATTTTTATTTTACTTATACTCACGCAAAAATCCAATATCATTTTAGTAGCAAAGCCTACAATATAATCACTATAGACTGTTTGTTTCCTTTGCAAGTCATTTTCCAATTAACTAACATGTGGCTAGTACTTCATTATCTTTATTGGTACTTAAAATTACTTCTGAATAATCTTTTTTCCTACTTTTTAAAAGAGTAGATTTCCCCCCTACATTGTTGGTCTCAGAGCCTATGCTATCCAGGGTATAATTTTATGTTTTGTTTTTCAGTCATTTTTTCCCTGTATTTTTCCTTCTTTGGGTTTTGAATGTGATTTCTGGCTTTTAACATATTCCATGTGTATTTTTTTTCTGAGTGAATGTGCAAGGCTTGTGCTTTTAATGCATGATCTTGTGTTCCTGGGACACTTAAACTATCTTCTTTGTGAAGTTGCCTCTACATTATTGATAAAGATCATGCATAATTGCTGACCACCATGTGGTGTTAAACCCCCAAGAGCAAAACCAAAAAGAACAGGCAGCAGCCACATAAATACAATTGTTTTATCTACACAAGAAACCTGTACCGTGGTTTGAAAGCAAAAGGTACAACTGTCTATTCAATTAGCCAAAACTATATGCGGTTGCTGACTGCAGTTCAGCAACACATTGTTTCTCCCCTGCTTCACAAGCCACATTGAATGAAATCAGGAAGTCTGGTACACATAAGGAAATGGCCCTAAACCACATATGTGGAGTCAAACATTGCTGAGGACGTTAGCTACAAATTTGGATATGAACTTGGTTATTTGCCCTATGTGTATAAATGTCTAAAAATGACTGTAGCCCCGAATCCTAAAATCTCTGACCTATGGGAGAGTTGGGAACAGAACGTGTTTCAGATTTTGAGGCACAGGCCCATCTCTGCATATTTTGTTGTCGTGGAGATTTAGGAAACCCTAGGAGGGCATGTAAGGAGAATATACGCCTGCAAAATGGAATCAGATAAATAAATATGTAATTTATTATTCCTGGTGTCATCACCATTTTTTGTTTTCTTTCCAGATGTCTGCAGGATAATGTTGCTTGTGTTTAGAGAGAAGGTAGAGTAATTAATCATATCCTTGCCAAGCTGGAGCCAACCTCACTCTATCTTGCTGTAGCTATCTCTGTACAGAGCTTCCATATGGGTAACCTTCAGAATAGGCTCTGCCGGCTAACCTTATCTAGCTTAAGGCTCATGTATCGTAGATCCCCAAAGCCTGGGTCAACTAATAAGTGTACCCAGTTGGAACAATATTTATTTTGCAAAAGTGGTAGATGAAGGAATGTGTCCTGCTAGCATTTTGTTTTACTTGACTGACCTACTATACAGGGTTCATTTACTACTGCTGAGGCTAAGGACAGTAAACATACAAGCAGTACTTCTATAACAATAATCTTTTAATTAATATATTTTTTTTGTAAAGGAAGTGCAAAGAAATTTAGTTTCTCTGCATTTTCAGAATATCAACTGTGTGATTATTGCATATGATAAGCTTGCCGTCACAGACAGGAATTCTTTGGTCCTGAGCAATTGCACAATTAGGGTATGTCTACACTAGCCACTGTATGTCTACACTAGCCACCCTAGTTTGAACTAGGGTGGCTAGTGTAGACATACCCTTACTAATTCAATTGCAGTAACATAGGCTGTAGACACTGATGATTTCAAAAAGGACACAGCTGACATAATTAGGCCTCAACATTTACCTTTTCAAAATTATAAAATTCTGCTTGGCATACTTTGATGTCTTTTGGGTATTTGAAGCAAAGAATCCAAGAAGAATATTTGTTTTTGTTTTTTTAAAAATAGAACAGAAGGAGAAAGAAAGACAGAGATGAGGCATAGAAAACTTATTTGGGTATTCATCTACCCAAATAATGTTTTGGCTCTGCGCTCGTGCTACAGTGAGCACATCACTGAATATGCATCATGGGCACATACAAGCCAGGACAGCTTCTAGCTGCACTGTCTTCACTCACCCTTTCTCTTCTGACATCACACCTTCTGGTGACGGCTTCTTAAGGAATAAACTACCCTAAGTCAGAGCTGAAGGTGCCACATATGAGGTGCTTGTCAAGCCAGACAAATAGCATGCATTTCAGGTTCTTTTCTGTCTTCCTCTCAGATCAGCCATTTACCCAACAAGAGGTGAAAATGGATGCTTTGCTTTCTCAGGTGGTCTCCTATCATGGCTTAGCATTTGGTGAATGCGCTTGGCAATATCTGAATGTCAGTACTTCGTAGCGATGATGATTTAGTACCACAGTAAACCTCAGGTACTTCCCGTCAGGGGGGTGGCTATGTAGAATTATGTGTCCTACAAGATAATAGCCTTGAGCCTAGAAATGATGGAATGATGAACTCAAGCACTACCTGAATCTGAGGCAGCATATGCATTTGTTCAGTCTCCTCAAGACTGGGATAGGTCCCTTTTTTTCTTTGGTATAGAGATGTCTTATGAAAAGAAGTCTCTTCCCCTGTATGCTCAGGGAACCTCTTCTAGCAGCCTGTGAAAGGTATTTCAGCTAATGGTGAGACAACTTATTTTACTTTTACAGATATTAGCCTTTGTAAAGTTTAGAAATCAGTTTGCAGTTTCATCATTTTATTTCTTTTGTAGCTAATTATATTTTTTGTGTTATCACTAGAGAAGCACTTACAATCTTTCTCTAGTTAATAAACTTGCTTACTATTTTATCTAATAGTGTGCTTTATTTAAGTGTTTGGGAAGTCTCTATTCAGGAATTCAGGTCAATAGGGATGGTGCGTATTCATTACCCTTTGTTGGAAAGACAAACTAATTTATGAGCTTTTATAGTCCAGTGGACTGCTGAATGACACAAGATGCAAATTTCAGGAGGACAAGCCTGGGACTGAGGGATATGCAGGTGTTACCCTGTATCTATTCATGGATGGGTGAGCATTACATTCATGTGCTCAGCTGTGAGTAACTGTGCATGCTGCTGACTGTGTGTGTTCAGAGCTTGGACAGGTCTGCTATTCCTTAACAAACCAGTGTAACAAGGCTAGGATTGAGAATTAAGGGGCGCAGCAGTTCAGTAGTCCAGGCTGTACCATTGGGTATGTCACGGAAAGGTCACTTCCCTTGGAGGAAGGGTTCCTGAAGGTCCGGGAAGAGAATGGGGAGAAAAAAGGGGGTGGAAATATGTAGGTATCCTGTAATAGACCCTCTAGTGATCTTTGGAGCTGTATCACCATACCCTGTGCACAATCCATACCCCATATATCCCCACTTTTAACCGCACCGAACCAAATTCCAATTCTAGATCCCTGCTAAGCAGAACCAATAAATGTTGTTGAAAGATCATTTAAAAATAAGTGTTTATTCTGTATCACTTAATGACAAAATCTGCCATCTCCAGTAGGTGACCATTTCAAGAGATTCATTATGACCAATGGCTGAAAAAAGTTACTGTTCTTTTCTTCTTTGGAAGTTTAAGAGTCAAAATACTGTTTATGTCCACATAAGCTATAGCCATTCCATTACTCTATTTCATAATAAAACTTGAAATCGAATGATGAAACATTAAATTTTCTGTTCTTTGAATTTACCAATTTAATTTGAGGCTCACAAGTATAATATGGTCATATGACCAGTCAGTTTAACTTCTGTGCCAGGAAAGATAATGGAGCAAGTAATTAAGGTTTTCATCTGCAAACACCTGCAAGATAATAAGGTAATAGGTAACAGCCAGCATGGATTTGTAAAGAAGAATGTCAAACCAATCTGATAGCTTTCATTGATAGGATAACAAGCTGTGTGGATAAGGGAGAAGCAGGGGACATGTTATAACTAGACTTTAGCAAGACATTTGATAGTCTCACATGATCTTCTTATCAATAAACTAGACAAATACAAATACAACTTAGATAGGGCATAACTGGCTGGATAACCATTCTCAGAGAGTAATTATTAATTGTTCACAATCCAGCTGGAAGGGCATAACAAGTGGGGTTCTGCAGGGGTGTCTTTTGGGACCTGTTCTGTTCAATAACTTCATCAATGATTTAGATATTTGCACAGAGAGTACGCTTATAACATTTGCAGATGATACAAAGATGGGAGGGGTTGCAACTGCTTTGGAGGATAGGACCATAATTCAGAATAATCTGGACAAACTGGAGAAATGGTCTGAGGTAAATAGGATGACAGTCAATAAGGACAAATGCAAAGTACTCCACTTAGGAAGGAACAATCAGTCTCACACATACAGAATGGGAAGCGACTGTCTAGGAAAGAGTACTACAGAAAGGGATATAGGGGTCACAATGGACCATAAGCTAAATATGAGTCAGCAGTGTGATACTGTTGCAAAAAAAAAGCAAACATGATTCTTAGATACATTAACAGGAGTGTTGTGAGCAAGACATGAGAAGTCATTCTTGAATACCACTCTGCGCTGATTAGGCCTCAATTGGAGTATTGTACCCAGTTCTGGGCACCACATTTGAAGAAAGATGTAGAGAAATTGGAGAAAGTCCAGAAAAGAGCAACATGAATGATTAAAGATCTAGAGAACATGACTTATGAAGGAAGACTGAAAGAACTGGGCTTGTTTAGTTTGGAAAGGGGAAATCGGAGAGGGGACATGATAGCCGTTTTCAGGTATCTAAAAGGGTCTCACAAGGAGGAGGGAGAAAAATTGTTCTCCTTGGCCTCTGAAGATAGGACAAGAAGCAATGGTCTTAAGTTGCAGCAAGGGAGGTTTAGGTTAGACATTAGGAAAAGCATTCTAACTGTCAGGGTGGTTAAACACTGGAATAAATTATCTAGGGAGGTTGTGGAATCTCCATCTCTGGAGATATTTAACAGCAGGTTAGACAGACATCTATCAGAGATAATCTAGATGGTACTGGGTCCTGCTGTGAGGGCAGGGGACTGGACTCGATGACCTCTTGAGGTCAGTGGTGGCCCATCAATATAGGCAAACTAGGCGGTTGCCTAGGGCACCAAGATAAACAGCTGTTGAAGGCTTTGGAGGCACAGGCGCTGATCGCGCGTTTTGCCTAGGGCACCAGTTGCCAGCAGCTCGTCTAGGGCCGCTCCTGCTTGAGGTCCCTTCCAGTTCTAGTTTTCTGTTATTCTATGGTGTCGTAGAATCACAGAATACCAGGGATGGAAGGGACCAGCCCCCTGCCCAAAGCAGGACCAGGATGGAATACAAGTCATGAATTAGACTACAATTTAGATACAGGCATTTCAAAGACATTGAAGCCCATCTAAGCCAATTAAGTCTTCACATTATCCTGCGCTCATAATGCTGAGTGATTCTTACCCACCACCCTTTCTGAAACACTAGAGAAGCAGAGGCTGTTCTACAACTTCCAATGGCTTGCCCTTCCTTTGGAAGCAAGGGAATGTAGGAAGGACAGCCAACCAGGTAGAGGTTTTCCTTTAAGACAGTTTTCCCCACATATCTGTGTAAGGGTTGGGAAACTTGTTGTGTTGGCACCTCTGGAATTTTTCAGAATGTTTTGAATGTGTGCTACTGGTATTGCAACAGCAGCTAGTATGAATACTAAAATGCAACCCATAAAGCTATAGAACAGTCAGTTTACCTTCTATGCAAGGAATGATAATGGATCAAATAATTAAGGAATCCATCTGCAAACATCTCGAAGATATTAAGGTGATAAATAATGGTCAGCATGAATTTTAAAGAACAAATCATGTCAAACCATGATAGCTTTTTTTGATAGGATAGTAAGCCTTTTAATAAGGAGGAAGTAGATTAGAATCTAGATTTTTAGTAAAGCATTTGATAAAGTCTTGCATGATCTTCTTATCAATAAACTAGGGAAATACAACTTAAATGGGGTTACCTTATGGTGAGTGTACAACTGGTTGGATAACCAGTTTCAGAGAGTAGTTATCAATGGTCCACAGTCATGCTGGAAGGTCTTAATAAGTGAAGTTCCACTACGAACAGTTTTGGGACTGGTTCTGTTCAATATCTTCAATGATTTAGATGCTGGCATAGAGTGCACTCAAAGTCTACAGATGTTATGAATCTGGGAGTGGTTGCAAACACTGTGGAGGAAAAGGTCATAATTCAAAATTGTCTGTAAAGCAGAGAAATGGTCTGAGGAAATAGGGTGAAGTTTAAAAAGGAAACATTCTAAGTGCTCTACTTAAGGAGGAAATAAAGGAACTTAGGTTAAAACAAATCTGTTTCACACATATGAAATGGGAAGTGGCTGTCTAGGAAGGAGTACTGCAGACAGAGATCTAGGGGTCATAGTGGACCACAAGCTAAATATGAGTCAACAGTGTGACACTGTTACAAAAAAATTGTTTTTTTTTTAAAGCAATCATCATTCTGAGATGTATTAATAGGAGCTTTGTAAGAAAGATGTGAGAAGTAATTCTTCTGCTCTATGCTGCACTGATTAGGACTCAACTTGAGTATTGTGTCCAGTAATGTGAAGAAATTTTAATCAACAAAAATGATTAAAGTTCTAGAAAACATGATTTATTTATTTATTTTTCATTGCCCAGGATGGGGAAGGCAGTGGCTGTGGTATAGAATCATGGAATCTAGAATCATAGAGCTGGAAGAGCCCTCAGAAGTTCATCTAATCCAGCCCCCTGCCCTAGGCAGGACTAATCCCAACTAAATCAACCCAGCCAGGGCTTTGTCAAGCCGAGACTTAAAAATCTCTAGGGATGGAGACTCCACTACTTCCCTAGGTAACCCATTCCAGTGTTTCACCACTCTCCTAGGCTGTGTCTAAACTGCACCCCGTTTCCGGAAAAGGGATGCAGATTAGACACATCGGAATAGCAAAATCCGCGGGGGATTTAAATATCCCCCGCGGTATTTGCATTAACATGGCTGCCACTTTTTTCCGGCTTGGGGATAAGCCGGAGAAAAGCGCCAGTCTAGATGTGATTCTCCGGAAAATAAGCCCTTTTCCGGAGGATCTCTTATTCCTACTTTGAAGTAGGCGCTTTTCCCCAAGCCGGAAAAAAGCGGCAGCCATGTTAATGCAAATACCACGGGGGATATTTAAATCCCCCGTGGATTTTGCTATTCCGATGTGTCTAATCTCCATCCCTTTTCCGGAAAAGGGGTGCAGTGTAGACACAGCCCTAGTGAAATATTTTTTCCTAATATCCAACCTGGACTTCTCCCGCTGAAACTTGAGACCATTGTTCCTTGTTTTGACATCCATCACTACTGAGAACTGCCTTTCTCCAGCCTCTTTGGAACTTCCCCTTAGGAAGTCGAAGGCTGCTATCAAATCCCCCCTCACTCTTCGTTTCTGCAGACTAAATAGACCCAACTCCTTTAGCCTCTCCTTGTAGTTCATATGTTCCAGCCCCCTAATCATTTTGGTTGCCCTCCTCTGGACCCTCTCCAATGCGTCTACATCCTTTTTGTGCTGCGGGGCCCAGAACTGGACACAAAACTTCAGACGTGGCCCCTCAAGAGCCAAATAAAGGGGAATAATCATATCCCTGGATCTGCCGTCAATGCTCCTCCTAATGCAACCTAATATGCCATTAGCCTTCTTGGCTACAAGGGCACACTGTTGACTCATATCCAGCATCTCATCCACTGTAATCCCCAGGTCCTTTTCTGCAGAACTACTACTTAGCTGGTAGACTTAGTACATTTGCACAAAGGCCTCATCCAAAACTAGATATGTTACAAATATGTCAATTACGTAACTGTGTAACTGCTGAAAATTTCAGAGGTTACACACGGTGGACTCTGCTGTATAAAGCTTATACAGTAAACTTCCAATAATATGGCACCTTTAGGACCCAGGGGGGGCTGGATTATCAGATATGCTGGACTATCGGAAGGGGGAGCTATGATGGGTCTGGGGTGGGGTGGGGTGGGGGGGATGCCACCCCAGACCCCTCATAGCCCTTCCTTCCAATAGTCCAGCTCTGCCCCAGGCGTCCCCAATTCAGCCACTGCTGGTCAGTTTCAGCAGCGGCTAAATCGGGGACGCCTGTGGCAGAGCAGCTGGGGTGCTTCCGGGTTAGTCCAGTAGTGCCGCCCCTCGGCGCTGCGAGACCAACCTGGCAGCACCCCAGCTGCTCTGCCCCCAGCTGCCCCGATTCAGCTGCTGGTCAGTTTCAGCAGTGGCAGAATCGGGGAAGCCAGGTGCAGAGCAGCTCCAATTGTCTGGCTGCCCGGAGCACTTCTGGGTTCCTGATGGTGCCGAACCATCAGGAGTACTGGAGCATTGGATGCCGGACCAATGGAGTTTTACTGTATTGCAGAGCTTGCAGTGAAGCTGGCTTCCTGGAAAAAGCTAGTGGGCCCCACTCCTGGGGAGCTGGCTGTGCTGCAGGTTCTGCAGTATAAGCTTTATACTTAGAAAGTATAAACTTTATATTGCAGAACTTGCAGCAAAGGCAGCAGTGTGGGACAGCAGCTGGCTCCCCAAGAGCTGGTGCCTACTAAGATCCAGCTTTCTAGCCATCCCATGCTCCTACCTTTTAACTGGCTTTCAATGTGTTCCGGCTCCCAGCCTTGCTCCTGCCACCTGGCATACAGAACCAGCAGCATGGGATGACAGCTGGCCTCCTGCGAACAGGAGCCTGACAGTAACCATTAACAGTAACCGATGAGTATACATTGAAAAGACCGATTGCACAGATGGATGGAGGTGATGATGTCTACATATTTTACAGGTTTAATATCTTTTATAGATTTTTCCTCCTTTTTTGGTGTGAGGCTGAGATTTTCTTCCCATAACAACATTTTGACACTGCAAGTTGCAGAGAGAAGATCTGGTAACATATGTGTTTAAAAACACTTGAAGTTTATGCAAATCAAATGAAGGGGATTTCAAATGTCTTTCTGAGATGCTTTGCAAATACTTCCATTGCCCGAAGGTGGTTTAAAAAAAACACCACCCCTAAAAACAAATGCCGATGCATTTGCATTTAATTTTTAAGGCTCTTTTAAAAGTATAATGATAGATTGGTTGGTAAGACTACCACATGTTTATGTTTATTGACAATTTGGATAATCCTATAATGCTTTCATTTTATTTCAGTTTGTTGCATATTTTCTGTGAACTGAAAGACTCTCTAGGGCTTTTGCTGTAGTAATTTCTTGATTTTCATCCTACTAGGATAGCATTTTAGAGGTCCCCTCCCCTGCCTACTGTTACCCCAAAACCAAAAAAGTCCCACTGGAGACCACCCAGGGTTACACTAGTATGGATTTATCGATTGTGGAATAGACACGCCACTATATGCACTTTATGGTTAAACTAAAGATTATAGAGCTGCCACTAAAGGGGAATCAGTTATCTCTCTCTCACACACACACATATTCATTCACTCACTCACATTCATCCTGCCCTCAGGCACTCACACACTTACATAGGCAAATGGGTTGCAGAAGGAGCCAAGGCATGTAGATCCTGGAGGGTCTGTCTGCTCATCATGGCTGGGGAGCTGGTCAGGAAAGAAACTGGCTGCAGAAAGAGGAGCTTCTCAGAAAGAGAAAATTGTGCCACATGCTTTCTCCTTGTATTGCCTCTGCACAACCCCTGTGACCCAGCCAAATTCGTCACCAGGGAGCATGCCAGGACTTCCCTTGATCCAGCAGAGCAGCAGTATCTCCTTAAGGGTATGTCTACACTAGCCCCCTAGTTCGAACTACGGAGGCTAATGAGGGTGACCAAAATTGCAAATGAAGCACGAGATTTAAATATCCCACACTTCATTAGCATGTTCCCGGGCAGTCACCATTTTGGAAACTGACTAGCCCAGAATAACTGCCCACGTCTACACGCGGCAGTCAAACGCGAGTTAGAAGTAAACCCCTAACTTGAATTAGCTGTTACTCCTTTTGGAATGAGGTTTAACAGCTAATTTGAGTTAAGGGGTTTACTTCGAACTCCCGTTTGACTGCCTCATGTAGACATGGCTAGTTATTCCAGGCTAGTCAGTTTCCAAAATGGTGACAGTCCAGGAACATGCTAATGAAGTGTGGGATATTTAAATCCTGTGCTTCATTTACAATTTTGGTCACCCTCAATAGCTTCCCTAGCTCAAACTAGGGGGCTAGTGTAGACTACCCTAATTGGTCTGATGACTCATCACCTGGCTCCATGTGCCCAGCCTTGCAGTTTGTAATCCCAAATACATAATAATCTCCACTCACCCACACATTCATATCTTAAGGGAGAATGCAGTTTAGAGCAAGTTACAAGCAAGGTGCCTGAGAGTTACAAAGATTACAAAGGTGCAAGGCTCAGCAATCACCAACCTTACAGTAAGTTTCTGAACTTATAAAGCAAAGTTGCTAAGAGTTACAAAGTTGCAAGGGTTTACAAAGATTACAGAGTTGCAAGGTTTAAGATTACAACCAATTGCAGAGTATAAAAGGCAATGCAGCTGAAATAATTACAAAGCTTCAGAAAATCATTTACAAATCATCAGTAGTGAAGTGTACTCTACTTCCCACCCCTAGTGCCCTGCCCTGCCTCCTGAACCTCCCACACACCCCAGCCCCCTGCTACGAGCCCCTCATACACTCCAGCCAAGACTTGTGCACCCCCACATCCACAGCCGCCTGTCGTAAAATTGACAGAAGACAGCCTGAATGTGTGCATGAACTGGACTTGATCAGTTATGATTTAAATTTCAAAGAAATGTGTGAAAAGATGCAACAGCAGAAGTTCCATTAAATAAAGTCTGTGAGTACAATGTTTCATTTATGCTAATAATAATATCAATTATCAATAATTTTAAGTTGTATATTTTCAGTCATGCAAATGGGCATCTTATATGTCCACTTGTTGACCACTAGTTCTGAATATTGATGTAATTTGGCTCTTTGGTTTGAAAAGATTGCCGACCCCTGTTCTAGTGAATTACTGTTCTATTGAACCTCTTCATTGTTAGAAATCTGTTTCCGGTGGTAAAGCAGATGCACGAAAATGAGTGAGTTGTAACTGTCTTGTTGAACACAAAGATATTTCTGCTGTGCTTTAAAAGCTTGATCATTTTTGTGATGATCAACACGGAAATTTTCCATCACTCATGCAAATAGGTAACACGAGCAATTCCTTGTGTGGATTTAATTGACTTTTACTGTGCCATTCACTCTACAGTGCATCTTATGAATGAACTACCTATAACTGTAGACCCCATGAGTTTGATAAGATAAAATGTAGCTTTGCCGTATGGTTCCCATGCACTCACTATGCTAATGCAAAGAAACAATTAGGAAGGCATCAGACCCTGTAGGGAATAGCATTGGGACAAGTCTCATTTGCACCAGCTTAGAGCCATTTGCACAGAAATTCTCAATGCAGGCAGTGATGTGCCAGGTGGTGAGTGGAGAATGTTGAATTTGGGGTCACCATTTGAACAGATATATTCTGCCTATATGGGACTCTAGCAGCAGAGAGCACAGATTACAAGAGTTCTAGTCACCGGTAGCCCTTGAATAGTAAAGGTGAAAAGCCTCCCTTTTCAGGCTCTGCTTCCTCTATAATACCAACCCATAGAAGGTTGAATTGGCTGGATAGAAATTATACGGGGAAGTAAGAGAAATGGAGCATGAATTCTAGATGTGACTGTGACATCACTAAAAACCACTAATCAAGCTTCATTGTTCCCCGGTTTCAGAACCATCCCCACCTTGTATTATCAAGGACTGTTTTAAGAACAACTTTGTTCTTCCTCCTTGGTTAGGTTTCCTCAGGAGCCAATGAAGACATCTAGCTTCTTCATTTATGTTTTGATCCCATGCCCAAAAGGGAAAACAAAATGGAGACATTGGGGGCAAAAACAGGTTCACAGCCATTCAGGAAAGTGCTTAGTAGAACTAGGTGAAATAGCTTATTTGTTGAAAATTCAGGTTTAGTTAATCCTATATTCTTCACAAAATTAACACACATTCAACAGTTTCAGCCTCCAACTGTGATTCAGGCTAAATTCATAAGGGGTCTTTGGTACCATTCACCAAAATGGTCAGGAAAGAAAGAGGTGATGGTGAATGGCCAGTAGAGAAACAGGTGATGGTGCCTCTCACTGTCCTCACTCCAGAGGTACTAAAATTGGGTTTAATTCTCCACTTTGCCTAATACAGCACAAGAATTAGAATTGGGGTCTCCATTTTCCCCAGAGAGTACACTAGCCACTGAGCTATTGGATATAATTGAGCACGGCTTTCTCAATTGCTCTCTAAAACTAAAATATGCTATGGCTCAGTCACATTAAGACAGAATGGCCATCTCTGGTGGTCAAGAGTGATTATTCCTATGAAAAGAACATCATGATGCTGTCCTCGCCTTTGTTAGTACTGCTTGGTAAGTGTCATTAGTGAACATTGTTTTTGACCTAGATTGACACTGTCCGTAGAAACTGCTGTGGTAGAATAACAATCACAGTGGGATGCATAATCTGAAGGACAAAGTACAGTTTTGTAGCACATTGATATAAGCCAATGATAATATAGAGCAAATAAAGCAGTCAGATTTGTAACTCCTGTAATTCTTTCAGAGATTCTCCACCAGAAAATTGTGATGCACTGGTTGAGATGGGATAGTCACAATTACACTTTTCTTTCTACTAAAGATACTAGTCGAAATATCTACTTGGATATTAACTTTATTTGAGAAGGTACCATGGCTAGGAAGTATTTTCATTGCCAGATGAAAGTGGCGTTTCTACATTGCAGGAATTCTGGCTGTGACTGTGTTGAGAAAAGAAACTGTGACTGCTTCTACTGGCAATCATGCAGAGAGGCTCTGCAGGCAAACTTCTGGACTTACTCCAGTCATTACCCATTTGGAAAGAGCTTCACACAAAGGTATTTTGTGCATGAATAGTCCAGAGGAATAGGTTTCTGGACCAACTGGTGTGTAGCTAATTTTAAAAAGTCAGTTTACCATAACAATTATTTTATGGGCTGTAGAGCAGATCTCATTAAAGTGGGAAGGGAATCATAAAGTAAAGGAGAACAAAACACATTAATATGTCTGCTGCTGCCTCCTTGCAACAGGAAAGTTACAAATGGCAACAAACCCACCCATTTATCATAGCTTTTTAGGGGAGAAGTTTTCTATTTTAAAAGTAATGATTCATGTATTAACTAGAATATTTTCAAATATACTTTTTTTTCTCTCTGTTTCCTTTGAAGAAACTATATAATGGCTATTATTTTACATAGAGTACCCTCCATTGCCATCCTAATTCTATGATTAGGTTGTTTTGTTATTAGCATATGATCATTGGTTTTTCAAAAATGCATGCGTATGAGCTACCTGTAGTCTTGTCTCAGCTGGAGCTTGCAGTTTTTCATTCTCATTATTATTCATTCTTTGTTATTGTATACTTTTGTTTGTTAATTTTTTTTCTTTCCTGAGAGACTTTCTTAAGTCTCAGAACATCCCAGCTTGTCTAGTTCTGTATGCTTCTCAACAAGTATGTGTTTGTCTCTGTACACTCACAAGCTAATTAAGCTAATTGGACCAAAAATGCTATGAAAAAAAGACTCAGGCGGTAACAATCCTTTTCGTCAGCAAGATCCCAAAATGGAACTGGCATCCAAATACATTGAAACAACTTGGATCAAGTTTTGCAGATCCTGGGTTTGTTGAAATAACAATGTAATTCACTATGTGAAGGACTGCAAGCCACCTTTATTTGCTGCAATATGTGAACAATACCTCAGTCATACAGCATATATTTTACAGCGATAGATAGATAGATAGATAGATAGATAGATAGATAGATAGATAGATAGATAGATAGATAGATAGATAGATAGATAGATAGAATATTTGAATGAAGACAGATGATTGGGTTTACGTTATTGGAAAGTTCACATGCATTTAAAAAGGTTTTTCCCTTTCCCCCCTTTTTGGTGTTGTTAAACATAATTGATTTCAAATATTGTATAGTATATACTCATGGGCATCTGGTAGCTTAGGCCAGGGAAGGCATTGCCACCCTGGCCCCACTCACACTCTCCCCCCAGAATGTCTGCTGTAGGCATGTGCTGCCCCCAGTGCCTGCCCTCCCCATGCTTCCGAGCCAGAGTGACTGGACCCCTGCATTCTCCCCCCTTCCTGTGCTCTGGAACCAGGGAGGCTCGAGCCGTGTACTGTTCTCCCTTCCTGGTGCTCCAGGGCTGGGGAGGCAGGGTCATGTGTGAATGTGCATGCCCATCTGCCCTCCTACCTTCCCTTCCCCATGGAGGAGTGGACAGGGAGGTGACGTGACTCCCACGGGGGTGGGGCCTCAGCGGAGGGGGCTGGAGCTCTGAGGAAGGGAAGCGGCTTCATTGACCATCCTTGTAACTGTTGCCTCATCTGTATAAAAATAGATGGATGCATGTCTCTTTATCTGATTCTTGCCTAGTTCAGTGTTCAGTAATAAGCGTTCAGCAACTGCAATAACTGTTAATGAGAGATTTCTCATTGATTTTCACTTAAGAATGGCTATACTGGGTCAGACCAAAGGCCCATGTAGCCCAGTATCCTTTCTTCTGACAGTGACTAATACCAGGTGCCCAGGAGGGAAAGAGCAGAACAGGTGCCTGCCTTCTCCAGCCCCTGGCAGGCTGCCAGTGGATTGCTGACTCATGTTTTGGAGCCACTGGGTCAGGGGCCCCAGAGGCCACTGCTGGCTTTGGACTGGCAGGCTTGGAGCTGGCACAGGCACTGTGGCCAGGGTCTACCCTTTTAATGGCTCTGGGGCTAGAGGAGAGGAGAGTAAGTTTTCCTGGTTGTGCCCAGAGTGGCCACCAGGGCTCCCTGGGAAGGGCTGGAGGCCCCCTATTTCGAATTAAGTGTCTACGCAGCTATTTCGAATTTGGCATTACTCCTCATAGAATGAGTTTTACCAAATTCGAATTAAGCACTCCGCTATTTCAAATTAAATTCAAAATAGTGGTTTGCATGTATAGACACTATTAAAGTTAATTTGAAATAACAACTGTTATTTTGAATTAACTTTGCAGTGTAGTCATACCCTTACTTTGTTTTAAGTGATGATAAGAAGAAGTTGTATTCTGAATTTGGTGATCCTAGCTCTTACTGTGTAGGAGGAGTTCTTGAACAACCAGACAGATAGACAAACTCTCTCAAATAAATAGTAGAAGATATTGAAGTAGGGTAATGATTCTGAGCCTCCATAGGCATACTTGTACTAGGTCTCATCTAATGTCGTTTGAAAAAAAATAGTGATTTTGGCACAGAATCGGGAAGAGCAGTGGTATGGCTTGAGCCCAGTGAAATAAGAAACAAAGTGATGAATTCTCTGAGAAACAGCCTGATAGCTGATGAACTCTGAAAATGAATGTCGTGTAAGTGACCAGGTCAACGGAAGGAGGGCTTTTTGTCTGTTTTGCTTTTATGTTCTTGAAGATCAATTTTTTGGATGGGAAAGTTCAGGCACCAAACAATCTCACTACTTTAGTTGAAAAGCCAAATTCTGCTTTGAGCAGCTTTAACAGTTGAGGATGAAAAATGAAAGAATCATTCTGGTCCAGCAAGGCCACAGATATTGCTGGACCAAAGAACCCTAGGAGAGGGAGAACCCCCAGAGGCAGCTGGATTGGTGGCAGCTGGGCAGCTCTGGCTGGGGAACCCCGAGAACCTCCAGCACAGTGGGCTGGCATGAGGGTGAAGAGCCACAGCTTTAGTGGGCAGTGACAGGGCAGGGAGCCCCAGCCTTGGGAGCCACAGGGAGATGAGTCAGCAGGAGAGCACTGACCTCTCCTGGTCCAGCAAACTCCCTGGTCTTGGACAACTTAGGTCCTGAGAGTGCCGGACCAGGAAAGACCAACCTATATATAGTACATTGAGGTCTAACCAAGAAAAAAAATAGCAACCAATATGCCTGAACCCTTTGCTTCTTTCTGGACCCAGTTGAACTACATGATAAAAAGGACTAATGATAGGAAATAGCAAAAAAGGGTGTGGGCAGAGAGCAGTAACCATAAGACTCGTCTTATCTTGTAAGAACATATAATGAAAATAATTGTTCCATAAGGGAAGGGTAGACAGCTGTCCTGGTGAAGTGGGGCTGTTCCAAGGAGAAGTTACTTCCTGAAGTGGTAAACTAGTTGCTGATTAATAACTGCTGATGCATCTGAGCAAGGTTACTGATTTAATGGGGGGAAATCAGGGAAAAAAAAGAAGTCCACACAGATGAACCCTTCAGGAATAATTATTTGATTATTGTTCATTAAGGGAACATGGATCGGCCTCATATTCTCTCCTTTTCAACATGTATGTGAGCCCCCTAGAAAAGGTCAGATGAGAGTATGAACTGCACTTCCAGTATGTCCTGAGGAAAAAGGATATAAAGCGTCATCAACTTACATCAGGTTGCAAAGGCTTGGATGAAAACCAACTGGCTAAAGTGCAACCTTGGAAAAATAGAGGGGATGCTGGTAGAGAGAAGAAAAGACATCAGCAATTTAGAACACTTGCTGCAGGTTCTATAGAAAGAATCTTATTAAGTGGCTGATATGTGCGAGGACAAATGAAGAATCCATTTGAAGCATGTTCACTTTTCTTAATGTTGTGTGTGTGTGTGCTTATATTCTGAATGGCTACGTCTACACTGGCCCCTCTTCCGGAAGGGGCATGTAAATTTCAAGAGTCGTCGTAGGGAAATCCGCGGGGGATTTAAATATCCCCCGCGGCATTTAAATAAAAATGTCCGCCGCTTTTTTCCGGCTTTTAAAAAAGCCGGAAAAGAGCGTCTAGACTGGCCCCGATCCTCCGGAAAAAGTGCCCTTTTCCGGAGGCTCTTATTCTTACTTCAAAGAATAAGAGCCTCTGGAAAAGGGCACTTTTTCCGGAGGATCGGGGCCAGTCTAGACGCTCTTTTCCGGCTTTTTTAAAAGCCGGAAAAAAGCGGCGGACATTTTTATTTAAATGCCGCGGGGGATATTTAAATCCCCCGCGGATTTCCCTACGACGACTCTTGAAATTTACATGCCCCTTCCGGAAGAGGGGCCAGTGTAGACGTAGCCAATGAGTGACAGAGTAGTCCAAAGTATACAGGAACTGACCTGGGATTCAGAAGACCTACAACCTAATTCTGGTTCTGCCACTGATGTCCTGCTGTCTGACCTTTCTGCTCCCACCCTTTGTTTGCCTTATATATTTAAAGTGAAGACTGTTCAGGATAATCTTTTGGTAAATCATGGGAAGTGACTGTCTAGGAAGGAGTACTGCAGAAAATAATCTAGGGGTCATAGTGGACCGCAAGCTACAGATGATTCAATAGTGTGACACGGTTGCAAAAAAAGCAAACATCATTCTGGAATGTATTAACAGGTGTGTTGTAAGCAAGACACTAGAATAGGGGTCAGCCACCTTTTCAAACCAAAGAACCAAACGACATCAAAATTCAGAGCAAATGGTCAACAGAGAACCATATGAGAATACCCATTTGCATGACTGAAAATATACAACTGAATATTATTGATAATTGACACGATTAATAATAGCATAAGTGAAACATTGTACTCACAGACTTTGTTTAATGGGACTTCTGTTGCTGCATCCTTTCACTCATTTCTTTTACATTTACATCATAACTGGTCAATCCAACTTCATGCACACATTCAGGCTGTCTTCTGCAATCTTATGGCAGGGGGCAGTGGATGTGGGGGTATAGGAGTCTTGGTTGAGGTTTATGAGGGGCTCAGGGCAGGGGATTTGGGTGTATGATGGACTCAGGGCACAAGGTTGGGGTGTAGGAAGGGTGCAGGAGTGTTATGGCAGGGGACTGGGGATGTAGGGGTGCATGAGTTTGGGGATATGGGGGTATGAGGAGCTCAGGGAAGAGGGCTCAAGGTTGAGTATGATGGGCTCAAGGTTGGGTGTGTGGGATGTTATGACACTGCGGCCAGATGGCAACATGGCTTTAATTGGGGGCTTGTTGGCCAGGCTTCATTTTCAAATAAAGTAAAATATTATGTCTAAGGCAAAAGATTTCAAGAAATGGGGGGAAACTTTTTTGAGTTGGGGGTCACAGAAAAATCAGTCGGGGATCTCACAAGTGAGAAACAAAATCTCTCACTGATGTGGCTCTCAACTGAGACATCTCACTCCCCTGGTACTGTAGCCCCATGGTTGAGGTACAGGCAGGGAGGACTGAGGTTCAAGACCTCAAGCCAGATGCACTTTTCTAGGGTTCCAAGGTTAGTGGATTTTGTGCCCTCCCCCCACTCCAGGCTCTGGGATGGGACCAAAAATGAGGGATTGAGGTCTGCCAGTGAATGGGATAGCGTTGGGGATGCAGGATCTGGGCAGGTGGTGGGGTGTAGGAGCAGGCTAGGATTAGGGTGTGTGGTCAGAGGGGAGGAGGAAGGAGCAAGGGAAGGGGCAGGAGAAAGCTGGGGGCAGGCTTTCTGGCCTGAGGGAGGAGTAGGAGCGGCCTGGGGACAGGGTGTTTGGCCATGAGGCAGGGTTTCTGGGCATGGGGCAGGAAAGAAATGCACATGGAGCCAAAAATGATGGAACTTGTTCCCTAAATGCCAGCTCCAGTGGGCAGGTTATGGGCTTTCTCCCTCCCCCTGCTCCTCCCCATCTCAGGAAGCCTGCATTGGCATTCCAATCTTGAGGGTGGAGGGGGAGGGAGCATAAGGCTTTAGCACCAGCACTGGCTCCCAGATGTGGGGAGAATTGGGAGGGCTGAATTGGGGCTCCAGAAGAGCCATATTTGGCTCCATAGTGAGCCGTAAGTTGCTAACCCCTGCACTTGAAGTAATTCTTCCTCTCTACTCTGCACTGTTTAGCCTTTAACTGGAGTATTGTGAACAGTTCTGGATGCCACGTATCAGGAAAGATGTGAAAAAATTGAAGACGGTCCAGAGAAGAGGCAACAAAAATGAATAAATGGCTAGAGAACATGATCTATGAGGTAAGACTGAAAGAACTGGGTTTATTTAGTTTGGAGACGATCGAGAAGAGACATGACAGCAGCTTTCAAGAACCTAAAAGGCATTTGCTTATCAGATAGTCAACTAGTCCTTAACATCCTTAGCTAGTCTAAAGCTGTGTCTACATTGGCAAGATTTTGCGCAAAAGCAAGTGCTTTTGCGCAAAATCTTGCCGCCTGTCTACACTGGCCACGAGTATTTGCGCAAGAACTCTGATGTTCTACTGTATGAAATCAGTGCTTCTTGCGCAAATACTCTGACGCTCAGGGATAAGTCCTCTTGTGCAAGTGTTCTTGCGCAAGAGGCCAGTGTAGACAGGTAACAACAATTTCTTGCGCAAGAAAGCCCGATGGCTAAAATGGCCATCGGAGCTTTCTTGCACAGGAGAGCGTCTACACTGGCACAGATGCTTTTGTGCAAAAGCAAATCTTTTGCGCAAAGGCACGTGCCAGTATAGACGCTCTCTTGCGCAAATACTTTTAACAGAAAAACTTTTCCGTTAAAAGTATTTGTGCAAAATCATGCCAATGTAGACGCAGCCTAAGAGATTTGGGGATGATCAGGGGTTAGAGACAGAATTTTGGGGTAGAAGTAGCACCCCTGCTGCCATGGGGTCTAAGGTTGGCTCTGAGAGGCAAGGGTGGGGGCTCGGTTGGAAGCGGGAGGGCTGAGGCTTGTCTTCCCTATCTGCACATTTGCACACTGCCCATGACCAAGCACCATATAGATCATAGTAATCTATGCCAGTGCTTAACCAGTTAGGAAATGTTTCCTAATGTCCAACCTAAACCTCCCATGCTACTATTGGACATTAGGAAAAATGCTTATCGGCTAGTCGAGTAGTTGTTTCCCCCACTCCTTGCTGCCTTTAGCAGATAAAGGCAGCAGAGGGGTGGGAAGAGCGGGTACTTCAAAGCAGCAGCTCTGCATGGAGCCTGTACCCGGGCTCTGTGCACCGCTGCTGCTTAGAAACTCTGTAGTGGCATTTCAAAGGGGCAGCGCTGCACAGCTGCTCCTGGGCTCTGTGCGGCACTGTCCCTTTGAAATGCTGTCTCAGTGTTTCAAAGTGGCAGCACCCCACGGAGCTGACCCTAGGCTCCATGCAGCACTTCCTCTTTGAAATGGCGTGTTGGCGTTTCAAAGGTCAGTGCTGCACAGAGCCTGAGATCAGCTGTGCAGCGCTGGCCCTTTGAAACACCACCATGGCGTTTCTAAGAGGCAGTGCCATGTGGATCCCGAGGTCAGCTGGGGACCCCCTAGCTGACCCTGGGCTCCTTCTGGCATTTCCACGGAACCTGGAGTCGGCACTGTTGCTTTGAAATGCCGAGCAGATCTGGGCTCCAGTGCGGAATTTCAAAGCGTACTGAGCCCAAGGTCTGCTGGGGACTCCCCTGCTGACTCCACAGTCTATGGAAATGCTGCACACAGAGGAATGTGGAAGTGCCTATCAACTAGTCGAGTAGTCGATGGAAATTCCATCGAGTACTCGATTAGTAAATTTCTCATTTGTTAACATCCTTAATCCCAGCAAGAGGCATTGCTCCACCCTTCCCATCCAGCTTTCTGGTGGCAGAAGACCTGAACAGTTGTGCAATAGCCCAAACATTCCTGCCAAGCAGCTGCACCGCAGACCCAGCTTTCCCAGGCACCCAGAGAGCTGGACAGTTACAGTGTGGCTCCATCTCTTCCAGGTAGCCAGGGAACTGGGCAACTGCACCACAGCCCCAAGAACTTACAGGGTAGTTGGGCTGTGTCTAGACCGGCCACTTTTTCTGGAAAATCAGCCGCTTTTCTGGAAAAACTAGCCAGCTGTCTACACTGGCCACTTGAATTTCCGCAAAAGCACTGATGATCTCATGTAAGATTGTCAGGTGTTCTTGCAGAAATACTATGCTGCTCCCATTCGGGCAAAAGTCCTTTTGCGCAAAGCTTTTGCCCAAAAGGGCCAGTGTAGACAGCTCAGATTTGTTTTCCGCAAAAAAGCCCCGATCGTGAAAATGGCGATTGGGGCTTTTTTGCAGAAAAGCGCGTCTAGATTGGCATGGACGCTTTTCCACAAAAAGTGCTTTTGCGGAAAAGCGTCCGTACCAATCTAGATGCTCTGTTCCAAAAACGCTTTTAACGGAAAACTTTTCCGTTAAAAGCATTTCTGGAAAATCATGCTAGTCTAGACACAACCTTGGAGAACTGGGCAGTCATGCCACAGTTCCAACTCTCCTGGTTGCCTGGAAAGCTGGCAGCCATGCCAGATGGTGAGCCCCAGCTGAAGGGCCTGGCAGTCATGCCATGGTCCTAGCCTTTCCTGGCAGCTGGAAGGCTGGAGCGTGGACCATTTTGGGAAGGCTATGCATTCCCTTGCCTACGTTACCTGCTGCTCATGTGCTTGGTCCTGCACATGCAGGGGACTGGGCTTGATGGCCTCTTGAGGTTCCTACCAGTTCTAGTACTATATGATTCTATGAATTGGGGCTTCTATGTGTTACTATAAGAAAATTAATATGCGTGATTGAGTGATAGAAATATAAGAAGGGCATAAGCAGGAAGCATGGTATAGTGGCAGAGTTCACACCAAAGCAACAAGAATTCTGGGTTCCCTCCCCAGATCTTTTCCACGTGACCTTAGATAAATAATTAAGGGGCAGACTCTGATACTGTATTAGCAAAGTTTGGTACTAATCAATGTGAGTAAAGTTATGAGTCTCTTACCTCTATACCTCAATTTTCTCATCTGTAAACTAGAAATGCCAATTACCTCTGAGGACTGTCATTGGACTTGATTACTATTTTGAAGCACTTTCAGCTCCTCGGGTGAAAAGTAATGTAGAAATCAGAAGTGGTACTGTCCTTTGCAGAAAAGGATTAGAGATAAAATAAAGAAACACTGAAGAAAAGGATCCCACCTAATGAAAATCAAATGGAATGATATAGTGGCTCCCAATGAAACCAAATGCTAGTAATTACTAGCTGTCTTCAGACTAACTTGTGTAATTGAGATAACATTTCTGTAAAATAAAATTAATTTGAAATAAAGCTAGACATGTGTAACTTAAGCAAATCTGTTACAAAGAAGCTACAGGAAAATAAAACCCTCAAAAACTGATAGCCAATAAAAACAATTTAATAATACAATCCAATTATTATCTCAGTCCACTTCTGGAATCATATGGTAGAATGAGGATTGTGTTATAAAAGGGGAAATATAGACTTCGTTGCACAGATAAAGATGATTAAATTACCTTACAAAAATACAAAAACATGCCCCTACTTTGTTGTAATGCTGGCTACAAGAAGCACAACTGTCATTTCAAAAATCACATATTTCTTTCCCTCAGCATTATTCCTTAAGACAAATTATGCTGAATAGATGTTAGCACGTGTTTTTTTGTAAAAAAAAAAAATGTCTAAATAGTGCACATTCTTTCTTACAAAGAAAAAAAAGGCTTATGGACCATATGGCAAAGATTGTGCAGGTTACAAATCTTATAGTAACATGTTAGTGTTTTCTTCTATCATGTTCCTTTGCTTTAATTGAAAGGAACAAATGAAGCTTGACTTCCTTCCTCAACAGTGATCAGGTTTGTTGACCCCTCCTAGCAGCAGAAATACTGCTGTGTGATGCTGACACTTCCTTCACAGTGGTAATCTGGCACTGCTGCCATTGTCCCAACAGCAGGAGTTCCTTCACTTGGTGGAAGATCATAGGATAATGCCTGTGTCTGGCATATTTAGAGGAAGAAACTAAAATACACTGTTGTGATTCTGGATCTTGATTGACGGGGGGAACAGAATGTAACATAACAGGGTTTCAGTCATCATTTGTAATCTGAATTCAGCCCTGGGTTCATAGACTTTTTTTTTAATGAAAAGCTTCCTCCCCCACCCCACCCTTTTCATTTTTGAATGTCACAGCAAATTGAATGGATTTAGTTTTTCATTCTACTTGTCTTCTGATATGTCAGTGCCGGAAATTATAACTACTGCATAAAAAGCAGCATTTTTGGTGCTTAAGGTCCTAGCTTGTAACAAGCGTAGCTTCTCCCTGTCACTGTACAATGCTCGGCCTCTTTTCCCCAATCTTCAGGACCTCTGAAAGATCTCCACACAGGCTTCTCTCTCGATTATACCCACCCCTGTGTCGGGCTGTTTTAATAACAGAAATAATTCAAAACAATCCTTGGGTCTCTGAATAAAGCTCAGTACCACAACACAAAAAGTTCCTACTTAGCTCTGGCATCTTCTGTCACAACCATAGCTCTCCACCTGTCTTGTTCTGTTCTCACAGTTAGTCCCTCCATCTACTCCTAGCTGGAGTTTAGCCTTCTGCACCTGGGGTCTTCAGGCCCAAACTCAAGCCTCCTGCTCACTGGGTTGTGGCATCTCACTTGCCTTGATATCAGATACCTTTCCTACAAAAGCTTCTCTCGCATCTCCCTTGTAGGGAAAGCACGTGTTCTCTTGGGTGCGGCTCATTCAGTAAGCAGGGTTGGCTAGCCCAAAGCCAACAAGCCCTTAAGGATGAATCCACCTTGTTAGGAAGTCACATTTTGCTTCGGTTGCAGAGAAAATGCAATATGAAACTAAATATAAATTTAGCATTTGGTCATATTACTTAAAATGTACCTGCCTCCTGTACTAAAATGCGTGATTATCACTTAGTTATCATTCTGGTTTCAGAAGTGCTGGACTTTACTCCTACTCAGCTTCTGGAACAACCTCCCGCCTAAGATCCTGTTTTTTCTCAGTTAATATTTGCAATTCTTGAATGCTCAGGTCAAAACATGTAGTCAGATGGGCAGCACCCATTAGCGCTTGTCCAGGTCACTGGCAGTAATTGTCAGTACTATTAACTATTTTGAATGATAATAAACAAACATTTATAAATTGAACTCTTCTAAACTGCTTGGATAGCTACATAGCAAAAAAAAAAGTTTGTCGTTGTTATTGTGGCATTGTCTAAAGGCTTTCATCAGGTTGAGGTCCCACGCATATAAATAAGGACCCAACTGTCAGCTTCCCCAGATTACCAAAAATCCCTGCCAGCTGTCTCAGCTGTCGAGACAGCTGCTGGCCCTGCTATACCTGTTCTTCTGCTTGGGAGCCAGCATATTGTTTAGAGCTATTCATTTTCAACAGAACACAGTAACCTCAAAGGCTCTCTTTTGTCATTCTTTGGCCACCGATCTTTGGCATTTCAGCCCAACATGGAGGCAAACAAATAACAGAGAAGACAAAAGGCTGTGTAACCTGCACACCTATTGGGTGTGATTCACTGTTCCATGTAGTAGCACTTAAACCACTTACAGAGAGAGGAAGAACAAATTTCTTCTATAGCCTTAGTTGGGGGACACAAGGCTTTTAGCTCAAATGGTAGAGACTCATGCACTAAGCTCTAGAGGTCCCAGGTTTGGTTCCATCTATCAGGGCACGTCTAGACTTGCTTTCACTTTTGAAAGAAGATATGCAAATTTGCACTATAAAGTGCAATATAAAGTGGTATTTGCAGCTTGGTATATGCAGAGGAATATTCATGATACAGAAGTTTGTATAGTAATACTTCATGGGAGCCAGAATTTATAAGTTTTCAAATGGCCACTGACTACTAACGCGTCACTAGTGTTAACTGCTAAGAATATATAAAGGAAGACCAGGGCTTTCACTAAGGGTATGTCTACTCTACAGAGATTTTTTGGAAAAATGGCATTTTTTCAAAAAAACCTTCAATTACGTCCACACTGCAAAAGTGTTCTTTTGAAAGAAAATCGAAAGAACTGAGGGGGTTTTCCAACATTAGTTTTCCGACATTTCCGACATTGGTTTTCCGACATTCTTTCTACAAGGAAGAAACCTTTTTCCGAAAGAGCTCTTTCAGAAAAAGGCACGTGTGGCTGGGGAAGTGGGAGTTCTTTCGCTAGAAGAGGAATGAGGAAAAAGCACAGGTGCGTTGGTGGTCAGTCTGCCCATAGTAATCACAGCTTACATGTGGGATTGCATCCATTCAGCATGGATGCTATCTGTCAAAAACCAGATCACTTTTTTGATGCACTTTTGCAGTGTAGACATGCTTTTTCGGAAGAAGATTTTTCAGAAGATATCTTCTGGAAAAGCTTCTTTCAAAAGAAGCCTGCAGTCTAGACATAGCCTAATAGAGCAAATTGGGGCTTTACAAGTCAGGATTATTAAACTAATGCAAGCCACGTAATATCTTTGTCTACACATGGGATCAGCAGCAATAAATAGATACATAGATACGTTGCAATGGATGGTGAGTCAGGGATATTCCCAAGACATTAAACTAGCCCACAGACCCAAACAGTCTTGGCTTTAACAAATATTTCATAAGTTTGCTATTTAACTTCCAATAGCATTTTCAGAATATTAGCTTCTTAATAACTGCTTATAGATTCAATTTCTTGGGTGTTTTCCAGCCTAGGTGCCACATACTTATTTTCCAGGGTCTTTGGGGTTATCTGGAAAATCTGGGAACAACATTTTGCATGTGGCAAATATGTTGTAAATTTCTCTTGCTGTTCAAAACTATTATCTAGTCTGGAAATAGAACTGTTTGAGTTGTAACCAGAACCATTTATTATAGACTCTTCAGAAGTATCCACTCAAATATTGTATTACTCTGGAAATTACCCACATCCATGAAATAATCTTGTCTTCACTGGGCCACCTGGAATTAGAATATTTCCTGTTGTCACTACCAATTTTATCAATCTGAGATTCATTCAGACTTCAGTTCTTAAAGTTGCAGAAGCTCATTTTATATTTGCTGATGACTGGTTTTATTAAGAAATATATTTATATAGAGAGATTATGTTATCATTACCATTATCATATGCATTAGGTAGATACTATTCATAATTAATGTGTAATATTGTGGAAGCAGCTCTAGGTGCAAGCAGTATTGTAGTGCATTGTACTAGGCCCCACTCTGTGTCTGAGGCCACACCTCACTCATTCCATCCCCCCTCCATCCATCTCTCTCCCCTACCCTCACTCACTTTCAGCACGATGGGGCAGAGGCTTGGGATATGTAAGAGAGCTTGTGGGCTGAGCCTGGGACGGGAGGTTACGGTGCAGGAGGGAAGGGAGTTCAAGGTGTTGGCTCTGGGGCTGGGGCAGAGGTGCAGGATGAGGGCTCAGGATTAGTGCAGAGTTCTGGGATGCAGGAGAGGTTTGGGGTGCTGGATGGGTGTGGGCTGTGGGAAAGAGTTTGGGTATGGGAGCAGGCTTAAGGCTGGTGCAGGGGATTGCAGTGTAGACAAGTTTGGGGTGCAGGCTTTCAGGATGGGATGTGGGGTGCTGGCTGGGGAAAGGATGCCGAGTGTGGTAGGAGGTGCAAGGTGTAGGCTTTGTCCGGGCAAAGCTTACCTTGGGTGGCTCTGAGTCCCAGTCAGCCCACACTGCTTCCAGAAGTGGCCAGCACATCCTAGATGGGGGTCTAGATGGCTCCACGTGTTGCCCCTGCTCAAAGGCCCTGCCCCTTAGCTCCCATTGGCCACAGTCCTGGGTGAGGGCAGCTTGTGGAGAGCTCCTGCTACCCTCTTCCCCCACCTCCTGCCCGCCTGAGCCTTGCTGTGCCACCAGAATTTTAGCGGCCAAACTCCTGGTTTGGTTTCAGGAGCCTCCAGAACATCAAGTCCAATTTTGGAAGACTCCTTGCAAAAGTGGGAGGATTGGCAAGCCTCATGATTGCTGTGATAGCTGTCACTGTCTGACTACAAATTGTGTGTGCATGAGACCAGATTCTCTAGCTTGGTTGTTCCCCTTTGCACCACTAAGAAGGCACAAAGAGCCTGTGATTTAACTGCAAATGCCCCTCAGAGAATTTCTCTAGCACAGGTGAAATACTGCTGATGCCCCTCTCAGAACAGGTTGAATATAATGGGCAGGATGTCGGAGGGACTAGGATGTGTAAAAGTTATAAACTGAAACAGCAGCAAAAACAAAACAAAAAAAAAACAAAAACAAAAAACAAAACAAACACCCCCAGAATAACCAAAGCTTCAGCACCTCTGAGCTCAGCACACAGGCTCTGTTTCCCATAAAAGATTTCTATAGTATCCATCTGGCGCTCTCAAGAAAGTTCTCTCTCCCTGTCCTGTCAGGCCCCTTCTAAACTTCCTGGCTCTGTTTTAAGTTCCACCTTTACCTGGATCAAACTTCACAGATGGGGACAGGAGGGATGACCTGGGCACCGAGTTGTTCCTTACCCCTTTCAGCTCCAGTGTGAGCTTTATACACCCCATCATAGTCATAAATGAGGAAGAAGGCAGCAGTAGATTTGCTGTCTCAAAACTCTATACAATGGTGGCATTATGAAGCCCCTCTTCAGTTCTAATTTACAGTGTTGTTCATGTAGCACAGGTCTGTTCTCTTCAGTGTAAGTATGCCATATTTGCATCAGTGAAAATTAAATCAGAACTTAACCCTTAGGAAAAATGATTTCTTTTTAATTATATTTGCTAATTTATTTTAGCAGGGCATATTCATCTGCAGCCTGACATGCCTAAGCCATAACATATTATGGGAGAAGAGCGTTTACCATGTTTTTGCTTTCCTGTAACTCTGGAATGTAATTTTAAAACTGAAAACTGAATCCAGGAGTTATATTTAGTGTCCAAATTGGCCTTTAGTTGGACCTCAGTATTCACAATTGCCTTTCAATTTCCTGTTAGCCTGTCTCCTAGTGTAGCTGTCCAGTGACTTTCAGAGGTAACCTTTGCAACAATCATGTGACAATGCCATGGAAAAGATCCTTCGCTAATAAGACAATGTTCTCTACAAAACAAGCAGTGCTTTTAATTGGAATGTGTTAGTGTGTATGGAAATAACTTTCATAAGAACAAAGGTTCCATTGGATTTTCTCTTTCATGCCAAAGGCAAGACCATAGTCTTCAGGGTACTTTGTTATGTGGCATTTCAGTGTGATAGTGCAGCCAATGGAAATACACTAATGTACTGCTGTGTAACTAATAATTCACTTCATTATTCTGAGTCTAGAAAAATATAATGAGTCCAGAAAAAAATATGGGTAATAAGTAATACATGGGTCTCTCTTTTTGCACCATTACTTTAATTAAATTACACTTGATATAATACAGTAACTGGAGAGGGAGTTCAACAACCCGTTTTTCACATTTGATTCTAAAAGAGAAGGCTTGTTAAGAGCATATCCTAGAGTTTAAATTGAAGACAGATTGCTTTTTCCAAGGCTACCCTCTATCTAAATCCAAATGGCCAAGATCAAATCTTATCCATGGACTGTGTAAACTGGGTGCTTTGTTAAATGAGTGGGTGCTGAACGGCAAATTTCCATTATAATGAATTCACTTCCACAACATAAAACAAATGCTGCAATGTAATCCCTTTTGGGCGAATTGCACAGGAAAGCAAGTGCAAGCTTTTTCTTGCCTTAATGCTATGTTTTATTGCTGAAGTAAAACACTTCAGGGAGGTATTAAATGTGTATGCCATTCTTTTTTCTAATTTTAGTGTGAGAAATACCCTCAGAACTGTGTTTATACAGTATGTAGAATATAGCAGATCTGTGTCAGGGTTAAAAAAACCTATGAGGAGACATCAAATTTTATGTAGCTTATTTCAAATTAAATCCCTATGTCAGCAGGGTTTTCTCATTGTAGCTTTTATAGAGAAGAATAGGTGGGCTGAGGAATGTGCTAGGTGCCTTGGGTTTCGTTGCCATTTTGACTCCTCTTCTAAAACTGAAGGGAGCATTTAAAACTGCTCAATATATCAAAATGCTTTCAAATGTTACTTGCTAGTGTTCGGTTTTACAGGTTTGTGCTATTTTGCTTTTTCTTAGAGCCCTGATCTGAGATCATTTTAAATGTCTGCATTGACGAAAAATGTATACCCCTGCTTTTGTGAGTTTTCTTATAGCACTTAGGTTTTTTTCTCCCCTTTCACAGGGATTGAAGACATCCATTTATGATCCAATTTTGCAAACGTGTTATGTTTCACTAAGACTTTGCATTTTTGTTTTGGTGGATCATGTACAATAGTCACCATTTGCAGAATTTTTTAAAATGTTGTGTTGATTGTTAGTCCAACCTGAAATTATTATTTCAGTGCCGTTTTACCTAAGAAGAAAGGGCAAATGACTGCATATTAAAATGGCACTACTTAATATCTATATTCAAGAGAGCACAAAAAGCATATATTTAAAGTTAATCATGTGCTTAAATCCCATTGATATCAATGGGAGTTAAGCGTATTCTTAAAGTGAAACACATGCATACACACTATAAAAATACACTTTGAAGAATAAAAGTTAGATCACTATAAAACTACATTTCATACATCAAAGGATAATATATTTACACAATGATTATCAACCTCCTTTCAAATAATTGAAATAGAAAGAAGCTTTTAAAAGAGTATGTGTATAGGGTCTAATCCAAATTATTTTAGAGTTAGTAGAAAAGCCTATTGACTTCAGCAGGCTTTGGGTCAGTCCTCCAGGCTTTCACAGTCGTAATGTAGGCAAAATTCCTGGAAAAGCCTATGGGAGTTACATTGAGGATAAAATCAGAATTCAGTGAAGAGAAAATAGAAATGGCCTTGTAAAGTAATAGAATCCATTTTCTGTTCATTACATTCATATATAATCATTCACCATGCAGTCAGTATAAAATTGAATTAAATATTTGTTATCCAAACTGACAGGGAATCCATTAAAACAACAACAACAACAACAATTCTGCTCCATATGTCCCTTTATGGTGCACCATGCAGCTCACATGAACTTGGAATATGTGACATTAACTCAGTGTGAAGCAGCATAATCTAATACGGCAGCATCACATGGGTGCATTAGAAGCACAAATATAACATTTTTAGAGTATCTGCCACTATCAATTCATTGCTGGACAGAAGACTCCCTACATCTTATATCTGTTTAATCCTGCATTCCTGCTGCTCTCAATATTTTTCCAAGTTCTTTCTCTTCATGGTGCAGGGTTTTTTTCACCTCTGTTGGGATTTGAAGTCCTTGGCATGCATTCCAGAATTGTCTTCATCAATCTGTCATCTTTTCTGTTAGTGACACTTCTTGCACATTGCCATTTGTTGCTCTGGACCGTCACATTCGTGCGTTACTTTCTGTTGCAGCCCAATCCATTAATTCTGTACTTTATCTGGTAACATAATTTTTATTATTATTGCTCCCTTTATTTTATTCTGTGCAGAGCATCTCACGTTTTGATTGTTTTTCAAGCTGAGAGAATAATATATCTCAGCTGTATATCATGAGAAAGACAACAATAGTACAGTGGTTGTAAACATGATTTCTGATGGGCGAAATTCACTCTGGTACTGAGAACCACCACTGCTTACATCCCACTTAAACTCCTAAGTGCCTCAGTCACTTTTGAAAATTTTACTCTTAATCTTTCATCTCGGGTACAAATCACCCTGTACACAGAGTCAGCACAAGCCTGACGCTCCTTTTAAATCTTTTCCCACAGTTTAAGTCTCATTGAAATTCAGAAAGACCACCTTTTTAAAG
This sequence comes from Pelodiscus sinensis, assembly GCF_049634645.1. NCBI lineage: Eukaryota > Metazoa > Chordata > Testudines > Trionychidae > Pelodiscus > Pelodiscus sinensis. The sequence goes on from NC_134711.1 coordinate 274,481,008, forward strand.
GTACTGACATGCCTACAGATACAGAAAGGAACCTAATGGGATTCCTAAAAGTACCTAGATACCTAAATCCAAGTTGACTTCAATGGAAGTCAGGTGCTTAGTCAACATCAACCGTAGGATTAGACCACCAACCAGGGTGACCATTATTGATGGCATTGTGCCAGCATCATGTAGTGAAGTTTTCAGATCTGGCTCAATTGTATGGAGGTATCAATCTTCTGGCCAGCCCTGCGGGGGGGGGGGGGGGGGACAGAGTAGAATGAAGACATGCACCATGTTGCACATCAATGAAGAGGTTGAAAGCGTGATGTGCTGGGATGTTTTCATGCATCCTGAAGTCTTGGCAAAGGAGCATGCAATGCTGCTTTTGAATATAATGAGTGATTGAAGGCCAGATCTTTGCAAGATCTTTGCAAGATTATGATGATTTCAGAAAGTCAAATCGATTTATGATCCAGAAATGACACTGACAGCACATGTGGCATGCTTCTAATGAGAATTTAACCATCCTCTTCATGCGGCATATATTGACATCAGAGCTTTTTTCATTTGGTTGACAGATAAGCATCTTGGTTTGCACTGCAAAAGCTAATGTTTCAGCTGTTCTGTTAAATCTGGCCTCACACTCATACCAGTATTGTTGCAAAAATAAGCATTAGTATCCAGACTTCACTGTGTCTTCTAGACAGCCTCACATAGAATCCTAGAATCCTAGGGCTGGAAGGGACTTTGAAAGGTCATCGAGTCCAGTCCTCTGCCCTCATGGCAGGACCTAATACTGCCTAGATCATCCCTGATAGACATTTATCTAACCTACTCTTAAATATATCCAGAGATGGAGATTCCACAACCTCCCTGGGCAATTTATTCCAGTGTTTGACTAGCCTGACAGTTAGGAACTTTTTCCTAATGTCCATCCTTACTGCAGTTTAAGCCCATTGCTTCTTGTTCTGTCCCCAGAGGCCAAGATGAACAAGTTTTCTCCCTCCTCCTTATGACACCCTTTTAGATACCTGAAAACAGCTATCATGTCCCCCCTCAGTCTTCTCTTTTCTAAACTAAACAAACCCAATTCTTTCAGCCTTCCTTCATAGGTCATGTTCTCTAGACCTTTAATCATTCTTGTTGCTCTTCTCTGGACCCTCTCCAATTTCTCCACAGCTTTCTTGAAATGAAGTGCCCAGAACTGGACACAATACTCCAACTGAGGCCTAACCAGCGCAGAGTAGAGCGGAGGAATGACTTCTCGTGTCTTGCTCACAACACACCTGTTAATGCTTCCCAGGATCATGTTTGCTTTTTTTGCAACAGCATCACACTGCTGACTCATATTCAGCTTGTGGTCCACTATTACCCCTAGATCCCTTTCTGCCTCATTCCTTCCTAGACAGTCATTTCCCATTCTGTATGTGTGAAACTGATTGTTCCTTCCTAAGTGGAACGCTTTACATTTGTCTATATTAAACTTCATCCTGTTTACCTCAGACCATTTCTCCAATTTGTCCAGATCATTTTGAATTATGACCCTATCCTCCAGAGCAGTCACAACCCTTCTCAGCTTGGTATCATCTGCAAACTTAATAAGCGTACTTTCTATGCCAATATCTAAATAGTTGATGAGATATTGAACAGAGCCGGTCCCAAAACAGAAGTTAAACTAACTTACTGCCACAACACTATTCTGTTGAGCTATTGAATAGAAGATATTAATATTTGCCATTCTGAATGCTGCAGTGAAGGTCGGTCAAGAAGCATTTACCAACAAAGGCTACACCAACGGTGCTGCCTTTCTAGGACTCTCAGCACTTTTGAAAACCCAACAAGACTCCCATCTGCAACTTTTGGCACCTACTTGCCTTTGAGGATCTGGCCCAGAGTGCCTAGGTCACTCTTGAAAATGGAATTTAGGAGCTACTGAAATGTTTACCCTAAGCCCTTTATCCTTTACCTGAGATTTTGCTTAACCTGTATTGAAGCCTCTCTGCCTGGCCCCGAACCTACAAATACTTGATTCACATGAATAGTACTAGTTTTGTAAGCAATCCTGTTTGCTTCACTAGAACAACATAGGTTGACTAAATCGGTCTAAAGAAAGGGCCTTTAGTCTATTATTCAGTGGTACTTGCTACATTTTGGAAAATTATAAAGGAAATATCCATTTTAAGCTTGCTGTTGTATTCATTCCCTCTGGAGCACCTGGCTTTGACCACTGGCTGACAAAGGATACTGGACTAGATGGACAATTAGCCTGAGCAACTATGGCTAGTCTTATGTTCTTATATAAAGGTTCTTTGGAGAAGGAAACCTAATTAAGTGCATAGTAGCTTAGTTAACTTCAAGATGGGCAAACAAGATATAAGCCAAAATATTGCAAATAAAATGATGATACCTGGCTATATTCACCTTTTGTTCACATTGTTTTTATTTGCTTATTTTACTTTGCGTTTCTTTTTTTAGGAATGGACTGGAAAATAGGAAACCAATCCACACACATGCAAAATGTCTTCTTATCTAAATTTTTTCCATCCTAAGCCAGGCTGAAGAGTGAAAAAGGTGTATTTTTGGTAGCAAAAGATTCCCAGAGAAATTACATTTCAGGAAACCCCAAGTGGCGATTTTAGCTGATGGGTTGCTCACCTGGAAGGCTCTTTTCAATTTCACTTTCTCCTAGAACAGGGAAGGTGAAATTGATGCGATTCTTCTAGGCATTCTCTCAGGGAGAAGTCATTTTGATTTTGCCAGAAAATTTAAGTGTTCTGGATGAAAACTGATTTTTTTCAGTGAACATTTTGATATTACGAGAAAGACATTATCCATTGGAAAACTATTCTGGTGAAAAAAATCCCACCTGGTTATTTTATTTGTGCTTGTTGCCTAAACTCTTGCCTATATAAGCTCTAAAATTGATCTGTGATGGAGAATTCCTCATAGAAATCAGTGGGCCTGATTTGGGGACAGTCTTCTTCTTGTGAGGAGCTCATTGCAGGAACTAGGCCTTAGGTTGTATCTATTCTACTACCTTTGTGGGAAAACGTATGTTGCTCAGGAGTGTGAATATTTAACTCCCTGGGACACACAAGTTATACTGACAATGCTACGTCGACAGGTAGAAGAAATGTGTCAAGGGGACATGTAGGGTCAAGGGTCCCACTAGATGGAGAATGGAAGGGGCAGAACTAGAACTGGAGCAGAAGGGATGTGATCAGAGCCTCCTCCAGCTGCTGGACTCTGCCTGGTGAAGCACTGCAGCTGCCTCCAAAAGTAACTGGCTGTGGCTGGTTGCTTTCTGTTAAGGCTCAGCTTCCAGGGACAGCAGCCAAGCAAGCCGGAGCCTCCTAGAAAAAAGTTGGGCTACTGAGGCCAGACAGGGAGCTGTTTGTCAGCCACACTCTGTCCCGGGCAGCTGGCTATGCTGTGCAGAACTGTGACTAGAAGTGGCACCATCCCACACCCCACCTACCTGGCTGCCAGGGAGAGCAGCAAACATGCTGGGGGGGGGCAGGAAGAGCCAGTGTAGAAGAGAACAGAGACCCTTCTTCAGGGCACGCTTTATCCCACCTCTTCCTGGGGGGGGGAGGGGCAGGGAAATGTATTAGAACCAGTACCCTCCCCTCCCCAGGAAGGGGGCACCCTATCCCCTAGGCCTCCTCTCCAGATAGATAACCTCAGGTGGGAAGGAGTGGGGAGTGTGCAGGGACCCCAGGACTAGGGGCAGTACAGGAAGGAGACATTTGAGGAGTTCATGTGTCCTCCCCTCTAGTTTGTGGCCCCCTCCCATTATTGGGAGGCACCAGTCATCATACACAAACAATTGCATTAGCTTTAATGTAATTACACAAATATGTAAATTTACTCATGTTTACATTTTTGCAGGCTCAGAGACAAAGACTGTAAACTTTTTGGAGCAGGGTATTTGTCTTCATAAATTTTCTGATAAAAAATTGCCATTATTAAACCAGCTCTATTAGTTAGCTAATGGATGCAACATACATAGAAAATGTAAAATGGTCTATTATTATGTGATTCATTAGAACTCAGAGCAAGGTAGCAGGGCAATTTCAAACTCACAGAAGGAAGGAAGACAACATTTTTTATATATTGTGGCATTCTGTAGCTGTCCAAACTCATTGTTTCTTAATTATATCACGCATTTTCAAGTTTTTGACCATTCTATGAACTATCAAATTCTACTGTGCTCTTAGTCTTTGCAAAGTGTGGATCAAATATTTCTACAGATATTTGCAAAGCTGTGCACTGCAGTGTGAAAAGCATAGTATCATCTGGAACATACTATAGTGTTATTCTAAGCTAATGATTTAAGTTAGACCTAGAGCCTACTCCTATAACCACCATTCAACTGAGTAGCTGCACTGAATTCAGTGGTGCTACCCAAAGGATGGAATTTATTCCATGTGCATTTCACAAGTCATATGTGCATTTGAAAACTAGAGATGGTTGAAAGTTATTGAAATTATTTCCAACAGGTTTTTTTATTAATACATTTTGAACAGCTGTATTAAATACATTTCAAAATATGTACGTAGCTGACTTTCAAATAAGAAATATTTTTTTAATAATTGAGCTGATTGAATCCTGGATTGGCAACAGACTACAAAGCCTTTCTCCTCTAAGTTACTGATTTTAATATAGTGTAAGTTGGTGGTGAGCCAAAATTCTTAGCATGTGAGACCTTTGTTGCAATTTGTTCAAAAGTAATTGGAGGTCTCAGATAGATCCTGGTGAATGAATCTTCACAATACACACATGTAAACAAAAATCTCCACAATAAACACTAAGGCTACGTCTAGATTGCATCCCTTTTTTGTAAAAGGGATGCAAATTAGACGTATTGCAATTGCTAATGAAGTGGGGATTTAAATCTCCCCGGCTTCATTAGCATAAAAATGGCTGCTGCTTCTTTTCGGCATGGAGCTTTGCCGGAAAAAAGCGCCAGTCTAGATGCAGATCTTTCGGAAAATAAAGCCTTTTCTGAAAGATCCCTTATCCCTCTTAAAATAAGGGATAAGGGATCTTTCAGAAAAGGCTTTATTTTCCGAAAGATCCGCGTCTAGACTGGCGCTTTTTTCCGGCAAAGCTCCATGCCGAAAAGAAGCGGCAGCCATTTTTATGCTAATGAAGCGGGGGAGTTTTAAATCCCCGCTTCATTAGCAATAGTGATACATCTAATTTGCATCCCTTTTACGAAAAAGGGATGCAATCTAGATGTAGCCTAAGGCTATGTCTAGACTGCGTCCGCTTGTGCAAAAACTATGCAAATGAGGTAAAGTGTGGAATATCGCCACACTTCATTTGCATAATTAACGAGGCTCCATTTTTTTCAGGAAAAAAAAGAGGAAGAACGGTTCTTGCGCAAGAGGGTGGTTGTCCACAGAAAGGAGCCATTAGACGGCTCCTTTTTGCGCAAAAGTCTCTTGCGCAAAAATGGAGCCTCATTCATTATGTATATTAGGAGGTGTGGCAATATTACACGCTTTGCCTCATTTGCATTTTGGGGGGGCAAAAGAGGGAAGTCTAAACTTAGTCTAAAAGTGCCATTTTGATTGTCACTAGTTGGCACCGTTTATTGGCACCCAACAGCAGAGAATCCAAAGACTAAATGGTTTATAAAGAGTGGATTTCCATTCTCTATGCCTATGGTAAATGTATTATCAAACACAGCTCTACCACAAGTACAGTTTGTCCAACGCTAGTTATGTTCCGATTTCAGAAGATGAACATAGAGTGTTTATCATCTGATGGCTATTTAATAGTTTATGTGAAATGCATTATTGGTTTCAGTCCAGTCTTTAGTAAGCACAGTGAAAATTTTTTTGTCAGAATGTATAGTTTATTAAAGAAGAAAGGGATGGAATGGATTTGGAGAATAAACTGTCCTTACCTTCTTAGAAATGTTGATTTCAGGCTTGAAAAGAAAGCTTGCATTTCTGCCTCTTCACTGTGTAAACAGAAATAATCATTTTTACAGCACGAGTAGTCCTGTAGCATCTTAGATATTAACTCTCTCTATATCTATATCTATATCTATATCTATATCTATATCTATATCTATATCTATATCTATAATCTAGTACCATCAGCATTCATGGGCAAACCCCATTTTACAGCACAGTCATTGCAGCACTCAAATGCAATCCTTACAGTAAAGTCAAGGGAGTGTAAAGTTTGCATATTGCAGTCATCATTTATAATGCAGATGCTGATACTAGAATAAAGGTCACTGGAGCTTGGAACAAGACATTCTTGATGAGGAAAAATCTCCTGCAAGCTATCAGGAGGAACTGATGGTCTGAAGGAGGCTGTCCATTCATGAAAACCCATTTTCAGGTGTTGCCACTAAACAGAAGGGTTGATTAGGATTACTTTAAAGACACTTTGCAAGAGCTCAGCCATGTTTCTATAGTATTTCATTCACCCCGTCAAAAACCATTCGTGCCCACAGAAATACAGATCACTCTAATGAATGAAATATAACAAAAGGGAACTGGAAAAATGGATTCCATTTTTAAGCATGGTCATATATTGTTATGGATAAGAGGCTGTGGGAGAGAATCCTTGAGGATACTCCTGGGTGAGCATAGCCAGACATGCAATACCAAACTTAAAACCCCATTTCTACCACTTTGCTTATTTGTTTCATCCTTTTTTGATAACACAGATTGTTACCTACCAGCCCTGTGCTCTTGGGGAGCCAGGGAGTGACATTCATGGAAAACCATCCCCCTCTTCCTATCGGCCTCTGCTAGAATCAGACAAAGCAAGGAAAAGGCCAGGGAAGACACATCTAAACTAATTAAGGAAAAACGCCAGCCGCATCTACATTGAAGATAGAACAGAGGGACATCTCATTAGCATATAGAATGGAGACCAGCTCTTCCAAAGCAGGAACTGCACTGAATTATGGGATACCAAAAGCAGAGAAGCATTGCCTGATGGGAAATCTCTGCTCCAGATGCTACTGAACCCAGGCCTGCTCATATCCAAATTAGTCATTATCAGACCAATTCTAGTAATGATCTTAATGACATCCAAAATACCGAAACTGACTAGTTGCATTGTGAGCTTGTTCAAGGAACATCACCCATAACGAGGGGTGATCAGTCTCTATTTTTTCGTCTCTGTTTATTCATAAAAAAATCCAGTGTTCTGTTTGAGCTATTGTACTATCCCTATAAAAACTCCTACCCTTGCCCAAGAAAAACTGTTCTGAAACCTAGATTTAAACTGTATCAGTTCCATTGAGACTTCTTCATCTCCTGTCTGATCATGTTGGGGGCTCTGCTCTGCTTGTCTCCTGCCCTCTGGACCCCTGGCTACCATCACCATCTGGGAACCCCGATCAGAGCAAGCTCCACGGAGTGGTGAGGTCTCTCTTTCTCTCTCTCCCCCCCCCCCCCCCAAGCATAGCTTCCTGACTCTGACCTATGTAAACTGTTATATGGTTAGCTATCCCTAACATTTGTAATCAGTTTCAATTTAGATTTAATATTGTAACTGTTATGTGTGTTTGGCTTCCTATCACTACCCAGAAATAAATAACTTTCATTGTTAAGCTGACTGCTTCTCTCTCTTTCTTTCTCTTTCGCTCACTCTTCCTGAAGGGGTGTCGTTTTGGATTCCCCATTCGCTATGCAACAACGCTTCTTGTACCCAAGCTAAAGATCCCTGTTGTGCCCAAAATCCTGTGGGGTTTGCTCATCATGTGGTTTACCAGTGAATGATTGTGGTGTGAAAGTGGGGCTAGGGAAGTGCTGAACCTGGGAGCTTATGAGGATGGCAGCTTAAAGTGCTGTTTAATCCAGCCCACTGATTCCAAAGGCTCATGAGGGTGCAGTGTGGCATTGCTGTTAAACCCAGCCTGCTGAATCCAGAGACATATGAGGGATCAGTTTGTGAGTGCTGATTACCTACTCCTTTCAGGTGTGCTCTATTGGTGGGTGTGAGTGTCTGTGTGTGTTGCTAAGGTGGGAAGAGCCCCATCCTGAGGAACCTAGTTCCTGCAGGAGGGCTTCAGTGGGAGGGGGAATTGTCAGCAGGGAGAATTCAGTGCCATATAAGAGCACAAGTTAGCACAAACAGCACACTGATAGAATTGTTAACCTCCCCCCAGTCCCATAAGAGTAACCCTAATAAATGAGCATACCTCAGAATATTGGGCAAATCTGGTAACAGATGGTGGCATAGATTTGACTCCCTGCGTTCCAGAGTGACCCAACTGTGCTGAAGCATGGAACATAGCCTGGAAGCCTTGGGAACCCTGGATTTTTCTGAGAAGATCCTAGCCGAAGCACTGAAAAAGAAGAGGATGAATCTGTATGCACATGTCAGTGTGCCAGGGGATAAACTCAGGAGGGTAAAACTTTTATTTTATCTCATCACATCACAGGATGGAGATGTATGTGCCACTGTGAAGCTCACCACTGATTTGCAGGAGCCTTTTCAGGAGCCTTTGCAGTTCTAGGGACCTATTAGAATTCCTGTCCAAATCCTCATTTGGTGACAGTGGCAAAAAGCTCAATGCTTTGTGACAAGGAACAGTGTTATGACAACCCGTGACACTACAACCCCACTATGAGTAAATCAGAACATTGCCTTCAATCTCAATACCCAGCTGGAGTGAAAGGCTCCTAGATTTGGTGGCAGGATGCTGTACTACAGTGGGTGGTAAAATAGGATTAGATATACTGAAGAGAGATATAGAATGCTATAGAAATTATACAGAACATAGTCAAACGACTTGTTAATCTTCTTGGTCAACATTTTGTTGAGTCTGCTTTTTGAACCATATTATTCTTATTTCTATGACTGGCACATACAGATCATAATATCATTTACTATTAACATAGCATTGTGAATCTTTAAAGCACTCTACAAACATTAATAAATGCTCAAATTCTAAGCGCCTTCTGATCACTGAAACTTCCAGAAAAATGATTGGTGTCCAGAACCTCTGGGGATTTGGCCTAGTGGGAACTGCAAGGAGTTCACATAGTACTTAACTATTTGGCTGTTAAGAATAGACTTTGCAAGGTGCTCACTGCTTTCAAAGGGGTGATGAGTTCCCTCATCTCCCACTAACAGGAGTTAAGTGTGATGCATGTCTGAGCCCTAATGCAGTAATAATAAGGCATTGGTATACTACACACTTACTTTGGTATAACTACTACTCAGGGATGAAAAAAAATCCATACCCCTGAGAGAGACACTTATCCAGATCATAACCTTCTGTGAAGAAAGTGCTGTGCTGGCAGGAGAGCTTCTCCTGTGGACATAGCTCCTGCCTCTCTTGGGGAGGTGGAGTTATTAAGCCATCGGGAAAGCTCTCACCCAGCGACTCAGAGCTCTAAGTCAGGGGTGGGGAATCTTTTTTGTGTCAGGACCGTTAAACCACAGAAAAATCAGTCAGGGGCAGCACACAAGTGAGATGCCCCCCCCCTCCACCCGGCAAAATCTTTACTAACATGAGCCCTGACTGAGAAGGAGAAAGATACTCCCCACATTCCCCAGAGCCTAGGGGACCAAGGTGAGTAGATTTGTGGGCTCCAGACCTGCAATAGGGCTTCTTAATACTGGAGGGGGGGAGAGACCTGAACCTCGGGGGCCAGATCCAGGCAAGCCAGGTGCCACATACGGCCCCTGAGCCTTAGGCTCCCCACCCCTAACTTAGAGCTTCTTCACCAAGGCTACGTCTAGACTGCAAGCCTCTTTCGAATGAGGCTTTCCGAAAGACACTTTTGAAAAAGTCTCTTTTGAAAAAGAGCATCTAGACTACAATCAGTACTTTCAAAAAAGCAAGCCGCTTTTTCGAAAAAGCACCCAGGCAGTCTTTCAAAAAAGCACAGTTTGCATTACATAGTGTCTTTTTTCAAAAGAGCACTTTCGAAAAAGGCGTTATTCCTTGTAAAATGAAGTTTTCTGAGGTCGAAAAAACTGCCACATTTTTTCAATTTACTTTTGAAAGAAAGCAGCAGCAGTCTAAATGCAGGGGAAGTTTTTTTTTTTTAAAAAAAGGCCACTTTTTTTCAAAAACCCTGTAGTCTAGACACACCCCTAATGTGCAACTGCAATGCAGCCACCACAGTGCAGCTGTGTTAGCATGAATTTGTATTGTGGACTTCAGCGTCATCATACTGACCATGCTTTCTCCCCTCTTTTCCTTCCTCTTTTGCTTTTTAAAACATGTAGATTTGATTCATTTTTCTCAGCTTTTATGGTAGAAGTCCTCTTACAGCTTGTCTCAGTTACAAGAATTGGAAGATGCAGTGTCTGAATCAGCTTGTTCAGATTAAATTTAGTCTTTATTTCCTTTAAAATTCAGCTCTTTTTCTTTGTAAACAAATGGAAAATTTCTAAGGAGCTAAATGTAACCTTCTTAATACTTCAGCTTGACCGATTTCTCATTATGGAAGCTTTGTTCACTTAGCTTTTCACTATCTCATAAATCTACTTTAAATATAGAGTGATAAGATTCTGTGTTCAATTCTGGGTCACTTCATTACCAGAAATATATTGATGAATTGAAAGGAGCATAACAACAAAAAAGATCAGGGGACTGAAGTGATTGACTTATGATAAGCACAGATTAAAAGAGCTAAGTATTTGCAGCTTGGCTAAGAGACAATAAAAGAGGAGGCATGAGAGCAGTCTGAAAGGGTGTCAATACCAGAGATGGTTTCACAAAAAATGATAGTAGGACTCAACTGTGATGAAATTAAGGAACGATCAGGATCAAATTTTCTAGTAGTGAGATTCAACCTACTAGGCTATGGTATTGCACAAAGAAAGAGCTGGAACAAATCCCTATAGGGTACGGCTAGCCTGCATGGGGTTTTCAGGATACCAAAGGTATCCTGAAAAAAACTCCACCATGTCCACGGAATGCATTTGCTCTTCCACTTTTTTTTGTGGAAGAACAAACACACTCTTTTGGAAGCCCCTGTATTCCTTGTTCCATGAGGAAGAAGGGGGCTTTTGAAAGAGGGATTTTTTTCTGAAATTTGTCCCAGTCTAGATGGGCCACATTTCGGAAAAGCCTATTCCCACAAAAGTATTGAAAAAAGATGCACAAAATGCTCTTTTCCATCTCTAGATTCCATGATGTTATTATTTTTATGATGAATTAATGAAGGAATATTAGGCACCTTTGAATTCTATTATATTACAGGCCAAGGGGACAAAGATATTCAGGTCATGTCCATGCAATATTTATAATTTTTGCCTGTAACCATCACCAAATCGGAGGGATTAAGTTAAATAGTTATGCTGAAATCCTCAAGTAGCAAATATGATACAAATTTTGACAGAATTAAGTGTGTCAAAAATACAACTCTGCGCAGGCAACAATTTTTTGAAAAATACAATTGTGTGATTTTGACATCTAATTTACTATGTCTTATATATGAAGAGGAAAATTCAGTCTTAGCGTTCTCCAGACTGCCTAAGCAAGCCTGCTTTGCTTTTCTCCTCAGAGGCTATAAATAACACTATTGCCAATTGCTTCAAGTTATGATATAACCAAGCAAGCACATTTAATAATTACTTTAATTACAGAGAAAACATATTAAAACAATAAAAGAAGGAGCACACAGGCTGATAGACCTTCTACAGATCATTCCCAAGTCCATCAAGATCGCAGATCATCAGTCCTTCAAACCCCACTAAGTGTTTGACTATCACTACAAGTCCCTATCAGCTGCTCGCTCAGAGCAAGCACTCCCTTGAACCTGTAATCCTTTACAGTTTTGGTCTTTAATCTGCAGAGACCATGAATAGGTAAATAACCAGACTATGGTCCTTTCCTCAGGGAATAGCTTCAAAAGTTTGTGTCTTTGCAAGTGGTCATTTACATTCACATCCCCTAATACATTTCCAAAGAACTCCATTTAACTTTGTTTATCTGGTACAATGCAATGAGCTTCAAAGGACCATTTAGAAAAGTTTAAAAGGTTTACATTGACCATGTATCCCTACCCCATTTCCAATAGAGAAATTACACACAATCCCACGATATACACACTTTACATATTGAATCCAATGAACTCTTAAGATACTTAAATTTAATTCCTAAGATTTGTTCAGGATAATGAAGAAAATGGCCATATCTGTCATATTGATCACTCTGATTTGCCAGATGTCTAAAATATTACTTAATTTTTATATTAGTTATCCTTTTCTGAAGTTGTGAGAAGCAAAGAAAATCTGAGTCCTTCAATGTAGGCTATCCTTATTTCCAGTATAATCAGGTCAGTATCACAATAACAATTCTAACCACACTCAAATAAAAAGTCAATTTATATGCTAAACAGAACTTGATCCTGAAGTCCTGCTATACACACAACTTCATTTGAAGTTATACAGGTAATGACGGAAGGACTATTTTAGTGCTTTTCTCAGTTCTGTTTCAAATTCACTCATCATTGTAGAACAATAGACATTAGGATTCCAGTGCTGGAGGATTTATAAAGCAGATTTGCAATAATGTGCATATTTAAATACCATACTTTGTGTGTTTAGTGCTTGGCTGAATGTTTGGGTTTTTTTTAAATTCACCATTATCAGGCAACTGGCATGAGAAATGTAGGGCAAAATTCTTCTCTCTGAAGCATACAAACGTAGTCATTGCACCTGTGGAAATCCAGTGACATGCTGAACCAGATAGAGGTTGCCAGACTAATGCATAGAAACATGAACTGTTGGCCAATAAAGCAAATGACTGTGAATTTCAAGAATGAGAGAAACAAAACTGTGGTTCTAATACTACATTAAAATGCTACTTTAATTACTATTAATTTAGATCATATAAACCCACCAACAGAGGAAAGGATCGGGGGCCATGGGGACAACTGTCCTAGGGTCTGGCAATTCAGAAAGATCCAGAGCTTCCAGCCACTGCCACTGCTAATGCAGCAGCAGCAGTGGCTGAAACCCTGGACCCCTTATATCTTCACCAGACCCGTGAGTGGTGTGTGCTCCAGGCAACACTACAGGCTGGCTGGGGTGGGCATGGCACAGTCTGGGTGGCACTGAGGGCTGGCTGCCTCCAGCTCTTCTCCTTCTGCTCAAGGCTCTGCCCTTTCTGCGAGTGTTGGACCAAACTCCTGCCCACCTTTCCCAGGGGCCAGGCAATTCTTTTGGCCCCCCTGAAGTCATACAAGAAATAAGCATCAAACCTTAACCTCTCACAAGTAACCTAAAGAAAGGAAGTTACATCTTTCTTGAATGGTGATCAGTTTCATTGTAAATGTACAGTTGGACCTGTTTTTCTTTTAAACTATGCAGTGACCTGAATTCTAGAGCAAAATGGTAGACTCCTCAGGACGACCCCAGATTGCATCTTAATTTTCATACATCTGTCAGATTAATTACATCAGCAACCTCTTCTCAGATTCAAGAATTCCATAGGAAAAGGAACGAACACTTTTGTGAACCAGAGAAGACTCCTGTGAATTGAGAATGACTGAGGTGATCTGCATTGTGGTATCATTATGTCATATATTCAGGAATGAAATGATGAAGAAAATACTAGTTGTGACAAGTGCCTGGAATGAGTCACAGCTGAGAGAGAGAATCTCACATCAGACTCTCAGAAAACAAGGCAAATACACCAAAACAGCAACCAATATGTGCTCCTGGATAACCACATTAGTTTAACATGGAACTTCAGACAATCCCCATAGACCCTCTAGTCTTGTGATAAAAAGTTATTAAAATAAATGTAAAAAACCAATTCACAAGTTCTTCCAGACCCATACAGTCAGTCATTTATGATAAATCTCACCAAAGACAATACTGATAACCAATTATTAGAAAACTAAGAAAAAAAATTAGAAATGTAGGTAAGTAGGTACATTGCAGGTGACTTAAAATTTGAAAACAGTCTGGCAAGTGTTCAGAGCCCAGCATTGGTTCTTGCTTTGTTGCCCCAATGCAGAGGAATGTTGTGGTTCTTCCCTCCTGTTATACCATGACCCATGCCTTGAAATTAACAACCTTTTCATTTAAAGCTCAAACGCTTCAATCCTGGTTGATGGGCCATTAAATTGCAGGGACCCACATAATGCACTTAATAACAGGCATTCAGACTCTTAAGTTTTCATAAACAATGTGACAGGAAAAATCCTTCATTAGCTAATATGCAGTTTGCACATCAAATAATTTCACATCAAATACATTCACATCTAAATGCTAAATATCCTTTGATCTAGGGTCAATTAAGTATAAAGACAGCAATCCTAGGAAACAATCATGTGAAGATAACATTATTATGTCACTAGCTTTTATATATTTTAAGCAAATGTAATTACCAGACACATGCCAAGCACAGGTAATGTGATAACATCCCCTTTTGTTCTGTTCTAACAAGTGAATTGGTAGACTTAACACTTCCTTGAGGTTCTGACCCGTGCTAGCTAGTGGTCAGTACCAAGCTGGCTAACCTTTTCAAAATAAGTGTCCAAAGGCAACCCATTATGTTCATATTTAAAAACCTGACTGGATGGCCTGATTTTTTTTTTCAGACAGAGGACCCTGTAGCGCTCATTGATTCATAGAAGTACAGACAAAATCACAGCTGTGGAAGTGGAAGGGATGGGAAGGTCATTCCAGTAACATAGTTTTGACTGGCCCCAAGCTGCTTGATTACTTTTATGGGCTCCTTTAAAGTCTCTCTTGTTTTCAAGAAATCCACGTGTGCTTGCAAATGATGTATAATGTTTGTTATTTCTGGATGAATGCACTTAATTATCTCTAAAAACCATTTCACCAACAGATGTCTCCTCCTCCTTCCTCTCTGGTACTAATCATTCTCTGCAGTTGCAAAACTTTTTCAGAGTCCTTGTGTTCCCTCTCTTCTTATCTCTGAAGGATTTCTCCTTCAGGGCAAAGCTCCTCAAAGCCAAAATGTGCAGCATCTTAAAGTACACCATAAAAGCTTTGCTGATAGTCTCCGATGCATATTTGAATACATCCACCAGATCTGCCCAGGCAGCTGAAAAAGAAAAAAGCATATTTTTTTTGTAATTTTTTGCAGTCTTGTGTTAACAGCTAATGCTTAACAAACATCTACCAGTATTGTTCATGCTATCTGACTGTTACAAGATAAAATACACAAAGTTATGCTTGATCTTGAAGTATTAATGCAACAGTTACAAATCTGCTGTATTTTCTGGTGTTTATTAATAACAAAGGGCAATGTATTAATGGTTAGATTCTAAAAGAGAAAGAAATAGAAAGTGTTGCCTTTGCAAAATAGCTGAGTTAGTGTCAGTTATTTCTTTGACTTTCCAGACATTTTTGAGAGTCTTATTTTGTAAGTTTATTATCATCATCATGACACACACTTTCTAAGTATTATCATCATGACAGTTAAGTATATCAATTTTGTACATAGTATAAGAACACAAACTTCTTCCAGATTAAATAACAATCCTATTTCTATGTTTCTGAAAAGATGTTTTAGACTGGAAAAAGAATTGTTTAAGACATAAAAATGACAGGAAATTCTTCTTATCTATAGCTATTTAAAAAAAATTAAATAATTTTAAATAATAATTTATAAATAATTAATAATTTTTTCTTGTTAAGAGAACATGTAAGGCAATTAGGGTACGTCTACACTAGCTCGTTAGTCCGAGCTAAGTAGGGTAATGAGGGCAAGTGGAGTTGCAAATGATTTAAATATCCTGGGCTTCATTTGCATGTTCCCGGGCGCCGCCATTTTTAAATCCCCCTTAGTTCGAACTCCGTGCCCGCGGCTACACGCGGCATGGAGTAGGTAGTTCAAATTAAAGATCCTAATTTGAACTACCGTTACTCCTCGTGGAATGAGGAGTAACAGTAGTTCGAATTAGGATCTTTAATTCGAACTACCTATTCCGTGCCGTGTGTAGCCGCGGGCACGGAGTTCGGACTAAGGGGGATTTAAAAATGGCGGCACCCGGGCACATGCAAATGAAGCCCAGGATATTTAAATCTCAGGCTTCATTTGCAACTCCACTTGCCCTCATTACCCTACCTAGCTCGAACTAACGAGCTAGTGTAGACGTACCCTCAGTGTTCCCTCTTGGATTAAATGAAAAGTTGAAATGGTGGCTACATTTTTATGAGAAATCAATGACACGCACTTAGGTGATACAATATGGTGTATACAAAGATTTACAAAAATTATATCCAGACAGTGGAAGAAATAGAGAAGTACTACTTCTGTTTAGAGTTAGGAAAAATTCACAAGTCAAATCTTCAAAACAACTATTTTATTTAAAAAATAACATAATTGTATGGCTTTATATTGAAATAAATAAAGTGCTCAAAATGGAATAATTTCATTTAGAAAATGTAAAAATGAAACATTTTGTTCAACCCCAAATTATTTTTTTATTTTTTTATTTGCCGAAAATTTTGAAAATAATATTTTGTTTTACTGTTTTTATTTACCATCAAAATTATTATTAATTAAAATGTTATTCATGCAATTATAAATATAGGTAAAGTAGCACACTGTCTTTGGAGAAATGCTAAGACAGAGCTCCCAAGACTACTGTGGCCAAGAAATAACCGTGTCTCTGTTTCTCCTTCATTATACTCCTTTTCTCCTTCCGTCCTCATTGTATGTACTGCCACTAACTCACAAGGCATGAAACCAGTATCTACACCCTTCATTGGAATCTGGAATACCATGGTAGCTTCACGAACTAGACACATTTTCCTTTGTGTCTAGATGATATGTCAAAAGAGACTTAGCTGTGCTAACATTTGGAACAAAAGAGAACAGCTTTGCACACCCATTAATTTATTTGATTGGCTAGCATTCAAAAGCCTGAGGTGGACCAAAAGTATTTGTTCAGTATTATATTATTTACATTTATCATATTACTCATTTGATAAGAAATGTTGATAGGATGTCAACCTTATGTAAGCAAAAGGAATGAATAAGTTTGAGAAAATAAATGGAGAATTAAGTGTATCTAAACTAAATATACAGGACACAGATCCCTGGAAATGAGGAGAGGCTGCTTAAGAGCAAGTTCTATTGCTAGAAAATCGTAATTCAAAATGCCATAACATTTTTCTATTCATTTTATATGGTAAATGGAGTTAAGAAATGAGTGATAGATGATTAATTAACATACTTTGTAGATAATAAGAAAAGATCGCTATCAAAATATGGAGGAAATGTTTGTTTTACAGATTGAAAAGCCAACATGAAGTGAAAATCTCAAGGTAAACCCAACAAAAGGAACTGAACTTGACAACTAACTGCTTGATTAGATGAAGTGATTCTAGCACATAAGTCAAACACAAATGAATAGCGGGAATTGTACAGAATAGGAGTTGCTTTGTAATAAGTTTTTAATAGTGCACCTTAACCTAGTTATTGGGAATTTTACTATATAAATATATTGGTTTAGTTTAATGGGAGGCTCAAAGAAAAAAAAAGTAGAAAAGCTAAAGAATGGTTCAAGATAAGCCAACCTTAAGCAAAAACTCATAGATTGTTAAGAGATTGTGTCCAAACTATTAGCCTTGAAGATTTTACCTTCCCCCAACAATCTGAAAAGCTAGTTTTGTCCAGAAGGGCCACAGTCTGGGGAGGCAGCAGAACAGAAGGACTGTGGAAGTTTTATAAGAGCCTCCCCTCTCCCCCTCGCTCGCTCGCCATCTCTCTCTCTCTCAGAATTGTTTGGGGCAACCAGGCGGAAGAAGTTAGGCCTGCCTAGTTTGCCATCACGAGATTGTAAATTTTGAGGTGGGATAGATATGTGTAGACTGTTTTAAAAAAATCCAATTTTCTTCTCTCTCTAATTCCTTTGTTTTGACTAGAAGATAAAAAAATACAGTCATTTCAGAAGGCTATTAGATCACTATATAGATAGGGTGGCCAGGCCTTCAGTTTTTGACTGGAATGCCAAATTGAAAAGGGCACCTTGTGGCTCTGGTCAGGTGACAGTACAGTGGCCCTAAAGCAGACTTCCTACCTTCCCTGGCTTCACACAGCTCCCAAAAAGTGACTCTCAGGTCTCTGCCACTCCTAGGCATGTGGGGAGGCTAGGAAGACTCCACAGAATGCCTCTGCCAAGAACACCGGTTCTGCAGCTCCCATTGGCCAAGAATCACAACCAATGGGATTTGTGGGGGAAGTGCCTGCAGGCATGGGCAGCATGTGGAGCCTCTTTGACCTTCCTTACATCTAGGAGCCACAGGGACCTGCTGGCCATTTTTAAAGAGCTGCCTTATGTAAATGCCGCCCAGACTGTGCACTCCCTTCCATGCTGCAACCTCACTGTCCCAACTCTGAGCCCCTTCTTTCACCATAAAATCTTGGCCTCAGCCCAGAGCTCCCTCTCATTCTGAACACTTTTCCAGAACCTGTGCATCCTCTGCATGTTAACCCTCTGCCCCAGCCCTCTCCAACACCCAAACTCCTTCCCCTAGCCCACACCCTCTCCTGCACTTCTTTGGCCTCAACCCAGAGCCCCTTCCAACACTCCAAAAACCTTCATCTCCAATCCCACCCAGAGCCATCTCCCCAAGCTGGAGCCCTCATGACACCCCCCCTCCCTTGCACTGCGATCCCTTACCCCAGCCCTGAGCCACCTCCCACATGACAAACTTCTCATTCACAGACCCACCCCAGAGCCCACACTTCCCAGTCATCAGAGTTCTCACCCTCTTACACCCCAACCTCCTTCTATAGTCTTGAGCTGCTTGCTGCACCCAAACTCCTCATCTCCAGCCCCATCCCAGAACCTGCACCCCAACTGTAGCCTTCAGCTCCTTCTGCTCCCCAGCTCCCCACCTCTGTCTTGTAAATGTTAGAGATGGTTGGTAAGGATGGAGTGAAGGGAATAGGACCTTGAGGAATGGGTGGGACAGGAGCAGGGCCTAGGGGCATGGTAGTGTGTGGGCATGGAAGTATTTATTTTGTGCCATTAAAAGATTGGCAACCCTACGTATAGACATCACCGGTCATAGACGCCCAGAGGAAAGAACTCAGGTAGGCCTGCTGGTTAAGTATAGCTGATATACAGGATGAAACTTTCTTAACCAGGACTCTCTGGTCCAGCAACCAGGACTCTCTGGTCAGGCTGGCAGGGCAGCAGGAGCCTAATGCATGGTAGTGAGGCTACCCAGTAGGGCAGTAGGAGCCTGGCATGCAGAAGCAGTGGAGCTGCCGATGCTGCAGCAAGAGACCGGTGCATGGAGGTGGTGGGGCTGCTTGGTGTGGCAGCTGAAATCCAGTCAGAGAAGTAGCTAGCCCTACAGTTAAAACAGTAACATTAAAAATATGGTAAGATTTTATAGATAAAAAAATATTCAGTCTTGATTTTGCAAAGAAGAAACAGTGAAACATCAGAACAGAGTATGCCTAGTTAGCCACGAGGGTTACACCATAAAATATGAGCACTGCTTTGAGCATCACCTCATCTATCTTCGAAAAAGCAAGGCATCTCCTTTTTTTGGTTTTGGTTTTGTTTTATTTATATCAGGACAATGGTACTGTGAGTTTTATTACACAGATGTTCACATACCCCAATTCTTCTTTCAGAATGTCAACAGTTTAAGCAACAGATGGACACCCGATTGGGACTTCCTTTTCAGGGATCCCCAGTTTTGATCATTGTAAGCACTGTGCTTCTTTATATCATCCACAGAGTGTCCTGTAACTGTAAAAATGCTGCCATTCTGATTGAGTTACAAATGCATTTTCTGGGCACTCGCTCTTCATAGGTGTGAATGATTACACAGGCTGCAACACAACGAAGAATCAGGATCTAATTTTCTTATTAAGTAGTATTTTACATTCATGTTTCATAGGTAAAAAGAAAACACGAAGTTCAAGGCACTGGAGAGTCAGGCCACTTGAGTTTAAATTGCTGGAACTTGCTTGTGCAGAGCTAGAAATAATGTCATTTCTTTGCTGCTATTTTTTTTTTCTGCATCCCATGGCTGTGGGAATATGGGGGGACAGGGAAACATCTGGGTTTTTTGTGTTATTAAAGTATTAGAAAGAGAAAATTAATCTCCTACAGCAGGCATGTGAGAAGTCAATGAAAGTGAAGTAAGATTTTGTACCGCCTCTGAAGAACCTTCGTCTTCATCCTGTGTCTTTTGTGCTCATTTTGGAACTGAAAGTATTATCCCTATTTGTGTGATAGAAATAATTTGTTCCTGGGTTCTTAGCCAGTAGTGTTCCAGAAACATGACTAACTACAAAGCGATTCTCCCAATGCGTTTGTCAAAACAATGTGATACATGCCCAAGTGCAATACCAGCAACAAAGCACTGATGATATTTCTAAAGAACCACTTAATTAAGTTGTTGTTCATGCTGTAAATACAACATCAGACTCCCAGGCCTAAGATACTGTGTTGAGGGACATTAGAGCTACACAGCAGGCACTGGAAACAAGGACATGCTTCAGGCATAATGAAGAAATCTGCAAAAAAAAAAAATTAATGCAAGAGGAGATAATCAGATCAAAAAGCATTTTCTACCTTTTTTACAGAGACAAATTTTCCAAGTAATTTTTGTGTCATACAATTGTGTGGATAACGAATTCTATATTAAGAAGAGGGGAGTTAAAAACACAGGACTAAAAAATCCCCAGCCAACAAAAACAGCCCTCCCCCCAAAAAAACAAACAAACCCCCAAACCCCTGAGAATGCTTCTTTGATTCTTATAAAGGAAAGAAATAGTAGTTCCAAATGCTAGTTCTAATTAGGAACATTTAAATAACTTTACCTTCTTCTTTCAGACAAAAAATAAACGATTTCTTTCTTTTTGATGGCACTCCTTAAATGGGTAAAGTGAAATTGAAACAGATTCACATTTCAATCTCTAGATCATGTGTACTGGTGTGTGAGGGAAGGTGATAGAGGAAAGGTCATTTGTTTCACATGTTAATGCCTAATTCTTTATTATGTAAATTGGAAGGTAAAATAATGCTTAATGAAGGTAGTAATGAGAACTCTTAACTTGAGGATATTTTTGCCTGGTAAGGATTGAGAATATTTTAATGGAAGAAAAAGTCTGTTGTGTTTGCAGAGATATCACATAGCTCCCAGGCTTATCTGTGTATAAAGAAAGCAATGTTCCTTTGCTGTAACAGTGGTGTAATGTTCCTTTGCTATGGGTAGAGAGTTTTTCTAGAAGGTGCGGTATTTCTTGAGTCTAGTAAAGTGTTTAATACTGGCTCACATAATGACCTTTTTTAAACAAACTAGAAAAGCACAACCTAGAGGAAGGAACCAACAAAGTGGGTGCATAATTGTTTGGAAAGCCATCCTTAGGGTATGTCTACACTACAAAGTTAATTCGAACTAACAGGCGTTAGTTCGAATTATCTTTAATAGGGCCTACAGATACAAACTGTTAGTCTGAATTTAAATCGAACTAGCAGAGCACTTAATTTGAACTAGGTAAACCTTATTCTACGAGGAGTAATGCCTAGTTCGAATTAAGTTAGTTCGAATTAGTGCTGTAGTGTAGACATACCCTCAGAGAGTACAGGCAGTCCCCGACTTACGCGGATCCGACTTATGTCAGATCAGCACTTACGAACGGGGCTTTTCTCGCCCCGGAGCTCACGGGCGGTGGGTCGCCACTCGTGTCCTCCGGGGCAAGAAAAGCTTCTCCCGGTCTCCCTGGTCTGCTGGGCGTGTCCAGAAAAGCTGCTGGACCCCCTCCCCCCCAGCAGACGAGGGACACCCGAGCAAAGCCGCCGCCTGGGCGGCTTTGCTCGTTTGCCCGGGAGCAAAGCCGCCCAGGCAGTGGGACCCCTGCCGCCTGGGCATCTTGGCTCCTGTCCCCCTGGTCTGCTGGGGGGGTCCAGCAAAGCCTCTGGACCCCCCCAGCAGACCAGGGACACCCGAGCGGCGGCTTTGCTCTGGTGTCCCTGGTCTGCTGGGGGGGGGGGGGGGGTCCAGCAGCTTTGCTGGATCCCCCCAGCAGACCAGGGGGACAGGAGCAAAGCCGCGGAGCACGACCGCAGCAGGAGAGTCCAGGCGAGCCTGGGCTGTCCCGCTGCGGGCGTGCTCCAAGGCTTTGCTCCCCATCTCCCTGCAGACCAGGGAGATGCAGAGCAAAGCCGCGGAGCATGCCCGCAGTGGGACAGCCCGGGTGCGCCTGGGCTGTCCCGCTGCAGGCATGCTCCAAGGCTTTGCTCCCCATCTCCCTGGTCAGCAGACCCCGCGTCTCCCTGGTCTGCTGGCGGGGGGGGGGGGTGCAGCTAGTGCCCCTCTCCCCCTCCCCAGCAGACCAGGCTTTTCTTGCCTACGCCTGGGGTAGAGCAGCTGGGGCGCTGCCAGGTTGGTCCTGCAGCGCCGCTCCTCGTCGCTACTATACCAACCCGGCAGCACCCCAGCTGCTCTGCCCCAGGCGTCCTGATTCAGCCGCTGCTGGTCAGTTTCAGCAGTGGCTGAATCAGGACGCCTGGGGCAGAGCAGCTGGGGTGCTGCTGGGTTGCTCCAGTAGCGCCGAGGAGCAGCGCTACTGGAGCAACCCAGTAGCACCCCAGCTGCTCTGTCCCAGGCGTCCCCAAGTCAGCCGCTGCTGATACTGACCAGGGGCTGACTACAGGAAGCCCGAGGCAGAGTTGCTTTGCCCCGGGCTTCCTGGAATCAGATGCTGATCAGTTTCAGCAGCAGCTGACTTGGGGACGCCTGGGTTTCTTAAGTTGAATCCATATGTAAGTCAGAACTGGCGTCCAGATTCAGCCGCTGTTGAAACTGATCAGTTTCAGCAGCGGCTGATGCCAGTTCCGACTTACATACAGATTCAACTTAAGAACAAACCTACAGTCCCTATCTTGTACGTAACCTGGGGACTGCCTGTTCTTATTAGTGCTTTACAGTCAAGCTGTAAGGGCATATCAGAATGAAGTCCTACGTCTATCAATTCTGGATATGGTTTTGTTCACTATCTTCATCTGAGTTAGATAATGACATAGTGTGCATCTATGCAGCAAAGTTATTTTGGGATAACAGTTATTTTCCAACTTCTGTAAAGCTCATTCTGCGGAGAATAATGCCTATTCCAAAATAGTTATTTCCAAATAGGAGCTGTGTAGACAGTGCAGCAGCTGTTATTTCAAAATAAGGGGATCCAGCCCTTCCCAGGGTGCCCTGCTGACCAGTCTGTCCTCACTCAGCCAAACTCTATCACCCCCCCCCCCCAAACACACACACTTCCCCTGGAGTCCTTAAAGCTGAAGCCTGAGCAGAAAGAGCTTGTGGCTAGCAGGAGGCCCTGACAGCCCTGAGCCACCCTACAGCTGCATGTGCCTCGCTTTTCCCTAAAAATGAACTAGTCTGCTGCTCCCACCCAGTCTTCCATTGCTCCCAAGGAGCAGTCAGACAGCTCCCAGGAGCCTGCCAGAGGCCAAAAGCCTGTCAGAGGCCAATCTCTTGGTCTGGTACAGAGATTCTGGACCTCATTGAGGTCTGGGGTGATAAGACCAACTTTCAAGATCTTTGCACCAGATGCAGGAATGCAGATGTCTATGGCCAGATGGCCAAGAGCCTGGCCAACAAGTGGCACATCTGAACACAGGAGCAGGTGCAGATGAAGGTAAAAGAGGTCCGCCAGGCATATGCTAAGGCCAGGGAGGGCAGCTCTTTCTCCGGGGCAGAACCTCACACCTGCCCTTATTTTCAGTCCGTTCACTCCCCCTCCCTTCAGTTGTGGACTCCGGGCTTGAGACGCCCATCATCATCCTCGTGGGGAGGAGAGACGAGGTGGAGGAGGAGCCAGACGAGGCCAGCACCAGCACTCTCCTGACACTGGAGCCAGTACCCGTCCCTGTGGACATGTCCTAGACATTGTCTGAGGCTGGGGAAGGAACATCATGTGAGTGCCATCCCATTCCTTTCACTCTGAGGTGAACAGCGAGGGGTAGCTGGGTGGTCCTTGCTTAGCCCTTGCAGCCCAGGGATCGCACATTAGCCTGTGCACATGGGAGCATGTGCCGTGTCGCTCCTAGCCACAGAGTCCCAGGAGGCTGCCACAGAGGACCCTTGTGCTATTGGCCATAGGGTGTCTGGAGAGGCCTGCCATGCTTGTGACCCGGAGTGGGACACCCTCTCTCCACAAGCCACCTCTAGAAGGAGGCTGGGGACATTGACACACACTCAGCAGTCCCGCACCTGCACATGGGCATGCCCACGCTCTTGAGGCAGCACCCACTCCCAGGGACATCTGGGCCTGTGTAGGAATGGGCCCACTAGCCATAGTGCACATCGCCTTTGACTGAGCCAAGAACTGTCACTTTCGGCTCACAGATAAGTGTAAGGCTTCAGGCGCAGTGTCCCCTATTTATTCTCCACAGCAAAACCAGCTGTGAGAAGAGGGCAGTCGACACCACCCGTAATAGCATCCAGAACCTGAGGGACTCACAGGCACTGGAGACCCATGGTCTCCAAAGAAAGCACCTCACAGCACTCTGATCCCTAGAGTAGACCATTGACCACAGGCTCCAGGAAGACATCTAGATGTGGAGAGTCACCTGGCAGGAGCTGCTGGAGCAGAGCTGCTACTTGTGTGTGGCTGTGCACAAACTTGTTGCCAGCATGATGCCTGCTCCTGCTCCTGCTTCTGCTCCCACTCCTGCCATTGCTGTAGCTCCTCTTCCTACTCCCCTTCCAGCTTCTCCCCTCACCCCCACCCCCATGGCCACCAAGGCCCCTGCATCTGTGGTGGTGAGATCAGCAGAGCCAGGTGCCATTCCCAGCCCCAGCCCTGAGACTCTCCTCACCCCTCTTCCTAAACCTTCCAGCTCTCTCCTCCAAGGTTCTCATCCCGCCCCCTCCTCCGCTCTTCCAGGTTCTTTCCTTGGGCTCTCTCCAGTTTCTTTGACCCCAAATAAAAAGATACAGAGTGTTCAGTCTTTCAAAAACATTTTTGTTTATTGTGTCAGCAGGGAAGGGAGGAAGGAGGGAAGGGAGGGGTTGTTGGAGGAAAGGCAGTGAGGGGCAAAGCAGAAGCCCCTAGTTGGGCAGCCTGGGGAGACTGTCACTGGGCCCTTGGAAAGAAACTCTCCCTCAGGGCCTCCAAATGCACACAGCTCCCTAATGGGCCTACCATTTGGCAGCAGTGCACAGCTGTTTGAAGGTCCTACTGATGTGGTCAACCCCCACCCCCACCCTGGAAGGAATGCCTCCCCCTTTCGCTAATACACATTGTGGAGAACACAACACGCATTCACCATATATGTAATGTTGTGCTCCCCGAGGTCCAGCTGGGTGAGAAGGCATCTGAAGCACGCCTTCAAATGGCTGAAGGCGCCTTCCACGGCAATAGAGACACTGCTGAGCCTGGAATTGTACCGTTCCCGAGAGGGGTTGAGGTAGCCAGTGTATGACTTTATGATCTAAGGCAGCAGAGAGTAGGCCGCATCCCCCAGCATGCAGATGGGCATGTCCACGTCCCCGACCCTAATGGTGCGGTTGGGGAAGAAAGTTCTGGCGTGCGGCTTCTGGAACACACTAGAGTTCCTAAAGACACGTCTGTCATGTGCCTTCCCCAGCCACTCAACATAGTTGTTGGTGAACTGGCCCCGGTGGTCTGTGATGGCCTGCAGGACCATTGAAAAATATCCTTTGTGGTTGATATACAGAGATGCCTGGTGGTCGGGGGCCCAGATGAGGATATGGGTCCTGTCAATAGCCCCCCTGCAGTTGAGGAAGCCCATGTCAGCAAACCCAGTAATGATGGCATCCATGTCGCCAAGGCAGATGGCCCTGCTCAGTGCTCTGCAGTAGTGGCAGCAGCAGCAGGGAGCCATGAGCCCTTTTGAATAGCAAGGTACAGTTGCCCCTTTTGCCCTCACACCCAATTGGTGGGCCTGTCCACCAACCCATGTACCATTTGGTGCACAGACAGCAGGGCAGAGCTAATTGAGAAATGTCCAGATTCAACACTCTGATGGAAAGTCTACGTAGAACCAGAGCTGGGGCTTAAAGCAGCCCTCCCTAAATAGAATGCTTGGGAAGGATGGTGATGGTGATGATATCATGCTTCCTATCACCTGTACTGAAATCCCCTTCCCTCTGATGAAACTATTCCTTTGAGCACATACGGGTAAATGGCAGTCCCTTGTCCTGAGGCAGTGGGCCATACTGGCATGCAAGGATTGAGCAGAGACAGGTTATATGCTGTATTGGTGGATAATAGAGTTCTTTTGGCCACACCTAAGTCAGTGTCTGGATTTAGAGTGAGCAGGTTGATGTTAGATACAGATAAGACAACAATGAGGCTAGTAGGGGGATGTGTTTAGTATAGTAGTGTTATAATTGATGGTGTATATCTGACCTTTTTCACATGCGTGCATAGTCTGGAGGTAATCCTAGATCAGCTGATGTTAGAAGATCACATGGCACTAGTGTCCAAGCATGCTTTTCCTCCAGCTACCTAAGTAGGAGAGAGTAATATTAGTTTCATTGTGAGACACACCTTCATACTGTGAAACATTTTCTGTCACTTCAGCGAGATTACTGCTTCTATGTTATTACACCTGAAATCAACACAAGACACTGAAGCTGCTGCAAACTGTGGTAGCTCACTAATTAATTAGTGCTTCCCACTTCCATTGCAGATGTAACCATCTGCAGGCAAATTTGAACCTGAAACCTCTGGAGCTTAGTGTAGGAGTCTCAATAGCTTGAGTTATAAAGCTGGCTCTTAGCTTAGGCTGTAGAGTTCCCTTGTTCTTATGTAAGTGTTCCCTTGTTCTCTGTAAGTGGTCTACGTGCCACTGCATGGGGTGGTGACCACACTAAGTCTAGGTGTACACTGCATCTCACTTGCACAAAATCCTATGCAAATGAAGTGTGGATTAGCATATTGCTGCACATCATTTGCATAATTAATTAGGAGATGTTTTTGTGCAAGCTTTTGCGCAAGAAGGAGCTGTGTAAATGGCTCCTTTTTGCGCTAAAACCCTTTTTTGTGCAAGAGCTGTTCTTCCTGAAAAAATGAGGAAGAACGGCTCTTGCTCAAGAGAAGGGTTTTGCACTAAAAGACGCCAACTACACAGCTCCTTTTTGTGCAAAAGCCTCTTTGCAAAAATGGCCCCTAATTAATTATGCAAATGAAGTGTGGTAATATGCTAATCCACACTTCATTTGCATAGGCTTTTGCACAAGAGAGGTGCAGTGTAGAAGTAGCTTAGGTGTGGAGATTACACTGACTTCCATTATCTGAACTTGCTGCCAGTCCATCTCTGGGTTGAATCTGACATAGAGTTTTTGACCTCTAGAGCTGAAAGCGACTGGAGATCTTCAGACCTGAAAAAATGCCTCACCTTCTGGACCATACTACCATAGATTGAACTGGATTGTCCTGGATTTGGAAGAATGGGGAGCTGATACTAGGATGTTCTCAAAGTATCTCAGAGGATGCTGCAGATGCTGTATCTGGATATTCATGCTTTGGGGGAGATGGTACTTGAAATAGCTGAGATATGTATGGAGATGAACAGCAGGTAAGGGAGGCTTGGAGAAGTTGAGCTTCCTCAAACAGCTAGGTGTGGATCTACACACTCCAGGTGTTGCTGCTGGGCTCCAGGGACTGGGCCCATGCTGTTTACCTTCCCGGGATTTGGGAGGCTGCAGCAGGACCTCCTAGCCTTCCAAGGCTGGGGAATGGAGGCTGCAGTAGTACCGACATCTGCTCTCCCACCTGACATTCAAGGGTGGGGGAGGCATTATGGGCACTAGCCAGCCTGGGGTGAAGGCTGGTGGCCATGGGGGGGCCTGGGTTCCAGGGTGCCCAGAAGGTGGCGCTTTGGAAAGAAAGGGCAGGGCTGGGGGACTAGCCTTCCCCAGCCAGAGATTCACAAGCCACTATGATGGTGAGACTTTCGGGCTTCTGTTGTAGGCTATGGTTTGCTGGGAGCTGTCTGTGTGTTTTGCTGCTGGTGTCAGCAGGCATGTTTGTTTATAATAGATGTAAATAGCTGCTCATAGTGCTAGGGGGCATCGTCTAGGATATACTTATGCCATACGAATGATGGCTATTGTAATCTAGCCTATTGTAAAAGAAGAGGTGTCTGTCACATCGTCTGTCACAGAGAACATTTGAGATTACTCTGGAGCCGGCAGTGGTGAGCAGCTGGTTCTGGAGCCATGGAGCCACTTGCTCTGGCTGCAGTGAATGGAGCAGCAACTGGCCCAGGGAGGGGATGAGGCTGTGCACACAGGGTGAGTGTCAGCCGAAATGGTCAGGGCAGTGTGTGCGTGTGTGTTACACCCAAGTCTTCAACTGCTGAGATGCAAAGTCTCATTGCAGTGGGAAGCCTAGGAGGCTGAAGGGCGCCCCGAAAAATAGTTTAACGTCTGTGACTTTACTACTAGGACTGGGGTCCCGTCGCAGAGGGCAGCCAACAGGCTCTCAGATGCCCTGAGTTTATAGAAAGAGCTTATTACACCACAGATTTTAGCTGCTAGGATACAGAAATCCCTTCACAGCGGGCAGCCTGGGGAGGCTGAGAGGTGCCTCAATGGATCTGCCACCTGGGAGTGACACAATCCAAAATGCCCAAGCTCTCCCTATACCTGTCCTTTTTGACCAGCTGAAGTTCTTTTGTTTTGTGTTCGGTTCAGGTACAGCAGCATGGGTTCAAGTCAGAAGCTTGACACTCACTGGCTTATTTATAGGAGAAAGAAAGAGAAATAAAATAAAGAAACTTGGTTCAGTGTATATATATATTTATAAGTGAATGAGGGCACCCCACTTATTCCCAAAGTTTATAGCTAAATCACCTTACCAAAAGCAGTTTACAATAGAAATGATGCAGTTTGCCTTAAGAAACTATAATAAAGTAACTAAACTTATAACAGAGTGACAATTAAAGTGTACACATAAAGGAAACACATTGCAGGTACAATTCTCACCCCTGCGTTCCAGACTTGGCATGTCCAGTGTCTTTCTCTCAATCTCTCGGGAAGAAGTAGGATGAGGTTGGGCGTCCCACGGACCTCGGGAGACAATCAATACCTGCCAGCAGGTGTAGGTGATTGGAGCTCAAAGGGGGTGGGCTACTAAACCCCTCTTTATACCCCTTGGGTCACGTAGCCTTCTTCCTGGTCTCAAGTGGCCAATTAGGAAAAATGGCTTTGAATGCCAAGTTTCCCACGAAGGGTGCAAAGCATAATTCACACCTGGGAAAATGCAGACAATGGGCACCTCTGGTATGTGATGGGTGAAGATTCCTCTCCTGAGACAGTGCAGGCGTGTCAATTACTGATACTAGCCATCAGGGTGACAGGAGGCCTCCCAGTCATCACCTAGCCCATTTACTGTCTGGTTTCTGTTTATGGTAGAGTCAGGGACAGGCACCACACCTGTGTTCCCAGGGCATCAAAGGCTGACTGCCTTTCTCTTGCTCTCTGGGGGGGGGGGGGAACAAGATGGGGTTCGTGTCTGGCTACAGGAAACTGCCCCAGCTCCAGCGTGTGCAGAACAGCCCTGGGCCTGCCCCGCAGGAGGAGGGGTGGAGTCAGGGCCCGGGGCAGGTCCCGGGGTGTTTGTGATGTCAGCACACAGGGGCTCCCAATCCTGGGGGGGCGGGGTTGGCAAAGTGGAGGCATAGTACCTGGCTCCCTGCCCCAGCCTCCAGGTAATGCTAGTAATTTATAACACTGGAGAGTGCTATATAATATGCGATTCTTTGCACCCTGCTTTCAAAATACCAAGTCTTCAGAACATATTGAGTCAGATCAATGGTCCATTTCCTGTCTGTTGACAGTGCCAAATACTTCAAAGGGAATGAAACAAATTAATCCGCATGGGATGTCCCCACCCAAATTGTATACTCCTCTGCACATTAGTCCCCCCGCCCTTAGTTTAAAAAAAACCCCTACAATCTTTGGTATTTTACATTCCAGCAATCAGGTTCCATTTTTAGTGTAGGTGGAACTCATCCTTCCTTTAGAGACTTCTCCACCACCATCTTGTCCACAAACTGAGACACTGCAGTTCTGCCTGTTTCGTTGTTTTCCTGGCCCTGCACCAGGAACTGGAAGCATTTCAGAGAATGCCATGGTAGAGGTTGTGGGCTGTAATCTCTTATCTCTAAATTTGTCTGCCCAGATTTCTTTGCTTCCTTTCCCTATCATTCATATCCACCTGTATCATTCCTCCCCAGCCTTCACAGAATTGCAAATAATTCTGTCTAGTTGTATTTTGAGGTTTGCAATCTTCACACTGGGTAGGCAAGTCTTGATCCTCCACAACAGTATTCATATAAGGGAAATATGTACTCATATGACATAGGTTAATGCTCTGCAGAGTTGATTTTTAAATGCAAACTCCATTACTGTATGGCTGCGTCTAGACTGGCATGATTTTCCACAAATACTTTTAACGGAAAAGTTTTTCTGTTAAAAGCATTTGCAGAAAAGTGCGTCTAGATTGGCACAGATGCTTTTGCTCAAAAACACTTTTTGCGGAAAAGCATCCGTGCCAATCTAGACACAGTTTTGTGCAAGAAAGCCCCGATCGCCATTTTCGCCACTGGGGCTTTTTTGCGCAAAACAGTTTTTACCTGTCTATACTGGCCCTCTCATGTAAAAGAATTTGCGCAAGAGGGCTTATCCCTGAGCGGGAGCATCATAGTATTTGCGCAAGAACACTGACAATCTGACATTAGATCAGTGTTCTTTCGCAAATTCAAGCGGCCAGTGTAGACAGCTGGCAAGTTTTTCCGCAAAAGCATATGTTTTTGCAGAAAAACTTGCCAGTCTAGACGCAGCCTATATGTTCAGGGAGCTGCAAGGAGTAGATTACAGTTCATCTAATCTTGGTCGTGAAATATCTTAAGATGTGCTTTATTTAATATGAACAGCTTAATGTAACCAATAGGTAATAATTAATTTCAAAGGAGGAGGATAGTAGAGAAGGTCAGTAGAGAGATATGAAAGAGTGAGAAAGCAGCAGTGGTAGAGATTAGAACTATACAAATAATAAATTGCTTCGGGTCAAACAAAACATTTCATTTCATTATTTGAAGTGTTTTTACCTTTAAGTAAAACTGACGAGGTTTTTTACATTTTAAATTAAAAGATCAAAACAGTTGTTTCCTTTATCTGAGACAATGTGGCAAATTTGATAAAAAATCACAAAATGTTTTGGTTGATCTGACTTTAAATGGAAAAAAGTTTTGGCCCCAAAATTCCACCCACCTTTAGCAGAGAAGATGGAGTTCCATGTAGCTGACAAGTCTTATGGCATTTGTGTCTTCTTGTTCTCATCTGATTTTAGAGGCTTGGGATCTTTATTTCAAAGAAGCCCATCGAAGAAAGAATACAAAGAAAAAAAGGCTGCTTCTTTGAAGAGAGTAAACTTAAGCTACCCTCAGTAATTAATCATTACCACCATTATTATTGGAATTGCTAGCTGTCAGCAGATGCTGCCAGCAGTTGACAATGGGACCACAGTTGCTAGTGGAAGTGAAATGTTCATGGAAAAAAGGAGCCAGACATATGAACAGCAGGTCTAGGAGAGAAAAGAACAGGGTGGCTGAGCAGCATGTTGAAAGATACTGGAAAGAAGGGAACCATCTGGCAGTGAAAGATGTTCACAGGGAGAGAGAGAATGACAGAACTAATGAGAAGGACATAAAATCAAGAGCAAAAGGAGATAGCATGGTTAATTTTTTTCAAAAGGTATAAAATGTTAAAGAGCATTAACTGCACTCAATTATTAAATGCAGTAAATCAGATGCTATTGTTATTTTCCCATGATAAGCAACTGCTGTATTCACTTTGTACAGAAATGCTTCGCCTTCATACATTGGAAGGAAGATGTCCATGAGGTTTAGGTTGGACATTAGGAAAAAGTTCCTAACTGTCAGGATAGTCAAACACTGGAATAAATTGCCCAGGGAGGTTGTGGAATCTCCATCTCTGGATATATTTAAGAGTAGGTTAGATAAATGTCTATCAGGGATAGTCTAGACAGTATTTGGTCCTGCCATGAGGGCAGGGGACTGGACTTGATGACCTTTCAAGGTCCCTTCCAGTCCTAGTATTCTATGATTCTATTAAAATGCTTAACAAAATCTGGAGAGACCAGAGCCCTATGGAATGTAGTGTATTTCAGGAAGTGAACAAAAAAATCTAAAATGTGTATTCCATTTACTGTATAGATAAAACAGTGCATGGAACCTGGTAAATATTACAGTAGCTTCATAGTGCATGTGAAAAAATACTTTGTAGTATTATTTAAAAAGCGAAGATTAATCAGTATGGTGATCATGTAATACATAAATAAATAAATAAAAATTGATGAGCATATCTGGAAGTTCTGAGATTTTCCATGTTCAACAGTTTTAAATATATTAAGATAATTGAAAGTTTACTTAAAATGGTGTTACTTTATGTATGTATACGTATTTTATTGGTGATACAGACAACAAAAAAGCATTATGCCTGCATGTGCATGCTTGACAAAACATCAAGAGGCATTTGAAACAAGCCTCATTGTAAATTGATTCCACTGCTGTAGTGTCAATAAATAAATGAATATATGAATATTTTATAACAATCATCATTTGTAAACACATTGTCCATCACTTTAAAACATTCTCAAGTTTTGTGGATATTTGCCATCACTTTTAGCAAGCGTAACCTTTTGATTTGATCTTTTTTAGACTGTGACTAATTCAATCTTTCGTTACCAATCTTAGCCTACTTCCATCTAACACTAGTTTACTTTCAGAGGAACTGGAGTAACTCTGGCATCTGATATGCCATAGAGCAAGTCCAAATGAAAGCAAAATGTTTTACTGTCACTTCTCTATAGTTCCTATCTTCCATGGAAAGTCTGGCATTGCTTCGCAGAGATCCCATGAGGATGGCTTCAAAGTTCCTTTTGAGGAATTAAAAAAAAAAACCCACATCGCTTTTTACTTCAAATGGGAATTTTCTCCACATTTGTACCGCTTTCAAAAGCTAAGTGTAATGTGCTGCAATCACAGATGTAAGGGGTAATCTAAAATGAGGTAAGTTAATTTATAGCTATGTTTGCAGTAAAGTAGTATTAACCCTATAGATCTTAATCCTTCTGAATATTTTTCCAGTAGTACTTGAAAAATATTTAACTAATAGGATCATTCAGATTTGTGTGTGTGTGTATGAGTGCATATGTGTTCACACTTCTGAGCAAAAATGTTACAACACAGTAAAGAGGCACTGTAGACAAGCCCTTAGTTTGAAAAAAGAAAAAGAAAACAACAACAGCAACCCCAACTGTTGTACTACTTTAACTTTGGAACTGAAAATTCAAACTCAGGATTTTAAGTGACTCAAAATTTTCTCCAAATAATTCAGGACAGCATTTGCTTCACTCTAGTTTTCAGGAGAGCTAGGGCCTAGGAACAAATTAGTACCTCACTAGGTGATTCGCCAAGATCAAAGCTTCATATGCTCTGTATCAAATAAAAGTTAAACTCTGTAACAAGAACCCTACACCAGGATACCCATTAACTCATTGACAGCTTCAGGTATATTCTCTAGCAGAATTTTTTACTGGATTAAATATTGAATTTCCAAATGGTCAGTTTCACAATGTTTACGGCTCTTTGTGCCAGTGGAGTGATGCAAAGGAACTCCAGAAGACTGAGAATGGAGACTATGTGCAAAGGTTACCACTACGGCTACGCCTAAACTGCACTATTTTTGCGGAAGAGGAAATGCAAATGAAGTGCTCATTAGCATTTCTCATGCTCTCATTTGCACATTCACTTCTGATCCTTTTTGTGGAAGAGGCTTTTGCACACAAAAACGCAGTGTAGATGGGCCATTTTGCACAAAAAACCCTTTTGCGCAAGAATCCTTATTCCTCAAAAATTATCCTATCTTCCTCATCCTTCAAAAAAGTCCCCTTTATTAGACTATTAGTGTCATTCATTTGTGTTGATGTAAATTATTGTTCCTTGTTTACTAGATTTTATACTCTATTACCCATGGTAGCATTATTGATTTTCCTAAAAGACAGCACCCACTGTGTCTCAGGCACACTGAGGAGTCACCTTGGTTGGCGGTGCTAGCTTAAAATGTTTTTGGAGAATGAAACATGTAATAAAATCTTCATCGGTAATAGAAAGAATCTAGAACTCAGTGCATGCAGGGGTGGGGAAGATATCACTTGAAGCATCAAGCACAAGAAAGCACACTTGAGTCACACTTTAGGAGAGGGGCCTCACTTGAAATCCACTGAAATCCAATCATTCTAATATATGCCATCATCTGCCAACCATGCCCCTCTGCCATGTACATTGGACAAACTGGACTATGTCTACATGAAAGAATAAATGGACACAAATCAGACATTAAAAACAGCAACATCTAAAATCTGTGTGGGAGCACTTTAACCTCTCTGGACACAGTTTTGGACTTGCAAGTTGCCATTCTCAGGAAAAATAATAATAACAAAAAAAAGAAAAAAAAAAGACTGTAACTGAAAACTGCTGAGCTGGAGTTCATATGCAAACGTGACACCCTAAAGCAGTGGTTTCCAACCTTTTCCAGATGGGGACCCATTTTGACACTTCAGGAAGACTTGGTGACCCAAGGCAATTCAAAAACGGGGGGAGGAGAGAGGGCATAGCCACCTAGGGTGTGTCTAGACTACATGCCTCCTTCGACGGAGGCATGTAGATTAGCCAGATCGGAAGAGGGAAATGAAGCCGCGATTAAAATAATCGCGGCTTCATTTAAATTTAAATGGCTGCCCCGATCTGCCGATCAGCTGTTTGTCGGCAGATCGGGGCAGTCTGGACGCGATGCGCCGACAAAGAAGCCTTTCTTCATCGGCACAGGTAAGCCTCGTGAAACCAGGTTTACCTGTGCCGATGAAGAAAGGCTTCTTTGTCGGCGCATCGCGTCCAGACTGCCCCGATCTGCCGACAAACAGCTGATCGGCAGATCGGGGCAGCCATTTAAATTTAAATGAAGCCGCGATTATTTTAATCGCGGCTTCATTTCCCTCTTCCGATCTGGCTAATCTACATGCCTCCGTCGAAGGAGGCATGTAGTCTAGACACACCCCTAGGGAGACACTTGGCGACCCTTTTGAAATTTAATGGTGACCCAAATTTGGGTCTCAACCCATAGGTTGTGAAACCCTGCCCTAAACCAAGGTTTAAATAGACACATTGGCTGCGTCTAGACTGGCATGATTTTGTGGAAAAACTTTTAACGGAAACGTTTTTCCGTTAAAAGTATTTCCGCAAAAGAGCGTCTAGATTGGCACGGATGCTTTTGCGCAAAAAGTGCTTTTGCGCAAAAGCATCCGTGCCAGGTATAGATGTGCTTTTGCGCAAGAAAGCTCCGATGGCCATTTTAGCCATCGGGCTTTCTTGTGCAAAAAATTAAGGTGCCTGTCTACACTGGCCCTCTTGTACAAGTATTCTTGCGCAAGAGGGCTTATCCCTGAGCGGGAGAGTCAAAGTATTTGCGCAAGAAGCACTGAATTCTTACATTAGAACGTCAGTGCTCTTGCGCAAATTCAAGCGGCCAGTGTAAACAGCTAGCAAGTTTTTGCGCAAAAGCATCTGCTTTTGCGCAAAATCTTGCCAGTCTAGATGCACCCACTGAGTGGTTCTCTCATTACAATAGGTAATCAGGTACTCGCACCTTCTCTTCCAAATTAAATAAAAAACTAAGTATGGGACACTTACAGCCCACACAGCCGCATTAGCGCCAGCACTAAAATTAACAGGGTATTTTTTATTCCTTCTCCCTTCTTTTTCTGTTTTAAATTGAAAGGTTTTCCCTTTTTTCTCCACTCTCATTTGAGGAAGTGGGTTTTACCCATGAAAGATGCTGCTTCTGAACCCCCAATAATCCCCCCGATAATCCTCCATTTTATGGGGCAAGGGTCAAGAGTGTGCAGTAGGGGCAGGAAGGGGAATGGCAGGGGCATGGGGGGGTTAGAGCAGACGTGGGGGGGCTGTGGCAGAAGGGGTGCCCTAGAGCCCAGATCTTGCACTTCCCTAGGGACGGCCTTGAATGCCTAGTTTGAATGGAGATGGGATAAGAACTGGACAAAGGAAGAGGGGACAGGGTGGATGGATTCTGAAGTAAATTGGGACAAGTATCATTGGGAGAGACTGGGACAGAGATGGAGAGTCCAGAGGGATGAGATTAGGGTTTCTGGAATGGCAAAATGAGGAGAACAGAATGAGAAGTAGGGAATCTAGTGGTGAGATAGGGGACAGGAGTAGGAGACAGAATTTAGACAGGGACAGATGTGGGGGGGGGGGCGGGAGGGTGGAGGATGGGGGATGCAGCAGAAAGGTTGAAACTTTTGGGAAATGGGCAGGACAATATGTGCTCTCTTCCCTCCAGAACCTGGAATAGAACCCAAGATTCCTGATTCTCACCATTCCAGCTGACGACTAAACTGTGGGCAAAGTGCCCCATCGCCCGTTAGTGCTAGTCTTCACAGAGGATGACAACTCATCACGACCATCCATTATTCCATTAGCTCAAGTGGGAAAGGTTTGTGTGGTGGATCTAGGTTCCAAACCTTCTGATTACCCAGGAGAATTTTTCTCTGAAAAGAACCTTAGCCTTAAAATGAGAGCCTTTCTCTATATATTTGCACATATATTTACTCACTGAATTCTCTGGATATGTGCTGCCCATCTTCAGGAAGAACACATGGAAACAATATAAACATAGAAATGTGAAGTCCTGTGAGATGAATCCAGCTTGGAATTGAAAGAGTTTGCTTTATAAGCACACTGGCAATTCCCTGCGGAATTAAGTAGAGCGTTCAAATGGAGTATGATGGATTAATACATTTGTATGTGTCCTGTCTGCCTTCTGATTTCAGTACTTGGGACTGATATCTCCTGAACTCTAGGGCACCATTCAAAGTAGGTGATAGAAACAAAACAGAAGCGTAGCACCTGAGAGGTTACTGGTAAGATCAATAAAATCAGCTCATTGAAAAGTCCTTTAAAAAGACAGTTGTGAAAATTCTAAACAGCACTATTTAAAAGACTTTTTAAAAGGACTCCCCTCTCCAGTAATGCTCTCTTGCATGTTGCTCTTTTTCTTCTGCTGTGCTTTGTTACACTGAACAATGATCTATAGCAAAGAACAATGTTAAGCTTTGTGATCAGGATCAGAGATCACTTCAGACTTAGGCACTAATGCAGGTGTGGACAATAATTTTTTATGGGGGGCTACACCAAGAATTTGGTAAGCGATCACAATCTGCACTCTTCTATGAAATTAATGGAGGAGATAAGTGTAGGGCGGAGAAGGGAGTTTGGGATTTAAACGTGGCTCTTGGAAACACATTTGGCGAAGCCTAATCTTTGCATTTTCAAAACACTTCATCAGTCCTAGACAAGTAGCTCTTTCAGTTTTCTTGAGGAAAAGCACTGATAACATCTGATGCAACAAACCAAGTAGATGACATTATTAAGTAGATGTGTCGCCTTTAGTGCATGGAGTGGAGAAAAGTACAAGGTCTCTGTCCTGAAGAGATTACCGAATAAGGGCTCAATAAGCATGAAGTACAGAGATGCACCATCCCAGTGGGAATTCCAGAAGGAAATCTGGCCCAGGAATCCTTTTTTAGTTAAACTAATAGGGTATGTCTACACTAGAAAGTTAGTTCGAACTAACGGACGTTAGTTCGAACTAACTTTCCTAGGCGCTACACTAGCGCTCCGTTAGTTCGAACTTAATTCGAACTAACGGAGCGCTTAGTTCGAACTAGGTAAACCTCATTTTACGAGGACTAACCCCTAGTTCGAACTAGCTAGTTTGAACTAAGGGCTGTGTAGCCCTTTAGTTCGAACTAGTGGGAGGCTAAGGCTTCCCAGGTTTCCCTGGTGGCCACTCTGGCCAACACCAGGGAAACTCTATTGCCCCCCTCCCGGCCCCGAAGCCCTTAAAGGGCCACGGGCTGGCTACTCACTTTGTGCCAGTTGCAAGGCTGCAAGCACCCGTGCCTGCACAGCCTGCACCTGCCACACCATGAGCCAGCCATCCGAGGGCTCCCAGCCCTCCACTGCTCCCCAGGACCAGCCTGGCGGCTCCCGGGAGCCTGCCCGGGGGCACAAAAGGCGGGCGCCCGCCTGGTCAAGTGCGGAGATCGTGGACCTCATCGAGGTTTGGGGGGAAGCCTCCAATGTTCACAATCTCCGCACTAGCCACCGGAACGCGGCCGTCTACGGACGCATGGCTGCCAGTCTGGCCGCCAGGGGCCACCAGCGCAGCCGGGAGCAGGTGCGCTGCAAAATAAAGGACTTGCGGCAGTCCTACTCCCGGGCCTGCCTGCCAGGGGCCGACCCGGAGGCCTGCCCCCACTTCCATGCCCTGGACCGCATCCTGGGGCCTCATGCCGTCCCTGCCCCCCGGGACGTGATTGACCCTGGGGCAGAGGGACCGCTCCTGGAGACAGAGGAGGAGGAAGAGGGCTCTGAGAGCCAGGAGCCTGCCGCCAGCCTGCCCAGGACCCGGGACCCCCGAGGCACACCACAGAGCCGCTCGCCTGCATCGTCAGAGGCCGGGGAGGCGTCCACCTGTGAGTACCCTCGTGTTCCCCTTATGTGTACGGGGGGCTGGGGCGAGAGGGAGCCCCGGGACCGTGCGCCTGGGCCTTGCCCACCACGGAGCAGCAGCTGGGGATCCTGCAGGGGCCCTGGCCTTGCTGAGGGGAGCTGGGTTTCACACACCTGGGCCCCTGGGGAAATT
This sequence comes from Pelodiscus sinensis, assembly GCF_049634645.1. Lineage (NCBI taxonomy): Eukaryota > Metazoa > Chordata > Testudines > Trionychidae > Pelodiscus > Pelodiscus sinensis. The sequence continues at coordinate 274,519,738 of NC_134711.1, forward strand.
GACCGCTGGTCTTGTTGCACCACAGCTGCAGCACCTGGGCCTGCGGGGCGCACCACCCCGCCTGCAGCAGCCGCCCGTGCCCGGGCAAGCAGGACAGCCAGGAACCAGGAGGACTACCAGAGGCAGCATCTCCGGTTCCTGGACCGACAGCTCCGTCTCCAGGACCACTGGGTCCAGGAGGACCTCAGGCTGCGCCGGAGGAGTCTGGAGGCCCTGGAGGAGCAGGGCCCTGCCCTGCGAGGCCACCTCCAGAGCCTGCTGGACGGCTTTCCATTTCCTCCTCCCCCTGCTCCCCCTCTTGCTCTCCCTCTTGCTCCCCCTGCTTCCCCTGCTCCCCCTGCTCCTCCTGCTCCTCCTGCTTCCGCTCCTGCTTCCGCTCCTGCTTCCTCCACACCCCCTGTCCCCTCTGCCCCCCCCTCCACAACCATTCCCCACCGACGCCCCCGGACCCCAGTGTGGCAAGACGGGAGAGGCAGCCGGACTCCCACCCCTGAGCTTTCCTTTCCCTTCCTCCCTTCCCTCCCCTCCCCTTCCAGCTCCCTCGTCCCAGGTTTCCCCCTCCCTTCTCCCACCTTCATTCCTCCCTCCCCCCACCCCAGTTCTGTGAAATAAACAGATGTTTTTGTTTGAAAAACAGGTGTCTTTATTTGACAGTAGGTAGGGAGGGGAAAGGGGAAGGGGGGGTAGGGTGGAAGAAGGCCCCAGTGGGGCATGCAGGGAGAGGTCAGTCCTCCTCCTCCTCCACCTGGAAGCTCTCCCACAGGGCTTCCCGGATCCGGATGGCCCCCCGCTGGGCTTCCCGGACGGCGGCGGTGCGGGGCTGACCGTAATGTCCAGCCACGCGGTCAGCCTCAGCCATCCAGGCTGGCAGGAAAGCCTCCCCCTTCCGCTCACACAAATTGTGGAGCACACAACATGCCGCCACCACGGGAGGGATGTTGTGCTCGGCCAGGTCCAGACGGGTGAGGAGGCATCGAAAGCGGGCTTTCAGTCGCCCGAAGGCCCCCTCCACCACGATGCGGGCCCTGCTCAGCCTGGCATTGAAGGCCTGGCGGGAGGGATTGAGGTGCCCCGTGTAGGGCTTCATGAGCCACGGCTGCAGTGGGTAGGCGGCATCCCCCACCAGGCAGATGGGCATGTCCACGTCCCCGACCCTGATGTGGCGGTCGGGGAAGAAGGTCCCGTCCTGCAGCCGCTGGCACACGTAGGAGTTCCGGTACACCCGTGCGTCGTGTGCTTTGCCTGACCAGCCCACATTTATGTCCGTGAACTGTCCCCGGTGGTCACACACGGCCTGCAGGATGACGGAGAAGTACCCCTTGCGGTTCACGTAATGGGACGCCTGGTGTTCCGGGGCACGGATGGAGATGTGCGTCCCGTCGATGGCCCCCCCGCAGTTGGGGAAGCCGAGGGCACCGAATCCCCAGATGACGGCGTCCTGGTCGGCGAGGCGGACCACCCTGCGGAGCAGCACCCGGTTGATGGCCTTGACCACCTGCAGAGAGAGACACAGCAAAGCGCCAATCAGTGGGGCGCCCGGGTGGCTGGGAGCGTGCATGTCCTGGCAGTGCCCCGCGCCCCACTCCCGGAAGCAACCCCCCTGGCGGCGTGTAGTACGGCCGGGACAGCCCGACCCCTCCGGTGCAGGGCGCTTTCGCCTCCTCCCGCCCCCCCTTTGTCCCTGGGGCGGCCCATTCCCTTCCTCGCAGCCCCCCTCCCCCCCGGCTCGGTGGCTGATGAGCGCCGTACCTGCATGAGCGCCGCTCCGACGGTGGATCTCCCCACGCCGAACTTGTTCCCGACGGATCGGTAGCTGTCCGGCGTGGAGAGCTTCCATAGGGCGATGGCCACCTGCTTCTGGAGGGGGATGGCGGGTCTCATGCAAATGTCCCTTCTTTGCAGGGCAGGGGCGAGCCACTCGGAGAGCTCCAGGAAGTTGTCCCTCCTCATCCTAAAGTTCTGGGTCCACTGTCGGTCGTCCCAGCGCTCCAGGATTATGCGGTCCCACCAGTCGCTGCTGGTGTCCAGACGCCAGACGCGGCGGGGCACGCCAGTGCCAGGGCGCCGCCGCGGCTCCTCCACAGCCCCCGAGGCGGCCAGGCAGAGAGGCAGGGGGATGACGTTACCCAGGTGGTGCCAGGCAGCCTCGAGCCATTGCTGGCAGGCTTGCAGCAGCAAGTCCAAAACGTGCACCAGAAGGTGCAGGGCGAGCCGTGGCTCCATGTTGCCACCTGCGGCGTTCCCCCCCGAAGGGAAGCACCGACATAGACGGGCACAGAGACCGACTCTTTGCTGTCCCTCGGCGAGGTTGGCAAGCAAGCAGGAAAAGCTGAGAACCGGCTGTCCAGGGGGGTCCCTTTAAGCACGAGCCTCAGATAGCCTCAGACAGCAGCCACACAAAGCAACTGCTGACCTGATGCCCTGCCAGAACCGGTTTCAGCTGCCCTTAAATGCCCCCCTGCGTCCAATCAGTGTGGACGCGCTAGTTCGAACTAGCAAAACGCTAGTTCGAACTAGTTTTTAGTTCTAGATGCGTTAGTTCGAACTAGCTTAGTTCGAATTAACTAATTCGAACTAAGTTAGTTCGAACTAGCGCTGTAGTGTAGACGTACCCACTGATATTATTTTATCCGAAAACTTCGTGGTGAAGGTGCATCCATCAGCTGGGAAAGAATACTCCCTTTAATGCCTCATGTCCTCTCTGTGGGCGCATATGGAGTGGTGCAGGAGATGTATTGAAGGGACAACCCATGTGTTCCCCAAGCACGGAAAATGTATTAATGTGCCTTTATAGGGTACACATTTTGCTTTCCTGCTGTCTATCCATACAACGGCCAGTCACAACCTAGGGCTAAATTTAAAAAAATACACACAAAGCAGCAGGGATATGGAAACAGACACCAATATTAAAGAAATAGATTGAAATTAAGTATATTAAACTTGAGAGGAAGCCTGTTCTCTTCTTCCATTTTTTAAATGTGAATATAGCTTATAATAATAACAAATTGCTAATTGGTTTCTCAACCAAACCTCACCTACTCTTGTTCCTGCTCCTCATATTAGATTACCATGTTGTACTGAAAAAAGAGGAAAAGAAATATATATACACACCTATTATAAACCAAGCTACAGTTGTTACATAATATACATCCATTCTTCTATTTCTTCTACTTTAACTGTGGCCAAATATAAATGTAATGTTTATTAGTGTTGTTCTTTCATACACTATTAGTCATAATCAGCTAGGGGTGAATGCCAAATGTTCTGATAATATCTGTGCTGTGGAGAAGTGCCCATTAAGAACTAAAGTGAGATCTTCAAACTATCAGTCTCATTTTCATACAGCCAGCAGAGTATGACCAAATACTATACTAATATCTTGGCCAGGCTCTGAACTAGTGGCACAGAGTGTCTTGAACCATTCCGTCTGAGAATTATATTTTCATCTAAATGATGTAGTACTCATTCTTCACAGTACCTGAATCTTGGAACAGTTTTCTGATTGTTTTTATAGTTATCAATGTCCTCTAAAAAGTATCATAGAAATCTCCATTTTACCCCTTTACGTAGCTTACCTGTTTTCTAGACATCAATTAAAGAAGATCCCTTGTTAAGCAGCAGTGACCACGGAGGCTGTCTTGAACCGGTGTATCAATTGGCAGTGAGTTCAAATAGCAGCATGCAAAGTACTACAGTGTGCCAACTATAAACAACTCCTTCAATATCTCTTGCACTCCTTCAGATGATCAGTAAGAATTCATTAATGGAATGTTCCACATCCTTCTGTAAAATTGTTGCTCTGATAAAATAAGCTGGATTTTAACAGAATTTTCTTCTCAAAGTAAGAGAAGATGCATGAAAAAAATTGTTCAGAGTAATTTATTCAATGTATATTTGCTATATTGCAAGGTTTCTGTGAAACACAGAGAACTATAAAGTGTGCATATTTTATAAGATAAATATGTTACAATAAATAAGTTGAGGGAATAGAGCTATAATTCATGAATATGCCCAAAACATCATTGCCAGCTGGTGGGGGGAAAACATACAGCTCACAGCAGCCTGTGCCATTACCTCATTTTCATATTTCAAGACTGTGAGGATTTTCAACAAATGTTATGTCAGGATATTGCATGAATTTCAGTTATGTATAATTATAATGATTATTTATTAATTTTTCCATTATCACTTTGAGAGTTGACAGGTTCTTGTTCCAGGCCCAGGCCCAGTATTTAAATTATTCTCTAGTTGTAACCCCTGGTGTGCACCGTTGCAACATGTTCACTATAGGAACTCTTGCAGATTTACAAAACTAGTTTATTAATACATTTAGCATGGTCACAAACACCCATAAAATAGGACAATAGGCAGGGAATGTACTTCTGTATTTCCACATAGTCACACCATTCCTTCTAGAACTACCTGAAGTGCTGTCCATCATCTTCCTCGACACCATTGCCTTTCCCATCATGATCTATACCCATCATTCTGACACCTCCCAAGGTCAACATCCCCTTCTCCTATCACTCGTAGGCTGGGATGCCTCTTTTATAATGTTACACTGATGTATAGTATGTTTCAAATCCACAAATCTGAAGATGCTGCAATAACATCTATTTGGGGTTTAACCCTGGTCCAAAGGGAACAGGATACAACTATTTTTTAATTAAAAATGGCTACTAGCTTAAAGTAAACCATCTCAGTATTTGCCTGGTGGATGTATGTTTTGGTGGCAACTGACAGCCAAGTGGTTATCTGGCTTTTTATATATTTAAGGGGATATTTTTTTTCCCCACAGTAGCAACTAGTAACTAATGCCATGATGAATTTAATGGAACTTTCATGTGAATTTGAATTCTCACTTGCAGATCTCTGTGCATAATCAGGTCCTAAGCACTGTAGAATATGTGATATGTTGTCTTTAGAAGTTAAAAGCCAATGAGAAAAAACCCAGAATGTTATGTTGCCTAGTAAGAATGTGCCTTTTTGTAGGCAAATCTGAGATTATACAGGCTTATTATGTGTAATAATAATAAATACCTCCTCAGTCAGCATGATGGCAATTAACATGATGTCATCATTCATTTGTAATGACACTAATATCTGGCAAATTGTAAGCTGAAAATGTATATGGACACATTCCAGTACTGTATGAGCTGTGTGTATAAATATTTGGCATGTTGCAGCCATTGATGGGGCTTTTTGATAGATTACATTGAATCCTTCAGACTTATTTTTTCCTATATTAAAGTTGCCAACCCTGTAAAATCACTGATGTGTCTGTAGATATACAGCATGTAGATACGTTTATGCAGATACATAGAGAAGTTAATAGCCATTGATTTCCTATGTGAGTATCTTAGTTCTTAAAATAAGTTCAGGGTGACATGCCAAATCTATAGTTATTTTAGCAACTGTGCCAAGACTACAGACCATGCCAAATAGATTGCAGGGTCAACAACTTGTCAAAACAGCCATTAAGGCAGGAGTATCTAGCTGATTGGAACCCTGTTAGTACAACCCAAGGAGTCCTAGAAAAGCAGAAAGTTGCTCCTGACTGAGGAAAATCACATGTAACAAGATAGACAAGGCAATGCTTTATTGACCTTCAGCCATGGAATCTGAGTGCTAATTTGGTTACCCTTCTCTTGCCTTTGGCCACAGAAGAAGTTGGTTTGCAAACTCCAGCATCAATGTACCTTACACATATTCAGTCCCAATACATCTGAAAACAGATACAGGCAGTCCCCGACTAACGGGGATCCGACTTATGTCGTATCCCTAGATACGAACGGGGCTTTTCTCGTTGCGGAGGGCTCGGGTGGCGGACTGCCCAGACGTGCTGAGGTCCCGCCGCCCGCGTCCTCCGCGGCGAGAAAAGCCGCTCTGCGCCTCCCTGGTCTGCTGGGGGGGCCCCCAGCAGACTAGGGAGATGCGGAGCAAAGCCGCGGCGAGAAAAGCCGCTCCGCGTCTCCCAGCAGACCAGGGAGACACGGAGCGGCTTTTCTCGCCGCGGACGACGCAGGCGGCAGGACTGCCCGCGTCCTCCGTGGTGAGAAAAGCCTGGTCTGCTGAGGGGGGGGCACTAGCTGTACCCCCCCAGCAGACCAGGGAGACGCGGGCGGCGGGACCACAGAGAGGCGCCGCGCGGTCCCGCCACCCGGGTCCTCAGAGGCTTTGCTCCGCCGCAGCAGACCACCCGGGTCCTCAGAGGCTTTGCAGCTAGTGCGCCTCCCCCCCAGCAAACCAGGGTTTTCTCACCGACGCCTGGGGTAGAGCAGCTGGGGCACTGCCCGGTTGGTCCATTAGCGCTGAGGAGCGGTGCTGCGGGACCAACCCGGCAGCACCCCAGCTGCTCTGTCCCAGGTGTCCAGACTCAGCCGCTGTTGAAACTGATCAGCGGCTGATTCCAGGAAGCCTGGGGCAGAGCAGCTTTGCCTCGGGCTTCCTGTAGTCAGCCGCTGGTCAGTTTCAACACTGGCTGAATCTGGACACCAGTTCCGACTTACATACAAATTCAACTTAAGAACAAACCTACAGTCCCTATCTTGTACGTAATCCGGGGACTGCCTGTACTGGGTATAGAGGATGGAAGTGGGTTGGGGAGAACCTGTTGGACATAATAGCTTTTAAGCTTAGTTCACATTGAGAATTTATTTTTAAATCTTATTTAATACAAATATATCACCAGAGTATACTCATGGGCTGTGTCTAGACTGGCAAGTTTTTCCACAAAAGCAGAAAACTTTTGTGGAAAAACTTGCCAGCTATCTACACTGGCCACTTGAATTTGCGCAAGAACACTGACGATCTAATGTAAGATCGTCAGTGTTCTTGCGCAAATACTATGATGCTCCCACTCAGGAAAAAGCCCTCTTGCGCAAATGCTTTTGCACAAGAGGGCCAGTGTAGACAGGTAAAAACTGTTTTGCGTAAAAAAGCCCCGATGGCGAAAATGGCGATTGGGGCTTTCTTGAGCAAAACCGCATCTAGATTGGCACGGACGCTTTTCCACAAAAAGTGCTTTTGCGCAAAAGCATCTGTGCCAATCTAGATTCTCTTTTCCGCAAATCCTTTTAACAGAAAAACTTTTGCGGAAAATCATGCCAGTCTAGACGCAGCCATGTAGTAAACTGTAGTAAAGACTTTAATCTGTTTTCAAGAGGGGGTAACACATTAATTTGTGCGTAGTGATATAAAGTTCACATAATTTCAAATAATATTGTAAAATCAAATAGACTGGAATGAGTATAATAACTCTTTTAGTACAGTATCTTGCATGATGATAGGTTTCAGAGAGGTAGCTGGGCTACCCTGTTTCAGCAAAAACAAATGAGGAATTGAGTTGTATCTCACAAAAGCTTATGCCCTAATAAATTTGTTAGACTCCTTGTTTTTTCTTGCAATACAATGAGCCATAGGACTCATTTCAGAGCAAGGGACAGTGAGTACCCTGATCACTCTTTTCATGCTCCTCTCTTGGTTCAAAGGGAACCAATTTAATATAGTTTTGAAAAGATGCATCTTTCACCTTTGCTTGGGTTGAGCTTTGTTTTTTGGCTCATAGGAAGGGAAGAATGAATGGCTTTGATGAGGACTAATGAGCAGAAGGCACTTAGCTTTTCTGAAAGAAACCTAGACTCCTTCAGTGATCTCTTTATTTTCGATATTGTATACTGTGGTGCCCAGTGAAATCAGTGGTGATTTGTATCTAAATGCTCTAACCAACTTGCAATTCATAAGTAGTTTAGCAGAACCATTGACTGGCCTGCTAAGTCTGATTTATTTTAGGAGTTCCTAGTTATGTGTGTGTATATTTTTGGCAATTTACTCTTCATATTTCTTAGTTTCCTTTTGTTTAATACTTATTTATTTTGCTATTGATTTCTTTTGAGTTGAATTTACAGTTTTTGAAGGATATTGGTCTTCTAATAAAATGATAAGTACTAGGATTTCTTTTAAGACGTGGCTAACTTCTGCTTTGCTTAGCATTCCATACAGATCCTTTTATTTCCAGTTAAGAAGGTTGTGTGGAATATGAGCCTGAACAGATCTGAGATCATAGTATTTTTTTCAGAGACTTTAGAACCGATTGCTGCCTTTCATTTTGCACTGTGTATAACAATATAAGGCCAGACTCTCTACTGCACTCAATTTCTGATGCATGCAGCAGAGTGGACGGATGTCAGGACCCAGTCTTGGACCTGTTGGAGGTTATGGCAGCCTGGAGGCTTCCTCTAAGCTCTGCCTGCTGGTAGTAGTTCTTAACCAATCAGATACCATCCGTGGATAGCTGGAGCACATCTTGTTGGTCACTTATATCTTCTCCATTCTTGAGATACTCTCTGCAGTGGGTGCTGATAGTAAAGAGGAACAGGAAACATTTATATTAACTCCATACCACTAGGAACTGTCACCAACTGGGGCAATTCCCAGCTGGGGAGTTTTGAACATCTGCTACTGTTACCTACCCCCACACATACATACAAAATTAAATCTCTAGAGGTGCAGGGAAAAACATATCTAGCAGACTCTTAGTACTCAAAAAATGCAAGCTGTTTTTTATAATTATATGGATATAGATATATAAAATATATCAATCTTTGGCTACGTCTAGACTGGCATGATTTTCTGGAAATGCTTTTAACGGAAAAGTTTTCCGTTAAAAGCATTTTCAGAAAAGAGCATGTAGATTGGCACGGACACTTTTCCGCAAAAGCACTTTTTGCAGAAAAGCGTCCATGGCCAATCTAGATGCGCTTTTCCACAAAAAAGCCCCGATCGCCATTTTCGCGATCGGGACTTTTTTGTGGAAAACAAATCTCAGCTGTCTACACTGGCCCTTTTGCACAAAAGTTTTGCGCAAGAGAGACTTTTGCCCAAATGGGAGCAGCATAGTATTTCCGCAAAAAGCACTGAGGGTATGTCTACACTACAAAGTTAATTCGAACTAACAGACGTTAGTTCGAATTTACTTTGATAGGCGCTACACAGGCAAACCACTAGTTCGAACTTAATTCGAACTAGCGGAGCGCTTAATTCGAACTAGGTAAACCTCATTCTATGAGGACTAACGCCTAGTTCGAATTAAGTAATTCAAATTAAGAGCTGTGTAGCCACTTAATTCGAACTAGTTGGAGGCTAGCCCTCCCCAGCTTTCCCTGGTGGCCACTCTGCAAATGGCTTCCACTGTGTAGCTTTCTGCAACAGCTCCTAACACTGAGGCTCAGCCCTGGTAAATTTCCAAAACCACTCTGCACATACGTTTACAGCATGATCCTCAAGGCCTTTAGTGACACACCAACTAATGCTATAGATGCATTTTTTGAGACTAGTATGCACACATTTGGATGGCTTTTGTAAATTATAATTAACAGACATTGACAGCATGCATATGCACACTTCTCCTGGAGCAATTTCTTTGTAAAATGTTAATGTAGATTAAGAATAATATGTGTTTTGTAGTATAAAGCCTATTGAAATCAATGGTAGTTGGTCTATTATCAGTGTAGCAGTGTATCTCTTCTTGGTCTGTTGAAAGCTAAGTGTAGTATCTGTTCTATAAATGCCATGCATGTATAATGTAATTAATTTAGAAAAATAGTTACTGTAAATTCATAGCAGCCATTTTTTAGTTCATAATTAAGCTGTGGTTGTTTTCTTAAAACCCACCAATATATTCTGTGTTTGAATTAAACACTCTGGGTATGTCTAGACTGCATCCCTCTGTCGGCAGAGGGATGTAGATTAGGCAGGTTGATATTGCAAATGAGGGAGGGATTTAAATATCCCGCACCTAATTTGCATAAAAATGGCTACCGTGTTTTGCAGTCTAAGCACTTTGTCAGCAAAAAGCGGCAGGCTAGAGGGGGATCTGTCAAGAAAGAAAGCCTTTTTTGACAGATCCTGTAAACCTCCTTGCAGGAAGCATAAGAGATCTGTTGAAATAGGCTTTCTTTCTCAACAGATTTCCCCCTCTAGACTGCCACTTTTTGCTGACAAAGTGCTGAGTTGGCAAAATGTGTCGGCCATTTTATGCAAATTAGGCATGGGATATTTAAATCCCTGCTTCATTTGCAATGTTGACCTGCCTAATCTGCATCCCTCTGCCAACAGAGGGATGCAGTCTAGACATACCCTCTGTGTCTGTCTTTTACACACACTCCTCCTCATGATTCAGTTGGAACTATAACTGGAATTTGGGGTCCTGAGGAATGCCGTTCAGTCAATGAAACTTTATTGGTATAACAAACTATATAATTTTTGCCAAAGTATAAAAAGAAATGGACATTTCAAGTGTCTGTCATAGGTCAGTACAATTGACCTATAATAGGGCTACACATTGTGTTTATGATTTAGTCACATGACTATTTGTGCAAGTAGGTCTGAATCAATGCTTCCATTACAGCCAGCTGGAAGGGGAAAGGACTCCTGGGTGTGGTTATACTCACTCCATTGTTTGGTCCTGTAAGGTATTCAACTGTTATTAAGTAAACACAATTCATGCTGGAATGGGGAAAAATACTGGGTGTGGTTATACAGTTCAGTCAGTTTCTATAGGCCTGATATTCGATTGTTAGAATGGTATTTTGCGTATTGTAACTAATGTGGCTTTTCTGGGGTCACAAACCATGTTAACCCTAAATGTAGGAATTATAAAATATGGCCACCAATGCTTGTAGTTATTGGGAATGCACAAAAGCAGACTGCATTTAACTCTGTTCAAAGCAGAGACACTGTCATTGTAAAGAATCTTGGATGGACAAGGCTTTCTCTTCCAGTCTCTGTAAAGTCAATTGGGGGGAAGAGCAGAGCTCTGAATCAGCAGGCTACATGTCCTCCAGGTGTTCGCAGTGAAACTGGTTCAACCTTTGTTTCTCTCCCTCCTGCCCCCTCCAATGATAGAACTAAAATAGACTCCATAAATTGTCTCTTTATTGTTTTAAAATGTTATTCCAGTGAATGCTGGAATCTTTTGGACGGCCTGTGCTGTGGGCCAAGAGTTGAAATCACTAAATTTTCCCTAGAGCCAAATCCATTAGAGTGCCAGCAGGCGGCCAGTGGGAGTAGCAGGTGGCCAGAGGGGTGGGTGGCAGGAGCAAGCATCCAGCAGGTGACCAGCAGGAGCAGTGGCAGGCAGCCAGTGGGGTGGCTGGGAGGAGCAACTGGCAGGTGGCTGGCAGGAGTAGCGGGCAGCCAGCAGGCCAGTTGGCAGGAGAAGGTGGCAGGCAGGAGCAGCAGGTAAGTGGCATTGCCACATGTTCAATGAGAGGAGACATCAGGATGATGTACCTATGGAGTCTCAGTCTGAAATGACTGGACAGATCCGTGAGTGGGCTGTTTGAAGTGGGGGGAAACTACACTATATGAGCTGGAGGGTTGACCAAAGATCTTTAAGCAAAAGACTGCTCTGTGGACTCGAGGGATGGTACCTTGCTTATGGGTTTTCTTTGTTTATGCATGTTCCTGAAGGTTGATGCTAAATTGCTGCTATTAAATAGACTGTTTATATCATTGACTCAGTGCTTGGAGAGGGGAAGAATTGCCTCTAAACGTGCCCAGTGGGTAGGTTAGAATTTTCCCAATTTACCCATTTTACCTTGTTGAAAAAACCTCCCTAGACACCGAACCCAATTCTTCTGGCTGCCGATTGCTACCAGCAGAAGGATTACATTTGTAAACAGTGTTTACTCCAGTGGCATAGTTAAGAGTGCAAATTTTGGTGTGCTTCACTTTGGGGAGTACAGCCAATGACAGACTGGGCTAGCTTAATTTATCCTTTGATGTCTCACTGTCTTCCTAGCCTTGGTGACCTTAGACACAAGACTTCACCTGCCAAGCTGGGCGTGTGCTTGGGGCAGTTCAGAAAATGGCTAGACAAAGTTTTTGGAGTATAGCTTTCTGAAGGGTGGGCCTCAGTGCTAAGTAGGTGGAGTATGGACCACCCAGATCCACCCAGGGCTATGCCCCTGGTCTGTTCCTGTTCTAATTGTTGTTTCTGATTATGTTATTATTTCCGGATCAGATTGAAAGAGTGAACTATTACAAAAAAGTAGTTAACAAACACTAAACAAAAAACTTTTAAAGAGATCTTAGGTTTCTAATCAGATGTCTGTTAACTAAAAACTTGATCCTGCTGCCATTGAAGTCAGGTCACACATTATTTTAATGACTTCTCTCTATCTTGCTAGCTGCTAGTTCTTATGGAAGTGTCCATCACTGAAGCATCTCAGGAAATAATGTCCAGTATCACAAGTGGCTAGTGGTCCAGTTTTCCTCTCTCCTCCTGAGGCAATTGGAGAGAGGGATATATTTGTTGATTTATTGTGTTTTAGCCCAGCTCCTTTCTCACTGTTTCTTCTTGCATTCACTTATTACTTCTCTTTTTTTCATGTAATTGTGAGAATGCTTTTGTTTTCTTTTAGTAGGATGTATAGTTTTAGTACAAACAGAAAATAGAAGAAAGTCCCTGCCTTTAAAAACAGTGGTACCCTAGCTGTAGGGAGTGCTCCTTTAGATCATTGCAAAGGAACATTCAGGGGGGCAGGGCCTGGACTAGACCTTAAAGGAGGTAGGATGGGAGTGTTACCCAACCTGCCCTGCCCCCAGCTCAGCTACGGTCTCAGCCACAATTCTATTCTGTCCCCTGATCTAGTCCAGCTACAGCCCCAGCCACTGCTCTACTTTGGCCCCTGTTCTGCCCCCTCTGCCCTCATTCCCTCTCTGCCCCAGGCCATCTCTGCCTCTAGTCCCAGATCCTGCCCCACTCCCAGTTCTGTCCCCAGATCCACCTTCAGCCCAAGCTCTTCTGATGTCCCAACTGTGCTGTAGTGGAGGGGAGGCACAGACAGATTTCATTCTTGACAAAGAGTTTGGGCATCCCTGCCTCGATGGGTCACAACCTAAACCAACAAACATGGGCAGTGGGGTGAAGCTTCTGCTTGGGAAGGCAAACTCCACAGCCTGTGGCCCCATTCATACTCCACCCCTGTTCCACCCAAGCCCTGCCCCTATTCTGCCTAGGCTCCACTCCCGTCCCATTGTCTGTCTCTTCTCTTCCCTCTCCCTCTCCCCTTACCCTTTCCAGCTAAATCCCTGAACCCAATTATAGCAAATGACATTTGGAAAAAAAACCCAAAAGCTCTTGTAAAATTTCTTTCTAAAGAAAATGGAGTATGTTTTCCACTACATGCCTATTTGAGAAGATTGGACATGCAGAAGATGCCTAATTAAAATCTCTACATGTGGGAATAAAAAATGTCAGTCACAGGTTTTTTGATATACTCTGAAATTTGTCAGAGATTTATTTTTAAAAAACTCTGCAGTAAGGGCACGTCAGCTGTCCTGTTATATACAACATTAAAAATTATGGAATACATGATGCAGCTCTTCTCTGTTTTATATTTATTAATCAGTATTTCCAAGCTGATATTATATTTTAAATGTACTCATAAGCCTTCATAAAGTAATCATTCCATATTACTACATATTTAATGCACTGAAACAAAGACACTATTTTAAATTAATAAGTCAGAGTGGTTATTCATAAAGTTCATTGCTTTTAGGAAAAGGAAATACCAATTTGTTTGTGTGATCAGCATTGTTTGCGAAGATTTTAGACATAACAAAGGATTTCATATCTTAGTAAGATATTAATTTCAATGGAGGGTCCTCTTAAAACTAATTCATCAAGTAGTTAGAAGTAAAGAAAGGGAAACTCATTCGTCCAGCTACCTGAGAGAAAAGATATGTTGCCCAATGAAGGGCTGTCATCAATGGGGAGGGGGAAGAGGAGGGTGAAATTGCAGCAGGGCTGGACTGAAAGGATAGGAAGACTTTGGAAGACTTTGGAAACAAGCTTTTTTAGACTATATTAATTAAAATAAAAATGTGCCTTTTAGATATTTAGAAATGTAAAGGATTTATGTTATAAACTATGGGTATGTCTACACTACAGAGTTATGTTATGTCCACACTGCAATTGCGTTCTTTCAAAAGTAAACTGAAAGAACAGAGGGTTTTTTCTGACAGTAGTACTCCTCTTTCTACAAGGAAGAAGCATTTTTCCAAAGGGTGGACGGGGAGAAGGGTTTTCTTTTGAAAGAAGAGGCCTCCAGGAAAAAGCACAGGTGCCCTGGTGGACACTCCATCCACACTAATCAGAACTCTATAGTTCCTGTCTCCTGCCAGCTCTTAAAGCTGCAGGTACCCTGGACAAGCCTTGTGGCAGGAAGCTGGTCTCAGAGCAGCACCCTGACCATGCATCTTTCCCTGCCACATGCCTTGCCATCCATGGTGGAGCTACAAGCTGCGACTTCCTCTGGCCCTCATAGGGAGTAGCACCGGGATTCCAGGACCCACCCAGGCGGACCAAGAGGTGGCCACCCTCTTAGTTTGGAGCAGAGATCCTGTTCCTCCTTGAGCTATGGGGCGAGGAGACATTGCGGGATCTCTGCTCCAAGCACTGCAATGCTGTGATCTTTGAGCACATGGCCGAATCCCTAACGGAGCGTGGACATCCACCCCAGACCTTGGAAGAGGTCCGGAATAAGGTGAAAGAGCTCTGTCAGGGATATGTGAGGGCCGGAGAGTGCAGCTCGCACTCAGGGGCAGGATCCCACTCCTGCTCCTATTATCAGATGATGATTGCTACCCGCTTCCCCAGGGGGGTGGCGGGCCACAGGTGGATGGTGCATCTCCAGAGGGTGGGGGTGAGCCAGGCACATAGCTCCAAAAATGTGGCCTTCCACATGTGGAAATTTTGGAACCACTGCTGGTCATCCCACCGCTCCATGACCAGTTGGTTCCACCGGTCCAAACTGATGTCGAGCCTCCCAAAATGCCTCTCCATTGTGGGATGCAGTTGCCAGAGGGTAGCTCCCAGAGCCATGAAGAAGGTCCCAAGAATGAGCTCAGGGTCAAGCTCCTGCAGGACCAGGAAAGCAGCTGGCAAAAAGTGCTGCAAAACTGCAGCATGGCTGTGTGGGGTCATTGCATGCTCAAGGATAGCTCCAGCTCCATGGAACCAAGAGAAAAGCTGTGGCGTCCAAAAAAACAAAAACAAAAACCAAAACCAAACAAAAAAAGCAGGGCAAGCACAACAGGCCCTGCGAGAGCTTTGCTGTGCCTCAAAGGTAAGCAAGCACTCAGCAGAAGCAGAGAAATGGCTGTCCAGGGGATCCCTTTAAGCACATGTCTCTGCAAGACTCCGGCACTAGTATTTGGAAGCAACTGGTGACCTAAAGCCCTGCCTGAAGTGGTTCTGGGTGGCCTTTTATGCAAGGAAGCGTGCAATCAGTCTGGACACTCTCTTTCAAAAAAGCAGATCACTTTTTCAATGCGCTTTTGTGTGTAGATGAGCTCTTTCGAAAGAAGTTCTTTCGGAAGATCTTTCCAAAAAACCCTTTTTTTCAAAAGAAGCCTGCAGACTGGACATAGCCTATGTGCCTGAAGTTCCAAGCATCTAAGGCTAAAACTGAATATTCAGATTGTACATCTAAAAATCTATGCAAGGATTTTTTTAGAGGCAGGATTTTATAATCTTTAGCAAAAAACTAATGAAATGCTGGAAGCAAATTTTAAGCTAAGTTCTTGTAGACATATTACAGTAATGCACAACTATAAATACATTCAAAAACTAACATTATATACCTCTCCTGTGGCCTGTGCCTGTTAAATGGCTTCATTACCCCTTAATGGCTCTTTCACAGGTTCAATGTTATGCCAATAGATCTAGCAAGCTGGAAGCCTTTTCACTTTTCAGTGCTAGATCCCTCCTGGAAGAAGAGAGGGAAGGGTTGCGCACAAAGACCTAGAGAAGGCATTGCCTCCCCATGCCTCTTACACCCACCACCCATTCTAACAAGACAGACACTGAAGGCAGGGGGAATATAACATAAACAGTGAAAACAATGTGACAGCCACAGATATCAGGTTAGTTCCTTGTTTTCCATGGGTGGGTTTAGAAAGGGATACGCTAAATGCAATGTAAAGTAATGGGAGATTTGTGAATGGGACAGGTCCAGGAAGAAAAGGTTAAAAGAGGAAGTTGTGAGTGAAGCTGAAATGGAGAGACTCTGAGGAAGGTGGAGGGTTGGAGAAAACCAATCGGTCTAGGACAGAAGACCAGTCTAAACTGCAGAAAGTTCTTTGACTGTCCAAAGGTCTCTACATTGGCTTCTCCTGCTTCTACTCAGTGAACCAGAGGTGGGGAATCTCAGGCCCAGGAGCTGGATGCTTGTCTGAATCCAGCCCCTGAGGCTCAGGGCCCCCTGGCGTTGGGGAGCCCCCACCTTGCTGCCCTAACACAGGGCCTGAGCGCACAACATCTACTGGGCTGGGGCCCTCCTAGGCTCTGGTGTGAGAACGTTGGGGGTGCCTTTCTCCTTCTCAGTTGGGGGCCATATCAGTGAAGGGGTTTTGTTTGTTTGTTTGTTTGTTTTTGCTACTTCTCACTTGTGTGTGGACCCTGACTGATTTTAATGTGGGACAGCAACCTCTGACCCCCAAAATGTTCCTCACCCCTGCAATAAACTCACTGGCTGGCTCCTCTCTGCTGTTTTCCCCAAGGCCATATAGTGAGGCACTCCCTGGGTGTTAGTTTCCCCAGAGATGGAGGGTGGCTCTGGCTGGGCATAGTTTTATTCAGTGTGCCATTTTAACTGCTTTTGCAGCTGCTGACACCAGCTGGAATCTCAGGCGGATTCTAGTAATTGTACAGCCAGGAGGTCACAAAGGTATTGAGCATTGTGAACCGGTCACTGATATGATAGGGTGAAGTCTCCCAGCTAGTCATAGTCACGGGGAAGCATTTCGTGGTCCTCCCATTTGGCAGACTTGTCTGAATGAAAATGGGAAAATAGAAAACATCTGGTGCACTTGAAAGCTACAGCTTTAAAAGCTGTTTTACTAACCTAATAGGATGTGATTGCTGGAGGACAATGACAACAAAACATACAAAGGGAGGTTGGTAACAATACAGCAAAAACAAACAAAAACAGAGCAGAAGGCATTTAGATTAGTTTGATTTAAAGATGTTAAAACAAATAGGACTCTGAACCACCACAAATAAATGAATTTGGTCTATGCTAATTAAGAACAATGACACCTTGCTGTTTATGTGCACTGCACTACCACAGCACAATTTAGATACGTACAGCTGTTTCCAAAAGTCAGTCTTAGTCCATTACTTTAATTAATCTGTGCTCATTATCAGCATGGCAGTCTTCCTGTGAGCAGAAAGTCAAAGGAGAAGATTTATAATTAGTAAAGATTTTAGATTAATTTGCAGGAAACTGATACATTAAATATTTTCTAGCCTTAGCAATGTTCTTTGATCTGTAACAATACTGACGACATGTCTAAATACACCCTTGGAATAAATACTGGAGGGCATGCAAATCTGGTGCATAACAGAAAATGTCGTTCACACTAACCAGCTGCTGTCTCATTTCCTAATAAATTAAAGGGTATTGTGTGCATATGGTTTTATCATGATGCCAATGTTCTTCCAAGATTATAGAACAGTATCCTTTTTGTAAGAGGGGAAGAGAAACTTAGAAAATGAATTCTTTTGCTGCCACCACATATACACAAGCATTTCTTGGGTTGTAGCTGTGGGATTTATAGATTTCATTTATTTGTACCCTTTATTATATACTTGAGACATCAATTGCACATCATGATATAAGTTTGAAAACTACAGAAACCATGACTATTTTCTTAAAGCTCAAATGCCCTGCACTGTGTATGCTATTAGCTTTAGTTGTATTCCCCAATGAAAACCACCCTAAAATGGAGTTAGAATTGAGAGTACACATACATAACTTGTGGTAAAATGCAGAGATATTGCAAATATCTTTAAAGTGGATATTATACACCCATAAAATTCATCTTAAGTTAAGATTAAACTTAAAATAAATCTAATAATCAAAATCAGGGGTGGGCAACCTCTGTCACACATAAGAACATAAGAACGGCCGTACTGGGTCAGACCAAAGGTCCATCTAGCCCAATATCCTGTCTATCGACAGTGGCCAGCACTAGGTGCCCCAGAAAGGGTGGACCGAAGACAATGATCAAGCAATTTGTCTCCTGCCATCCCTCTCCAGCCTCTGACAAACAGAGGCCAAGGACACCATTTTATCCCCTGGCTAATAGCCTTTTATGGACCTAACCTCCATGAAATTATCTAGCTTCTCTTTAAACTCTATTATAGTCCTAGCCTTCACCGCCTCCTCTGGCAAGGAGTTCCACAGGTTCACTACACGCTGTGTGAAGAAGAACTTTCTTTTATTAGTTTTAAACCTGCTACACCAGCCACATGAGGCTATCAGGGTTAGCTGTTGGCAAGCCTCTACAGTTTGTTTACCCGAGTGTCCGCCCTGCAGTTCCCAGTGGCCACAGTTCACCTTTCCTGGGCAAAGGGAGCTGCAGGAAGTGGTACAGAGCAGCCCACTGCTTCTTGCAGCTCCCATCAGCTGGGGACAGCAAATCCTGGACACTGAGAGCTGCAGGGCTCCATGCTTGCAGATGCTCAAGTATATAAACCATCTGGAGGCCTTCCTGGGGTTAACCCTGATGGTGTGCCAGAGGTTTCCTGCCCCGATCTAAAGGCATAAATGTTCAGTTAAGTCACTCAAGGAACTTTAACTGTGCCCAGCAGAATGACACCATCAATGACCACATGATTCTTGAAATTACAAAGCAGTAATCCCTATTTCAACACCAGGCAAAAAAGTTCAATCCGTCAAGTGTTATAAAACTCAAAGAGAGATTTCTGCAAAAGAAAATCATGTCTTTTCAGCCTACTACATTTCTGTGAATGGCTCAACACAATAGTAAATAAAGAATAACCAAGAGATATATTTTATTTGGTTCCAAAAGCCTTTGAAGAGTCTCTGCCACCCTTGGCTCAAAATAGTTTTAGAAAGCCTTGTTGATTATATGGTGATGGTCACAGTTACATCCAAGATAACAAAGCAGATAAAAGTCAGAAAGCACAATATACAAAAGGGAAACATATTTAATCGATTTTCAATATAGAAGGAGATTAATCGTAGTGTCCCCATGAATCATTCTAGAAATAGTGTTATTTGACATATTTTTGAGCTGTAAGAAGGGGGAAGAAGTGTGGTAGCAAAGTGTAGGTATATAAGGTCTCAAGTCAATAGCAAAGAATTTTTGAAGGATCTAACAAACCTATGTGACATTGTAACACAATCAGAGAGCAAATTCAGTGCAGTCAAATGCATGTTGCAAGGAATAATGTGAACTACTCATACACAGACATTGATCAGCTCTAAATTAACTGTGACTGCTCAGGAAAATGTCCTAGGCATCATTATGGACAGCTCAATGAAAACCTCTGCTCAATATGGAGAGGCAGTCAAAAATAGCAAACAAGATATTAGTCTGCATTAAAAGGCAAATAGTAATATTTAAACAGAATGCTATTATATATCACCTTGAAAACCTCATCACCAGGATGAAACAAAAATAGAAAATGGTCAGAGAAGAGTAACAAATACCTTTACGGGAAAGGTTAAAGAGAGTAAACCCGAGGTTTTCAGACAAGAGTAATACAGTGTTCTAGTTGCCTCATTTTCTGTGTGTCCAACTTGCTGAAAATTGAAAAGACTGATTTTCAAAAAGGTGCTGAGCACTCTTACTCTGAATCCCATCCTTCTAAACTCTCTTAAATTAGGCACCCCAAATCACCAGTGCCAATCCAAGGCACTTAACAACATACTCAACTTTTATATTCACAATACCATCCCTTATAAGGAAATATCTCTAAATTATAATCTTACATAGTATTTACTTACAGATTATAATGAAGTCGCCCCTTTACTTTCGCTTTATTAAGCTAAACAGATTGAGTTTCTTGGGTCTGTCATAAAGCACAATTGTCTAATCCTTAAATAATCTTCTCTGAACCTTCTCCAGCTGATCAACATCCTTCTTGAATTCTGAGCACAAGAACAGGGCACAGTTTTATAGGAGCCATTGCAGGCATGAAATAAAATGACTTCCTCTCCCACTCAAGATTCCCCTGTTTATGTATCCCAGGATTGCATTTGCTCTTTGGCCACTATGTTGTACATGGAGTGCACGTTTAACAGATCCACTATGACCCCTAAATATTTTTCAGTCACTGCTCCCCTATTCTGGAAGTATGGCCTGCATTCTTTTTCCCTGTTTGTGCTCAGTTCATACTCCTTACTCCTTTGAATTAGTGATATGTCTTCTGTATTATTTACCACTCCCCCAATTTTTGTGTCACCTGTTGACTTTATCAGTGATGATTTTATGTTTTCTTCCTGGTTATGGGTCCAAGAATGTAGCGGGATCCCACTGAAAATGGATTTGCTAGATAATGATTCCCCTTTTACAGTTGCATTTTGAAGATTATCAGTAACTTTTTAATCCATTCAATGTGTGCTATGTTAACCTAAGTGTTGTGCAGTACCAACTCCAATGACTTAGAAAAGTCTAAATGTATTATAGTTACCAAAATGTATTAAATGGTTACCTAGGTAGGAGATGGAATTTCCATCCTTACAGATTTTAAGGACTGTCAGGGAAGATTTATTTGGGGTGTTCCTGCTGTAAACTGCAGGTGGGATTAGATGACCTCTTGAGAGCTCTCCCAACCCCAATCTTCTATGATTCTATGAAACTGTACCAACACTATCACTTTATCAACCAACTTTGTAATCTCATTAATAATATCAAGTTAGTTTGACAGGATCTATTTTTCATAAATATATGTTGATGTGCATTAATTATGTTACTGTCCTTTAGTTCTTTATTAATTGAGTCCCATGTCAACTGCTTCATTATTCGCCTGGGACTGATGTCAGGGGGACATCAATGTTAACCAGGAGCTGCTATTTTACCTTTTCTTATGCTGCAGGAACAAAGGGACATTCAATTCACCTGAAGGACAGTAATTTTAAAACTGGTGGAAGGAAATGTTTTATCACACAACATATAATTATCCTGTTGGACTCACTGCCATAAGATATTATTTTGATGAAGAACTTAGTATGGCAAAACAAGGATTAGATATTTATATAATTAATAAGAATATTATCCAGCATAACTATGTATAAAACACCTTGTTGCTGTCAAAAGATGGGACACGGGATTAGATGTACTTTTCACAGATGATCAAACTCTACAAAATAAAATGGCCTCACCTGTCAGTCAGTAATACAAACTTAAAGAAAAATTACACAAAATTATGACTGTGAACTTTCTCTTGTCTTAGAGGCCGGGAAGCTTTCTTTGTGTCAGCAAGGGAAAGAAATCCTTTGGCTTCTTTAAGGATCATCATCCCATTCAGATGGGTCTGGGGAGGGCTCACATAAATGTCAGGAGGAAAGCTCGGCATTGTCAAAATACAGCAAATTGGTCTGTTTAGTCAACCGTACATTTAGAATCATGGTGTGGATCATGCAGAGGAATTTGGATTGATGGCTGCAATGTGCATGGTAATGAACTGGGGCAAGTCTGATATTGAAACAATATTTGACAATGACTCATCCATTAACCTTTGTACAGCTGGTGGCTTATTGTTCAATGGAAGTTTAAGATAGTGGTTCCCAACCTGTGGTCCGTGAACCACTGGTGGTCCATGACGGTGCTGTAGGGGGTCCCCGGAAAGTTTAAAATAGAAATTAAAATAATTATACATAGACTCTCATAGTCAGCACATCCTTCAACCTGTGTTGCTGCCTGCAGCTCAGGAAGCAGTGCTGGCTGAGGGACATACTGGTTGCCAGCACAAAGCCTCTCAGCTCAGCTGAGAGGCTCCATGCCGGTAGCCAGCTAGTCCCTCAGCCCACGCTGCTTCCCAAGTGGGCTGAGGGACACGGCTTGGGAAGCAGTGAGGGCTGAGGGATGTGTAGGCTCAGCTATATTGATTGGGGGGGGTCAGTAAAATTGTAATAGATTGACAAAGGGTCCATTTGCTTGAAAAGGTTGGGAGCCACTGGCCTAAGAGGAGACATAAACTTAGCAAACAACTATGATGCCTTTCAGGCAAATGTTGTTGGAAATTAGACAAATACAAATGCGGAGGTTAAAAAAGGGGAGAGACCTATAAGAGGAAAGATATCATATGAAGAGGTAGATTTAATAGAATGA
The DNA here is from genome assembly GCF_049634645.1 of Pelodiscus sinensis. Taxonomy (NCBI): domain Eukaryota; kingdom Metazoa; phylum Chordata; order Testudines; family Trionychidae; genus Pelodiscus; species Pelodiscus sinensis. The sequence goes on from NC_134711.1 coordinate 274,541,890, forward strand.
TTCCAAACTTCCCGAGGATAACATTTATTGAAAAGGGGATAAAAAAGCTGTAGGCCCATTCAGAATAAAAAATCTAATCAAAAAAGGTATCTGGAGAATTATCACTTGAGCCACTACGTACAAAAGAGGAAGTTTGTGAATGATGTGAAATACGCTTATTCTTTCTTTGCCCTATTTTAAACATGGTGAGGTCTTGTTGTTCAAGAGCAAGACTTTAAGCAGTTTTCTGGCTACTCCACTCAGCCTGTTAGGTGCTGTTTTTTAATCATAACATTTGTAAAGACTGTATCTAAAGTACAGCCTAGAATAGGAGCCCTGTTTTTTCTGGCTATTTGTGGGAGCATCGAGACTTTCCAGTGGGGGTGGAGGAGCAAAATGGGCAACTCCTGCCCCCCAGGCCTGGAAATTCTGAAAAGCAGCAGCAGCAGCAGCAGTAGCAACTCCTGGAGCCCTTTAAATTACCACTGGAGTGCTGTGCAGCACAATCCAGACAGCTGTAAAGGACTGGGGGGAGGTGTTGTGCTCCAGGTAGTGCTGAGAGTTGTGTGTGTGGGGAGGGGGGGGGGGCTGATGTGGTGGGCTCCCTGCCCTGGCCCTACCCATTTTGGGAGCACAGAGTTGTAACCCCCATCTCTTTTTGTGTTCCTCTCTTCGGTCAAGGTCAGGAGAAAAACTAACAGAAGTTGGTAAGTGGATATGTATTTGGTCCACAGGCGGATGATCAGTTTTCACCAGAATTTTACAACTGGGCACCAGCCATGAGGCAGTTCTGAGTTGGCAACAAAGGAGGGACTTGCTATGGGATCAATAGTGCCTTCCTCCATTTTTTGAATAGGACAGGGTCACATGCTTGGATTGGTGCACACAAGGAAAGCATTTGGGGATTAGTAAAGAGGAGTTAAGGATTTCGGCATGAAGATTATTCTAAAATGTTTAGAAGTGATTAGGAGAAGAGCCACATCCTGTTCCTGAAATAATTGCTACTTGGCCTGAGATGCCACAATGACAGGTCTGCCAAGGTGACTGCCTGGCCTGTGCTGGTGGAGAAAGCCAGGAGAGGAGTAAATTGGCCAGGAACAGATATAGCTGGGGGCTCAATTATGTGAGCAGGAAAGATTGTTAAACATTATGGAATTGCATATCCAGTACCTGAGTTATTTTAAGGAAGAAGCGGTACATCTTTTCAACTGGGGAGTGGAGATTATTTTGGTTGATATTGGGGAAGGAATGGTTAATGACTCAGAATCTGGCAGGGTGGAAGGAGAGTCAGCCAAACAAATTGCTCCCAGGTCCAATAATGGCAGGTGCCCAGCGCAAGCAATTGTACAAGTAATTATTCAGTGTGGATGGGTATGTCTAGACTGCATCCCTCTGTCGGCAGAGGGATGCAGATTAGGCAAGTCGACATTGCAAATGAAGCGGGGATTTAAACATCCCACACTTAACTTGCATAAAAATGGCCACCGTTTTTGCAGACTCTGCACTTTGTCTGCAAAAAGAGGAAGTCTGGAGGGGGATCCGTCGAGAAAGAAAGCCTTTTTCGACAGATCCCTTATGCCTTCTGCAAGGAGGTTTACAGGATCTGTCAAAAAAGGCTTTCTTTCTCAACAGATCCCCCTCTAGACTGCCACTTTTTGCCGACAAAGTGCTGAGTTGGCAAATGGCAGCCATTTTTATGCAACTTAAGCGCATGATATTTAAATCCCCACTTCATTTGCTATGTCAATTTGCCTAATCTGCATCCCTCTGCCGACAGAGGGATGCAATCTAGACATACTCGGTGTGTCTAGACTACAGGTTTTTTTTGAAAAAACGTCCCATGCATCTAGACTGCTGCTGCATTCTTTCGAAAGTAAATCGAAAGAACGCGGCAGTTTTTTCGACTGTGGAAAACCTTGTTTTACAAGGAAGAATGCCTTTTTTTGAAAGTGCTCTTTCGAAAAAAGGTGCTATGTAATGCAAACTATGCTTTTTCAAAAAAGAGCGTCCAGACTGTCAGGGTGTTCTCTTTCAGAAAAGTGGCTTGCTTTTTCGAAAGTACTGGTTGTAGTCTAGATGCTCTTTTTCGAAAGAGGCTTGCAGTCTAGATGTAGCCTGTGGGGCGGAGGTGGGGAGGGAGGTACATTTCCTGATAAACTAGAATTGGAAGTTGATTAGGATAAGTTATCTCATAAAGAAGGTGAGGTATCACAGTGGGGCTCCTAATGACTGGCACAGTTAGGAGACCTCTTTGTGACCTCCTTAATCTTTGATTGAGAGGACAGTGCTAGGACCAAGTAAATGGAGTGGAGGCTGGCAGTAGACTCTCACCAGGTAGATAGATGAGAGATGAGAGGACAGATGGCAGCCCTCCACCAGGTAATAAGGATTATAACAGGAAAGATGACATGCACTGGATGAATTACTGCCAGATAATTCCCATATGTGCTAGTTAAATTAAGTTGTGACCTAGTTAAACCACACTCCTGATGGCTTGTTTCGTGTAGTGTCCAGGGGCAATAGATTATTTGGACTTTGTGTGACATCTTGTAACAGTTGGACAAAACAGTACATTCCAGCTTTGTGAAACTGGATACGACAGATTTTCTTTTCAAGAACTCGGCAGTTTAACAACCAGGGTCTGTAACATGGACATTTTCAATAAAAATACAGCTTGATGTCATATGTTTTGATATTTTATGTTTAATGCTTATATGGGCTATGTGAATCACATGGATTTGCAAATTTGTAAATAATAAGCTTTCTTATAAGTTTTTCAATGCTTATTTCTTGCAGTTGGGCCAGGAATACTTTAAATACAATCTTAGATCCTGTTATTTAGCTCTTCCATTTGTGGCCATGGCTGGCAGTTAGAAGCGTGGGAATGCATCAAAAATGAGAAATATCTCTGAGGAAAATTGTTGTAATACGTTATGTGACAGGTTACCCCCCAGAGTGTCACCAGGAACTGGGGTACCACTGAGTTCTCTGACCCATCAGACTGAGCTCCTTCTTACATTATGTTGCTGTGACAAGATGCAGACTCACTCCCAGTCCTAGGCTTCCATCAGTATTCACACTGATAGGGACACACCCAGCTGAAGTTTCATGCAGTCTTCCTGGTCAGCCACCTCATGTACAAATAAGAGAAAGGCCACAGCCACAGTAACTCTAATCTCCCCAGACACTCTGGGCTGCATCTAGACTGGCAAGTTTTTCCACAAAAGCAGCTGCTTTTGCGGAAAAACATGCCAGCTGTCTACACTGGCCGCTTGAATTTCCGCAAGAACACTGACTTCCTACTGTCTGAAATCAGTGCTTCTTTTGGAAATGCTATGTTGCTCCTGTTTGGGCAAAAGCCCTTTTCCGGAACAGCTGAAAACTGTTTTGCACAAAAAAGCCCCGATGGTGAAAATGGTGATCAGGGCTTTCTTGTGCAAAATCGCGTCTAGATTGGCACGGACACTTTTCCGCAAAAAGTGATTTTGCGGAAAAGCGTCCGTGCCAATCTAGACTCTCTTTTCTGCAAATGCTTTTAACAGAAAACTTTTCCGTTAAAAGCATTTGCGGAAAATCATGCCAGTCTAGACGTAGCCTCTGGTGTATAAACCCCAAATTATATGGTCTCGTGCAGCACAGGGAACTGTACAATGTAAGATCACAGACTTTGCCTCTCCCTCAGTGTAAAGAAGGAATACACTGTGTTTGTGTAAAATCAAGCATTTCCTGAAATGCTTCACTTAAAGGCACACTGGGTTTAATTTAAAACATAAGAAAGGTTTAACTATAAAATATGGATTTTACATGATTGTAGGTGACAGCAAACAGATAAATATAGTAAATAATCAAAAAAATGCAAACTAAGCTTAACATACTAGATGTCTGGATATGAATTAGCGGATTTTGACCCTGAGCGATGGTACAAGCAGGCTTGCAGATTCTTAAGGAACAAACCACTCGCTTTACAGTGCGGAATTCCCCATACATTGTATACACAGGCTTGAAATCCTTTTAGCCTGCTTCAAGCATTTCTTCCAATTCAGTCTTTGTTTCTCAATTGTTTCCAGGAGTCTTCTTATGTGTGGAGTGCAGAACAAAAAATGACACCATTCCTTGCCTTATATAGCTTTGTCATATGTCAGTAATCCTTGGTCTGAAACCCTAGTTTGTGGAACAACACTGATACTGAGAGATGCAGCCTGGTCATAGGCTTTTGCATACCTTGCTGAGTCATAGCAGCCATCACTTTGAGGTTGTCTTGAATATTTACATGAAAGCTCATCAGGTGATGGACACTCTTCTCCTAAGATGTATGTTTTTTTCTAATGGCTCTGAATATCTCCCTTCCCCCATCTGAGCTGATAGTATCCTGTCTAGTGTAACCCAGGTATAACTACATTTGAATCACACATATACAGTCAATATCCATAACTTCAGAAACAAAAATGGTACATGTATGCAAATAGGATAATCACATTCAGCAAATGGTAAGTTTTCCAGTGACATCTTACATGATCTAACTTGCATAAAATTTATCATAATTATGCTATATCTTTTAGGGAAATCTTCTGCTTCACTATTGAAGGCATAGCAATAGTGTCAGTGGTACTGTTTTTTTCACCGTATTGGCTAACCTAGTTCAGAGCAGGCCTATATGGCATGGTGGGAAACACCAGTAGACACCTGTGGTCTTAGATCACAAAAAGTGCTATCATCAGTGGACATGAATAATAACGCAAGATTTGCCATAAGCAGCTAATGTTGACAAAGCCAAAGAAACACAAAAATTACATTCCTTTATTTCCTCCTAACTGAAAAAAATTAAGAACAATTTGCAGAAAAATGTGTCTTCTGACCTGACAGAGAAATTACTCTGTCTTTAGAGGCTGCAATATATTTAAAGTGATATGTAGCTAAAATAAGGTTCCAAAAGCTGCAAGCCAAAGTATGGGTCCTTTTTGGTGCAGCAAAAGAAATGATCATTAGTTTTAACAGAGGCATTTTTTACCATTGAGTGATAGCTGGAGCACATAGTCATATGGACTAATATACAAAACCCCTGAGTTTTGAATGGACTGAGAAAGGCATGACTAGTTATTAGAGTCCAATGCATCTTGTGATGGTTTCAGGTATGAGTTGATCAATACACCTAAGATATGCTATGTTTTGATATACAATATCAAGAATTATTCTCAATGGCATTACTTGGTACCTGTTCATATCATGAACTAGTAGCTGAAAGTCGATGTCACACACGTGTAATGGGTACATTAAAAATGGTGGATTGAACCTGGTGATATTTAAAACAAAAAGAGATCTCCATCATGCATGTAGCTATTTCCATTACTTACTATTGACTCAACAGATATTCTGGCATGTGAATGGTTGTGTTGTCATGTGGATGATTGTATCGTGCTGGGAGAGTTGTGTTGGTGGCACACAAGGTGGGCTGATGCAGTGTGTGTTTAGGGTTGTTATGTGGGTGTGTGGATGGATTTGTGTCTAGGGAGGTTGTGCTGGGATGGTAGCTGATTTGCGAAATTGGCAATTGGGCCAAGTAATCCATCTTTAGCATGCCATCTACCCTTTGTGCATGCAAGATTTTAAAAGTGAACATATTTTGGAAATCCCAAATAGCTATTCACACATGTAAACAGATTTTGCGTGTACCAGTCAGGTTGATGGGTATCTCAATGTTTGGTTTGTTTGCCTGGGCAAATCTTAGTTCCTGGGCATACTAAAAATTGTGCAAGCAAAACAGCAGGCATAAATTTAGAGGCCTAGTGTACAGATGTCTAATTTTATTCATGAATTTATTGAACCTGATTCTACTCAGTGACATGGTGTAAATCAGGAAGAACCTCTATTTAAGTTGCTTCTGGAGTGTGATTAAAATCAGGACTCATGGAGCTAAGGGACAGAGTCCCAGCTGTTGTAAATTGTCATAGCACCATTGAAATCAATGAATATCTGCCAGTGATGGTTTGCTGCATCATCCTTATTTGTGTTATTACTAATAATGTTAGATTTCTGTAGCTAAATCTTTATATTAGTCATTTTATAATACAGGAACTTTGAATAATAGAATCATAGAATCATAGGGCTGAAAGAGATCTCAGGAAATCATCAAGTCCATCCCTTTGCCCAAAGCAGGACCAATTCCAACTAAATCAACCCAGCCAGGGCTTTGTGAAGCTGAGACTTAAAAACCTCTAGGGATGGAGTTTCCACCACCTCCCTAGGTAACCCATTCCAGTGCTTCACCACCCTGCTAGTGAAATAGTTGTTTTCTAATATCCAACCTAGACCTCCCCCACTGCAACTTTGTATGTCTTTTAACTTTGTACTAAGTCTTTTCATAATGTCTTATGGAAACTTTGTATTAGCCGTATAATGTAGTCTTCTTATAATGCTTTATATTGTAGAAACTTTGTATTAGGTCTTTTTATAATGTTATAGTCCTTAGGAATAATTAAGGTAAAGAAAATGTCTTTGTATTAGAAATAGAATAGATCTCTCCCCTTTGACCTGAATGTGGCCCTGTTGAATGAATGAAGTGTGAACGAATGAGGCAAGCACCTACAAACAGCAGGAACAGTTTGATAGGGGAATAGGAGCAAAACCCAAGGACACTAAGACCTGTCAGGTGGGCTCATCGAGAAAAGATCAGACATATTGATGGCCTTGGGAGTCAGAAGCAAATTAAAAAACCCTCTTTTAAGATAAATGTGGCAGAATTGAGGACAACACCCAGAATTGAGGACAACACTCCTTGGTCGCTTGCCCTCTGCCTTATAAAGCCCCTCCCCCTACCAACGCTCAGCCAATCAGCAGAAGCTTCTAGAATTCAAACTTTAATTAGAAGCCAACAGTTTCCACCTGCCAATCACAGCCAATCAAGGGGGGGGGGGGGGAAAGAAAGAAAAAAAAAGCCTCACTCTCAAACACAGGGTAAAATAAATAAATAAATAAACAAACAAAAAAAGCAAAAAAGAACACACACCAACCCTCACTCACAAACACAAGCTCAGCACACAGCAAGAAAGCCCCAAACACAACACCCACTTCCCTCAAGACTCCTGTATCTGCTTCTCCTCTACCTGGAGAACTCCCTCTCTAAAGCCTCACTCAAACAGGGGGAAAAAAAAACCAACACCACCACACAACAAACAAACACAAGCTTTGCACACAGTAAGAAAGCCCCAATAACAAAACACACTTCCCTCAAGAGTCCTGTATCTGCTTCTCCTTCACCTGGAGAACTCCCTCTCCAAACTCCCTGTTAGCAATCACCTGTTGGCAAGTTAGCAATCACCTGTTCGCAATATCCTGGAGAAGCAATAAACCACCTCTATTCTACTGGCTGGTGGAGTCTGTTCGTGCCATTTCGGGGCTGCAGGAGGCGGGGGACCCCCAACATGCTTTCACACTGGTGTCAGGAGCGGGATGCACTGCACCCCTTGGATGGAGCTTCCAGCAGCGAGTGACAAGGCGCAGTAGAAGCAAGAGCCCTGGAGCAGGCATTCAGGAGACAAAGCGAAGCGGTTCCTGGGAATCGTGGGGCACTGCAGCACTAGACTGGTGAGTCTGCACTGAGGGGACCAGCGGGCAGATGGCCTACGCCCGACTCTTGAAGGCAGAGCTGGTGAAGCTGTGCAGAGAGAGGGGCTTGCCTGTGCAGAAAGCAACCAAGGCCCAGCTGATTGCCCAGCTGGAAGAGAATGACCAGCCACAGGACCAGGATCTTGTCCCCAGGGAAAGCAGCCAGACCCCTCCTGAGAGTGTGTCAGGCTCAGAGAGGGGGAGGAGCGCTGGAACCCACTGAAGAGATGGGACAGCTTCCCCCAGGAGGCCTGCAAACTGTAGCCCATCTAGGGCAGGGGCCAGCCCAGCGGAGCTGCGGCGGCTGGAGATCCAGCTGTGGATCAAGGAATTGGAAGTACAGGACTGAGAGAAAGAACGCCAAGATCGAGAGAGGCAGCGACAGCATGAGTTGGCCATGGCAGAGCGGAGAACCGGCGGGGCACTGGCTGTGCCAAGAGTGGATGGGCCCCAGGGTCCCGGGACTGCCAGACTCTTGGAGAGGCTCGTGGTGGCCCAATTGAAGGACATGGGCGACATAGACGGGTTCCTCAGCTACTTTGAGAGGGCCTGTGGACTGCAACGGGTCTCCCCAGCTGACTGGCTGCAGGAGCTCATCCCCACACTGAACCAGGAGGCAGCCGGAGTGCTCAGTCAGCTGGAGGACCTACAGCCAGGGGATTACAACTGAGTCAAGGAGGTCCTGCTGCACAAGTTCGGGCTGACCCCCGAGATGTACAGGAAGAAGTTCCGGGGGGTGCAGAAGGAGCCACAGGAGACCTATGTGGATCTGGCCTCCCGCCTGGCGCAATAGTGCCGCAAGTGGGTGTCTGGAGTCGGAGACCAGACCGCAGAGGAGCTGCTCAAGCTGTTCATGACGGAGCAGTTCTACGAAGCATGCACACCCAAACTGAGGCTGTGGCTCAAGGACCGAAGACCCCCCAGGAGGCTGGGAGGCTGGCAGATGAGTTCACGGAGAGCCAGTCCGGGTGTGAACGGAAGTCCTGGAGAGAAAGGGAATCGCGCAGAGACCGGATCTCGGCTGAGCGACGGAGGGAGTCAACTACGAGGCGAGCCCAAGGAACAGGTCGTCTGTGCCCCAGAGAACCAGCCAGGGCCTGGACAGAGACAGCCCAAGGCCTAACTTGCCATTGCTGTGGGCAAAAAGGCCACAAGAGGGCTCAGTGCACCAGGTCCCATGACCTGGGACTTGCCAGGGTTAACTGGCTGGGGCGGGAGAAAGGGCAGGCTACCCCAGAGGCAGGGGCTGGCCGGCAAACCTCAGCTCAGAGAGAGGGGAAGGATGCTCAGTGCACCTCCCCTGGGAGGCCTGACCCTCGGGAGGTGGATTTTTCCGTGTACCGGGTGGGGGCAGGGCGGCCCCTGCGGAGTGAGTGCCTCATACCCCTGGAGGTGGATGGTAGGAAGGTGATGGGCTTCTGGGACACGGGGGTGGAGGTGATGCTGGCCCGATCCGATATAGTGGCCCCAGACCGGATACTACCCCACACCCAGCTAACCCTGAAGGGCATAAATGGGTCCCCGTTTAAGGTGCCCGTAGCCAGGGTGCATCTGAAATGGGGGGCCAAGGAAGGTCTCAAGGAAGTGGGGGTGCACCCGCACTTGCCCACGGAGGTGCTGATGGGGAATGACCTAGAGGAGTGGCCCCATGAATCCCAGCAGGCTCTAGCCACCACCCAGAGCCAGAGCCAATGAGGGGCGGGCAACTTGGATTCAGGGGAGGTCTCCCGACAGGGTCCTCAAGGTACCATCACAGTGGACACGGGATCCAGCCAGGCTGGGACTCCGGACCTAGGCAAAGGTGAGGAGCGGGTCCCGATCCCTGCCTCAGCGGCTGAATTCCAGGATGAGGTGCAGGCAGACCCCTCCTTGCAGAGGCTGAGGGACCAGGCTGACCTCCATGCAGCTCAGCCCCTGGGGGGAGGTGGCCAGGAGAGATTCCTGTGGGAGCGGGGATTCCTGTTCCGGGAATGGCTTCCCCCCGGGAAGGTGAAGGCATGGGGGATCCAGCGGCAGCTGGTAGTCCCCCAAAAGCATCGCCTCAAGCTGCTGTATTTGGCCCATGACGTCCCCGTTGCGGGCCACCAGGGGATCCGGAGCACTCGGCTGAGGCTGCTCCAACACTTCTACTGGCCGGGGATGTTTGCAGCCGTGCAGCGGTACTGCCGGTCCTGCAACTCCTGCCAGAGGGGCGGGAAGGCCCAAGACAGGAGGAAAGCTGCATGGGGGCCCCTACCCCATATGGAGGAGCCTCTGGGCTTGCTGAGAGAGTTATGGGAGGGGAAGGCCTCCCTGGATGGAGCGTCGGGTGTGGAAGCCACCCTGGCTGTCCAGAGAAGGCTCGCTGAGCTTATGGCCCCGGCCCAAGCTTATGACCCTGGCCAGAGATCAAGGCCAGCGGAAAGGTAGGTGCGACCACAGGGGACAGGCCTGTTCCAGTCCCCCTGGAGAGGTGCAGCGAGTGGACAGAGGGAAGCCAATTCATGTGGGGCCTCGCCGCGGCCAGCCCGAGTCTAGGGGAGCACCCATATAACCCAGGGTGGGTTCCCACGCAGAGGACCCGAACTTCCCAAGGTCATGAGTGGAGTGACCCTGCTCAGTTCGCTCTCGGAGGGGGGAGAACTGTGACGTAGAGGGGGGAACTTGCTGGTTACTATGGGACTGTGGTAACCCCCACTGGCTGCCACCGGTACCACAGCCCAGAAGGACAAGGGATGAGTCATTATGCAAAGGGGTCTCTCAACCTGCCCGACCAGCTATCCCCCATGGAGAGAAACAAAGGAAGGTGGAATGCTGCCCTGGCTGGGGGGCAGGGCTGGAGAAGGGTTAGTTAGTTTCTGTCTGGGAGCATGGAGGAAGCAGCCTCAGCAACAGGCTGGGGGGTTTAGAAGCCGAGACCCCCTCCCCCATATCAAGGGGGGCGGAGGCATCCTAGGCCTGCCCTGTAACCTGATGACATCTGTGCTGTGCTGTATCCTGGAGAAGCAATAAACCACCTCTATTCTACTGGCTGGTGGAGTCTGTTCGTGCCATTTCAGGGCTGCAGGAGGCGGGGGACCCCCAACGCGCCGTCACATCTGCAAAAAGTGCTTTTGCGGAAAAGCGTCTGTGCAAATCTAGATGCTCTTTTCCGAAAATGCTTTTAACGGAAAACTTTTCTGTTAAAAGCATTTCCAGAAAATTATGCCAGTCTAGGCGTAGCCGGAGTGCGCTTGTGTATATTTGAGTGCATCAGTGCATGAGTAATATATCATATGCTTATGATAAGGTATTGATTGATACATGTAGTACCAATAAATGTGGCATTTTGTCTTACCTCTCTGCAAAAGATTCCATGAAGTTCTTTAAGTATATTTGTTACATCTGTGGGAGGCATTTTTGTCAGCTATTTGTTCTACAATACTTGTAATTAACAGCTAAATTTTCAAAGTGTATGCCAGCGACTCCCATGAAAGTCAATGAGAAGCAAACAGCTAAAAATCTTGCATGATGCTTTGAAAATTTATGAGGAAGAAACTAAAAAAGTCTCCCAAAGTTCACAAAGTTACAAAGAGTTTTTCTGTTTTTGCTAAACTCACTCACTATTCAGTAGCTTAGCTTGCTGAACTACAGGCTGCCTGCTTCACTGGACACTACAGCCTGATAATTGGCACTGGTAGCTACCTCTAGAACCATTACCCAGCAATTCAATGGTCCCAGGATAATATGCAATGGGGCTCATTGTATGCAGTTGTTTCCAAAATAGGAAGAAAAACCTATAAGGAAAAAACATGTTAAAAAAAAAGGTTTTGCCTTAAAAAAATACATCCCCCATTGCTGTCTGGGTCATTGTTATTGATCTTTAATTGTGAGCAGATTTAAGGTGTATCACTATACATAATTTTTTTTTGTTTGGACTTCAAAGTATGAGATGTAGAGGTATAATGAAGAAAAAAAAGCTTAAAAATATGGAAACAAATCCCAAATATCTCTACCGAGTCTTCTTCTTTGGGAATAATGGAGCAGAACTTTTCCAGCCAGACAACTTAAAAAAGGTAACCTGTGTTTTTACTGAATTTTCAGTCCAAAAGTATTGCTCTGCAAAGAAGCAGGATTGAACAAAAAAAATTATAAAAATTTAGGACACCAAGACAAAATAAACAAAATCCTCAAGCCACTGCAAAAGTCAAGTTAGCAGAATTAGACTCCTTGTAAATTATTAATAATCCCAACTGTAGCACCTGCGCAGCTTCTGCTTCCCTCTTTACACTGAGAATGTTAATTATTAATCATTAAGTAAGAAAATCTATAAAAAGTATTTAAGTTTTCAAACAATTTTTAATACGGCTAAGAACAAGTTGGTGGAGATGAAGATAAGGCCAATGTCTCCTCCCATTCTTCTAATAATCCAGTACCCTTATATTATCAGTTTGACCAGTGTATGTTTTTAGCTCCAAACTGCTGCTCCTTTTTTTCACAACAATAAATGGCAAAAAGAGTTCAGGGTAAATATATTCTTACCTTTATAAGAATATAAGAACAGCCATACTGGGTCAGACCAAAGGTCCATCTAGCTCAGTATCCTCTCTACCGACAGTGGCCAATACCAGATGCCCCAGAGTTTATACCCATTATAAACTTTAATATTCTCACTTTGTTCTCTAAATATATTTACTTCTTTTCCCCATATATGACGTAATGAAGTATATATAAAATGCAGATAAAGTAATTTTCCCACGATACATAGCAAGTCCCATGTAAAGAAATCCACAATTATTATCCTGAAAAGAGGCTTTTTGCATATCCTGTGTCATCTTCTGATGTGGATTCTCTGAGGAAGTAATCTTCTTGTTGATGGAGAAGGGAGGAACCATGAAATTTGAACTTCATATTGCTAATGCTTTAAATAGAAATCACATTACAACCTTTAACTATGAAGTTGCTGCTACCACTTCCATGTTATTTCACTGTGCATACAAAATCACCTCAGAATTCAGCAGGCATATTTATATTTATAATTTGATTAGATGTGATTAAACATGAATGGTAGCATTTTATGATAGTTTCCCTGACATTTAAGGGAAAATAATTATTTTTGCAAGTGGTACTTACTTTTATTATGTAACAGTAGACCAATAAGGGAATTTGTTATGTTGACTGTCAACTGGTCTATACCATGATTTCCATCTCATTATTTATTATTGATAGAGGCACTACAAGCCTAAGGATACAAACACAGTAAAGTAACCACAAAACAAATGACTGACTTGATGCCCGCCATATACCCTGAATCCACAGTTTCACTTCGTCCTAGCTAAGGATGGCGGGGGAAGAAACCAAAAGGAAGGCTATTTATTCCCTCTGAAGGGTGACTCCTCTGATTCTTCCAGGATGCCAATGAGGTACTGTTCCTGGGGGAGGGAGGGAAAATGTTCCCCTTACTATGAAGGAAGTGAGAGTAAGGGGAAAATGAAAATGTGGGGTGGAGATTAATTTCCCCATCTGCACAAGAACCTCAAGGATGTCTTCACTCTTGTCCATATGTCAAAGTGCCACACATCAAAAAGAAGGGGACAATTGGGGAAAAATTATTATCTGTCTCAGCTTTGTCAGCAGTGCACAACTGATTCATCACACACAGTCCTATGTGATTTGACAGCACTGGCACATTTGGAATAGAAAAAGTTGAATGGTGCCTGAATATTGTGTATATCTCCACCCACTTACTCCAATAAAACAACCTAAATATTATAGCTAGGGACATTTGCTAGACACATTCACTCTAATAAGGCTTAGTGTTTTTGTAATTTTGAAGTCTTTCTATTGACTTCATTTTGGTTTAGATTAGACCCATAATTTCTCTATAGCTGAGCTCGAAGCATCCCACAGCAAGATGCAAAGCATCAATATTTGTAACAGATGGTCATGTTTCTATTTTAGAAATAGATAAACGATTTCCTTTGAAATTAAAGGCAAAATCATGAGATAATTACATAAATATCTCCCATCTAACATTATACACGAAATGCTATTGTGTGTGTGATTTATTGCACAAACAATAAAATAATAGATGCATGTTATGATCTAATACTAAATCATAATAAATCATGTTATGATTTAATGAATAAATACATATCGAATGTGTCTGAAAATGTTAAGATATTTTAATATGATTCACTCTTTAGTAATTTAAATCAGTGGATTTGCTATATACAGCCCATTTTCTCTGCATTTTATTTTTTGATGTTAACATTGTCCCAAGGAAGATAGAACATTGATGTGATTATAAAATTCCCAAACGGATTCTCCCTCTCCTCCTCTTGCACTCTCGAGACAAGATAGTGCACACTTTAAGGTCTAGTGGTATAGTTGCTGTCGCCACCATTATTTCATATTATTCTTGACATTTTGTCCATTATACCATGAGGTTCCTCAGAGGAGAGAAATAATCATCTAGAAGTAGAGACTAGCTAATTATCCACAGTCTGAGAAATCCAGTAGTGTAATGGACGAAACATCAATTACAGCGATTAGTGGTGTGTACTGACAGAAGAAATATATCTTTGAAATTACCCCTACCAGAAAATTTGGAAACATCACCACTTTCTTGCCTTCTTTAAATCAGGAAAAGCTCATTTGAAATATAAAATAAAAATATATCCTGCTTATGTGAAACATGTAGTAGCAGGCCATCAAAACTATTACCCTCATTTATTATTGTTTGCATAGAGTAATTAGTGTTTTTATGCTAGAGCTCAAGAATAATGGATTAAAGTATGCTGTTTTGTGTTGGGAATGTGTATTTAAAATTTCATTTTAGTTCATGTCTTAAGTATGTAGTCCAATTCTAAAGCAATTATGGTTTTATACTTTACATATATTTTATTGTACTGCAATTGTAACAATGAGGAAAAATAGTGCATCTATACTGATTCATACTTCTTATTCAATGGATTCTGAATTGTAATATGCCATTAATATCTCAGTGTACAAGGTATGATAGGTTACGTGCTTATTAAAACATTGGTGAATTAGAATGTGCTGCCCATAAAAATGAATAGCTGAGCTAGAAAGGAGGTTGATTCTTGCTGGCATACTATCAAGCGACAATCCTGCACTGGATGAACTGGAAAAACAGAAGTTGGAGAAGACTTCATTTTGCACAATCTGTAGATAGGAGGGACAGGCGCAAAAAAACCAGGTAAACAGAAGTAAGTAATGAAGGACAATGAAAGTAGCAAAATTAGATGGGGGCAAAGTGTCTTGAGGCATTCAAGTGAAAAGACAAAAGATGAAGTAACACAATTAAAAATATTGATTTTGATTGAATTTGAGAAATAAGACCTAGGGAGAAAAGGAGATGACCTATATGAAAACGGAAAGGAAACTTAAACCCAAATTCTGCCATCAGATTGACTACAATGGGAATTATCTGTATAAAGGAATTTACCCTGCTAATCAGTAATGTAGAGGGGACAGAAACAAAAAGACTGCTGGAGTTCTATGGATATTGTCTATTTTCTCTCTCTCCTGGTCATTGCTAGTTCTTATTTCCTGTCATATAATCTGAAATGTACATTGACTGTTCTATCTGGAAATGTTACAGGATGGCATTCTGAATGGAAACTGAGCTCTGTTCTCAAAGCAAGAAGAGAAAGGAAATAGGGTCTATCTATGTCCTGGTGAAATGTGCAATAAAGGTTGTAATCTTCCTGAGCAACTATGCCACAGCTGTACAAGACTGTTCATTTTCTCATCAGTACAACTTTTTTATATGAGCCACATCATTTGTAATGATAATGGCTGGCTGATGACTTTTGACAGAAAATTGTCAAAAAAATAACCAATTTCTTATCTCCAAGATTTTTTGTAATAGAAAAACCAGATTCCTCCAAAATTAGGCTTTTTAGCCTCACCAACCTCATCAACAGTATTCATTTGGAAATACTGTTGCAATGCTTCTTGGGAGCTGTAGAAAGACTATCCATTTTCTTCTATGGGACTGACTCCTGAGACAGATTACATTTCACAGGGACTCCCTTGATATACTGCTCCCCCCTCCAAGCAGAGAGATTATGATACATTTTAGGGAAATGTCATCTAATGAGGGAGATGCGCTGTACAAATGGATGGGAACATGAGACACCTACTCTACAGCAACAATGAAGTACCCAGTAATATTTGTGAATGAGAATGTTTTTATTTTTATATTTTAGATGAAAAATTCATATTTGCTATGAAAATTGAAAGGGATGATTTTTTGACCAGCTCTGGTGGTTATGTTATCTATGTAAAAAATCTGTCTTGCACTTTATTACTTCAGAGACACCAAGGCTACATCTACACTGCACATTCGGCATGGAGAGATCAACCATCAAGGCCCTGCTCATGCAGGTATGGTGCTCTCAGGCTATTGTTCCAGGAGGGGTGTGAATGGTTGGAATGGTGCTCCCCAGGGAAAGAAAGGGTGAGGCGGTGTGGTGGTAGTGGTGGTGCAAGCCTCCTCCTCAGAAGATAGGCTGAGTGGGGAGCACACAGCCCCTCAGAGCCCAACACCTGCCTGTGTATGTAGATAGGGAAAGTTACAGAACTCACCTGAAGTGCCTGGGAGACATCTTGGGAAGGCTGGGAGGGCTGTCTCCAGCATGAGGAATAGGTCCTAGCTGGTGGACACTACCCCACCACAACCCTGCCCTTCTGGAGGCTGATTCCAGGTGTGTCCTGGCTGACTTTAGGATGAAGAGGGTGGGAGAAGGTGACTGGCCCCCTCCCAGGATGGCATTCAGCTGGTCAAAGTACTAGAAGTTGTGCAATGTCACCCAGAACATTTTTTCTCCTCCCTGGCCTTGTGGTAGGCTTACCAGAGCTCCTTCATCTTCATGCGGACCTGGTCCCGAGCCTGAGTGTGCCCTTTGTCAGCCAGGCTGGTGGTGATCTGACCATACATGTCCACATTCCTCTTTCTGGTGCAGAGATTCTGTAGGTTGGTTTCCTCCCCGCAAACCTTGATGAGGTCCAGGATATCTGCACCAGTCCAGGCCAAAACTTTCTTGCATCCCTAGCCAGTGGCATCTGAGGGAGCAGCAGGAGTGCTGACAGCTAGGGAAGTCTCTGGGGGAGGGTTGGGATGCTCCTGTGTGGCTCAGCGCTTGCAAAGTCAGTACATGGCATGAGCCATCTGCTGCAGCCTGGAGTTTAAAGTTCTGCAGGCGAAGGGGAACAGTGGAGATGGCAGGTGTGGCAAGAGCACTTACAAGTGCAGCTGTGAGAGGCTTCTAGAGGCCAATTATTTCGAATTAGCAGCATTGGATTGCCTATACTAATGCTGTTTCAAAATAACAATTTTGAAATAAGCGATATTCCCCAAGGAAAGCAAAAGTACAGATTTAGAAATAACCAGATGGCTATTTCAAAATAACGGGTTTGGTAGTGTAGGTGATTTGCTTATTATTTTGAAATAAGGGGGGTATTTCAAAATATCTCCCTAGTGTAGACCAGGGCTTATGTAGACTAGGGGTTACAAAAATTTAGCTCATGAAGTAATCAAATTGTTAGCATCCCAAAACATGAAATAAACAAGTCTGCTCTATACAATGGAACATTAAAGGGATAATAAAACAGGTGCACTGTACAATGGAACACCATGGACAGGTAAGAGAAACAAAAATGAAATAAGGTTATTGTATGATGAAATAAGGAGGGCAGGCTACATTAACAAACTTATAATTATGGATTCTTTTGATTTCAACCCATTCCAATCTCTCCATTATTAATGGAGGTGTTTTTGAGACTGCTGTCAAATGGAGATAGAAAAGAAGGATATAGAATTTATTAAATGATAACTTCCTTGAACAACTGTAAACAACCATACAACGAATAGTTTTTGATAATCTAGATTGAATTCTAGCCAGTGCCTAAGAAAATAACAGTAAATTATTGAAGCCAGTATAATCCAGTGATCATATTACAGTTATATTTACTGTCTTTTGGAACTACTAATAGATGGACTACCCATTCAGACAGCGCAAGTGCCAGAATTGTTAAGGAAGAAGACTAAATCATGGGGTTAGCATGGAAATTAGTGTAATTTAGAGAAGACTGAAGAAGGGGAATATTCAAAATAACAAATAAGAATAAATTATGCTCTTTAATAATTTGAAGCAAATAAAATTAGTATGAAAAAGTCTGATCTACCTATAAGACTTTAGTTTAAAAGTTTAAGCTTTAGTTAAGTCTAATCTTCCCCTAAACTTTTCATTTAAAAGTTTAGTTTAAAAGGGATGTGACATGTATACAATTTTAAAATGTACTTGACACACTTTAAGTCCTAAATGGTGTAGACCGTGTCAGTCAAAGTTACTGTTTTCAGTCCAGCACACCCAGTTGTACAAGGCGGCATAAATGGATACAAATAGAAAAGAGGTAGCCTCATTATTATCCATGAAAAGTCAGCTGAACCACAATAAACCAAATAGATCATTACCAGTATCCCTTTTACAGAATCTTTCATGTCCCAAGTTGCCTAATACAACATCGTTAATTATGACATAGTCTTCTAATATGGTAACAGGAAAGTATGGAGAGACAGAGAGAGATGGATGTAAAGGTTTATATGTAAATGTTTGGCATAGCACTTTAAAACTGCTATTTCACAAGTTCTTTGGCTCAAATAAGTAAATTCCATTCATGTTCAAATAGAGAAGAAACTTTATGATCTTTACTCTGTCAGGCTGACTGATGAAAATAAAATATCTACAAAATACAAAATGAACACTGATATTGATGCAGCCAACTGTAAGTGAAGGAAACAAATATCTTCCGTATATTTTTGTGTGGTCCTATCTTACAATACATACAGCTATTTTGTTATTTGAGAAGAACAACCTTTTTTGCTGAAGCTAAAAGTAATGACTTATTTGAGGTTCAATAGCTTTTGTAGTTGAAGATTTGTTGGCATTTGTAGTGTGGTGTTCATAATCATAAGATCTCTGGAGTCTTTATGCTGACAAGTGTTATATTCCGTATGCCTTAAAGAGCTGAGTTTAGATATTTGTGAGAATGAAAAGAAAAAAAAAGTGACTCACTCTTACAAAGAGTGTTTTATTACAATGCCTACTCTCATGTATGGTTAGTACTAAGGTACTGGGATTTATGTAGGACTGAGTTTAAAATTGTAAATATTTATGAAACTTAGGTTAGATCTCTTAGTAGGTGAAAATATCTTTAAAAAATACACAGGAGTCCTTTAAGAGTTCTTTTAAGCATCATAATGGAACTCAATAAGGGTATGTCTACACTACCCCCCTAGTTCGAACTAGGGGGGTAATGTATGCACACCGAACTTGCTAATGAAGCCCGGGATTTGAATTTCCCGGGCTTCATTAGCATAAAGCCGGCGCCGCCATTTTTAAAAGCCGGCTAGTGCGAACCCCGTGCCGCGCGGCTACACGCGGCACGGACTAGATAGTTCGGATTAGGAAGCCTAATCCGAACTATCTAGTCCATACCGCGTGTAGCCGCGCGGCACAGGGTTCGCACTAGCCGGCTTTTAAAAATGGCGGCGCCGGCTTTATGCTAATGAAGCCCGGGAAATTCAAATCCCGGGCTTCATTAGCAAGTTCGGTGTGCATACATTACCCCCCTAGTTCGAACTAGGGGGGTAGTGTAGACATACCCTAATAGAGCCGGGTGACATATTTTGACCACACATTTTTTTCAGTGAAGAATGTAGATTCAATGACTCTGAACACTTTCACAAACTTGTGAGGGTTTCATCAAATTGTTTGCTTCAACAAAGACACGTGTTTCAATTCCCCTGTCATGATCATGAAGGTTAGACTGGGGACTAAGGGGTTAACATGCCTAATCCAGGTAGAGTTGGTCAGTAGGCATGTAGGTAGGAATTTCAAACTGGGACAAAGGAATTTTGGAGTTTCCTTCCTTTGTCCTGGGCAGTTTCTCTCAATCTACTGAGGGAGACAGGCAGAATGTCTTCCTCCAAGAATAGACCCTTCAGTCTTCAAGTAGGGTAAAGTTTAGATAAATCCATTAGGTTTTATTGTTTTATGATTTGGGAAATGGGATCTGATGTCTGTGCATTTAAAAATGGGCTTTGCTCTCTTGTATAACTAAGTTATAGGCCCATTGTGGGGTTCCCCCACCGTGGCTGTGTCTAGACTGGCAAGTTTTTCCGCAAAATCATCTTGAATTTCCGCTTGAATTTCTGGAAAAGCACTGACGATCTCATGTAAGATCATCAGTGATTTTCCGGAAATACTATGCTGCTCCCGTTTGGTCAAAAGTCTTTTTCCGAAAGACTTTTGTGCAAAAGGGCCAGTGTAAACAGCACAGTAGTGTTTTCCACAAAAAAGCCCCGATCGCGAAAATGGCGATCGGGGCATTTTTGTGGAAAACCGCATTTAGATTGGCCACGGACGCTTTTCCACAAAAAGTGCTTTTGCGGAAGAGCATCCTGCCAATCTAGACGTGCTTTTCCGAAAATGCTTTTAACGGAAAAGTTTTCCGTTAAAAGCATTTTCGGAAAATCATGCCAGTGTAGATGTAGCCCATGAGTATTACTTTATGACTTTGCCATCTAGTCATGATGCTTGCAACAGGAATATTGTGGTGATAATAAAAGTTCTTTCTCTTTTCTTTTATTAACCTGGTATTGGTTAATTTTTTTTGTCCTGGTTTTTACTTTAGGGGTAAGATTTCCCACGTGATCTCTTCCCTGGTTTTCTTATCATTACTTGGGTGGTGGCAGCGAAGTTTTTATCCCCAAAATCTAGGGTTTTAAGATTTTGGGGGTGGGAGGAGTTTTATACCAAAGCCTAGTAGATAAGGTTTTGGGGTATTTTTGCTGGCCCCCACTTCTGCATTTATCATGCCAGAGTGGCGAAGGAGCCATGACATCCCCGTCTATGATATGAAGATAAAATGAGGCAGAGAGACCCCATATTGACAATGAAGTGGTTGAAGAGGGCTCCTCACTGGCAAGGAAGGGGTTAGGGGAAAGCCCGTGGACCCCATTAACCCTGCTCCTACTACACAAGTAGATGATGTCAGGGATGAAGAGTCCTAGTATGATCCTCAAACCATGCAAAACTAGATGTTTCCCCATTTATTTTACCCATGGACTCTGATCTAGCATGCATTTTCTGAGCACATCTCACTCCACACAAAGTCACAGGGGATGATGATGATGCTGAAGAGCAGAGGGACCTCCCTAATAACCTTTAGCAGCCTAGAGGTTAGAGAATTCATCCCGGATGTGGGAGACCCCACTTCATTTCCCCGTTTATTGACAGGAGAGAAGGGATTTAAACAGGTGAGTGACCTGACCACTGGTTTGATATAGGTCTTTCAGTCCCTTCTGTGTAAGCCATTCAATTTTATATAATTAACTAGAAAACTTACCCAGAATTGCTCAAGTCTTTCAGGGCCAGTGCCTGGTGGTGTATGTGGGGAGTAGGAGTCAGGGCAGGGGCTTGCATATTTGGGGGGTTCGGGGGAGGAGGCCAGAGCAGTGGGTGTGAAGGAGGTGGGCTTGGGGACTGAGGAAGGGCTCAGGGCAGAAAGCTGAGATAGTGTCGGGGGGGTGAGGGAGTCAGGGTTAGGATGTGAGATAGGGCTCAGAGCAGGGAGTTGGAAGGAGGAGGAGTTCAAGGAAGGGAGTGGGGGCTTAGGGCAGGGTTTGGGGATGGACACCAGCTTCTTCCCGGACCTGGCCAAGGGTGAAGGTTGGGTGCACAGGCCGCCCACTGGCACTTCCCAGTGATAGCCCAGGGGCAGAGGGGCAGCGCAGAGGCCGGCAGCTGTTCTCTGGGGCAGGCCGGCAGTTAGCAGCTGCTCACCAAGGTGAAAGGTGCTGCTGGCAAGCAGTTGCTTGCTGGGGCACTTGCTGTACCCCTGTGTTCATTCTTCTTCCCATGCCTGCTGCCCTCCTGTGGTCATGGGTGAGTATAATTGTGCTTGCTCTCATACCCCTCCCTTTCCATTTGATATGAAGCAATCACATTCTACACACATTCTACACACATTCTACCATTACCCTGGCACAACCAAACTCTGGCCTTGCTTTAAGTTATCAGAAGAAGAAACTATTTACCAAATTTGGTGGCCCTAGCTCTTACAGTTTAGGAGAAGTTCCTGAACAAATGGACTCATAGCCAGACAGACAGACAGTCAGATGCACATTTCTAAAATATATAGATTGATTACATAATATGCACTGGTTGAAAGAGAGAAAGAGAGAGGGAGAATGATTTATCTAGTGCAGGAATGGGCAAATACCAACCTGCAGGCTGGCTCCTGTCCATCAGGGTTAGCTTCAGGCATGTCCCTCTGCTATATTTAGCTGCATGGACTCATGTACCAGCCATCGCAGCTCCTGTTGGATATGGATCTCTGTTGCTGGCCAACGGGAGCAGCGGAAAGTGGTGTCCCAGTTGACACTGCTTCCCGCTGCTCCCCCTGGCCAGGAATGGAGATCCACGGCCAGTGGAAGCTGTAATAACAGATATCTGCAGTGCAAGTAAATATAGTGGTAGCCC
Organism: Pelodiscus sinensis; assembly: GCF_049634645.1. NCBI lineage: Eukaryota > Metazoa > Chordata > Testudines > Trionychidae > Pelodiscus > Pelodiscus sinensis. The sequence continues at coordinate 274,564,005 of NC_134711.1, forward strand.
ACTAGGGACTAACCCTGGTGAACCACTTATTGCCCAACCCTGGCCTAGTTGAAGCAAAGATAGGTGTCTTCCTTCAGCCTGAAGAGGTTCATAGGTTTAGAATATCTGCTATTGGCTTTAATTCCTACCTATTGTGCTCGCTTTTGTGGATCACAAGTCTCAAGTTTCTATTTTTCCCCATGATTTGCTAATCCCGTTTCCTTCTTGGGTTACTCTGGAACAGGCAACTCTCACCTTTTGCCAGAGTACCTTAGTTCATTAAGGATAATGGAGATCCTGGTTGTCCTAGCTGAGACAGGGACTTAGTTAGGTATCTTTTAGTCTCTCCTCTGAAGTTGTCCTTTCATGCAAACACCCAAAAGAAAGCCAATGTGATAAAAATGCAACAGATTAATATAGATTAAATTGTTATGTTAATACCAGATCAGCAAGTTGTGCTGCAGTAACTCAGGTAATGGCTTCAGTGTTTGGCAGCAAGTTATAATGTAAACCAAACTAACACTCTTAATATTATATGAAGAGACACCACAGCTCTGAATGTGCACTCTCACTTATAGCCCTGGGCCTTCTCTTGTGTTTGTGTACACAGGGAACAGGAGTTCAGGCAAGCGCTTTAGTAAGTTGGGCACAAGTAGTCCAGGTGAAACAAAAAGTGACGCAGTTTTGTATGTGAGCAGCTTAAATTGCACAGTACCAACTGACAGTAATAGTTATATTAGAATGACATAGCCCCTGAGTGACTTGCTCTTTCCTCAATTGTCTAATTCATATCTGCTGCAAAGTCAACAGTCTCCAGCTTCTGCTCTCAAAGTCTAACTGTGGAAGAGTACATGAGCTAGGGCTCAGTACCGACCAACTATCAATTGTCACATAGTCTTAACTCTGATCATGGGACTTCGACTCCAGCAACTCAACAATAGTCAGCCTGTGGAACTCCTTGCCAGAAGATGTTGTGAAGATTTAACAGGGTTCAAAAAAGAACTAGATCAATTCACGGAGGATAGGTCCATCAATGCTTATTAGCCAGGTTGGGTAGGAATGGTGTCCCTAGCCTATGTTTGTCAGAGGCTGGAAATGGGTGGCAGGAGAGGGATCACTTAATGATTACTTGTTCTGTTCACTCCCTCTGGGACATCTGATATTAGCTACTGTCAGAAGTCAGGATACTACGCTAGATGGACCTTTTGTCTGGCCCAGCATGGCCATTTTCATGTTTGTAACCATTGCTTTTGTTTCACCCTGACTCAACAAACAGCAGTAGTTCTTTGTTCTAACTACCTGCCCCCAAAATGGAGACTGCCGACCCTTTCCTCTGTCTATGATCCAAGAAACTAAATCTAGTCCCAGAGGATGTCCACCTCCACTGCACTGCGGTAGGCCAGTCTAATAAGGATAGCTCAGAGAAGTGTGCCTACATATTGTACAAGGGGACTGAGTGCCTGACCCCTGGTGAGAGGAATCCACTGAGTGGCTAGACAATCAAAAGCTGGGTTTTTCAGTGCTTAAATCTCTTTTTGGTTCTGGGCCAATGGGTCTAGAATTAAGGATGAGGACAATCCTTTTATTCTACATGTCCACTCTTGTCTTCCTGTGGATTTTAAATAAGGGTTTTTTTTAATGCAGGAATAAATTGGTGGGTTTCATAATGCATCGTAGTTGTTTGACCAAATTATACAAGTGCTGTCAGGTAAGAGGTAATATTAATTATTGTGTTACTCCTTTGACCTGAGCTATTAATCAATATGCAGCACCTTGCCATTAGGAGGACAAAGAGATGATGAGTTAAGTATTTCTGTGGTGCAATTTTGTTTGCTTGCTCAGGGTGTACACAGAGTCCTGTTTACCTGAACTGAAGAAGAAACACCAGAAGGCAGTTTCCTTGTGAATGATTTGCAAATCTACCTCTCCATACCTCTCTGTTCCCAGTGAACTCTTGTCTTTCTGATCCTTCTCAGCATCATGCTCATGAGTGCTACTTCTCATTGCCTGCTGGCTTTCTTCCTTTAGCACACACACCATTTGCCAAACAAAATCCTAACCTCAGCCCATAAAGTTTAGCTTCTGATGAGGACTTGCCATATTATTGATTTTGGTGGTGGGTTCTATTGTTTCCATCTATCTCACTATCTAAAAGAGACTAATTTAGCCTAAAAGTAGGAAGTTTAGCATACCCTTCTGTTTTTATCATGTCTATGTTGTCTACAGATGGGAATTATTAACAGCTTCCAGCATAACAGTTTAAAAATACATTGTAGCAATCATTTTTGTCAGTGTTAATCTGTATATAACTCTGACTCTTATTAATGCCTATTAAATTTGTAACTATTTCCCCTCCCCAGAAATATATGGTGGTCTAAAAAGGAATACATGTTTGTATGCCCTTACCCCTGTAGACTTTGTGATTAAGTCATGAGTGTAAGCTGCACTTTTTTTTTTACTCAAACTTACCTTTAGATTATTCATGAAAAGGTTTTCTGCATAACCTTATTGCCAAACAGATGTTTTAATGTGGCAGGTGTATCCCTGTTAGCTCTTTAGTAAAAACTCTTCTTTGTACTATTGTAAGTGTTTTGGCTTCCAACTTATTAATTTAAAAGATATGCTGTACAGTGTATTGCTTTGTGTGAATAATTAATTTGAAAAAACTCTACTTTTTTGATTGGCTCTTTTATATTCATAGTTTATCTTTTGATGCTAAAGATGACAAGATAATACAGCAGCATATTGCAAGCACTCGAACCAACAGGTGAGCACTTTGCTGCTACATAGGAAATGTATCCTTTGTAGTCTTATCTTATTGTCTGTAGATGTCAACTAGAATCCCTTTCAGATTTTTTTGCACTTAATTTGAATCATTCCATATCTGAGGGAAAGAAAAAAAATCCAACTAAAATTACAGTATTTCTCACTTCTATTTGACTTTATCCAAAAATGCCATGGAAGAAATGTCATGTTGTGTCATAACATAAAATGAGGAACAATAAACAAACACCTGAGAGCAATATGAGATGCCAGTCTTTTATCTGGTATTTGGGTGTAAGAGGCACAGATATATGTCTGCACTTGCAAGCGGATATCTAAGAACTAGAGTGAATTTGAGAGAAACCTTTTAAAAGGGGGGTTAAAAGCATAATAAGGGCATTCAGAAACAAGTTCAGCTTAAACATCAAGTACCTGGGAGAACTATGAAAGAATGTTCTGTGCCTTTTATTCCAAAGCAATCCTTTCTCGCAAATGGGTGGCATCACTGCTTTAAGTGGTTGCTTTTTGGATGCCTAGTAACTCTAGTGTAATTGGCACTGACTGAACTCTCCAGTCCTCAGCCTCTGAAACTAGAAGAAAGGGGATTACTACTGCATTTGAAGCACAGAAATAAAGATCTTTACAATCTTAGTTACATAAAGAATAATTCCCCCCTCCCCTGGGAAGGCCTAAAGAGATGTTCTTCTTCTGGGGATGTTTTTGACTTTATTCTCTTAAGTCCCAGTTACATGAATACTTAATTACTTGCTGTTTTTACTTTATACTGTGTTTGTGCCAAAAGGCCCAGTAAGGAATAGGTAATGTGCAAGCACACAGAGAATATGATCCCTATCTTAAAGAGCCTTCTTGTTTCTTAATTTTAAATGATTTACACAGCTGGAAACCATTCTGTTAAGGTTGGTCTCCTTGCTGAAGATACATTCATCTCTCCAAGTATATTTGATGTATATTCTTCTGTTCTGTTACCACCATACAATTCTAGAGGTAAAGCAGTTTAATATTTTATTTATATTTTGAGTCAGTCTTTTCTTACTGAATATTATGGTTGGTAATATACTTTGGTAGCTGAAAAGCAAATATACTGGTGTTTGAATACAAAATTAAATCTGTTAATCTCAGGAAATATCTACACGATATGCTGGTACATACCAGATGCGGTATACAAATTCTACTGTGCACCTACATGTCATGCACTAACTATCCATGTAAATCATGATAATACACACTGAAAGTTCCATAGTTCACTTTAATATGGTATTATTCAAAACTGCTTGCTTAAAGCACACATACATATAGTGAGATAAAAATGCTATAATATAAACTTCTGAGCAGCAAAGGGATTTTTATAAGGGAATCACTTGCTTACCACATGAATTTACCACTAGTACTTACAGATTTGTCATTGAAGTATTTATCCCACTTATAGAATAGAGAAGAGTTTTAAAAGAAAATGTGGTGGTTTAGCAGCTTGAAGCTATGTTCAAATGAATCAGCATTGCATGTGTCATCAGATATGTCCAAAGGTCAACTGACTTCTGCAACAATATTCTAAGACTTTGACACATCTTGATCAATCTTGTCTAAAGCACTCCATCTGGGCCAATTAACTTCACTTTAGTTGCTGGCTTGGCTTCTTTTCATCAATGGTTTTGCACTGCTGCAGATTTTTTTCACTGAGACCTCAGTAAACTTCAGATATCCTACACATTAATTAAAGAAGCAACCATATGAACTTCTTCTATTTGAGTAGCATGTCAAATGTGCATTCAAGTTGTTAAAAAAGAATGGCATTGTGGGTCCAATAGATAAATTCTGAATACAGAGTTTACTTCAGTGTTGTAACACTGTTTAGTAGAGTCCAAGTTAATGCTAACAAATAATAGAAAGAAAACTTGTGTGAAAAATATCATATTTCATTCTGTCACAGAGCAGCTGGCCCTTTGAGATTTGTTATTAAATACAGTAACCAACCTGGAAACCAAAACATTCTAGAAAACACAAAAGAAACATCAAAAACACAAAATAGGAAGGTCAAAACCAATCAAAGTGATGCCAGAGAATACCACCCACTTCTTCCTTCTAATGTCTGGCCTCAGGGGTGGATGAGAGTTTTGTGGGGCCCAGGGCAGCACAATATCACGCCCCTCCCCCTTTGGAGAAAAAACAGAAAAAAGGGGTCCCCCCCGTGCCCACTCCTCCAGTAGCCCCACACTGATCATGTAAGCTACCCCCTCCTCATCCCCTCTCCTAACACCTCCCTCTACACACCTGCCCTGCCTTTCTCCTCCTGGTGCTGGTCCCTCCCCTGCAGGTGTCTGCCCTTCTGCTTCACCGCCAGAATCCTCTGGCACCTGCACCTTCCCTTACCCTTTCACCCTTCTGGTGCCTCCCCCTTCCCTCTCTGTCCCTGCACCCTTTGCCCTCTTTTTCCCTGATGCCCACCCCCTCACCTCCCTCTGCCCCCATTCCCCTCATGCCCCTGTGCCCTCACAGAGGCCTTGCTCCATTCCCACCTTCCTCACGCCCACCCCTTCTTTCAAGCCTTCTCCCAGAACCTCCCCTCCCTCCTATAGCCTCCAATGCCCTTACCCTCTCCTCTCCGAGCATCTCCCTGTCCCCCCTCCCACTAACACCTCCCCTCCTGCCCTTTTCCTCATTGTCTCCACTTGGCCCCCTGGCATTTGTCTCTCCTCCTCTTTCTTCTCCTAACCTGCCCCCCTCCCCTCAGCACAAGCCCCTTCCTCTGCCATACACCTTCTGTCTTCCAGTGTGCAGGGCGGCAGCGGCCGTGGCCCCGGCCCAGGCTCCAGGCCACGTGCTGAACCATCTGGTGCAATGCTGGGCCATGTGGTTTTAAAGTCCCAGGCTGTGACGTCACACCATGCCACGCCATGCCACGCCCAGGTGTCTTCCCTCTCAGCTGCTGCATGGCATTTCAGTACGCCGTGTATGCGCTCCCTCAGCCCCACGTGGCTTGTACTGGCCGGTGCCGGGGAATTTCAAAAGTGCGGGTGTGACGGCCTGTGTGGGTGCGAACGCCCCCTCCCGGCGGGGCAAGGGGGTTCAGCGGACCCGCCGTCTAGCTGTTTGAGTGCGATCACCCGGCCACGAGTCCGGACCGGGGATCAGCGAACTCGTGGTTCCGTTTCCTCGGGGCTGTCCCGGGGTACCAGTCTGCCCGGGGTCCAGGCGATGAGACGGGGTCGCCAGGGCGGAGGGTAGCGGGGAGTGGAAGCAGCCCGGGGCGGGGGCCTTTTGGCGCCCGTGGACAGGTGCGTTACGGGGATAAACCCCACCTGTCGTGGGAGGAACGTCCACTTTGTTCTCCCCCCACTTAGGGCCCCGGGCTGGGACCCGGTGGAGAGGGCGGGCCTGGGTCCCCCACGTCCCCCCTCCCTACCACGAGATCCCAACCCACGTGACCCCGCAGGGGTGACTAGCTAAAAGGGCGAAGACCCTTTCACTTGGACTGCCCTGACGGAGATCCGACCTACAGACAGGCCGTCACTTACCCCGCCTGAGGCGTCGGTCTCGTCCCGCGGCCGTCGTGGGGGTTCGGGGTCGTTCCCTCGTCTCCTCCAACGCGGGGGGGGGGGTTCCCCTTGGCGGCTGGGGCGGCGGTGGTGGCGGCAGCTCCCTTGAGTGCCGCCCCGTCCTGCTCCACCGGGCCGCTTTTCAACCGGCCCGGGTGATGACGTCAGGGACGCCCGTTCCACCCCCTGGGCGTCCTGGCGTCCGCTGACGTCACGGCCCGGGCGTCCCGGCCTGACGTTGGCTCCGCGCGGCTCTGGCCGCGCGGAGCGCCGTTCGGGCTCCTCGCCCCTCAGATGGGGCCGTCCCTGGCCCCTCCTTCCCCATCGGGGAGTTAGACGCCCCTCCCCCTGCGGGGTTTCCTCCCTGGCCCGCTCTCCCCTGCTCCCAGGGCTACCTGCCGGTCCATCCGGCGGCCTCCAGGGGGCGCCGGCGGCCCCCACTCTAGTGCGGACCTGCTGCGGTCCGTCACAGCAGGGTTGCGGTGCCCCGCCACAATCCCCTCCTTCCTCCTCCAGCAGCCACCGGTCGGCCCTTCGGTGGATGGCCCACCGGGAAATTCCCGGTATCCCACCAGGCCAGTCTGCCCCTGGCACAAGCGTGGGGCCTATTGAAGTGCAGGACCTGGGGCAGCTGCCCCGCTCGTCCTGCCTTATATCCGCCATTGTCTGGCATTCTGTTGAAAGGAGAATGTCGACACTGAAAACTTCCCATATCCTTCATGGTAAAAGTTCAATTAAATCAGAACATATAAGTCTTGGCTCATCCCCATAACTACTTCATCCCTTTGTAGAAAGTCCATTGTATAATGCTAAAGACTCTACTTCTGGCATCCTCTCAGTGCCTGAACACAAGTTTGGCTTCTTAGAACTCAGAAAAAAGTTCCTTCACAGGAAAAAAAAGAGATGGTTTAGACACAGGTTCTAAGGGGACTGTTAAGATTCTGCACCCTCTCCTGATGCTACAAGAGCAATACTTCTAACTCTGCTGGTTCCTTCTTTATCCATTCCATCTTTTTTCAGTCTTCTTGCCTCTGCCGTGCCAAGCTGTTCAGCCTCTGCCTGTGTAGTCAATGTATCTCCATTTTCTGAATCTGCCTGGAATTAAAAACAATCATGAAAAACTGCTCCGGTTCCTCCTTTCTATTTGCCAGCCAGACCACCAAGGAGGGAAAATCCCCAGTTATTGAAAGGAAGTGAAAAATTCAGTTCCCTTCCATCCCTTCATCCAGTCTCCCTGGTAACTACTGTTCATTACTTACAAGATCATCAGGTTCAATTTCTAAATACATTTCCCAAACAGAATACCTGTGTACAAAGTCAAAGGGACTTGAACCAATAAATGATCAGATTCTTCCAATATATTGGTCAATGCATTGATCCAGAATTCTGCATTACTTCTTTCCCTCCTCTATGTACAGTTGGTCAGTTCTAGTTTTCCGTTCCACTCTAAGGCTACATCTACACTGGCCCCAAATTCCGGAAAAGGGATGCAAAGCAGGTAAGTCAGCATAGGGAAATCCGCGGGGGATTTAAATACTTTCAAGTAGGAATAAGAGATCCTCTGGAAAAGGGCTTTATTCCGGAGGATCGCGCCAGTCTAGACGCTTTTTTTCCGGCTTTTCCCCAAGCCGAAAAAAAAGCAGCGGACATGTTTATTTAAATCCGCGGGGATATTTAAATCCCCCGCGGATTTCCCTATGCTGACTTACCTGCTTTACATCCCTTTTCCGGAATTTGGGGGCCAGTGTAGACGTAGCCTAAGGCTATATCTAGACTGCAGAGTTATATCAGAAAAAGATACACAAATTTAGAACAGTAATTTGCATATCTTTTTCCACTCCAGGATCTCCAGAAAAGTCCTTCTCCCCACTCCCAGGTTTGTGAAATTGATCCCTTCTCCCTCACTTCAACCCTCCTGGCCTGCACCAAACTGCTGTCCATGGCCTCCTATTTGTGTCCTTCCACTATTGCAATCTCTCCCAATGCCTACTTAATCTTCCTTCAGCGTCCTCCTCCTCCTTCTCCTCTCTCCATGAATAAAAACTCTGGTTATTTCCTTTGGAAACATGAAGTTGTCCCCAACATATCCTAGGAATTTTTTGCCATATCATTTTTCAATCAGATTTCTGGGTAGCTAAAGTCCCCCATTAAACCCAGGCCTTGTGTTTTGGATATTGTGATCAGTAAATTCCACATCCATCTCTTCCTCCTGCTTTTTGGTGGTCCATAGAGGATTCCAACTATGATGTCACCTCTGGTTTTTCTCCTTTTGTTTCAAAGCAAACACTACTAGCTTGTTAAAGCTAGCTGCACTATAGTTTTCCATCTTATGATGAAATATTTACAAAGACCCTAATAGGATATGTAGTACTCATATTTTAAAGTTTTAATATTATGAATATAAAGTTCTTATTGTTAGCATGTACTGTATTCAAATGTGATTTAAATATTTACCTTTCTTAATAAAACATGCCTTAAATATAAATGGGTTATGAATCTGAAAGGCAAAGTATGGAAGAAGTTTAATGATAACAGCTTAACAAAAAATATTTAGCTGGGTCTCTTAATCACATTACAGGTTGAACCTCTGTAATCTGGGACTCCCTGGTCTGGCAACATCCGGCATCCAGCAGGACCACAGATGTTCCAGGACCAGAGGTTCCCAGTGGATGGCTGCTGGATGGGCTCCCCACAGCTGAGCTGCCTATCTCCCCACAGCTGGATTGCCCAGTGCTCCATATCTGGGCAGCCAGGCACAATCTAGCAGGCCCAGGAGCCCAGCATGCTGCAACAGGCTGCCCAATGGGGCCAGGAGCCCAGTGTGCTGCAGTGGGGAACCCAGTGGGGCCAGAGGCTTGGTGCATCATAGCGAGCCTGCTTGGGATGGGCAGGAGCCTGAGGCACTGCAGCAGGGCTGCCCGCCAGGTCCAGGAGCCCTGTGTGCTGTAGTGGGACTGCCTGGAGGGGACAGGAGCCCAGTGTGAAGAGAGCTGGTCTGGAGGTGGGCTTCCTGGCATAGCAGGAAAGGAGGTGGGGGGACCAGCAGGGCAGTGAGGCTGGTGGCAAGGGGATGTCAGCCAGAAGGCTGGCATCTGGTCCAGGGTTGGGGTGTGGGGGGGCATCTGGTCTAACAAAATCTGGGACCAGTGAAGTCCTAAGGGTGCCGGACCAGGGTGCTCCAACCTGTATATCTGTCTACTCTGCAGAATATTTTCCTCTTATAATAACATTGCACAACCCATGATGAAAGTATTGCTTTGATGAAGATTCATATTAGAGATGGGAATGATCCATAACACCTAGAATATGTTGCTCAAAAATCAAGGGGCAAAGAATCAGATCAAAGGTCAAAGAATCCTATTTCCATTGAAAGTGGTGGATTGTGTCTAGATAGAAGACAAAGAATTTGGATCCAGATTTCAAATTGACTCAAAAACATCTCCAGCCTCTGACAAACAGAGGCTAGGGACACCATTCCTTTCCCATCCTGGCTAATAGTAATTAATCAACTTAACCTCCATGAATGTATCTAGTTCCTTACTGAACAGTGGTTTCTTTTGTATTTAGCCCAGTTTATTGTCTCCTCTCACACCCAAAAATAATTTATCACAGAAGCTGTCAGAATTGCATTACTGAAAAGAGCCAAAAGGTTTAATAATTGAAATTATTTTGCACTTAAATTTAGATCTCTAGGTCATCATCAGTACCTAAGACTTGATTAGCATTGGTAGATGATTAGGCAGCAGTGCAATTCATACAGTATTGAACATATAAGCATTACTATTGCTCATGACTGCTAGTAATCATAGCATTTTAGCTATTGGAAACTCTGGCCTGTTGGTCTAGACTGCGGTTTCAATTTCAAAATAGCTTTTTTCTGAAAGAGCACCGTGACGCAGTTATGCAAATGAAGCACGGGAAATTCAAATCCCGGCTTCATTTGCAATTTTGAAGTATCTAATTTACATCCCTCTGTTAAAAGAGGGATGTAGTCTAGACACACCCTCAGGGTATGTCTACACTACCCTCCTAGTTCGAACTAGGAGGGTAATGTAGGCATACCGCACTTGCAAATGAAGCCCGGGATTTGAATTTCCCGGGTTTCATTTGCATAAGCGGGGAGCCGCCATTTTTAAAACCCCGCTGGTTCGAACCCTCATTTCACGAGGAGTAACGGTAGTTCGAACTAGGAAGCCTAGTTCGAACTACCTAGTTCGTGCCCCGTGTAGCCGCGCTGCACGGGGTTCGAACCAGCGGGGTTTTAAAAATGGCGGCTCCCCGCTTATGCAAATGAAGCCCGGGAAATTCAAATCCCGGGCTTCATTTGCAAGTGCGGTATGCCTACATTACCCCGTTAGTTCGAACTAGGAGGGTAGTGTAGACATACCCTCAGAGACTAACAAAAATATAAACTATAATGAGTTTTGGTCAGCAAAACCCACTTCATCAGATGAACACTATATATTTCTGTTAGGCCACAAGACTACTCATTGTTTTTAAAGATACAGAGACTCCTCTGAGACTAAATATTGAGTACATATTGAACAGATCACATTTTATATAGAAACCTACAATTTTCTTGGCCTCATCCTGCTTCTCTTTTTCCCGATTCATGACTTCCATTTTTGCTGATAGGCTTTGACCATGTACATATTTCTCTACTACTGCAGATGCAGATTAAATTTGTTTTGACAGTGTACAACTATATCTATACATATCACACTAATCTCTCTGTATTACTACTGCCTGTCCTGCTGCTTCCCTTTCACTGTGGATATCGCTATGTTATTAAAGCTGTTGATAGTTTTGAGAACTTTTGTGCAAATTCCAATTCCAGAAATGTACAGTACTTCACCCACATATGGAATAACTATGAAACAATGGAGGAGGAAGGTGAACTGGACCTAACAAGAAGCATTTCCTTTAAATAAAATCTTCCTTGTGACCTGAACATATTAAAATATGGTGTTCATTTCTCCACTCAAAGTGAATGTCAAATCTCATTCTTCCTTATCAGGTATTTTATAGCTTCAAGATTTTGTGGCTGAATTTACATTCATATTGTCTGCTTGTGTTCATGGGTAGTCTGTGAATTGTTACCACCTTCTCCTACACAATATACAGAATTAGTGAGAGGCCCCCAAAGACCTACCTCCATTGTAGGTATGGGGCTGTTACGCAGTTTGTGAGTCTTAGCCAGCTTTGTGATTGTTTTGCCAATAATTCCAACTAGATTCCATCTTTCAGGGTGCACTAAGAAAGCAGAAACAGCTGTGTATCAGAAGAGTGAGGTGGAAATAGACATACTGCCAAATTAGGGAAGGAGAAATGATCACGAGTGCAGCTGGAGCAGAGTGTCAAGGAAGGCCTGAGATTTAGACCTCTGGGTTTAGAGACCTGAGTGAGAGGGAGATTGGAAGTTGACTTGCTAGCGTGAAAGAGAGGCCAAAAGTCCGGGAAGTTAACTGGGGGAATGACAGGACTCTGAATCAGCAGGCTGCATGTCCTCTAGGCATAAGCTGTAAAATTGGTTCAACTTTTTTCTCTCACCACCCCCACTTTTTAGTGATAGAACTAGAGCAGACTCCACAAGGAGTCTTTTTATGATTTTTAAATTTACTCCAATGGATGCCAGAATTTCTTGTGGCTGGACTGTTTTGGCCAAGAAACACTGAGAGCTGAAATCACTAGATTTGGCACGGAGCCAAATTCGCCATAAGCCAGCAAAGGTGCAATGAGTGGCCGGCAGCAGCATGATAAGCAGCCAGCAGGGCAGTGATTGAGAGGTGCAATGAGGAGTCAGCAGAGCGGCAGTGACATGATGAGCAGCTAGCAGAGCAGCAGCAGTCAGGAGAGGTGAATGACCAACAAAGCAGCAGCAGAGAGTGGCAGAAAGCAGTGAGCAGGTGAATGGCGAGTGATCAAGACAGTTAGATGCCTCCTTCCTTCCCCACCTCCCCACGCTCAGGATGGGAGATGAACTCTGAAGATGCACCTCTGAACTCTAGGTTTGCCCTGACCAAGGACAGTAATTATGAGTTGGGTGCAGAGAAGGGCTGGGCATGTGAAGGGGATGTTTACGTTGCTGGAGGAAACGGAGAGGAAAAGGACATTACCCAACCTACTTCGGGTGGGGATGTTACTTATGGTTTTGGTTATGAACTTTGTTTGTGGTGTTTTCCCAAATTAATGCCATGTTACTTCCTTCCCCTTTTTTATTAAAGGTTTATTTTCTACACTCAAACTCTGTATTTGCGAGTGGGGAAACATTGCCTCTCAGAGGCACCCAGGAGTGTTGTGTGAATTTCCCGGGTTACTGGGTGGTGGCTCGAGCCAGTTCTGTGTTGGATAGATAGAGAGGAATTCCTATATACTGTACTTGGATGTGTCTGCTGCTGGCACTACCTGGCAGAAGGGTTGCATTGCAATGTCCTCAAGGGAATCCTGCTCACTCCACCAGTTATTTTTCCATTAATAAAAAGGACACTTTCATTAGCGGGTGGGTTGTCTGCTTGGGTCAGTTGTTACTCTAGAGACCACAGACTTAATATTTTGGAACTTCACAAGATATAGCTAATTCTCAGGAATTTTCTTCTAATGTAATTCTCATGGTTAATATGACAGTGTTGTAATTATCTATTTTATGTACTTACATTCACATAGGATCTGAGGACTTCACAGTCTTTAATGTGTTTAGCCTCACAGTGTCCCTACTACATGTCATATTCATACTTTACAGATGGGGAACTGAGGCACATGGGGATTACATGAGTTGCCCAAACACACACAGGAAGTTTGTGCCAGTGCAGGAAATTGAATTCTGGTCTCTTCAATGACAGACTGTATGTTTTAGCTTCTTTTCTTATTAGCTCACTCACCAACAGTTCTCAATCTCGTCTTCTTAGTAAGAGCACTAAAATTGATCAAATTAAAAATGTCTGCTACATCTCTATTCCAAGTTTCAGTTAGGCTTCTTTGAGGCAGGGTTGAATAGACATTTGTTGGAGGCTGGTACATTTGGATGATCCTTAGTTGATGAGTTAAATACGACGTAGTTGCTTTGTGACTTTTCCATGGGCTGATGACATATAAAGCATGGCACATATGGAGAATGTTATTGATTATTCACCCATTTATTTAATTAATTACTTCAATGTAAATAAGTTTAAAATAAGGATCTAGCTACCACGGCTAACTCATAATTGCTACTGCAACAGAACACCAGAAAACAAAAATCGTAATTAAAAAAGCAATATAACCATTTTACCACCACACCCAAACAGCATGCCTAGGAGATCATAAAAACTAGTGTATTTCAGTCCAAGTGAGACAGGGTCAAAATTAAGGGAAGTGAGAAAAAGTGGGGAACAAAGTCAAAGAGACCTCAGAGAGAGACCCTCACACTGGCATCTTCCTCTCTTTTATAATTAAGGGTATTAAGCTTGAGTGTTTCTTGCTAAATCCATGTAATGGACAGAGGAGTGTTGACCATTACCCAGTGACAAAGGGGTTAAACTTGGGTAGCTAGCAAAGGTGTTGACCAGAGGGCCAGGAGAACCAATCAAGATAGGGTGTTGAAATTTGAATTGGATATAGATTCCTTGTCAGCTTTATTTATGTGGGAGAGATAAACCAGGGGTGCATCTAGACTGGCAAGATTTTGCAAAAACTTGCCAGCTGTCTACACTGGCTGCTTGAATTTGTGCAAGAGCACTGACTTTGTAACGTACAAAATCAGTGCTTCTTGCTCAAATACTTTCACACTCCCGCTCGGGAAAAAGCCCTCTTGTGCAAGAATACTTGTGTAAGAGGGCCAGAGTAGACAGGGAAGAACTGTTTTGCACAAAAAAGCCCCGATAGCTTAAATGGCGATCGGGGCTTTCTTGCGTAAAATCACATCTAGACTGGCCATGGATGCTTTTGCGCAAAAGCACTTTTTGCGCAAAAGCATCCGTGCCAATCTAGACGCGCTTTTGTGGAAATACTTTTAACGGAAAAACTTTTCTGTTAAAAGCATTTCCGCAAAATCATGCCAGTCTAGACGCAGCCCAGGAGTTTCGAGACAGAGAATGATTTAAACCCAGGAAGGACTACCATGTCTCCAAGGAATTCAAGGGCATGGAAGTAGACTAAACCAAGAAAAGATTAGAAATAAGTATAGGGAAAAATGTGAATCTAGTTGCATTCAGGGTATTCTTTCTTTGTTTTTTGGTTTGGTTTGAACTGCTCTGTGTGAATCTATGCCCTCCCACCATTTACTACCTTGCATTGTGCCCAGAGACTTTTGTTTGTGTTTTAATTTGTTTTCCTTTGTTGCTCTGTAACATTTAGCAACCAAGTATGCTTTATCAACTTTATCTTTTGTTGTGTAATAAAATCACTTTTTTAAGGGGAGGATTTGGTTCTTGTGTTCTGGAAAGTCTATCTGTGTGTATCTGCATACCTCAGATTGAGGAGTCTGTTACCAGAGACTGCCGTTTGTTTTTCTCTTTTCTTTTTTCAAGCTCTTTTGGGGCAAAAAAGCTTGGGGTACCCCTGGGGGTGGGTTCAATATTCACCCCTGTTTTAGGAATAAAATCACTTGATGGTGACAGTAATTCCCCCAAATCTGTGTATTGTGATTCCAGGGGGAAGTTTTTTGGTAACCAGTGCCTGTAGAGACAAGGTTTTTAAGCTCTCTTGCAGGTGCTCACCTTCTGCATGGGGAGTACCAGAGTGGGGAACAGCCCTGACACCTCATCTTCAATAGTATGGCCTGATGAGAGAGGCAATCCTAAATTACTCCAGTTCCAGGCCACTCAGTGGTTTAAGATCACAAACAACACATCAAACTCTACCAGGCGACAGACAGGCATTCAGCGTAGATCCAAGGACAGTGGTATAGTTTGCTCCCAGTGAGGAGGCCCGCTCTGCAACCAAACTGCTGCATTCTGCACCAGCTTCAGTATTTGAATAATTTCAAAATGTATTCTTATGTACAGTGTATTGCAATAGTCTGGTTCTGTGGTGACAAAAGCATGAATAACTGTGGCAGGATTTGCATCAGAAAGCAAAAGGTCTCAACCTACCTGCCTTCAGATGGCAAAAATCTGACCTGGATGCTGCTGTAATATGAGGCAGAGGGATGTAAATTAGACGTATTGAAAGTGCAAATGAAGCCGGGATTTAAATATCCTGCACTTCATTTGCATAATGGCGGCTGCCGCTTGTTTTCAAAATGGGGCTTTTTGAAAAAAACAGGCAGTTTAGATGCGGCATTTTCAACAGAAATGCCCCGTTTTGAAAGATCCTGTACTCCTCAAAAATCTGTCTAAAATGCCCCACCTAATTTGCTGGCTTTTTTTCGAAAAGCCCCATTTCGAAAAAAAGTAGCAGCCACCATTATGCAAATGAAGTGCAAGATATTTAAATCCTGGATTTAATTTAATCATTTGCACTTTGGATACATCTAACTTACATCCCTCTGCCGACAAAGGGGTGTAGTTTAGATATAGCTTGACTATCCAACAGCAGCTGGAGGTCTAGGATCATTCCTAAATTGAGAACCATAGTGAATAACTCCCTCAGTTAAATGGGGTACTCTTACTTCCCCCAACTCCATTGGCTAATTCCTCTCAATTGCCCATCAACACCTCAGTCTGACCTGGGTTGAGCTTCAGCTAACTTGCTCTCATTTATGCTACAGGCTTGACTAAACTCTGAACCACACAGGGAAATAACCTGTCTTTTTATTATTTTTCTTGATTCTGATGCTTCAACAATCTGTATCTCAACAGAACCTTGTTTAAAACACTTTCCTAAATTGCTTTAAGATATGATTATGATCATATTTCCCCCCTTTCATTTTTTTCATTCAGACACCTGGGATGGACATCCTTTGGGTAGATTCCTTCAGCCACAATTCCTTAATCCTTACCTGTCACGAATTTAAATGCCCACAGCAGCATAATACTTTAATGACAAGGAAGTACATAACAAAGGATAAAAAATTACAGCAGGGGCCAATGCTCTGAAATTCTAAAAAGCCTGTGAGCATGCTCTCCTCGCAATTATTTTTGATGTTGGATGCAAATTGATGCAGTCTGATGTACAAGTGAAAGGATGAACCATTTTCTTTATTTTATGATAACGCTGAATTCTGAAATTAAGCACAGCAGGCTGGAAGATACTGAAGAGATTTCAAAGGAAATTGCTTGTCCACACAATACAACATATTTTTAAAGCCTTACTACTTGTTAGCAAGCTTTGTTGAGAGTTTTAACAACAGCCGCAAACTTTACAGATCAGTACTCTGCTAAGACCAAACAAATTTCCCCAGTCTCCACAATTTTTAACTCTAATACGTTTGAAGTATATTATTATTTAGTCATTTCATTACAATGATAGTCTTACATTAACAATATTCATTTTGGCACATTTAAGCCCATAGATAGGATAAATCTCTCAGGCTACGTCTAGACTGCAGGCTTCTTTCGGAAGAAACTTTTCCGGAAGAGATGTTCCGAAAAAATGTCTTTTGAAAGAGCGTGTCCACACTGGTCAAATGGATCGCAAAAAGGGATCTGCTTTTTTTAAAGATAGCATCCAGGATGATCGGATGCTATCTCGCAAAAAGACCACCTGGAATCACTTCAGGCAGGTCTTTACGTCACCAGTTGCTCCCTAGTGCTGGTGCCGGAGCCTTACAGTGACACACGCTTAAAGGGACCTCCCTGGAAAGCCATTTATCTCCTTCTGCTGCATGCTTGCCTACCTCTTTGTGGGACAGCAAAGCTCTCACACTGCGTGCTGTCGTTGCCCTGCTTTTTTGGATGCCACAGCTTTACTCTTGGTGCCATGAAGCCGGAGCTGTCCCTGGGCATGCGATGGCCCCACAGGGCCATGCTGCAGTTTCTGCAGTACTTTGTGCCAGCTGCCTTCCTGGTCCTGTACAAGCTTGACCCCAAATTCATTCTGGGGGTCCTCTCCAAGGGTGTGGGAGCAACACAGTTGCAACGACAACCCACTGTGGAGAGGTGTTTCTGGAAGCTGGACACCAGTTCTTACTGGTGGGACCAGCTGGTCATGGAACAGTGGTATGACCAGCAGTGGCTTCAAGACGTCTGCAATGTGGAAGGCCACATTTTTGGAGCTGTGTGCCTGGCTCACCCCTGCCCTCCAATGATGCAACACCCCTGTGGCCTGCCATCCCCCTGGTGAAGTGGGTCGCAATCGCCGTATGGAAGTTTGGTGTGGGGAAGTCAGTGCCATCCTCATGGAGGTATGGCACTCTTGGGCTGCAGTCCCTGCCCAACGGTGGGGGAAGTACTGGAAAGGAGGACACTCAGGAAAGAGGCCAAGGGTGGGGTTGGAGTTGGGGTGGAGAGAAGCCCCATCCCCGGGGGGTTGTGCTGTCCCACCCACACAGAGCCTTGCTGCTGGGGTGGTGGCCTCATAGGGCTCTTTCAGAAAAAGGCTTCTTCGTTGTAGAAAGAGGATTATCAATGCCAGAAAAACCCCTTTGTTCTTTCAATTTTCTTTTGAAAGAATGCAATTGCAGTGTAGATGCAAAAGAAGGGTTTTTTTGAAAAACGGCCATTTTTCTGAAAAAGCTCTATAGTGTTGACATACCCTCAGATAGGTTTCCTTTAAGGAACTGTATATCTTATAATGAATGTTCCTCTTTCTAACTAGTTCTAGCCTTTGAACAAAGTTCTTAGCTGTTTTATCTTTTAACATCATTGAGCTCCAGAATTTATCATCTGTGCTTTTATATTATATTTAAGGGAGAAAAGGTTGTTGGTTTTTTTGCTAGAACCAGCTTGTATCTAGATTTTACATATATTGGTGGTATTAAGAACAGATAACATTAAAGAATAGTTACGGAGAATGAAGAAAAAGTGTATAGAACTTTTGTTTCTATTAATATAGAAAAGAAACACATAAAAAGACTTCAAAATGACCAGCTACAGTACCATGACAAGAACTAGACAGATAGCAAATGTGCTTAAAAAGGACACTTACAATTATTATTATTATTATTATTATTATTATTATTATTATTATTATTATTAATAATAATAATTAATAACAACAAATACTCACCTCAAAAACAGCTTTCCTAAATGTTTATCTCCAAAACAGAATATTAGGACATTTAAACCCTATACACAATTAATTGAAGGAAATGGTTCCCAAGATTATATGGGGGAAAATAATTGTTTAAAAACATATCACAGCAGTAGAGGAAAAGTGTGTGTGTGTGTGGGGGGGGGGGAACTGTCATGGTTAAAACTAGAAAAGCAAATTACATCATGGGATAATTAAAGCTCTAAGAGTCATTTTGTTAAAAAAAAGGTGTAGGAACACAGTGTAAATAAAGCAACCACCCTGAAATAATAAAAAAGAAATACTTGTTAAAGTAACTCAAGAAAAGGTGCTAGTGAATTTTGTATAGTGTTAGCAAAAGTTAATGGCATAATAGCTGCTAATAATGTGAATTATTAATCTTGCACCAGAATTCTAATAGAGTGCTAACTTCACTCAGATTTCATATCACTATGCAATGGAATATTTGAGCACATGAAATGTCGGTATGATACATGGATGTGGAATTCATCACCAAAATGCTATGGGAATTCCAGTCCCTTCCCTCCTATTTTATTTCTTCAACAGTTTCATCATTTTTTCTCTAAGCAATTGTTAGAAATGACAGTTGTTAATTGTAAAGCATTAGCTTTAACTGATCTGTTAACAGGTATTTACTTTGGTATGCTTCGGATTGAGCTATTCCTCCTAGGAAAAGCTTTAGCGGTTACATGCTCATATGTCAAACAAATTCCTAGTAGAAAGGAATGGCCATATTCAATAGGTAGTTCCTAATTCTCTTTTCTACACTAAAAATATCTGATCATGTCTAAATATGATTGGGAGCATGTGAGTTATATTATGAGTTATGACTATGGCCCTGACTTTCTGGTGAGTGTGGAGAAGGATAAATCATATTCAGCACCATGTTTTCTAATTGTCATTCAACAGTAGACAAAAACTGTTGTAAAAGATGAGCAGCATCACACAGATCTGTGGGGTTGAAATTTGGTGGCCAGGTCATCCCTTGCTCCTCAAGGTTGGAAGGGAATGTCTTACTTTTTTCAAGGAAGGCTGATGCACTGTGTGTAATTTATAGATACTCAGCCAGAGGAAGCATAATTGTAAAACAAGGTTTTTGGAGGTACTGGTAGGAAAATGGAAGGGGCAGAAAAAGAAGAGTGTTCAGCATAAGCCCAGTGTTCCCTGCAAGCTATGTACTTCTGTGGTCGCTCAGGAGAGATTCATATGCCATCCAGCTGATTAGCAGAGCACCCATGCCTAGGTTTTTTGTTTCTACTGGTGGTGTACATTTGCACATACCTCTGTGCACATACAAATTTATTCTGCACATGGATGGAAAAAATCTACCCATGGAAGGAACAAAAAAATCTATACATGGATGGAAAATATTAGAAGGAACACTGAAAGACCAAGAGAGAAGTCACATAACATATCCCATGGAAGGAATATTCAAGCATTTTTTTTCACTGTAGACCATTTGTAGGCAAGGTTTCTTGTAGTTCATTCATTTTACAAAGTTGCTCTTCAATGCCAGGTTATCAAGAACATCTTCCAGTAAACGTTATCAGAATAAGGCACTCTGTGTTAACCACATAAAGTTTGACAATATCCAGACTCACTGGCATTTTAAGTGTGCCAGGCCAAATCAAGAAAACTCTTTTTGCCCATGCAGGATGGTAACTAAGCAACAGATCACCCAATGGGGAATTGTGATCACCTGAGAAGCTTGATCAGGAAGTCTCCTGACAAAGGGAACGGGAAGTTATAAAAGGAAGGCCTCTGGAGGTTATTTTAGGAGGAGAATTGAAAGACACTCCATTTTGTTATAGACAGGCACCTCTTCCCTTTCACCAAGTTAATTATCACTAGCTGACAGTTGCAGACAAAACTGAAAGATTTAATACATGAACTATTTTGCCACTGCTATTTTAGACATTTTATTAGTTTTGCTTGTAATAGTTTGTTGCAGCACTTGGAAGGAAGTCTTTTGGTCAGACCTGGCTGACCCATGGTAACAACAATGATTTCTTGTGAGTGTGGACAAAGGCTCTATCATTGCAACACTGGCAATTCATTCAGTCCTCTTAAATTAATCCCACAGTGCCCTCTATTTTAATAATATAAACCACCTTCTTCTAGCAACTGTGCTGTCTCTGTGGGTTGAGTGCTTCAGGAATCACATATAGATTCACATCTAGACTGGCAAGTTTTTGCGCAAAAGCATCAGCTGTCTACACTGGCCGCTTGAATTTGTGTAAGAACACTGACGATCTAACGTAAGATTGTCAGTGTTCTTGTGCAAATACTATGATGCTCCCATTCAGGGATAAGCCCTCTTGTGCAAGAATACTTGTGCAAGAGGGCCAGTGTAGACAGGACAGGAATTTTTTGTGTAAGAAAGCCCCGTCAGCCTGGTCCCGGGAAGAGGGGGAGGGCTAGGGGGCATCGGGTGGCTGGCTCGATCCGTGCCAGGTGCAGGGTCTGCTGGCTGGGTGCTGGCAGGCTTGCACCTGGCACGGGCACCGTAGCCAGCCCGTGCCCCTTTAAGGGGTCTGGGGCCGGGAGGGGGGCATAGAGTTTCCCTGGTGTTGGCCAGAGTGGCCACCAGGGAAACCTGGGAAGCCTTAGCCTCCCACTAGTTCGAATTAAGGGTCTACACAGCCCTTAATTCGGACTAGCTATTTCGAACTAGGCTTACTCCTCGTAAAATGAGGTTTACCTAGTTCGAACTAAGCGCTCCGCTAGTTCGAATTAAATTCGAACTAGCGGAGCGCTAGTGTAGCGCCTATTAAAGTTAGTTCGAACTAACGTCCGTTAGTTCGAACTAACTCTGTAGTGTAGACATACCCTAGGAGACTATGGGTCTGTCTCCCAGAGCTTCTTGGAGTTTAGTGTCCTGTTCCAGTATAGGCTGTAATTGATTGATAATGTGTTGGACAGGTTTAAGTTGGGAGCTGTAGGTGATGACAAGTGGTGTTCTATTGTTGGTTTTCTTGGGTCTGTCTTGTAGTAGATGGTTTCTAGGTATTCGTTTGGCTCTTTCAATTTGCTTTTTTATTTCTCCGGGTGGGTAGTTGAGATTTATAAATGCTTGGTAGAGATCCTGAAGTTTCTGGTCTCTGTCAGTGGGATTAGAGCATATGCGGTTGTATCGAAGGGCTTGGTTATAGATGATGGATCGTATGGTGTGTGCTGGATGGGAGCTGGAAGCATGTAGGTAACTGTATGAGTCAGTGGGTTTTCTGTAGAGGGTGGTGTCTAATTTTCCATTGTTGATTTGTACTGTGGTGTCCAGGAAATGGATCTCCCGTGTGGAATGGTCCAGGCTGAGGTTGATGGTGGGGTGTAGATTGTTGAAATCTCTGTGGAATGTCTCCAGTGTTTCTTGGCCATGCGTCCAGATCATAAAGATGTCATCGATGTAGTGTAAGTAGAGAAGGGGTAAAAGGGGACGGGAGTTGAGGAAACATTGTTCTAGGTCAGCCATAAAGATATTAGCATACTGTGGGGCCATGCGTGTACCCATGGCTGTGCCACTGATCTGGAGGTATAAGTTGTTCTCAAACTGGAAATAATTGTGGGTGAGAACAAAGTTACATAGGTCTGCTATCAGGTTGGCAGTGGTGTGCTCTGGGATAGTGTTTCTAATAGCTTGTAATCCGTCTTCATGTGGGATGTTGGTTTATAGTGCTTCTACATCCATGGTGGCAAGGATGGTGTTATTGGGGAGGTAATCGATGTTTTGTAGTTTCCTTAGGAAGTCAGTAGTGTCTTGGAGAGAGCTGGGGGTGTTGGTTGCGTAGGGTTTGAGGAGAGAGTCTACATAGCTGGATAGACCAGTAGTGAGTGTGCCAATACCAGAGATGATGGGGCGTCCGGGGTGTCCAGGTTTATGGATCTTGGGAAGCAGATAGAAAAATCCTGGTCGGGGGTCAGAAGGTGTTTCTGTGTGGATTTGTTCCGGAGTAGCTGTAGGGAGGCTTTTAAGGAGACAGAGTAATTTCTTTTGGTATTCCGAGGTAGGATCAGAGGAGAGAGGTTTGTAAAATGTGGTGTTGGAGAGTTGTCTGGTTTCTATCACTCTTCTTGACGCTGACAGACATATTACCACTTAACACATAATTAATAATTGATGTCTGCTTTGTTTACTGGAAACACTATGTAACTTTATATTACTACTTTTATTTTGTCTCACAATTAGCACCTGTCCAGGGGTCCAGGATCTTACTTTGATCGGCCCATTTGATCTGCCCATCACTTTGATCTGACTGTTGAGTATCCTATAAAATTAGTTGTAACCTATTGTTTGGCAGTGTTCACTGAGCTCTAACAAGCGACATGACAGTCCGACAGTGCTGTGTGTGTAATAAACTCTCCTGTTTGCTTCACATACGGTATGCAGATTCTGTTCCTTCAATTCCATTTGCCTTCTTGGCTACAAGGGCATATTGTTGACTCATATCCAGCTTCTCATCTACTGTAAACCCCAGGTCCTTTTCTGCCGAACTGCTACCTAGTCATTTGGTCCCCAGCCTGTAACAATGCTTGGGATTCTTCCATCCCAAGTGAAGGATTCTGCACTTGTCCTCATCGAATCGCATCAGATTTCTTTTGGTCCAGTCCTCTAATCTGTCTAGGTCACTCTGGACCCGAACCCTGTCCTCCAATGTATCTATCTCTCTCCCTATCTTAGTTCATCTGAAATCTTGCTGAGGGTGCAATCTGTCCCCTCATCTAGGTCATTAACAAAGATGTTGATCAAAACTGGCCCTAGAGCCAATCCTTGGGGCATCCTCTAGAAACTGACCACCAATCTGACATCGAGCCATTAATCTCTACCCTTTGGCTCGACAGTTTAGCCAGCTTTCTATCCATGAAAGGGTATGTCTAACCTACATGGCTCCGTTAACGGAGCCATGTAGATTTGTTTGTTTGGCAAAGGGAAATGAAGCCGTGATTTAAATAATCGCGGCTTCATTTAAATTTAAATGGCTGCCACGCTGAGCCGACAAACAGCTGATTAGCTGTTTGTCGGCTCAGCGCGCTAGTCTGGATGCTCCCCTGCTGACATGAAAGCCCTTTATCGATCTCCCCGGTAAAGCTCATCCTATGAGGCACCCTTACAGTCCATTTATCCAATTCATATTCCCTTAACTTGCTGGCAAGAATATTGTGGGAGACCGTATCAAAAGCTTTGCTAAAGTCAAAGTATATCATAAGTATATCACCAACTGTCCCATATCCACAGAGCCAGTTATCAGAGAAGCTAATCAGATTGGTCAGGCATAACTTACCCTTGGTGAATCCATGTGATCAACGAAGGGACAAAATCATAAATGCAATAGATGGAGCCTTAAATACTGTTGGGAAAATGCTCAGAAAGTGTGCCTAATTGGATAGGTGATCATTCACCCACCCTGATTAAAGGATAGCAAATAGTCAAAGAAACTGTTTGCAAGCAATTCTTGGGTAGAAAAGGCTCATCCAAACAATGCTACAAATAGTTTGAAATAATGAAATACAGCAGAAATTAGGAGCAAGTTGTGAACTGAAATAAGGACTAAATTTGTCAATAATTTTACTTTCTGTTTTAGACATTAATATTCCCATTCATTTTGACATTTTGGTCCAATGTGGAAAAATATATAAATACAGGCAGTCCCCGGGTTACGTACAAGATAGGGACTGTAGGTTTGTTCTTAAGTTGAATCTGTATGTAAGTCGGAACTGGCGTCCAGATTCAGCCGCTGCTGAAACTGACCGCCAGTTCTGACTTACATACAGATTCAACTTAAGAACCCCAAGCTTCCCCAAGTCAGCTGCTGCTGAAACTGATCACGCTGATTCCAGGAAGCCTGGGGCAGAGCAACTCTGCCTCGGGCTTCCTGTAGTCAGCGCTGGTCAGTTTCAGCAGCGGCTGACTTGGGGACGCCTGGGGCAGAGCAGCTGGGGTGCTGCTGGGTTGCTCCAGTAGCACCACTCCTTGGCGCTACTGGACCAACCCAGCAGCACCCCAGCTGCTCTGCCCCAGGCGTCCTGATTCAGCCACTGCTGAAACTGACCAGCAGCGGCTGAATCAGGACCTGGGGCAGAGCAGCTGGGGTGCTGCCGGGTTGGTCCAGTAGTGCCCAGAGCGGGCGCTGCAGGACCAATCCGCAGAGCCCCAGCTGCTCTGCTCCAGGATCCAAAACAAAAGCCTGGTCTGCTGGGGGGGGGCACACTAGCCGCGCCCCCCCCCCAGCAGACCAGGGACACGGGGAGCAGAGCCGCAGCGGCATCGGGGTGCCGCGCCTCTAAGGCTTTGCTCTGGCAAAGTCTCAGAGGCGTGGGAACCCGCCCGCTGCTGCCGCTTGAGTCCCGGTGCCTGTGGTCTGCTGCGGACGGTCCCCAGCAGACCACAGGCACCTGGACTCAAGCGGCAGCAGCGGCGGTTCCCCGCGCTTCTGAGGCTTTGCTCTGGCAAAGCCTCAGAAGCACGGGAACCTGCCCGGTGCCTCTGGTCTGCTGGAGACGGTCTCCAGCAGACCAGGGGCACCGGAGCAGCTTACGAACGGGGCTTTCTCGCCCCGGAGCTCGCAGGTAGCAATCCACTACCTCGACCTCCGGGGCGAGAAAGCCCCGTTCGTAAGTGTGGATCCGACGTAAGTCGGATCCGCGTAAGTCGGGGACTGCCTGTAGTCTGATGTACCTGTCTCTAAAGGAAAACAAAAATAATCCATTAAATGCATAGTGCATTGACACTGCCATTATTATGAAAATAAATACTTTGGAAGAGAAATTTTCATGCATAGGACTTTGTTCTCTTTTCAGCTACACTGCTGCAGGCCCACGTATGGGGATAGATGAGGAGGCAAAGAGGGCCTGGCAATTGAAAAGGACCCGGGGCTCTTGGCTGCTGATGCCACTATTGTGTCACCAGCCAGGGCTCCGGGCCCTTTAAATTGCTGGCAGAGCTGTGCTTTATGTGCTCCAAGCAGCTCTGAGGGTAGTCGTTGGAGGTGCTGTGCACTCTGGGTGGCGCTAAGGGCTAACTCATTTGAGATAAATTATAATTGAATAGGTTGCAAAGATAAGTTAGGTAGAGTGACAAAGTTTACTGGGGTAAAAATAGGTCACAGATCATTGGGGGAGAGAGGATCTTTTTTCAACGTTGTGCTCAGTCCTTAGGAAAATGGCTTTTCTTTTTAGCCCTTTTTTTCTTGCAAAATCCTCTTGAGTATTCTATATATAGAAAAATAAGCAATTATATTTTTAAAATGTATTGAACTAATTGCATGTCATAGCTCTGCCATAACTATGATACCTTGGTCTTGAAATGACAGAAAGTTATTACTGTCTGATACCTCTCTAAGAAAACACGTGAATAGGTCTCACTTAATTCTCAATATACAAGTGTCCAGAACTCACCTGAATTAATTTAGCTGAATGAGATGAAATCTTCAGGGATGTCAATTTGCTACTTTTCATAAGCACTAGTTATTTTTTTAAATGGCACCCCGACACGCACCTCCAGCATTTCTGAACAGTAACTGATGGTGAAAATAAAATGAATGCAAGCAGTGACACAAGCAGACCAACAACAGGAACAATGGGGTTTTTCAAGCTGGAATAGAGTAGAAATGGAGCACTAAACGTATTCTAAAATATTTAGGAAAAAACCAGAGCAGTCACAGCAAGACATCTTGGTTTGGAGGGGCAGGCAATGTAATCTTCACCAAAATGGCCCATTTGATTATTTTACCTTATCAGCTACATATGGAATGGTAGCAAAGTGGACACGTCTAGACTTGGAAAAGTGAAATGGATTAAATGACTTGTGGAGATCCCTTCCAGGCCTATGTTTCTATGAATCAACTACTTAGTTGTTCATCTCTAGGCTCCTTCCTAGGGTCAACAGCAATCAGCTAACACATAGTTGTAAATCATTACTCACCCATTGCTCACACCCCCATTCAAAAGAATATACATATACAAATACATAAATACAAAGAGCAGAAAAGAAAGGCCATTTTCCCGAGGACTTAGCACAAAAGCGGAGAAGCCATTTATGCTGGAAGGTCAGCAGCCACTACTCCGAAGAGGAAATGTAGGCTGGTGGTGATTGGCGACTCTCTTCTGAGGGGGATGGAGGCACACCTCTGTCACTCTGACATGTAATCTCAGGAGATATGCTGC
The DNA here is from genome assembly GCF_049634645.1 of Pelodiscus sinensis. Lineage (NCBI taxonomy): Eukaryota > Metazoa > Chordata > Testudines > Trionychidae > Pelodiscus > Pelodiscus sinensis. The sequence goes on from NC_134711.1 coordinate 274,590,566, forward strand.
CTGCCAGAGATCTGTATCAGAGATGTTATGGAGGGATTGTCAAGTATCATCTGACTCTCGCCTATTGAGATGGCGAGTTAGGGTTCCATCCAAACCTGCACCCCCGTAGCCGCAGGCAGACTCCACCAGCCAGTAGAATAGATGGAGTTTATTGCTTCTCCAGGGTACAGCACAGCATAGATGTAATCTGGTTATAGGAATTAGGGCCAGGATGCCTCAGGCCCCCTTGAGATGGGGGTGACTGGGCCCCTACTACCCCAGCTTCTTCCTCAGTCTCTCTCTTTCATGGCTTCAGCCTGAAAAACTCCCCTTCGCCTTGCACACACTTCCTTTGTCCAGCCTCTTTCCTTAACTTGTAGAACTGGTTTTAGCCACTGCCCTGGGATGGTAAGGCACCCCCTGCTGGGCCATGCTTACAGACAGCTGCCAGTGGGGGTCCCCCACAGCCCACAGCCCAAGGATAGTAACCAACAAGGCACTAACACTACACCTATGATACTCATTCATGCGGGCACAAATGATACTGTGAGGAATGGCTTGCACAGATCAATAGTGACTACAGGAAGTACAGGTGAAGGAATTTGGAGTGCAACTGGTGTACTTTTCAGGGCTTTGGCTTCCTTTACCACAGGATGTTGAGTCAGAAAGAAGGACTGCTAAGCAGAGTTGAAGTCCACCTATCAAGGAAGGAAAAGAGAGTATTTGGTATAGACTGGCTAGTCTAGTGAGGAGGTCTTTAAATAGTGTTTAAAGGGGCACTTAGCCAAAGCCCACATATATCAAAACCATGGTGACCTGGGAGATGGATGAGAAAGTCAGAGGCTTTAATAGCATGAATAAGGGAGAAATAAGATAGAACTGAGGGGCAAAATCAAATCAGTATCTCAAGGTATGTCTACACTACAAAGTTAATTCAAACTAACAGACGTTAGTTCGAATTAACTTTGATAGGTGCTACACAAGCGCTCCGCTAGTTCGAACTTAATTTGACCTAGCGGAGCGCTTAGTTCGAACTAGGTAAACCTCATTCTACGAGGACTAAGCCCCTTAATTCGAACTAGTGGGAGGCTAGCACTCCCCAGCTTTCCCTGGTGGCCACTCTGGCCAACACCAGGGAAACTCGTCTGCCTCCCTCCCAACCCCGGAGCCCTTAAAGGGGCACGGGCTGGCTACGATGCCCGTGCCAGGTGCAAGCCTGACAACACCCAGCCAGCAGACCCTGCTCCTAGCAGGGCTCGAGCCAGCCACCCGATGCCCCCCAGCCCTCCTCCTCTTCCCGGGATCAGGCTGGCGGCTCCCGGGAGCTTGCCCGGGACCACAAGAGGCGAGCACCCGCCTGGTCTAGTGTTGACATCGTGGACCTCGTCCACGACCTCCATACTAGGCACAGGAAAGTGGCCGTCTAGGGCAGGAGAACTACCAGCCTGGCCACCCAGGAGCAGGTGTGCATGAAAATCAAGGTGGTCCACTGAGACCCCCGACCCTGAGCCCTGAGCTTACAATGGCCGTACTGGGTCAGACCAAAAGGTCCATCTAGCCCAGTTGTCTGTCTGCCGACAGCGGCCAACCCTAGGTACCCTGGAGGGGATGGACCAAAGACAGTGACCAAGCCATTTGTCTCGTGCCATCCATCTCCAGTCTTACACAAACTTTGGGCAGGGACACCACTCCTGCCCCCTGGCTAATACCACTCCATGGACCCAACCTCCATCACTTTATCTCACTTCTCTTTAAACTCTGTTCTAGTTCTAGCATTCACAGCCTCCTGCAGCAAGGAGTTCCACAGGCTGACTCTTTGCTTTGTGAAGAACAACTTTCTGTTACTAGTTTGAAGCCTGCTACCCATTCCTCTCCTTTGGTGTCCTCTAGTCCTTCTATTATGGGAACTAATGAAGAACTTTTCTGTATGCACCCTCTTCACCACACTTGTGCTTTTATAGACCTCTACCATATCCCCCCTCCATCTCCTCTTTTCTAAGCTGAAAAGTCCCAATCTGTTTAGCCTCTCTTCATATGGGACCTGTTCTAAACCTCTCATCATTGTAGTTGCCCTCCCCTCTCCCACCCTCTCTCTTTCCCTCTCCCACCTCCTTTTCCCAGTCTCCCCCAGTTTTGTTCAATAAAGAGAGATTCTATTTTTGAACACACGTTTTCTTTATTTTGTACATCAGGAAGGGGGGCTAGGGAGGGGTAAGTGGAAGGAGGTGAGGGAGGAATGGGGTACGAGCCCCTGATGGGGAGGACTGGGCTGGCTCTGTGGGCTTCTGGGAGTGGAAGATCTCCTGCAGCCCCCCAATTGCCCCATCTCCCCAGATGGCAGCCTGCAGCAAGTGCAGCCAGTCTGATGGCCGAGTGCTGTGATGTGCCCAGTGTGGGTACTCCGGGCACTCCAAGCCAGGACTGCTTTGCAAGCAGGGCACCCCTGAGAATTGTCTGTCCGGGGTGGGGGTCGGGTCCCTTTAAGCACAGCCCTTGGCTAGCCTAAGACAGCAGCTCCACGCTCTAACTCCTCATCTGATGCCCTGCCAGCACTGCTTCCGGCCATCCTTAACCCTGGTTCAGGGTCCACTCTGTGTGGACATGCTAGTTTGAATTAGCAAAACGCTAATTCGAACTAGTTTTTTAGTCTGGATGCATTAGTTCGAATTAGCTTAGTTCGAATTAACTAATTCGAACTAAGTTAGTTTGAATTAGCTCTGTAGTGTAGACATACCCTCGTCTTGCATCTGACGAAGTGGGTCTTTGCCCACGAAAGCTTATGCTCCTACACTTCAGTTAGTCTATAAGGTGCCACAGGACTCCTCGTCGCTTTTGCAGATTCAGACTAACATGACTACCCCTCTGAACCTCGTTTGTTTGTATACTAATGCAAGAAGTATGGGGAATAAGTAGAAATAACTTGAATTTGCTAGTAAATAAACACAACGATGACATAAGAGGCATCACAGAGACTTGGTGTGATAATACAATTTACCGGAATATTGGCATAGAAGGGTATAGCTTGCTTAGGAAAATAGGCTGAGAAAAAAGGGAGAAGATGTTGCCCTATTTATTTAAAAGTATACACTTGGACTGAGGTTGAGATAGAAATAGAAGACAGACTTGTTGAGAGGCTCTGGGATAAAAACAAGGGTGATGTCATGGTAAGAGTCTACGACAGACCACCTAACCAGGAGGAAGAAGTGGATAATACTTTTTTTAAACCACTAACAAAATAATCTGAAATACAGGATTTTGCGATAATGTGGGATTTCAGCTATCCAAACATCTGTTGGGAAAGAAATACAGCAGGACACAGAGTATACAACAGATTCTTGTAATATAGTGGAGACAATTTTGCTTTTATTTGAGAAGGTGGAGAAAGTTACTAGAGATGAGGCTGTTCTAGATTTGATTTTGATAAATATGAAGGAATTGGTTGAGAATTGGAAAGTGGAAAGCAGCTTGGATAAAAGTGATAATGTAAGACAGATTTCATGATTGTAAGGAATGGGAGGAGGGAGAAAAGCAAAATAAAGTTGAAGGATTTCAAGAAGACAGAGTTTAGCAAACTCAGAGACTTGGTAGGTAAAATCCTATGAGAAGCAAGTCTAAGAGGAAGAAAAATGAAGACAGTTGGCAGTTTTTCAAAGAGACATTATTAAAGGCACAAAAGGAAACTATTCCATTGTGTAGAAACGATAGGAAGTATGTCAAGAGATCCTGAATGATCTAAACACCAAAAAGGAGTCCTTCAAAAAGTGGTAACTAGCTTAACTGACAAAGGATGAACACACACAACAAAAATATGTAGGAACAAAATTAGAAATGCCAAGGCACAAAATGAGTTCAAATTAGCTAGATACATAATTCGTAAAAAAAAAGATATATATATATATATATATATATTCTACAAATATAGAAGCAAGAGGAAGGCCAAGGACAAGGTAGAACAATTATTCAGTGAAGAGGGAAAAACAATGACAGAAAATGAGGAAAGCATAGATGTGATTAATGATTTCTTTGTATGATTTCTTATGAATGTTTTCATAAAGAAGGTTGTTGGTGTTGGATTCCTAACACAGTGAATGCCAATGAAATCAGTTAGGTTTAGAAGCTAAAACAGGAAAAGAACAAATTAAAAGTTACTTAGACAAGTTAAATGCCTTTAGTCAACAGAGCCTGATGAAATGCATCTTATAATATTCATGAAACTGATTGAGGTAATATATGAGCCATTAGCTATAATCTTTGAAAAGTTATGGAAGAAGGGATGGATTCCAGAAGACTCAAAAAGGAAAAATATAGTGCCCATCTATAAAAAGGGAAATCAGAAAACTACAGACCAATAAGCTTAACTTCTATACCAGGAAAGAAAATGGAGCAAATTATTAAGGAATCCATTTGCAAGCATCTGGAAGATAATTAGGTGATAAATAACAGTCAGCATGGATTGGTAAAGAACAAATCATGTCACATCCACCTGATAGCTTTCTCTGATAAGATAACAACGCTTGTGGCTAGGGGAAGTTGTAGATGTGCTTTACCTATATGTTAGTAAAGCATTTGATACAGTCTCACACAACCTTCTCCTTAATAAACTGGGAAAATATAACCCAGATGGTGATTGCATATTGACTACTATAAGGTGGGTGAATAGTTGGTTTGACAACCATTCCCAGAGAATAGTTATCAATGGTTCACAGTCATGATGAAAGGGCATAAAAAGTTGCGTTCCACCGAGATCAGTTTTGGGACCAGTTCCGTTCCATACCTTTATCAGCACTTTAGATAATGGAATAGAAAATACACTGATAAACTTTACTGTTGATACCAAGCTGGAAGGGATTACAAGTGTTTTGGAGGGTAAGATCAAAATTCAATATGATCTGGACAAATTGGAGAAATGGTCTGAGATAAATAAGATGAAATTCAAATGCAAAGTACTCAATTTAGGAAGAAACAATCCAATACACATATACAAAAGAATGACTTCTCAGGTCTTCCTCACAACACTCCTGTTAATGCATCCCAGTAAGGAGTATTGCAGAAAGAGATATAGGGGGCATAGCGGACCACAAGCTAGTCGTGAGTCAACAGTATAACACTATTACAAAAAAAGCAAACATCATTCTGGGATGCATTAGCAGAAGCATAATGAGCAAGACATGAGAAGGCAGTCTTCCGATTTACTCTGCACTGATTAGGCTTCATCTGAAGTATTGCGTCCAGTGCTAGGCACTGTATTTCAGGGTAGATGTGGATAAATTAGAAGAAGTCAAGAGAAGATCAACAAAAAGGATTAGTGGTCTAGAAAACATGACAGATAAGGAAAGATTGAAAAACAAATGAGTTTGTTTGTTAAGATGGAGAGGGGACATGATAACAGCTTTCAAGTACCTAAAAGTTGTTACAAGGAGGACAGAGAAAAATATTCACCTTAACCTTTGATGATAGGACATGAAGCAATGGGCTTAAATTGCAGCAAGGAAGGTTTATATTGGACATTAGAAAAAAAATTCCTGTGAAGGTGGGTAAGCACTGGAATAAGTTGCCTAAGGTGGTTCTGGAATCACTATCATTAGAGATTTAAAAGAGCAATTTACATAAACACTTGTGAGAGACTATCTAGATGGTTCTTGATAACATCTCGAATTTCCTTCTAGTTCTATGATTCTATGATCATGCTTGTTTGACATGTATCTCTTCTTCTTTTTGAAGAGCATTCTGGATACAGTTAAAGGTTAAAAGCTAACCAGTGTGTCAGAACCAATGCATAATATAACCTTCTTTGTATTTCTTTTGCTCCAGTTTTGTTTTGTCTCTCTTCCTTGCCAAATTTATTTTTTGACCATAGAGCTTTCTAAGATCGCTTCTATTTTTTTACTCTTGCTTCCTTCATTTTTGAAAAATGTAGATATCCTGGCATGTACCATCTTTGACAAGTCAGAATGATTATTTCTAGAGGACTGTCAGGTTAGATCAACTCTCATCCCTGTGTTAAAGCTTGAGCCAGAGTATTTAATTCTAGCACAACCTTTCTGAATTTGACAGCATGACACTGGGAATCTACAGATACATGGAGAAAGTATGCCTGGAATTTGAACGATTCATTGAACTTTTGGAATATGCCTCTCAATGTTTCAAAATTTATTAGCTGTATGTATGTTTTATGATAGTGAAAAGTTTCAGAAAACTGAAACTTTTCAGAACATACACACACACACACATTATGTGATATGTGAGTTCTACTTCATGTTGGTATGAAGCATTAAAAGCCCTAATTGAAAGGAGGTTTTAAAGAAAGCTATTGTTATAGCACTTTAGTTTCATTTGTGATTTTATATTTATATTAATCATTTTGCTTTTAGTCTGTTATAGTTTAAGTCTTTTAAAACTATCTTCACAAGACACTGAGGCTATGTCTAGACTGCAGGCTTCTTTCGAAAGAGGCTCTTTCGAAAGATCGCGTCTAGACTGCAGGCGGATCTTTCGATAGAGGAAATCCACTTTTTCGAAAGAGCACCCAGCGAGTCTGGATGCTCTCTTTCGAAGACGGCCTCTTTACATTGTAGAACGCCTTCTTTCGAAAGAGGAACTTTCGAAAGAAGGCGTTCTTCCTCGTGAAACGAGGTTTACCGCCATCGAAAGAAAAGCCGCGTTCTTTTGAAATAATTTCGAAAGAACGTGGCTTGAGTCTGGACGCAGGGGAAGTTTTTTCAGGAAAAGGCTACTTTTCCCGAAAAAAACCCTGAGTCTGGACATGGCCTGAGAGTCAGATACACTAAATTTGAAATACAAATGACACCTCTCTGTATCCACAAGCACACTTGGCCCCAAAAGATAGATCCAAAGCTGGAGTCAAGTGGGGAGGGAGTGAAATAGATGTGATATTGATGACTCCCTTTGTTAAAGAAGTCATTTATTCGGAAGCAGTTCCTGAGATGAACCCATTGCATATGACATTAGTGAGAAGATTTTTTAAAATACTGAATCCAGCTCTGGTGGCCACATGTTAAAAAGAAATGTTTAAAAAAATGCAGCAAGAATGATTTTGAGCCCTCAGATCCTGAAATATGGTACATATGGGGTATGTTTACACTGCTGCTGTCTACACTACTGCCACTGTCGCTCTTTCAGGGTTTGAATTAGCAGGTCTAGTAAACCTAGTGAACCGGAGAGAAGTGCTCCGGTCAATGCTGGTAGTCCTGCTTCCATGATGAGTAAGGGAAGTCAAAGGGAGAGTGTTCTCCCTTAAACTTCCTGCAGTGTGGACAGCCCCAAAATTCGAGTTAAGGTACTTCAACTTCAGCTATGTAATTAATGTAGCTGAAGTTGCATATCTTAATTCAACTTTATCCCGTAGTATAGATATACCTTTAGCTTATAAAAGAGAAGGTTGGTCTATTATTGCCTACATAGGGTAAAGGTTCCTAAGAGTGATGGTTCTTGAATCTAACAAAGTCATAAAAAGATTTAGTGGATGGTAGCTGAAGGTGGATTAATTCAAACTAGAAATTATGGTGCGAGAATTTACCAAGGAGGGTAATTAACAATTAGGACAACTTATCTAGAGACGTGGTTGATTCTTCATCATCTGAAGTCTTTACATCAAGTTTGGATTTCTTTTTACAAGATATGGTCTAGCTCAATAGTAGCATTACTCACTTCCCCTACCTGACAATCAGTGTTGCGTTTTACAGTAATACTTGTTCCTCACTGTACTCTTGGTGTGTCATTTTCCTATCCTCATTTTCAGTCAATGCAACCTCTTCTCTGGGCTGACTTTTCACTGTCTAGAAGAGTCTATGATTTTAGAGTTTGAGCGTACCTTAGAGTGAATCTAGCTCCAAGGATAACATTTCAGATTCTTTCTATCTATCTGTCTTCTATCTATCTTCTATCTTCAGTCTTCTATCTTCTATCTATCCCTCATCTCTTGTGTGAATTATGTATTTATACATATATGTTCATGTAGTAAAATACTAACATGCAGCATATGTAATATCTGAACCAAATGAATATATTGCTTAAAAGAAAAGTAAATGGAGATAGCTGAACAGTGTTGCTACCTTTCCACAGATTTATATATTTCCTAGAGCAGGTATAAAATATGTTGCAATAAAAGTTTCCATGATTTTCTGCATAACTCATCATATATTGCAGTGAAATAGGGCACTGAATGTAAATATATATTTTTAAAATGATTCTGCAGATTTACAATTGATTCCATATAGGTTACCACAACATGGTTTTGGGTGCTCTCTCTAGCTCTATCCATGTTTCTGGGTAATAAAGGAATGACTAAGATTTTCCAGTCCCTTTGTAATTACACTCAACACACTTAAAAACAAAACACCATTGTATAACAGACCCTAATCTTTTAGGGTATGTCTACACTACCCCCCTAGTTCGAAGTAGGGGGGGTAATGTAGTCATACGGAGTTGGAAATGAAGCCCGGAATTTGAATTTCCCGGGCTTCATTTGCATAAAGCCGGCCGGCACCATTTTTAAATGCGGGCTAGGTCGGACCCCGTGCCGCGCGGCTACACGTGGCACGGACTAGCTAGTTCGGATTAGATTTCCTATCCGAACTATCTGTACGCCTCGTGGAATGAGGTGTACAGCTAGTTCGGATTAGGAAGCCTAATCCAAACTAGCTAGTCCGTGCCGCATGTAGCCGCGCGGCACGGGGTCCTACCTAGCCAGCATTTAAAAATGGCGCCGGCCGGCTTTATGCAAATGAAGCCCGGTAAATTCAAATTCTGGGCTTCATTTGCAACTCCGTATGACTACATTACCCCCCCTAGTTCGAACTGGGGGGTAGTGTAGACATACCCTTAGTGTTCTGCTGAGATGTCCTTTGGCAAACTTCCAGGCACAGGTCTGTTCAAGGTATTTTTGTAGAACACTGATTTATAAACTAATCAGTACTGGGATCAACTGATGCCTCAATTAACTTTAATTACAGGTGTGAGTAGAGATGCCGTGCCTAGGAAGAAAGCACAGAATTTGTCATCAGAACCATGTTTTAAGTCTATCAGGTACAATGGCAATGGTAAGATGGACCTTCCCTCTCTCTAAAATTATAAGTGATTGTTTGGTGAATGTTTTGGTGAGGCAGGATGGTAGTGTTAATGGTTTTGGTTTGGTGGATATGATATAGATATTTTGATTAACATCTTCCAGAGAGACTCCTGGAAATTCTCTATTATTTCCTTGTGATCAGAACTTTTGTGCTGTTAAACTTTTGAATATTGATTTGCTAGACAGATATGGGAAAAGAGGGCCTGGGATGAATGTGCTGGTTCGGAGAGATTGAGATAGGCCTAGTATGAGTAATGTTGGAACAGCTGCCTCTTTATATAAGAGGATCATCATGAGGTGAAAGGGGATGTTTAAGCTCAAATGTAGATCTCCTACGTTAAAGTACATATGCTTTGCTTTTGGATATTGCAGGAGAGTTAGACCTAGTTTAAACTATGTAGTTAGGTTGACATAAGCTGCCTTACATTAATCTAATAATAGATATGTTGATACCACCAGGTCCTTTCTGCTGACATAACTTATCTGCTATGTTAACTTAATTATGCCACCTTCGGAAGAAGCACAGTACTTAATTTGATGTTGTTAGGTCGACGTTGTTAGGTTAACATAGAGGCAGTGCAGCCACTCCACTCCTTAGGTTGACCTACGTGGCCTCCAGGAGGTGGCCTCCAATGCTCCACTGTTACTGTTCTAATATTTTCAAATCAGTAAATAGCCCCTTCCCTTTTTGTGGAGAACAGATTTTATAGGCACAGCTCTGATCCAGCCATAGAATCATAGATAGCTAAGAGCAGATTGCCCAGGGCATTGAGGAGAAGGGTAGACCAGGGACACATAGCAGTGCTACATAGAAATCAAGGGACTGCTGGAGGCATACCAGATGCTGAGGATTCTGAAGGAACAAACAGATATGTTTAGGTGTCTGGTTGACCTTCAGGGAAACCACCTTGAGGCTTGACTCCTTCTGCAACCCTTGTATGGCCACCAATATTTATCTATCTGCCCTCCCCTCCAGCCCAAATGTTCCAGAGAGGCTAAATGCCTTCCACTCAACCTCAGGGAGGTTCATAAGAATAAGAGCCACATATACAATAATGTGTTACAGGCAAGGATACTATGCTTTTAAAGACTACATGAATGTGTTTTTCCTTATGAATTATATTTAACTGTCTCTCCAAGGTTATATTCTATTTGAGATCGTTAAGTTTCAGTATTTTTGAGCAACAAATGTCCATGCTTTAAGAATGAATTAATCCTTATTAATATAAAATGAGAAGGAGGAGAGGGTTAAAGAAACAGATGCAACTGAGTGGATGTGCAGGGGACAAAAATCCAGCAGTCACAGAAAGGCTCTCATTATTGGAAGGCACAATACAGAAAAGTAGCACATATTATTGCAGGCCAGTATTAACAGTGGTTTTCAAAGCTTCCCTAAGATTCAGTGAAGTTGACTTAAGTTTGTAGTGAGAAAGTCCTAAGATAAAATAAAATGTAGTTGTATAGGGCATGTTGTTGTTCTGGAGAGTCTCTTGCAGGATTCACTGTCTCTTTCTTGACAATCTTGATTCTCTAATTCTTATTCTGAATTAGTAGCATTTTGTATCTGTTTTGCACTCTGTGCAGCTCTAACATATGATCTGAGGCCATCCCAGAGCTGGAGCAGGCTCCAGAAAGCACAGAGAAGTCTTTAAGCTTCTTTTGCCCCTTTCCCCTGAGCAGGGGCGGATGAGAGTGCCGCGGGGCCCCGGGCAGCAAAATTTCGCGGGGCCCCCCCTTTGACACAGCGCATGCGCCGTGGTGCTAAAGCGCATGCGCGGGGCCTCGGGAAGCGCGGGGACTGGGGCAGCCACCCCGCTCGTCCTGCCCTAAATCCGCCGCTGCCCCTGAGTTGCTCTGATATCTCCTAAGCCACAATCAAAAATTGGGGTCATTATAGCATGGTACTGATGCTATAATGATAGTGAATGTTATGACATGGTAACAGCAAAACTGAAGAATGGAGCTGCCTATATTTTTAAAAGGCATTCACAAACCCAATATTTGTTGCTAAACTCTATTTCCGTTTTCCTAGTATAATAAAGTAATTGTGATTAAAGTCATTTGGAAGAAATTCAGCATTGCTCCTGTTAGAAAAGACTACTTTTCTATTGTGCTGTTATGAACATTTGATTTGTTGGGGAGAACCTTTTTTCATAGAAAGGCTATATTCCATTTTTGCTATACTGTATAGGCCATTAATGGAACTAATGAATATGTTTTCTAGTAAACATCATCTCTTTATTTTAATCTCTAAGGGTTTAGCTCTTGCCTGTTATGGATGTAGCCAACAGATTGTTTCTGGGGACTAGGCATTAGTTTAAGTGGACAATGAACTATTAATCGTCAATATAAATAATAAATAAAGACATTAAAATGTATATTTTAAAAGTGCAGCATTCATTATAAACTAATTGCATTTCTTCAGGGTACTGCTAACCACAGATAATTACTATTGTAGAGTGTGGATTACCATTTTAGAGTATGTTCAACCCCTTTTTAAGATTCCCTTTCTTCTCTGTAACCATCATCTGGTATTTAAAATAATTAATGATGGCATATTTTTCCTGGTGCTAACATGCTTGGGGGGGTCTCTTTAAACCTTTTTGCTGTGTTTTTGAGACTTTGTCCTTTCTGATCAGTGTTTTTCAATCTCCTCCTGTTAGGCACTCTTTTTCATTATCTTAGCTGTGACCTTCAAAAGTCCTGAAAACAGACATTTTAGAAGCCACCATTTCTGCTTTCATTATGACAGCATTGTGTGCATTGGTCTCTTTTATAGGCAGGTTAGAAGAGCAGGAAGGAAATAATGTTGGTAGAGTATTTGAAACTCTTATCAGATTCTTTCTTCCAACCCACTCTTCATACAACAATATGTTTTTGAAAAGACTTCCCCCCTCCCTCATTTCTAACTCTGTGTCTCTCACTGTGTCTGCTCCTATGTTAGATTCCAGAAGATGCTCATCAGAGAAGGAGCTTAGAAAAGAAGTTCCTCAAAGAATGGACAAACCAAAATGAAGGTCACCTTTCTGGTGTGATTGCCACGCTCAACTGGATTGATATCAGAGACTGACAAGATGAGACTGCCATAGGTTTTGTAGGCTGCTTCAGCCCATCACAACCAATGGCTATTACATTAGCTGTGAACACTAATTAGGTTAAGCCAATACAGAAAGGAGGACAAGAGGAACGTGATGAGAATGCCAGAGGAGGACTTGCCATAGGAAAGTCAAATGAAAAACGTTCAAAGTAAACAATTATTAATCCGCAGTCAGTAAACTGGTGGTCTGGAAAGGAAAGAAAAATGATTGTGAACATATAATGATGTTAAAACCAACCTCTCTTCTGTTCACTACAGGAATGAGCATTAGTGTGTGTACATTCACAAACTTAAATTTTTCATCATTGGCTTCAGAGATAAGGGTGGGATCCACAAAGAGACCTAGATATTGCAGTGTTCAGCAAATAACATAAGAATAACATTGTGATCCACAAATCCTGTGAGCCACAAAGCCATTGGAGCCAATTTTGTCCAGCTGCATTAACACAAAAGTCATTGCATGCTTTGTAGTAAAGCAAACTCTGTATTTGTCACTGTGACCATGAAAAAGCATAGTATCAGATATTGCATTAAAATATATTTTAAGAAGCAAAAAGTAGCTTCCCAGAAACTGGCAACATATTGGTGTCACCAAAACTTCAGTTTAGGAAAAGAGTGCTAGAGTTCAGGACAATCAAAAGAAATTCTGGACTGTTTTATAATCTTAATCTGTTCTGACAGTATGGCCAAGCCAGCTGGATTTGTAAAGCAAACCATAGGAAATCTTGTGCATGTTCGAGACTGAGTTTCATTTCAGATGATTTACAGATAAAAATTTCAACCAAGAAGGTCTGGATAAATTCAGCATACTTCATATGAGCATAGAAAATTTTGGCTCAGCCTACCTCTAATGCAGACTGTGATTTGCATATGGTATGTTCATTAGGATGAATAAAAGGAGGGGAGAATCTCGTTTTTTTTTTCCTGAACAGTATTTATGAAAGCACAGTTATGAACATAAAGAAGGGATAAAATCCTTGAGCGGAAAAGGGGCAATCAGGACCAAAGAGCTGTAATAATATCACAATCATGTAATCATCAAATGATGACTGCTTGATTGTGATGGATTAAACAATTGCAACATTTTATTACTTTACATCCCTCCTGCAGTAACATTACAGCAGCAATCATGTCAATTTTTTTCCTGCAAATTTGGCTCCTGCTGACTTAAAGTCATTTATAGGATGTTGTTAGTTTGGTTTCTTAATGCAGGTGCTAAGCTGCCATTAACACACTTAATGACCACAAGGAATATGAAATTGAATCAATGAAAGGAGGGGGCTAGCCCACCCACAGCTTCTAATCACATGTGGACAACCACTAATGAATTGGCATTCTCTTGGGTATCTGTTCTGAAAATCAAATCTGCTAGACAGTTAATCAATTGAAATTGATATCAATTGAACTTACACTCATCTGGTTTCCACTGTGTAACTGCTAGGGAAAGAAAAAGAGTTCAACTGAAAGAGACGGTGGTGAAAAGAAATTTCAAAGGGACTCATCATTACTTGCAATAATGGATGACAATTCATTACTCTTAGTCAGTATCACCCCCTGTAATTCTATAAGTATTCCAATACATAGTGTTTTAATGCTTACCTCCTGCTGTTATTCTCAATGCAAAAATGACAAAAACAAAAACACAAGGAAGAACTTTTCTATTTGATCTCAGAACCCAGACACTAGTATTGTCATGAAATACCTTTGGGCTAAACTTCATTAGTATGAGTATACCAAACACCTACTTTACTTCTGGACTATCCGTTTTCCCAAACTGCAGTTTCACGAAAGCCAGTTCTGCAACAATGAAAATTTTACTGGAAGGAACAAGTCCCGGTGCAGATAAAACGTGGACAAGCCCGCACATGCTCCAAGGGGCACAAAAGTGAATAGTGAAGAAATCTTCCCAGTATTCTGCACTTCAATGCAATCTTAAGCTTTGTTTCAGCTGTGAGCTAGGGAGGTGATTCCCATCTCACAAACGCATACATGAAGAGAGCAACTTCAACCATAAATCATAGTGTAGTCACTGTGGCTGTGCCATAGAGTTCAAGCAGGTTTCAAGCACATTAATTCTCAACCACGCCACCACTGCTGCTACCTCTACTACCTTGGCTATACTGCTATTTATACTCCTTCAAGTTCTCAGTGAAAAAAACAACAAACCTTGATCGACATAAGCTTCACTGACACAGATGCTAGTGTGGACAGTGCTATGTCAGTGAAAGACTCTCTCCCATCGACATTGCTACCACCGCGCTTTGGCCTGGTTTGACTACACAGGAGACTTTACAGGGTGCAGTTGCAGCAGAACAGCTTTATCGCTGTAAGGTCTGTACCTGTAGTGGAGTCATAGCCTAAAGGTGAATGTTAAGTAGAGCTGGTAGTTCTTCTTTTAAGATTCCCAATTCATGTCCTGGAGAAGTTGCTGTCCTGCGCTGGGGTTCTCCTAGAATATTGGCTCCGAGTGAAGAGTATACATCTCAGCACCCACAGTAAAGAGACATCTAGAAAGCAGTGACTGATGGATGCCTGTCTCAAATCAGACAGCATTGTGTTAGAATACATAAGATACAGAGCACCCATTCACCCTCAGCTGCCATCAGAATATGAAATACCAGCTAAGGACTTTGAAAAGAGAGGAAGGACAATGGATGAGATGAGTATGGAGATTTGCAGGCTTAAAACCCCCAGAGGATTCCAGGTGAGTAACCTCTGATCTCCACTGAGAATTGTCTCTGCAAATCCCAATTCTTGCACCAGCAGTGAATTTTGCTTGATTAAAGGAGTACATAATTAGGGACAGCTCCCTCCAAAGAGAAGAACAGATTGAAACATTGTATTAAGTGAACGTTTGAAACAAATTGAAAACAAAACCAGTGAATCCGGGTGTTGAGGGTGGGTTTCAAATGAAGACAACGAAACAAACAAGGCTTAAAAGCTATAGTTGTAATCCGTCTTGTCCCAGATAAAGATAAGGGGTATTTAAAAGTGTAGTCCATATGTGTCATTGGGAGCAACATCTATAAAGCAAAACAGTGTCTTTGTCTCTGGCATACTCCATAATTCTATGGGTTGAGGGGGTTCCACGGTGCAGTCCATCCTGCGTCCTCTTCCATCCAGTGGTCTTACTGAAACGACAAAGAAGTGATCATAGTCCATCAGGTAAAAGAAGCCAAAGCTTCCCACGACCTGGTCCATCGTCAGTCTGCATGGTCCATCTGCACCATTGCCCCTTGTTGTCCATCTGGGTAGATGACGGGTTTTTAAAGCTCAGTCAATAAGGGTATGTCTACACTACCACCCTAGTTCGAACTAGGCTGGTAATGTAGGCAACGGGAGTTGCAAATGAAGCCCGGGATTTGAATTTCCCGGGCTTCATTTGCATAAAGTCGGGCACCGCCATTTTTAAATGTCCGCTAGTGCGGACTCTGTGTCGCGCGGCTACACGCGGCATGGACTAGGTTGTTCAGACTAGGAAGCCTAGTTACTCCTTGTTTTACTAGGAAGCCTAGTCCGAACTACCTAGTCCGTGCCGCGTGTAGCCGCGCGGCACGGAGTCCGCACTAGCGGACATTTAAAAATGGCGGCGCCCGACTTTATGCAAATGAAGCCCGGGAAATTCAAATCCCGGGCTTCATTTACAACTCCAGTTGCCTACATTACCACCCTAGTTCGAACGAGGGTGGTAGTGTAGACATACCCTCAGTGTCCTTGGGGGTGTGATCCATAGAGCAAGGCTGAATCTTAGTCTCTAAGGATACGTCTATACAACATTCCTCTGGCGACAGAGGCATGTAGATTAGACTACCTGGCATAGGAAAATGAAGCAGCAATTTAAATAATTGCCGCTTCATTTAAATTTACATGGCTGCTGCGCTGAGCCGATCAGCTGTTTGTCGGCTCAGTGCGGTAGTCTGGACGCTCTGCAGTCGACATCAAAGGCATTTGTTGACCTCCCAGGTATGCCTCGTGGGATGTTGACCTCCCAGGTATACCTCGCCGCTTCATTTTCCTATGCCGGGTAGTCTAATCTACATGCCTCTGTCAGCAGAGGCATGTAGTCTAGACGTACTCTAAGGGTATATCTACACTAGCCCACTAGTTCGAACTAAGGAGGCTAATGAGGACGACCGAAATTGCTAACGAAGCGTGGGATTTAAATATCCCACGCTTGATTAGCATATTCCCGGCTGGTCGCCATTTTGGAAACTGACTAGCTTGAAGTAACTGCCCGCATCTATACGTGGCAGAGAAGCAGGATTCCGAGATAAACCCCTTAGTTCAAATTAACTGTTAAACCTCATTCCATGAAGAGTAACAGTTAATTCAAACTGTCAAAGTCCTGTGAGTCTCTGGGGTGGGTAGCCTTTGTGGTGGGTGTAGGTGTATCAAGAAATGTTACTTCTCCAGGTATTGGTGGTGGTCCATGACATGCTCCATTTAGATGTCATGGGACCACCGGCTGGCTTCGGACTCCATCAGCTGACGCATGAGGTGTGTGTTATGATGTCTGATGCCACAGGCCTTCAGTACCTCCTCATTGTGGGAGTCCCATGCACCCAAGGCCCGCTCCAGCAGGGCTTGAATCTCAACTGTGTATCCCTGGGACTTCAGGGTGTCCACCGGTGGGGTGTATGTTACTTAGCTTCTAAGCCAACTGAGGGATACTAAGCAAAGGGTGAGAATAGAGCTCCATGTGGCAGCTTAATGGATTTCAGAGATAAAGATTTATTTCTCAATCAAATTGTAAAAGTTGCATATAATCTAGTTAACTGGGTCCTCAGACCTACTGTCACTACACCATCTTCTTGATCAAAAATACTTAAATAGAAGGCACAATTTAATTTATAAAATATCAGAATGATTCCCCCCTTGTGATAGTGCCCCAGAACCTGAGAAAGGCTCCCTGCCTGTGTGGCTGCTCCACATGGCTCTGATCCAGCACAGGGAGGGAGGGAAGAAGTGAGTAGGCTTCATTCACTGCCCCTGCCTTCAACAACATTTCTCAGCTCCTATTGGCTAGAAACTGGCCAATGGGAGCTGAGAGATTTTTCTAGGGGGCGGGAACAGTGCACAAAGTCTCCTCCCTGCCCAGACTACTTAGCAATTAATAACTTGCTGTTCAAATCAGCTATAGCTGCTCTGTTGTAAGAGTGCCAGTGAGGCAGCCATGGGCTGGATCCGGCATCTTGGCTGGCCATATCCAGCCTGCTAGCTGCCTCTTGCTCACCCCTGTCCTATTGACTGCCTTTGGCGTTTCCCACCTAGCTGTCTGGCTTTTGTGGATCACATTCTTAGGTACTTATCTCTCCCAATTCATTGCATAGGAAGCTCGGGAACCTAGTGAAAAGTGCTAACATGACCCACTCATTGTGTGACATTAAACAGTTTTAAACAAGGTTTGGTGTTTGATATATGGAGTTCTAATCCTGCTTAGCTGCATGGTAAACATATTATTAAACATTTTAATCTTTTATCTGATAGACATAAAAGAAGAAAAGAAGAAAAAAACTGTTAAAGAATTTGAAATGTTATTAAGCATTAAGTAAGGCTTTCATTCTAACAACTTTCATTGTTCCCATTAGCCAGAGAGTGTTTGTAGAAAGAACTCCTCCTCTCTTCCACATCTGAAAGTCTCTTAGATGGTATTAATGTTGGCAATAATTGTCCTTCTAAGAAAAAATAGGAAATATTAGTTGTGATTGGCAGGAGTTATCATTATTACTGTGAAAAACTGATCCCTTTTCATAGAATAGAAAACAAGGCACATGCAAATGGAGAGACCCCCCACCCCAGCAAAGATAGAAAATGCAGGTTCTGTCTCATGTGCTGACTCTCACATACAGCCTCATTGTTGGAAAAGCACAGGCACAAAACATGGTCTTATCGGCTACTCCAGGACCTGGCTGACTTTTACCAACAATGGATGGGTTAAAGCAGGGCTTTTAACTACCCCTTTTGATCACAGGATTACAAGAATATTACAAAAATTAATCAGCATAGATCAGCTGATTTATGACTGGAGGATAGCTAATATAGCACTGGCTTTTTTCTTTTGATGATACCTATTTTCAGTAGAAGGCAAATGGGCTGAAACCATAATAAACAACAGAGTTATCAAACACATAGGTGAATATGATATTCTGGGGAAGAATCAACACAGCTTTTGCAATGGCAAATCATACCTCACTGTTTCAGGGCCGAATGGTGGACAAAGCTGGGTGGAGTGGTAAGATGCGATTTATTCAGTTACAGCATCCAGACCGCTTGTTCCCCTCTGCCTCACGACCAATGAAGTGAGCCCTGAGTTATGGTTACAGCATCTTTTATTCCTACCCTTCTCTTGGTACCCACCCTATCCCTTTCTTTCCGAATCATCCTTTTGTTTCCTAATATGGTGAGGTTCACCCCTTCCTGGACCCGACCACTTTGCTTCCTAATATGGAGAAGCTACCTTTTCCCAGACCCTATCTATTGATTCCTTATATGGTGCATTTTGAAACCTTATTTTACGGCAGCAGATTGGGTAACTGGATGGCTTAATTTATGGAAAGCCCCCAAATTAGGGAACTTTGTGCTTTAATTTACGAGAGGATACTACTCCTGAGGCAATGCTTGTATTGCCCTCTTTCCTGTTACATAGGGGCCCCTTGTGCAGCTGAGGGCCATCTTGCTCCAAGTTGGGTTTCTGTGGAGAATTATGAAGGCAGGCTCTTATGCCTGGATCCTGCCTTCAGCTCCCTGTAGGCCAGATCCAGCGCTGAGACCCCCTCTATTCCTGCACCCATACTCACCTGAAGATGTCAGCAGAGAGTTAGACAAAGCTGATCCAACTGATGTGGGATATATATATTTCAAGAAAGCCTTCACTGAGATATCTCACCAAAAGCCTTGTAAGCAGTCATGGGAGAAGCGGCAAGGTCCTCTAAGTGATCAGTAAGTAGTTCAAAGATAGGAAATAAAAGATAGGAATAATTGGTCATTTTCCACAAATGAGAGAAAGAAACGGTGGGTTCCCCACCAATGATGGAGATGTTGATATTAATAAACTGTCAAGATCAATATATTTATACTCTGCTTGAATTCCTTGAACCAGGACTGTCTTCCTCTGAACTGGGAGGACAGTAGTATCAGGTCATGAGGAAGTAAAATGTGCTTTTGTTCTTATTCTTTTCCCTGCATAATAAACCCAGTAATTTTACATATTCCTTGTCCCCTCCCACACTGATCATCTTCTGTATCAGAACAGCACTGTTTTGAGGTACACTGCAATACATGGCAAAATGGTAGAAATAATCCGTAAAAACCCATCCCAGAGAGAGCCAAATGTTTTATTTCTATGCTTTTTAGCAAAAGCATCAGGAATTGCAATCATATTCCTGGAGACGGGTACAGGTACCAATCTGAGGGGAACAATGAGATCATGAACTTGAGTTACAGTGATTAGGCCTTAAGGTGTGGATTGAGCTTCAACCTAGTAAAAAAAGGGAGAGGAAAAGTGAAATAGGTCAGGGTCCTGAAAGCTTTCATAAGAGCTTAAGGAAATGGATAAATAAAGCTCTACGATTTTTTTTGTCATTGGATTCTTCTGCTAAATTACATACCTTCTTCTTGTAACAATTGCATATACATGAATGATGGAAATAATTTATAATTATCCAACATACTCTTCTAGTCTTTGAAACTTGCTACTAATATTTTCCTGCTTATTTTCTTTCTTGATGAAATTCTGAGGGGGAAAAAACACCCAACCATTATTAAGTAATAGAAATACCAGTGTGTCAAATAGAAAATACATCGATTCTATAGAAAACTCTTATGTAAGACTTCACCATTAACTTCTTAGAGTAAATATTTAATTATCTCAACAAATGTGTTCTATTAATACATTTAATTTAATGCTTATACTTTCTAAGAAGGTATCACAACAGCTATAAAAACTAAACAAAGGCCTATGAGAATAGCTTTGATATGAATACAGCTCCACTGTAGTCAACTGAGAGATTCCAATTTACACTAGCTGGGGATCAGGCCCTTCATATATTTCAGGAGTACTTCCCTGTCCTGTTTTGGTTACACATTACAAGACACTGTGGGTATGTCTACACTACCCCGCTAGTTCGAACTAGCGGGGTAATGTATGAATACCGAACTTGCTAATGAAGCCCGGGATTTGAATTTCCCGGGCTTCATTAGCATAAAGCCGGCACGCCATTTTTAAAAGCCGGCTAGTGCGAACCCCGTGCCGCGCGGCTACACACGGCACGGGCTAGATGCGGCACGGGCACGTTCCACGAGGAGTACAGATAGTTCGGAATGGCTACGTAGTTCGAACTATCTAGCCCGTGCAGCGTGTAGCCGCACGGCACGGGGTTCGCACTAGCCGGCTTTTAAAAATGGCGGCGCCGGCTTTATGCTAATGAAGCCCGAGAAATTCAAATCCCGGGCTTCATTAGCAAGTTCGGTATGCATACATTACCCCGCTAGTTCGAACTAGCGGGGTAGTGTAGACATACCCTGTCTATCTGCAGATAGCTACAGCCCTAGAGCATAGAAGTTCTGCTGCAGGTAAATCAAGCTAGGAATTCCTCATTGAAATGCTAATAGGAAATAGGGTTCTCACTTAGAATACTCTACACAGTTATAAATAAAATACTCATACATACACCGTTAGGAACATATAGTGGCTTTAGATAGTAAGATGGGGGAAATAATTGTTCTTTTTATAGGAAACTACAGTGATTGGTCCTCCAGAAACATCTACTATATATTTGAGGGAGACTGGCTGTGTGTCTGTCCATCCATCCTTCTGTCTGTTTATTCAGGAACCCCTCCTAAGTGGTAAGAGCTAGAGCCACCAGATTCGGTATTCAGTTCACTCTTATCATAAATGAAAGCAAAGTAAGGGTTTGGTTGTTCTAGGAAAATGGGATGTGCCTAGAATGGGATTGCTTCTCATAAAACCACACAGAAATGAGACAGAAACTATCTACAATGCATATACCCATTATTTTCAAAACCGGATACAATCTGAACTCTAACCTTATTAAGTCCAGTATGTTTCTGATACCTATTTACTTAAAAAGTCTGCTGCTACTATATTAAACCACTTAAAGTTGAAATAAAATATAATCCACCTTGGGTCCTATTCTTATTAACCATTAGCTTGGATCCAATCCTGCTTTACCTGGCATGAACACAAGAATCAGGCCTTACAGAAACTGTGAGAGCAAAGCACCAGATTTGTTACAAAAGGAATAGATTTTCTGTGTTGGCAGGATGTTCATCCTTTATTTTAACTGCACTTTGGATGATTACATGCTACAGTGGGAGTGTATTGAGTTCCATTCATGATTATTTTTGTCTTCTGAACTAAGGTAGTAATTAAGTTTTAAATGTATTGATAGCATTGCCAAATCTGCAAGACATGTAATTTTTATCTTTACTTAGCAGGTAGCTAAGGTTTAAAGAAGGTTATTGACACATTGCTCTTGTCTGTAACTTAAAGCTTTATAAACCTCCTTCACCATCATAACGTTCACTTGAAAAGCCTCAGTACTTGGTTTCTTTTGCACTGATGGAACTGCAGAAATGGAAATCCTCTGTGTAGTTGCAGAGAACTAGTGTAAAATTGATTTGGTTTGCAATGGTGCAACAACTCTGTACTAAGGCAGTATCTGAGGGTATGTCTACACTACAGCACTAATTCGAACTAACTTAATTCGAATTAGTTAATTCGAACTAAGCTAATTCGAATTAGTGCATCTAGATGTAAAAACTAGTTCGAATTAGTGTTTTGCTAATTCGAACTAGCATGTCCACACTGAGTGGACCCTGAACTGAGGTTAAGGATGGCCGGAAGCAGTGCCGGCAGGGCATCAGGTTAGGACTTAGAGCGTGGAGCTGTTGTCTCAGGCTAGCCGAGGGCTGTGCTTAAAGGGACCCGACCCCCACCCCAGACAGACAGTTCTCAGGGGTTCCCCGCTTGCAAAGCAGTCCTGGCTTGGAGTGCCCTGAGTGCCCACACTTGGCACATCACAGCACTCGGCCATCAGCCCGGCTGCACTTGCCGCAGGCTGCCATCCGGAGGGGGGGTCAATCGAGGGGCTTCAGGAGAGCTTCCACCCCGAGGAGCCCGCAGAGCCAACCCAGTCCTCCCCATTGGGGGCTCGTACCCCATTCCTCCCTCACCTCCTTCCACTTACCCCTCCCTAGCCCCCCTTCCTGATGTAAAAAATAAAGGACACGAGTTCAAAAATAGAAACTCTCTTTATTTCACAAAAATGGGGGGGCGAATAAAACTGTGGGAAGATGGGGGAGAGGAGGTGGGAAAGGGCAGGAGAGAGTGTGGGAGAGGGGAGGGGGAAAACTGGGAGGAGGGAGCTGGAAGAGGGAGGCAAGGGAAAGGAGGGGGAGGGGAAACTCAGGGATTGGGGTGGGGGTCTCGCCGGGCCAACCGCCTCCCAGCACAGCAAGGAAGGGGGCCTCAGCATCCCCGGGGTGGAGGGTGCAGAGGTTGAGGTGGGGGGTGTGGAAATTGAGGAAGAGGGTGTGGGGGTTGAGGAGGAATAGGTGGGAGGGGGGCAGGAGTGGGAGGAGGGACAGTAGTTGGGGGGGCAGCAGGCGCAGGACCAGCACGGGGCACCATGCTCTGCAGCAGGGCCTGAAGGTTTGAGTTCAGCCCTCAGACCTCAGCCAGCTGCTCCTGGTGGAGCTGGAGGTCTGCCCGCATCCAGGCCTCCACTGTGTGGTGCCCGGCTCGCAAGGATCCCAGGTGCTGGTCCCAGTACTCCTGCTCCGTGGTGGTGGTCCGGAGCAGGCCACGAGTGCGGGAGCATGTCCCGGGCGGGGTGGTGCGCCCTGCATGAGCAGCTGGTGCAGCTGTAGAGAAAGAAGAGAAGTGGTCAGTTCTCCCTGGGGACGCAGCGGATGATGCCCAGCCCTCTTCCCCTCCCCCCCCCCCCATGACGTGAGGGCGACCATGCCCTGCACCGTCAGAGCCGCTGTGCTTGTACAGAGGCCATGGTCAGGATGTCTGGCTCTCCCCGGGACTGGGAGCTACCCCAAGACCGCACCCATGTCCCTGTGCCATGTATAGTGTGGCCGGGGTGGCGGGGGGGGGAGATGTCCCCTGCCTCCGTGTAGAGGGGACATGTGAAGGGAGAGGAGGAACGGTAGCTGGGGGGCAGCAGGGGCTGGAGCAGCAGGAGGCAGCAAGCTCTGCTCCAGGGTCGATGACCATCTGGGGTGCATGGACTGTCCTGCCCCCCAGGATGTGGTCCATGGCATCAAAATAGAGGCAGGGATCTGGGTCTTTCCCTGGTTGGGAGCTGCCCCCTGGGGCCCTGGCATACACCTGCCGCAGCTCCTTGATTTTCATGCAAACCTGATCCTGGGTTTGCATGTGGCTTTGGTGGCCAGGATTGCAGCCATCCGCCTGTAGATGGTTGTGTTCCTCCATTTAGTGTGGAGATCATGGATGTTGGAAGCATCCCCTCAAACCTGAATTAGGTCCCTGATTTCCACACTGGACCAAGCAGACGCCCGCCTTTTCTGGCCCCTGGCAGGCTCCTTGGATATGGCAGACTGATCCTGGGGAGTGGTGGAGGGCTGGCTGGCACTGGATGCCTTGCTCATGCTGGGGCCACTGGGTCAGGTGCAGTGACTGCTGGCTCTGGGCTGGCAGGCTTGGAGCTGGCCAGAGTCTACCCCTTTAAGGACTCCAGAGAGGTTGGGAGGGAGAGGAGTTTTCTTGGTTGTGCCCACAGTGGCCACCAGGGCATCTTGGGAAGGTCTGGAGGCCCCCTATTTTGATATAAGTGTCTACACAGCACTTATTTCGAAATAGCAATTTCAAAATTGGCGCTATTCCTCATGGAATGAGGTTTACCAATTTCGAAATAAGCCCTCCGCTATTCAAATTAATTTTGAAATAGCGTTTTGGCTGTGTAGATGCTGGTAAAGTTATTTAGAAATAACAGCTGTTTTTTCAAAATAACTTTTCTGTGTAGACATACCCAGAGTAAATAACACCAACAATCAATAACTGTCATTAACTGAGAAGGGAAAATGAGATTCTCCTCCATTCTGCCCCTCTCGATTTGCTGTGCCAAAGGTTGAGATTTCTCTAAGGTTCTTGTTATACTCTGCAATTGTGTGCTGTCGTCTGGTTGTACTCCTTATGTAGTAATATTCTTCTTACTTCATTGAATCATAGAATCATAGAAATGGAAAGAGATTCAAAAGGACAACAAAGTCTAGTCCCCAGCACTCATGGCAGGGCTCAGCACCATCTAGATCATCCATGACCACTGTTTATCTATCCTGCTCTTAAAAATCTCCAATCTCCACAAACTCCCTAGGAAATTTATTCCAGTGCTTAACCACACTGACAGGAAGTTTTTCCAAACTTCCAGCCTAATCCTCCCTTACCACAATTTTAGCCCATTGCTTCTTGTCCTATTATCAGAGTTTAAGGAAAATAATTATTTTCTCTCCTCCCAGTAACAACCTTTTAGGTACTTGAAAGCTGTTATCATGTCCACTCTTAGTCTTCTCTTTTCTAGACTAAACAAATTAAATTCTTTCAATCTTCACTCATAGGTCACGGTTTCTAGACCTTTAATAATTTTTGCTGCTTGTCTCTGGACCTTCTACAATTTGTCCACATGTTTCCTTTCATTTTTCTGTCTTCTTAGAAATGTAATTAAAACAAAATGCACATGTTCATTCTTAAAAATAAACATACAAAAAAGCAAAAAGAAAAGACTTTCTGTGAAATCATGTTGTACTAGTAAAGGAAGAACCACCCTTTGGTTACTGACACTGCAGCATTACCAATAGTTAATATCTTATTTACACAAAATGAAGAGTTTTACATCCATGTCTGGTGACCTTGAAACTGCATCGTGTTTAGTGCCCTTTTTATAACCTTAATTACTAGGGAATACCGAGCTTTAAAGAAAGACTAACATTTCACTTTAACATCCACAATAATCTATTATAAAGCCAGCTAAGCCAGTCCCCAAATACAGAGAAATGTTATTACATGCTCAGCTAGCTGTCAAGGGGCCATGAGTCAGTGGCTTACAGTTATCAAAAGTAACAAGGTTGTACAGAATTTCCTACAACAAAGCCAGCCAGCTTATGTAGGGATTAAGCTCTCTTTGATTAGAACAACTGGAACACATCCTGCCCTTTTAATTAGCATTCCCTTTTGCATGGTTTAGGCTGTTAATTTGATACTCACAGTAGCCAATGCAAAACAAGACTTGGTATTTTTGGCCTACCCTTAAGTATTAGAGCAAAAATATATTAGTCTGCATTAGCTAAAATGTGCACAATCTTACAATTCATGTTCAAAGACCTGTAAAATCCCAAGGGTGCTATGTCAATAGACAAAATGTAATAGTATCCCTACATAAAGAGTGGTGTGAGCCTTGAGGCACAATATATTGCCCTGAAGCCACACTCTTTTTGCCTTACATCCAAGAGATCAAAAAAGTTTTATGTCAGTTTTATTGGTATTTTCCAGGTTTACGTTTTAATTTAGATGTTAGGACATGTCAGCGGTAGGAAACTTCTATTTGTAGTGGTGAAGAAGTGACTGTAAAGTATGCAGGAAAAATAAAGTACCTGGTAGGGAGGAAAAAAAGATTGGAACTAATGTCCTTTAAATATTGAGAAAGACAGTCAAAAAGGCATTTTGTTATTATAAAAATTATAAATAAAAGCACCAGTGGTCATGGCTAATATTGGGTAGGGATACGGAAACTCCAGATGTTGGCCAATACTCCTTCTCCACATTTAGTTTTTGTTAGAATATTGGTTTGTTATGCTATTCTAGACTTCATACATATATTTGGTTTTGTTTTGTTTTTATGTGGGTGGTGGGTGAGGGGGCACAGATGAGATCTTTTCATCTGTAATTTTTGTCCATTATGTGTCTTTTTAGTTCAATGAAACAGAGTTAAGTTCCTATAATTTCTAAACAGACATCCATCTGGAGTCAGATGGTTGCCAGTGGTCTTGTTTGCATGCATATCCCTTCTTCAACAGCTTACTTCACTGGTTCATACAAGGTAGCAGCACCGCATAAGTGTATACTCAAGTGTCCTTGTATTCTTTGTCTTCTGGGTATGAGCGCGCACATCCTATTTAATTAATTGGAAAAAGCTTTTTTAAGGCTTTCTCATTTTTTCCATTCAAATGCTATGAACTCACAGAAAAAGAACACTTGGGATATCCCCACAGTTTGATTTGTGTATTTTTTCCCTTTGTGTAAGAGAAATGTAAATATCAGGTATTGCTTATGGAATCTTGCCTATTTCCAGGCATGAGAGCAGCATCTCATCCAAGATTCATTTCTGAACAATAGTTATAAACACTTTTCACTTGGTTTTCAGCTTGCTTCTATTTTAGCTCCAAATTTGTTTCTGGATTCTGAATCCACAGTAGACCTTCTGAAGCAATACAGTCTTTGAAAACATCACTTGGCAGTACACTACTCAGATAAATAAACTGACTCAATTTAGTAAGGTCCACTGATGGTGATAATGGTCTAATTATAGAACTTCTATGGGCTATCTTAAGAGAATGAAAAAGTTCCTAAATCAAAGTCTAAAGAAAATTTGGCATGAGTTGGAAATTGTTGATTATTTCATATAGGACATGGATTGCAATGTAATGAAAAATCTTGCCCTGGAAAGAAGAGAATGTTCACAAAATAATTAATGATGTCTTAGAATATAAAGTATGTGGAGCATTGTACAGTGTTGAAAGCACAACAGGTGATCAGCTAACAAAAATAGACAACGTATCAGTCATCTGTAACATCTATGATTCTATGGATTCTGTTTTCAAATAAAATTAAATACAAAATTATAGCACTGATGACCAGTTTAATCTCAGAACTCCCTTGCAGCTAACATTCTCATTCTCCCCTTTGCTCTAGAGACTTGTTTTCTGCTAAATTCTGTTCTAGAACTGACTAGAAATAAATACCACTTTTCTCAGATATAAAATACAAGAAGATTTACCCAGCGTTGCCTGGGACCTTAACTTAAATATTTTTTTTCTTAATTTAAATCATTGTTCTGGGCTGGAGCTAGGGATGAGAGGTTCAGTACGCAGGCTGCTCCAGGGAGAGAGGACAATCCCAGCCTTCTCTCACGACAGCAGCTTGTGGCCAGGTGAAAAGCACTTGTCCACGGCTACTGCATCTGCAGTGGCAGAGCTGGAGGAGGGGTGCATGTCTGCCCTGGCTGGGGGACAGACAGACATACAGACAAACAGATACACACACAGACGTATTCTCTAAAATATATAGTACATAGCTGTCCCTTTCTCCACCTCTGCCAGCCCAATGTGTTTATAGCTGTCCCCATCTCTGGCCCATGTTGCCCCTCTTCTACATGACCCCTCCATTTCAATTTTATGAGAAACAATCAATTTCCAGGCACAACCCATTGTCTTGGAAGAATCAAATCCTGACCTTGCTTTAAGTTACGATAAGAGGAAGCTGCATACCAAATTTGGTGGTCCTAGCTGCTACTGTTTAGGAGGCGTTCTTGAACAAACAGACTCACAGACAGAGAGACAGACACACGTCTAAAATAAATAGTACGCCTAGGACCTAATGCTCATTTTTATCAACAAAATAATCAACTTTTTACTGAACAATTGTCTGCGTAATTAAGGTTGTCCTCCTCATGGTCTTGTAGTTAATGATCTCTAAATGCTTCCACCAAAAATCTGACTCTCCAGAGTACAGTCTGATTCTTTCTAAAATGAAACCTGGTACATTTACTAATAATCCTATGATTTAAAAAAAAATCAGAAGGAAATTTAAGTAGGCAGCCATGTTTTGATTTTTAAATTAGTTTTCATAGTTATAAAAATATTCAAATAGCACAAGCTACTGAACTTTGATTTTTTGGGTTTTTTTACTTCTGTAACTTTAAATGACTTCAGTACTGAAAATGGAAGTTAACCAGTGACTATTGTATGGTCCAGTATGAATCCTGGTGTTGTTTTGTAGAGAAAGAAACCAGCAGAGTTTGTACTCTTTGACTTCTATGAAGTTATGATGATTTACACTATCTACGGATCTTTCCTTTTGCTTGTACAACCAATTCCTCACTCCTTCATTCCTGTCAGGGTCCAGACTACCCTCTGTGTTGCTGTGGAGAGAACCACCATAGAGCCATGAATAAAGGGCTTGCAGATTACTGTTGTATGGATTTTTCATAGCCTGGCCTCCTCTTGTACTTCAGAGCTGTGCTTATTACACGATCTAAAGACAACCAAGTAGTACAGAAGCAATTTACTAGTAAGCCTCAATTCAGCAAGGCACTTAAGCGTGTGCCTTAACTTTGAGAACCAGTAGTCCCATTATAACCAATAATACCCTCAATTTTACCCCAAGAAAACCCATTGGTTTCACTGGGATCACACATGGTGAATATCAAGTCTGTATTTGTCTTTTAACTCTTCTACCACCTCCAAACTATTGGGCTATTGAGGTTGGTTCCTTCTTTAAAAGGAGTTAGCTTTAAAAGGAGTTTTATCAAGCATAAAGAAAGAGGCTGTTTTTTTCTTTAAACTATCTACTTCCTATTTTTTGGTTGATATTTTCTATCCACTATATCTCAGCCTGTTTCTTGAGGTAACCTGCACCACTTAAGATGGGGTTGGAATCTCAGACCCTAACATTTTCCATAGAAGGGCAAATCCTATTGTCACTCAGAAAAAAAAATATCAAACCAAACCCTGGAAGTTGGAACTCATGGGTTGCTATTCAC
The DNA here is from genome assembly GCF_049634645.1 of Pelodiscus sinensis. Lineage (NCBI taxonomy): Eukaryota > Metazoa > Chordata > Testudines > Trionychidae > Pelodiscus > Pelodiscus sinensis. The sequence goes on from NC_134711.1 coordinate 274,619,535, forward strand.
TTATAATGGGTAGAACTCGACTGGCATGGACCAGTACGCCAGCACTGTATGTCTAATAGAGATATCTAATCAACTTTCAAGTATACCTTTGGTAATAAAGAAAATAGAAATTTTGGAATATTGTCAGCTGACGGTCAGGGCAGTGTGTGTGTGTATGTTACCGAGAAAAGGTTTAACGTCTGTGTCTTTACCGCTAGGACCGGGGTCCCATCGCGGAGGGCAGCCAACAGGCTGACAGACGCCCCAGAATTTATAGGAAGAGCTTATTACAACTCAGATTTTAACTGCTAAGATACAGGATCCCTTCGCAGTAGGCAGCCTAGGGAAGGCTGAGAGATGCCCCAACAGATCTGTCCTCTGGAAGTGACATGATCCAAATGTCCCAGCTCTTCCTATATCTGTCCCTTATGACCGGCTGAAGTTCTTTTAAATTGTGCTTGGTTCTGTTACAGCAACTGAAGGAGTCAGGTTAAAGCTTAAACAGTTACAGGTTTACTAAATAAGCTTATAAATCATATGATTACAATGGCTATTGTTCTATTTCTTAACTGTTAGCAAATATAGATCTTAAAACTGGTTACAAAGAAAATAAAGATAGAAAATAGACATAATGGTACCAAGTGACAGCTTAATCTTTAAAGAGCTCTAAATCTATGTGTACACTTAAGACAAAGGACCGCATCCAGGTACAATTTTTACCCCCTTCTGTGCCTCTCGACTCCAGCGGGTCAAGCCAGGGCCGGTCCCTCAATTCCTAGTAAAGAGGAATATGAGGTGGGCGTCCCTGTGGAACCTAGGCAGGTCAAACACCTAACCCGACCAGCAGATAGATGGTAGATTTATACTCAAAGTAAGTGTGTCACTGGACCCATCTTTATACCCATAGGGGCCCGTATCCTCTTTCTTATCTAAGACGCCAAATTGTTCTGGTCTGTCTTTGTGGCGCCAGTTCTTACAAGCAAGTTTCAACTTAATTTACACTTGCAAGAGCGATAACTAAATTGTGAGTACTGGACATTTTTTTTACTGGGCGAGAGATTCCTCCCCCTGAGGACGGCTGTGTGTTCGTATCAATATAGATTTCAGTCAAGGGCACTCCTCGGCAGCCTCTTGGTCAGCAATTGGCGTATCCCTGTTTACAGCCATTCAGGGTCACAGCTGCCTGCATATCCGGGCCTTCTGCTTCAAGGCTTTTACTGCTCTGTGTGCCCTGTATGCTCCAGGCAAGCAAAAATGGATGTTACAGGGGGGGGTTCCTGTGTGGCTACAAATATGCGGTATAGTTGTAGCCATGTTGGTTCCAGGATGCTTCACCCACCTTGTCTCTGTACTTTTCTGACATATGCTAGTGGAGGTAGGAAATGCATGCATTTGGCACTGACTAACTTCTATGTGTTTGATTAATTTAGCTCCTGTTACAGGGATAATAAGGATTTCTCAGTTTGTTTTAGATTTCTAGTCAAGAATAAGATCCAGTCCAATAATCTGTGAAATTTATGACAATTGGTCATACTGCCAGGGGTACAGGGGTAAAGGGGGAAACTGCCCCAGAGCTTGGTAATTCAAAAGAGCCTGGGGCTCCTGGCTGCCTCTGCTAGTATTGCATCAACGATGGTGGCCGGAGCCCTGGGCTCTGTAAATTGCCTCTGGAACTCCAGGTGGTGCAATCCAGGTGCACTAAGGGCTGCCCGGTGGGCATCATGTAATCTGCGAGGTGGTGTGCCAGCCCCACCCCTTCTGCCCAAATCCCCACTCCTTTCTGTGGTATGGAGCTGCCCTTGCCATGTTGTCCAGAGGCTTGGCAATTCTGTCAGCCCCCCTGATGACAACAATAAAATCCAGTATATTACAAAGGCTTTCTTTCTCTCATCTGTAGTAGTAAGAAGGAGAAAGCTTCTTTTGTTAAAGCCTAAAAGTTTAATTCATATACATTTGTGTATTCTATTTAAACTTTCCTTTCTTCCTCCCTCCCATTCTTCCTTCCTTCCTTCCTGAAAAGGTAGTTACTTTTTGAGGTTTTCCAAAAGGACTGTCTGGTATAATAGTCTTTTTACTGAATGAAAAAGGACATATCATCTTGAAAATCTATGTCCTACTAATTTCTGAAATACTTTTTCCAAAAGGTAGATTTCTTGAGGGAAAACCATAATGAAACTAAATGTTCTAAGAAATGTAAGGATTCTTTTTTTCCTTTTAATGGAGCTATTAAGACCTTTAATGTTCCATGAAATCATATTTTTACATTTTAACTTCATAATACATCAATAACATGAAATTAAGGTTACTTAATGGGACATACAAGGCAGACAAATTGTTTGGAAAAGATCGATATAGACACAACCTGGAAAAGGTGCAGTAGTAAAGATAGGTAATTACAACATCTGAAAAGAGGAAAACAGAACACTCATAAAAAATTCAAGATCTTATAAGTGATCCTAATAAAGATGAAAAACTCCTATTTGATATGGTTGGTAAGGCATTCTGATAATTTCATGTATTGGAATTTCATACATAGAAATACTGTGGAAGATACTTTATGATTTTTCTTTTAAGAAGGTTATGAAAACCAAAAAATGGATTAATTATAAAAAAGGGAAAAGTGCATTTTTCTTATGCTGGAAAAATTGGAATAAACTTTGATTTTGTTTGCAAAAGTGCATATATTAGATATAAAGAAATGAACTATACATATAGTAAAACACCCAGGGATAATTACTAAGGCATTTGGGAGAAAGAGAGAGAGAGAGAGAGAGAGAGAGAGAGAGACATCTCATTCAGGTGACAGTATTTGAGAATTTCATCAAATACCAAGTTTGAAAAAGCTCTTCCCATTGGACTTCTGTTATATGGGCTTCTAATTAATCTGAGACAAATAATATAGTTTCAGAGTAAACTACCAAAGAGGTATTTTATTGATAAATAAGTCTTAGGGCTCAACATGCAGAAGGAGAGAGAATGGCCACAGTTATCTTATGTACCTGTAATTCAATTCTCCAACTTTGATTACCCTTTCTTTATACAGGAAGTAATTTAAGGAGAACATTTTTGTTCTTGACTAGAGTTAAATCTGAGCTGTAATAACTAGTTACACATTCAGATATGCACCAAACTATCCTGAAGTTTTCCAAGATAAGCAGAAGCTGCAAAGTTAGGATCCAAATCAAATGTTCTCAAAGATCAGGATGTATGAGTTAGACAAGGACCAGGGATTAAAAGGATCAGATTAATTGCTAATCTTTACTGAATGGTAAACTCCCAGTGAATAAAGAATAAACCTTGAATGACATACAAAGAGCAGAGGGAAAAACAGACCAGAAGTGAAATCTTGGCTCCTTTGAAGTGAATGATGAAGTTGTTGTCATTAAGAATGACCATAATATATCAGACCAGTGGTCTATTTATCCCAGTATCCTGTCTCTTGACAGTAACTGGTGGCAGATGCTTTAGAGGGAATGAACACAACTGGGCAATTTGCAGAGAGATCCCTTCACTGTCACACAGTGTCATCGTCTAGCACTCAGAGGTTTAGGGGCATCCAGAGAATGAGGTTACGTCCCTGACCATCTTGGCTAATAGCCACTGATGAATATATTTTCCATGAATGTATCTAATTCTTTTTTGTCCACTTATATTTTTGGCCTACAGAGCATTCTTCTTTTTGTTTGTTTTAAACCTGCTGCCTATTATTTTCATTAGGTAACCCTTGAATTTTTTGGTTTGTGAGGGCATAAATGACACTTTCTTATTCACTTTTGCCACACCATTGAAGATTTTATAGACCTCCACTGTATTCCCCTCTTTATCATCTCTTTTCCAAACTGAACTGTCCAAGTCCAATGCCATTAGGGCCAGAAATCATCCCAGAAACATACAACTAAAAGAGAATAAGTCAATAACTGTATTGGCACATATTATACTAATGGAATATGAATGGTCCAATATATCATTCAGACATCAAATGCTGGGTAGGGACATCTCTTGCACAGTAGGAGACAGGCTAGGGTCATAGATTAGGGATTAGGTGTGCATTATGGCTGGTGTGCTGTGGTTTTTAGGAGTTATGACCAGTCCTCTTTCTCAGCACACATACTATGGTGAGCAACAGCTATCAGGACAGGTTTCCCAGAACACTTCAGCGAATTACACCATACCTTCCCCCATCAGCAGCCTTGCCAGCACTTTTAGCTCCTCTGAATCATCTTTGCTGTGAGGATATCACTGAAAAGGCCAGTACTGCTTTACTTTCCTCTTCCTCCAGCAAAGTAACTCTGATGAGTAAGGGCAGAATTTTCTGCCCTTCCTAATTTTATTTGTTTCATGTTATATCTTTCATCAAACAAGAATTTAGTTCCCAAGTATTTATCTTCTAATGTTCCTTAGTCAAGGTAGGTATCTCTTATTGGGTCAACTTCTATTGGCTTCATAACTATGCAGCATCCTTCTTCATGTCTCTCTTAAAGTTATATAAGTGTTCTCTCTCTCTTTTTTCCCCTTCCTCGTTAAAGACTTATTTGAAAGCCATCTCCTATGGCTTTGACAAAAGAGCAACTGTTGATGAGATTAGTGTTTCAGTCACTTGAGTTGTTACAAAATTCCTAAAAGTTAAATGAGAGATATTGGCCTTTGAGTAGATCCTGCTTCCTTCAAGACCCAATAATGACTGAAAGACTCATAAGCTACATCTACACTGCCCTCTCTTGCACAAAAAATTATGCAAATGAGGCAAAGTGTGGAATATCACCACACCTCATTTGCATAATTTATGAAGCTCCATTTTTGTGCCAAACCCCCCTCTTGCACAAGAGCCATTCTTCTGGGGTTTTTTTTCAGGAAGAAAGGCTCTTGCACAAGAGGGGGGTTTGCACAAAAAGGAGCCATGTAGACATCTCCTTTTTGCGCAAAAACCTCTAGCGCAAAAACTGAGCCTCATTAATTATGAAAATGAGGTGTGGTGATATTTCACTCTTCACCATATTTGCATAATTTTTTGCCAAGAGAGGGCAGTGTAGATGGAGCCATTGACTTTCAGGTCAGAAGGGATCATCTGGTCTGACTCTGCACATTACTGTCCTTGAAAACTCATTCACCCATTGCTGTAATAGACCCCTATCCTCCTGCTGTGTTACTGAAGTCCTCAAATTATGGTTTAAAGAATTTGAATGATAAATACTCCACCTTTCACACTGGTTTATGCCTTCAAGTGACCCTTGTCCCATGCTGCAGAGGAAGGCAACCTCCTCCCCCAGGGTCTCTGCCAATCTAAACCTATAGAAAATTCCTCAACCTAATTTTTTGAGGAATAAGGGTTCTTTCACAAAAGGTTGGATTTTTTTTTGGCGCAAAATAGCCCTGTCTACACTGCATTTTTTTCCCAAAACAACTCTTCCACAAAAAGGATTGGAAGAGAATATGCAAATGAGAGCACAAGAAATGCTAATGAGTGCTTCATTTGCATTTCTTCTTCCACAAAAATGATGCAGTGTAGATGGAGCCCTTGTTGGTTCACTATCCCATATAGTGGCACCTAGACCACAGCAACAGATAAGACCAAGAGACCTCTACAGCATGGGTTGAGAGCCAGCTGGCTTTTAGCTTAAAGGGTAGAGGTTCCTATACTAAACTTCACAGGTTCCAGGTTCAAATCTGTCTGGTGGTGGCAACAATAGCAGCAGTGGAGTGTCTACACACACCTTCTTCTGAAAGCTTTTTCAGAAGAGATGTTATTCCTTGTGGAATGAGCTGTACCAACATCAGAAAAAGCCGTCCGTTATTTCCAATTTCGTTTAAAACAATGCAATTGCTGTGCGGACATTAGTATTATTTTTCTGGAATAACAGCCGTTATTGTTATATATATATCTATGGCATGTTGGAGAAAGATAGACTCCTTTGTTCCTGGCTGCTTTTCAGTCAATAACTATTTTTCCGAGAATAAGTTAAATGATAACAACAGTTTATCAAACATAATAAGTTGCTGATAAAAAACGTACATACTGTATCAGAAAAAGGTGTCATCATACTCAGAAAAGGGGCTGAAGTGGACAGGAAATGCATGTCATCTAGTTGTTGCCCCATAACTCATCAGTGTTTGAATTATGAATATTTTTACCACTCTTCTCTGAGTTTACCTGATATTCCTGCTCTACTAAAAAGAAAGTTGTACCTTTAAAATAACAGCTTTAGAATTAATGAAAGAGTAATATTGTTCTAAATGTAGTCTTGAATACTAAATTTAGCATACTCCATTGTAAAAGCATTCTTTCACAATGCATTTTTGATCAAAAACCTAAGAAACAGAATCATATAATGGCAATGGCAGGTACATTTTTATTCTGTTTCCTTTTGTTCTTCAAAAGAAATAATGTAAATTTAAAATGTGCAGGGATTGTGTTGCATGCTATTCTAAAGAACTTTTCCACTTTACAAGTCACTTTACAAGTTAAAAATGTGGGTTGGATATGGAAAATGGTGACTTCAAGGTGGGGGGAGGGAGGTTTCTGATTTCTTTTCACTGTGCCACCTGGGGCAAAGTTTGGGTAATATGGTCAAGGAAATTTTGCAGAACAGAGGGGAGTGTTTATGGGGTCAACATATATTTATCAGTTCTCATGAGGTGACAGAAAGACTCGTTGATTTGGAAAGTCACAGTCCGAAGGTGAGTTGCTCCAGGTCTCATTACCTGTCTGAAGGAAGAGAAATCAAGACACTAAGTGGATGAATGAGATTGTGGGAAAACATATTATAAAAAGAGAAGGCAGTTATGCAGGTTTACAGGGTCTTTCAAAAAAGCCTTCTATTTTCGAAAGAACCATGTCTAGACTGCCATTTCAATTTCGAAATAATGCTTTTTCAAAAGAGTGCCATGATGTGATTATGCAAATGAAGCATGGAAAATTCAAATCTCAGCTTCATTTGCAATTTTGAAGTGTCCAAATTTACATTCCTCAGATGAAAGAGAGATGTAGTCTAGACACACCCTCAGGGTATGTCTACACTACCCCGCTAGTTCGAACTAGCGGGGTAATGTAGGCATACCGCACTTGCAAATGAAGCCCGGGATTTGAATTTCCCGGGCTTCATTTGCATAAACTGGGCGCTGCCATTTTTAAATCCCTGCTCGTTCGAACCCCGTGCCGCGTGGCTACACGCGGCACAAACTAGGTAGTTCGAACTAGGCTTCCTAGTTTGAACTACCGTTACTCCTCGTGAAGAAGCAAGGGTGGAAATCACACACTTCTCTGACTGAAAGTTAAGATTCAGAATCTTAGCTGCTTTCATATGAATGTTTAACAATACAATGATGAAGGAGAGAAAGCAACTACACTTCTGCGTAATTCTGAACTTGGGGTCGCTTGTATGTAAAGCAAAGTTGCTAATTTCAGAATCTGGGGATCTCTCCACAGGATTGAGGTCCAGTTTGCCTTGGCATATCTAAATTGAGACAGTCTTTTCTGAAGTTACTGGACATTGATATTAACTTGAATAAAGAACTGAACTGGTTATAGTGTTTGCTTTTCATTAATATTTTAGCAATGAGTTCACCACATTCTACACACGTGGCAACATCGTGTACTAAGCAGGCATTAATGAATATTAATATAGTGAAATGGTGGTACTGAAAGCCAAATTCTAAAAGTACTGCCCATGCTCCATTCATTAATGTTAATATGTATATATATATATATATATATATATATATATATACACTCAATATTACTTACTCCACATCTCTTCCTACCCTAAAAATTGCTTGTTCTACAGATCAAACACCCAAACCATAATCACATATTTGAAGCACTTATTAAAATTAAGAAATATAGATCCTGGGATTGACTGGCACATTAACTGGGGCCAGAGTAAAGGGGGAGAGGGAGCTTTCTAGAAAACATCTTGCTAGAATTTTCTTCCTATTTAAATTATAAGAATGCGAGTGCATTTTTCATAGAACACAGCTAAGGAAATATGGCATGGAAACAATCAATCTCTCTGGAAATCAAAGCCCAAATATTAGGGCTTTATAGATGAAAACCAGTTTTAATAACATATAACTCTGCATTAAATCAACATATTTAATGTTTCATGTCCTCCCAGAGATACCATAACTTGAAAGCATTCTTCCAGGATCCACTACCCTGAACTCCAGTATCTGCCACAGCTGGTCTCTGATAACACTGTCATCAAAACTGTCTAGCAGACATGCTGTTTTTAGATGGACCATAGACCATGCAGTTCTGCAATCGAGTTCTACTATCTGCCTTCTGCCTCTCCCCTCTCCTGCTACTTCACTGATCACTGCCCAAGTTAACAAACAAAAAACAATTTGCTACTGACTTGTCCCTTTCATATCATCAGTATCATGAACTTTTTCCATCATCAGGATTTCAATGCTTTAAAATAAAGTCAAGGCAAGAACCAAAACACAACTGCATGAAAGATAAATTGAACCAGCAAGCCAATGTTGTAATGTATGATTGCCACTAGTACTTGTTACCATACTCTTTGTCAAGCCTGGTGTGACGGGGGGACTCACCCCCGCACTCTCGGCCCCCCGATCTGAGGCCCCGCACCCCGTGCAGCCGATCAGCTGGTGCCGGGAGTGCAGTGCAGTGCGGCTGGGGTGATAGCCGGCGGGCACTAGGACCCCGGGGCGGCAGGGCGGCCGACGGAGGGGCGGACCGGACGCCGAGCGGGGGATTCAAAAGGGTGGCGGGAGGAGCAGGCCAAGGGGGAGGACTGGAGAGAGCAGGAGAGTTTCTGCTCTCAGCCTCCTCCGCAGGGCACGTCGGAGACTCCGCAGTGCATGGAGCCCAGATCCCAGCACCCAAGGTGGGCGGCCGGACCAGGGAGCAGCGGGACAGGCCAGCGCGGTCCCGGGCCAGCAGCGGGCACCGGGCAGACAGTCGGAGGCCGGGAGGCTGGTGATCCTGGGGGCGGCAGGAGCGAACGGCGGAGCAGCGAGCTCGGTGGGAGCCGACCACAAGGAGAGGACCGTGGGAGCGGTGAGGTAGAGGCCGGGAACAGGGGCAGCCCAGGACCCATTGAGGCCTGGGCTTGTGAACTGGGGGTGCCCCAGGACCCCTGAACAATGGACCCGGTTACACTGGTGGAGAATGTGGGCAGCCCCTAGGGGGAGCGCAAAAATAGCGTAGGGGGCACACAAAAAAAAGGGTCACAAAGGGAGGGGTAGATTGAGGGCAACTCAGAGTGCAGAGATGGATGCGGGAAAGCTGCTGGAATGGCTGGCCGACAACCAGTGCCAACAGCAGCAACAGCAAACCCAGCTCCTCCAGCAAATGGCGGAGCAACAGAAAGAACAGCAGAGGCTGGTAAAAGAATTAATGGAGCAGCAGCAGAGCCAGATGGACCAGTGGCTCCGACAAGGGCCAGTGGGGGCAGGGGGCCCAACCGGGGCTACGGGTGAAGTGGCCACTGTAGGCGCCGCCCTAGCTCTACCCCTGAGGCTGGTGAAAATGACCCCGAGCGATGACCCAGAGGCGTTCCTCATAACTTTTGAGAGAGTGGCCACGGTGGCTAGGTGGCCCGAGGAGAACTGGGCAACCCTGTTAGCCCCCTACCTTACGGGTACCGCGCAAGGGGCCTACAGGGGCCTGTCGGCACGGGACGCTTTGCACTACCACAAGGTAAAAGAGGCCATTTTAGATCAAGCAGGGATTACACCTGAGACGCACCGGCAAAAGTTCAGGGCAGAAAAATACCAGCCGGGGGAGAGCCCTAGGGCGGTGGTACAGAGACTTAAGGAGGTGGCCGTATGGTGGCTGGAGCCAGAGAGAAAGTCAGCCATGCAAGTAGTCGAAATGATAGTGTTGGACCAGTTCTTGCAGATCCTGCCGTCGGACAGCCGCCTGTGGGTCCGCCGCCACCAACCCACCACCCTGGGGGAGGCAACCGCCATTCTGGAGAATTACATGGCGGTGGCAGGTGGAGAAGAAAAACCAGAGAGGGGCCCGGAGGGCCCCGGGGGCTGAGGGGAGCAAGGGAGAGCCCGTACGACGAGGACACACGGGACCTGGGGCGCGCTGCCCATACCATGGAGAAGATGGGGGGACAACGCTACCACAGTGCCATCAGGAACCCCGAAGGAGAGCCCGACTCGGGAACAGGAGGCGGCCACCCCGAAACCCCCAGAAGCACTAGCCCGCGGCACCTGCTTCGAGTGCGGGCAGGAGGGACACTTCCACAGAGACTGCCCATTCATGGACTGCTCGTACGGGAGGGCCGTGATGGCGGCGCAGCAGGTGATGGGCCGGGACGATGGCAAGATCACTGTGCAGGTAGGCCTTGCGGGTAAAACGGTATGGGCCCTGTGTTACCAGATTTGCCCAATACTCTGGGGTATGCTCATTTATCAGGGTTACCCTTATGGGACTGGGGGAAGGTTAACAGTTCTATCAGTGTGCTGTTGGTGCTTACTTGGGCTCTCATATGGAGCTGAATTCTCCCTGCTGCCAATTCCCCCTCCCACTGGAGCTCTCCTGCAGGAACTAGGTTCCTCAGGATGGGGTTCTTCCCACCTTAGCAACACACACAGACACTCACACCCACTAATCAGAGCACCTCTGAGAGGACTGGGTACTCAGCACTCACAAGCTGACCCCCTCATATGTCCCTGGACTCAGCTGGCTGGGTTTCACAGCAATGCCACACTGCACCCTCATGTGCCTTTGGACTCCGTGGGCTGGATTAAACAGCACTTTAAGCTGCCATCCTCATAAGCCCCCAGGTTCAGCACCCCCTATCCCCACTTTCACACCACAGTCATTCACAGGTAAACCACACGATGAGCAAACCCCACAGGATTTTGGGCACTACAGGGATCTTTTGCTTGGGTACAAGAAGCGTTGTTGCAGAGAGAATGGGAAAGCCAAAACAACACCCCTTAAGGAAGAGTGAGCAAAAGAGAAAGAAAGAGAGAGAAGCAACCAGTTTAACAATGAAAGTGATTTATTTCTGAGTAGTGAATAGATATCAAACAGTTACAATATTAAATCTAACAATTACAATATTAAATCTAAATTGAAGCTGATTACAAATGTTAGGTAACCATATAACAGTTTACACAGGGCAGGGTCAGGAGGCTATGCTTAAAGAGATAGTTGAGAGAGAGAGAAAGAGAGAGAGAGAGAGACCTCACCACTCCATGGAGCTTGCACTGATCGGGGTTCCCAGAAGATGATGGTAGCCGGAGGTTCAGAGGGCAGGAGAAAAGCAGGACAGAGCCCCCAGCACGATCAGACAGGAGATGAAGAAGTCTCAATGGAACTGATGCAGTTTAAGTCCAGGTATCAGAACAGTTTTCTTGGGGCAAGGATAGGAGTTTTATAGAGATAGTTCAAAGAGAAAGAGGAGAGACAATAGAGACTGATCACACCTGGTTATGGGTGATGTTCCTTGAATGAACTCACAATGCAACTTGGCAGTTTCAGTATTTTAGATGTCAATATGATCGTTACTAGAATTGGTCTGATAATGACTAATTTGGATATGAGCAGGCCTGGGTTCATTAGCATCTGGAGCAGGGATTTCCCATCAGGCAGTGCTTCTCTGCTTTCGGTGTCCCATAGTTCAGTGCGGTTCCTGCCTTGGAAGAGCTGCTCTCCATTCTGTATGCTAATGAGATGTCCCTCTGTTCCATCTTTACTGCAAATGAGGCTGGGGTGTTTCCTTAATTGTATCACCCTTGTCTGAAGCAGTTTAGGTGTGTCTTCCCCGGCCTTTTCATTGCTTTGTCTTTGATTCTAGCAGAGGCCTGAGGGAGGGGAATGGTTTTCCATTAATGTCACTCCCTGACTCCCCAAGAGCACAAGGCTGACAGGCGACCATGTTCTGGTTCCCCAAGAATCACAGAGCTGGTGGGTAACACCTGGTGGACACAGGGTGCAACCAGACGATGGTCCGGGAGGAGTTGCTGCCCCGGGAAGGGATGGCGGGCCCTACAGTGGCGATGCAGTATATTCACGGGGATGTGAAGCACTATCCAACCCGGTGGGTCCTGATTACGGATGGAGGACAGCCACAAGGGTGCCAGGTCGCCGTGGCCCCTAGCCTGGCATACCCAGTCGTGCTAGGGCGGGACTGGCTGGGGCTACCAAAACTTATCCAAGAGTGGGGGAAGGCCTGGCCCGCCCAGGAGGGGGGCGAAGAGGCGCGGTGCAACGGAGAGGAGCCCATGCGGGAGGCCCAGGCAGGGGACACGCCAAGCGATGGAGCGGGGAGAGGGGACTCAACCAACAACCTGGACTTCGTGAGGGAACAGTGCGAAGATGAATCCCTAAAGCGCACCTGGGAGCAAGCGGGGGCTGCACTGGATCCTGCCAGGACGGGCGAGCAAGGACCTCGTTTTGAGGTAAGAGACGAACGACTTTATCGGGTAGTCCCTCAGCCAGACCACCAAGAGGAGGTGCGACAGCCGCTGGTACCAACCCGGCGGCGGTGGCAGGTGCTAGAAGCAGCTCACGCTAATCCCTGGGCAGGGCATTTAGGAACCGAAAAGATTCTGCAGCATATACTGCAGCGGTTTTATTGGCCGGGGGTTCATAGAGAAGCCAAAGACTTTTGCAACTCATGCCCCGAGTGCCAGCGAGTGGCCGGGAAGAACGTGGCGCGAGCTCCCCTCCTACCCTTGCCAGTGGTGGACGTACCATTTAAAAGGATAGCGTTAGACCTAGTGGGGCCCCTAGAGCGGTCACGGAGGGGCAATTCCCATATTTTGGTATTGATAGACTATGCCACCCGCTACCCAGAGGCGGTCCCGCTCTGCAGCACGAAGGCCCCAGTCTCGGCCGAGGAACTAGTCAAGCTGTTCTCCCGGGTAGGGTTACCCCAGGAGATACTAACGGACCAGGGAACAAACCTCACGGGGCAGGTCATGACCGAACTTTGCCGCTTGCTAAAGGTGAAACGGCTCCGCACCTCCGTATACCACCCCCAAACAGATGGGTTGGTGGAGCGTTTTAATAGAACCCTTAAGACCATGCTCAGGAAGTTTGTAGAAATAGACCCCCGGGACTGGGACCAGTTCCTTCCAGCCCTCCTGTTTGCAGTACGGGAGGTACCCCAGGCCTCTACCGGGTTTTCCCCGTTTGAGTTACTCTACGGGAGGGAGCCCCGGGGGATATTAGACCTAATCAAGGAGGAGTGGGAAGAGCAGGCCTCCAGAGTACGGTCCCATATATTTTGGAACTGCGGGAGAAACTGAAGGCGGTCGGAGAGTTTGCCCAGGAAAACCTCCGCAAGGCCCAAGCGAGACTAGCCCGCTACTACAACCGGGAGGCGTGAGTGCGGGCCTTCGCTCCTGGGGACAGGGTCCTGCTGCTACTACCATCGGCAGAATCAAAACTACTAGCAAAATGGCAAGGCCCCTATGAAGTCCTTCGGCAAGTGGGCCCAGTCAACTATGAGATCAAACTCCCTGACCGGCGAAAGGGGGCCCAAATCTACCACGTGAACTTGTTAAAAGAATGGAAAGAACAAGAAGGCCTGATGGTCAGCCTGCAAAGGTCGGATCCGGAACTGGGACCCTGGGGCGGCGATATCGAGGACGTCGGGATGGAGGCGACCCTGGAAGGGGGATTGACAGAGCCCCAGAAGGAAGGGATGAGGAACCTATTGCGAGAATTTACAGCCGTGCTGTCAACCCAGCCGGGGAAAACGAGAGTGGGCTACCACCATATCCAGACTTCCCCCGGACAGAAGGTTCGGGAGCCGCTCCGGCCCTTACCACAAAAGATGTGGGACCCCGTGTGAGATGAGGTAAACAAGATGTTACGGATGGGAGTCATACAAGAATCCAGGAGCAGCTGGCGAAGCCCCATTGTGCTCGTCCCCAAGTGGGACGGGACCCTGTGATTCTGCATCGATTTTAGAAAGGTGAATGCCATCTCCCGAATGGATGCCTACCCAATGCCCCGGGTAGAGGGGTTACTGGAGAGACTGGGACAGGCACAGTTTCTGTCAACATTAGATCTGACCAAAGGATATTGGCAGATCCCACTCACACCAGCATCACAGGCAAAGACCGCCTTTGCCACCCCGTCAGGACTATACCACTTCCTCATGATGCCCTTCGGGTTGAATGGAGCGGCGGCCACCTTCCAGAGGGTTATGGACAAGGTGCTGCGAGACCACCAGGCATACGCCGCCGCCTACATTGATGATATTATTATCTTTAGCGCATCATGGGAAGAACATCTAAACCACGTCCGAGCCGTGCTCCAGGCATTAGAGGAGGCGTGGCTGACGGCTAACCCTAGCAAATGCACATTCGGCCAAGCAGAGGTGACATATCTGGGTTACATGGTAGGACGGGGCTGCCTGAAACCGCAAGTGGGCAAGGTGGAAGCGGTACAGAAGTACCGGGCACCGTCCACAAAGAAGCAAGTGCGGCAGTTCTTGGGCTTGGCGGGATACTACCGCAGGTTCATCCCGCAGTTCGCCATGAGGGCGGCCCCCTTAACAGACCTGACGAGAAAGGGCTACCCAGAGAAGGTGAAGTGGACGGCACAATGCGAGGAGGCGTTCCAGCAGCTAAAACAGAGCCTCGTCACCGCACCAGTATTGACGCAACCGGACTTTACTAAACCCTTCATGGTGCAGACAGACGCATCAAATATAGGGTTAGGGGCAGTTTTAACCCAAGAACAAGGAGGAGGTGATAGGCCCATTGTATATCTGAGCCGCAAACTACTGCCACGAGAGCAACGCTATTCCACCATAGAAAAGGAAGCCTTGGCCATTAGGTGGGCCGTAGAAGAATTGAGATACTATCTCCTGGGCAATACGTTCCTTTTAGTGACAGACCATGCACCATTAACATGGATGCATAACATGAGAGAAGCTAATCCCCGTATAATGAGATGGTACCTGTTTTTGCAACAGTATTCGTTTAAAATAACGCACCGGGCGGGACAGGAACATACTAACGTAGACTTTCTGTCCAGGTGCATGGAGCAGGAGGAGGCAGGGGAGGAGACGCCAGAAACCAGGGGGAAAGGGTGTGATGGGGGGACTCAACCCCGCACTCTCGGCCCCCGGAGCCGAGGCCCCGCACCCCGTGCGGCCGATCAGCTGGCGCCGGGAGTCCGGAGCGGCGCAGTGGCACAGGGGCTGGGGGAAATCAGCACGGCCGGCGCGCATGCGCAGGGCGGCTGGGGTGATAGCCAGCGGGCACTAGGACCCCGGGGCAGCAGGGCGGCCGACGGAGGGGCGGACCGGACGCCGTGCGGGTGATTCAAAAGGGCAGCGGGAGGAGCAGGCTGGGGAGGAGAACTGGAGAGAGCAGGAGAGTTTCCGCTCTCAGCCTCCTCCGCAGGGCACATCGGAGACTCCGCAGTGCACGGAGCTCGGATCCAAGCACCCAAGGTGGGCGGCCAGACCAGGGAGCAGCGGGACGGGCCAGAGCACTGCCAGGGCACGAACGCTCCCAGCCACCGGGCGCCCCACTGATTGGCGCTTTGCTGTGTCTCTCTCCGCAGGTGGTCAAGGCCGTCAACCGGGTTCTGCTCCGTAGGGTGGTCCACCTCACCGACCCGGACGCCGTCATCCAGGGATTCGGCGCCCTCGGCTTCCCCAACTGCGGGGGGGCCATCGACGGGACGCACATCCCCATCCGTGCCCCGGAACATCAGGCGTCCCGTTAAGTCAACCACAAGGGGTACTTCTCCGTGATCCTGCAGGCCATGTGTGACCACCGGGGCCAGTTCACGGACATTAATGTGGGCTGGTCTGGCAAGCACACAACGCCCGGGTGTACCGCAACTCCTCCGTGTGCCAGCAGCTGCAGGCCGGGACCTTCTTCCCCGACCGCCACATCAGGGTCGGGGACGTGGACATGCCCGTGTGCCTGGTGGGGGATGCCGCCTACCCACTGCAGCCCTGGCTCATGAAGCCGTACACGGGGCACCTCAATCCCTCCCGCCAGGCCTTCAGTGCCAGGCTGACCAGGGCCCGCATCGTGGTGGAGGGGGCCTTCGGGCGAAAGCCCACTTTCGATGCCTCCTCACCCATCTGGACCTGGCCGAGCACAACATCCCTCCCGTGGTGGCAGCATGTTGTGCGCTCCACAATTTGTGTGAGCGAAAGGGGGAGGCTTTCCTGCCAGCCTGGATGGCTGAGGCTGACCGCATGGCTGGACACTACGGTCAGCCCCTCACCGCCGCCATCCGGAAAGCCCAGCGGGGGGCCGTCCGGATCCGGGAAGCCCTGTGGGAGAGCTTCCATTTGGAGGAGGAGGACTGACCTCTTCCTTGCATGCCCCACTGGGGCCTTCTTCCACCCTACCCCCCTTCCCCTTTCCCCTCCCTACCTACTGTAAAATAAAGACACCTGGTTTTCAACCAAAAATGTCTGTTTATTTCACATAACTGGGGTGGGGGAAGGGAGGAATGAGGGTGGGAGAGGGGAGGGGGAAACCTGGGATGAGGGAGCTGGAAGGGGAGGGAAGGGAGGAAGGGAAAGGAAAGCTCAGGGGTGGGAGTCCGGCTGCCTCTCCCGTCTCGCCACACTGTGGGTCCAGGGGCCTTCGTGGGGAATGGTTGTGGAGGGTGGGGCAGGAGGGACGGGGGGTGTGGAGGAAGCAGGAGCGGGAGCAGGGGGGGAACAGGGGGAGCAGGGGAAACAGGAGGAGCAGGGGGAGCAGGGGGAGCAGGAGGAGCAGGGGGAGCAGCAGGGGGAGCAGGAGTAGGAAGAATTGGGAAGCGGTCGAGCAGGCTCTGGAGGTGTCCTCACAGGGCATGGCCCTGCTCCTCCAGGGCCTCAAAACTCCTCCGGCGCAGCCTCAGGTCCTTCCGGACCCAGTGGTCCTGGGTGCGGAGCTGGTGCTCCAGGAACCGGAGGTGCCGCCTCTGGAAGTCCTCCTCATTCCTGGCTCTCCTGCTTGCCCGGGCACGGGCAGCTGCTGCAGGCGGGGTGGTGCGCCCTGCAGGCCCAGGTGCTGCGGCTGTGGTGCAACAAGACCAGCGGTCAATTACCCCAGGGGCCCAGGTGTGTGAAACCCAGCTCCCCTCTGCAAGGCCAGGGCCCCTGCAGGATCCCCAGCTGCTGCTCTGTGGTGGGCAAGGCCCAGGCGCACGGTCCCAGGGCTCCCTCTCGCCCCAGCCCCCCATACACATCAGGGGAGCACGATGGTACTCACAGGTGGACGCCTCCCCAGCCTTGGACGACACAGGTGAGTGGCTCTGTGGGGTGCCTCGGGGGTCCCGGGTTCTGGGCAGGCTGCCGGCAGGCTCCTGGCTCTCGGAGCCCTCCTCCTCCTCCTCCGTCTCCTAGAGCGGTCCCTCTGCCCTGGGGTCAATCACGTCCCGGGGGGCAGGGACAGCATGAGCCCCCAGGAGGCAGTCCAGGGCGTGGAAGTGTGGGTAGGCCTCCGGGTTGGCCCCTGGCTGGCAGGCCCGGGAGTAGGACTGCCGCAGGTCTTTGATCTTGCAGCGCACCTGCTCCCGGCTGCGCTGGTGTTCCCTGGCGGCCAGGCTGGCAGCCATGCGGCCGTAGACTGCCGCGTTCCTGTGGCTAGTGCGGAGATCGTGGACATTGGAGGCTTCCCCCCAAACCTCGATGAGGTCCACGATCTCCGCACTTGACCAAGCGGGTGCCCGCCTCTTCCGTCCCCGGGCAGGCTTCTGGGAGCCGCCAGGCTGGTCCTGGGGAGCAGTGGAGGGCTGGGTGTCCTCGGGTGGCTGGCTCATGGTGTGGCAGGTGCAGGGTCTGCTGGCTGGGTGCTGGCAGCCTTGCAACTGGCACAAACTGTGTAGCCAGCCCGTGGCCCTTTAAGGGCTCTGGGGCCGGAAGGGGGGCAGACAAGTTTGCCTGGTGTTGGCCAGAGTGGCCACCAGGGCAACCTAGGAAGGGCTAGCCTCCCACTAGTTTGAATTAACTCCTCCCTTACACAGCCCTTAATTCGAACTAGCTAGTTCGAACTAGGCTTAATCCTCGTAAAATGAGGTTTACCTAGTTCGAACTAAGCGCTCCGTTAGTTCGAATTAAGTTCGAACTAACGGAGCGCTAGTGTAGCGCCTATGAAAGTTAGTTCGAACTAACGTCCGTTAGTTCGAACTAACTTTCTAGTGTAGACATACCCTCAGGCTCACTAGTGCAACTATGTAAGGGTCCCATTCACCTACCCAAACTTTCTCCATTTCGTACTTCAAACGCCCCACTTACAGCTGTGTAGGGTCAGTGTGGACCCTGACACATCACTCTGATGACCTCACTCATTGAGCCTGAGGCCATACCACCTTCGTGCTGCTCCTGTAGTCGGCTTGCTCCACTAGCCACTGCTCCTACCAGCCACCTGCCAGTCGTTCCCACCAGCCTTTCTGCTGGCCGCAATGAGTTTGGCTCCAGGCCAAACAGTGACTTCAATTCCTAGTGATTTTAACTCTTTAGCGACCACCTAGGCTGGCAAAAGATTCCAGCTTCCATGGGAATAACAAAAAGACCCCTGATGAAGTCTGCTTTAGGTCTATCCTTTGAATGGGGATGGGGGAGAAAGGTAGGTTGAACCAGTCTTACAGCTCACACCTGGCAGTCATGAAGTAGACTGGCTCAAGCACTTCCTCCCCAACTCAGTTCACTCAACTCTGGAAGGGAGAGGCATGTTTATCTGAGACTCCTTACAATGATGTTGTCCCTCCTGCAAGAACTGGTGTCATATTTTACAGTTCCCACATTTAGGGGTAGCATAGTTAGTGACCCCATAACAACCCAAATTAGTTACAATACATCACATTCCAGTCTAACAACCAATCCTCCATCAGCCCTGGCTGAATTGGATTTACATAACCACACCCCGGATTCTTTCCCCATGCCAGCATGAGCTGTATTTACATATCAACACTTAATTATCTTGCAGGGCTAAATAACTTCAGCTGGCTGCATTGCAAGCAGTCCTTCAGATGCCTGGCTTACATAGACTTAACACAGCAAGAATTGCCAAGAAACAAAAGGATGTGAGGAAGGAAGATTGGGAGGAGGACAGTTGTAAAGTAAAAGATGTTGAGAAATTATTAGGAAGAACTGGAAGAATTGGTTTATAAGCTGAATCATAACTTAATTTTCCTAACAGAGATTTAGTGAGATAAATCTCATGACCGGAACATTTACGTAGAAGCTTAAAGCTTGTTCAGGAAGGGCAGGCAGGAATAAAGTGTGGAGGTGTTGCATTAAAGGAAGTGAGAGCAAAGTGTCTGGATGAAGGTAAAAAGGAAAAGAAAAAAAAGACTCTAGTGGAATACTACTATACTGTCCTATGGCTCGCAAAATCAGGAGGTGAATTAGACATCTCTAGAACAAAATGAATTCTATCTTACAAAGAGCTCTTTAATGACATGAGAATAAAAAGGAATCTGCCATAAGTGGCAATATGGACAAATTGATAAAGATGATAATACAGGTAAAACATAATTCATCCTTTGGTACTGAACAAATATTTTTAAGCAATTTCATAACCAGTAACAACTATCTTTGAAACTTGATGGGGGCCAGCTAAGGTCCCAGATGACTTGAGAGGAACAAAATACAATACCGATCTTTAAAGAGGGGGGAAAGGATCAGTGGGTATGTCTACACTATCCTCCTAGTTCGAACTAGCGGGGTAATGTAGGCATACCGCACTTGCAAAAGAAACCCGGGATTTGAATTTCCCAGGCTTCATTTGCATAAGCGGGGAGCCGCCATTTTTAAATCCCCGCTGGTTTGAACCCCGTGTAGCGCGGCTACACGGGGCTCGAACTAGGTAGTTCGGACTAGGTTCCTATTACGAACTACCGGTACACCTCATTCCACGTTCCACGAGGTGTACCGGTAGTTCGGAATAGGAACCTAGTCCGAACTACCTAGTTCGAGCCCCGTGTAGCCGCGCTACACGGGGTTCGAACCAGCGGGGATTTAAAAATGGCGGCTCCCCGCTTATGCAAATGAAGCCCGGGAAATTCAAATCCCGGGCTTCATTTGCAAGTGCGGTATGCCTACATTACCCCGCTAGTTCGAACTAGCGGGGTAGTGTAGACATACCCAGTTAGACTAACCTTGACACCTTGAAAGATGTTGGAACCAATGATTAAACCATCAATTTGTAAACACTTGGAGTATTATTGTGTGAAGATTAATAGTTAAAAAATGTATTTGTCAAGGTCACACCAAACCAATCTAATTTCCTTCTTTGACAGGGTTACTGGCCTAAGCAGATGGGAGAAATTATACACATGATAAGTCTGGATTTTAGGCTTTTGACAGTCCCACAATACACTTTCATTAGCAAACTAGGGAAATGGAGTGTTTTATACATCACAAGGACCATGAAAATACATTAGTAGCAAGAAAAAAGATGAAACACTGTCCAGTTCTGGGTGCCATATTTTAAGAAAAATGTGGAACAAAGGTTAAAAACCCTCTATATGTGTAGTCTTGAGGTAAAAAGACCGAAAGACAGCTTGATAGTCTTCAAATATGTTAAGGGTTGTTATTAAAAGGATAGTGATCAATTTATTTTTCTCTTTGTCCACTGAAAGTAGTATTAGAAATAATTGACAGAGAGATTTAGATTAGCAACTAGGAGCCATTTTCTAACTCTAAGGGTAAGTCTATGCTGCACCGCTGTTTCAGAATACCAGAGGTATCCCAAAATATTTACCCTGTATCTACACAAGCCGCCTGTGATTTCAAAATATTTTTTGAAATGACAGGTGCGCTATCCTAGAATCATAAAATCATAGAACACTAGGACTGGAAGGGACCTCGAGAGGTCATCGAGTCCAGTCCCTTGCCCTCATGGCAAGACCCAGTACTGTCTAGACTATCCCTGATAGACATTTATCTAACCTACTCTTAAATATCTCCAGAGATGGAAATTCTACAACCTCCCTAGGCAATTTATTCCAGTGTTTAACCACCCTAACAGTTAGGAACTTTTTCCTAATGTCCAGCCTAAACCTCCCTTGCTATAGATTAAGCCCATTGTTTCTTGTTCTATTCTCAGAGGTCAGGAAGAACAATTTTTCTCCCTCCTCCTTGTAGCACCCTTTTTGATACCTGAAAACCACTATCATATCCCCTCTTAATCTTCTCTTTTCAGAACTAAACAAGCCCAATTCTTTCAGTCTTCCTTCATACTTCATGTTCTCTAGACTCTTTAATCATTCTTGTTGTTCTCTGGACCTTCCATTTTTCCACATGTTCCTTGAAATGTGGTGCCCAGAACTGGACACAATACTCCAACTGAGGCCTAATCAGCTCAGAGTAGAGTGGAAGAATGACTTTTTGTGTCTTGCTCACAACACACCTGTTAATGCATCCTAGAAACATGTTTACTTTTTTTGCAACAGCATCACACTGTTGACTCACACTTAGATTGTGGTCCACTATAACCCCTAGATACTTTTCTGCCATACTCCTTCCTAGACAGTTGTTTCCCATTCTGTATGTGTGAAACTGATTGTTCCTTCCTAAGTGGAACACTTTGCATTTGTCCTTAAAAAACTTCATCCTATTTACCTCAGACCATTTCTCCAATTTGTCCAGATCATATTGAATTATGACCCTGTCCTCCAAAGCAGTTGCAACCCCTCCCAGCTTGGTATCATCTGCAAAGTTAATACGCATCCCAAATAACAGGTGCGCTATTTTGGCACCCTCTTTGCACAAGGGTTAAGGGATGGATCGAAATAGTGAATTATTTCAAAATTTGGTGCTGTGTAGAGGTGCCAAATTTCAAAATAAGGTATTTTGAAATAGATTTGAAATAAGATACACAATTTGCATAATGCAAATTGCGTATTCTATTTTGAGTTTCGGGTGCTGTTTATACATACCCAAAGCTATGCCTACACTGCCCTTGTTTTGCGCAAAAAATATACAAATAAGGCTCTATTTTTTTGCACAAAAAGGTTTTTGCACAAAAAGAAGCCATTCACACTGCTCTTTTTTGCGCAACCCCCCCATTTCACAAGAGCTGTTCTTCCGCATTTTTTTCAGGAAGAACTACTCTTGTGCAAGAGGGAGATTTTGCACAAAAAGGAACCGTGTAGATGGCTCCTTTTTGTGCAAAAGCCTCTTGTGCAGAAATGGAGCCTCATTAATTATGCAAATGAGGTTCGGCAATATTCCACACTTTGCCTCATTTGCATATTTTTTGCACAAAGTGGGAGCAGTGTAGACATAGCCTAAGAGTAGTTGAACTCTGGAATAAGCTGCCAATGGAAGTTAGGGAATTCCTGTCACTAGAGGTTTTTAAGAACAGGTTGCCTATCTCCTAGAACCAGAAGGGACCTGAAAGGTGATCAAGTCCAGTCCCCTGCTTTCACAGCAGGACCAAGTACCATCCCTGACAGATTTTGCCCCAGATCCCTAAATGGTCTCCTAAAGGAGTGAGTTTACAACTTTGGGTTCAGCAGGCTAATGCTCAAACCACTGTGCTATCCCTCCCCCCTAGAGGGTTAGACAACTACCTTGCAAGGATAGACTTGTCTCAGTGTAAGAGATGTAGTAAGTTATTTTTGCGGTTCCATCCAATGCTACATTTTTATGACACTGCGTTCTTCTGTACATAATCTTCGTTCATTTTTCATTTGATTAATATAAATTCAGTGAATATAATAAATATTATGCTGGTGAGAGGATCAGCTATGGAGTACAGTACTTAAATAACTGTGTCTCTTGTGACCTTTGCATGTCTCATAGTGGATTGTGATCCAGATCTGATAATGCAAGACAAGAGACAAAGAAAATGAAAGGAACATTAACCTTGATCTCTTGTTTTTTACATCCACATTCATGGCATATGAGACACAACTTTTTTTTTCCCCACTCAGCTTCGTATGCATAGAAACCAGAACAATTGCAAGTGTTTTCTGAAATGATGTCCCTAACATTGATATTAGTTGTGGTTTACAAGAGCAGAAACACCTACCTACATTATGTATAACAGACTCTGGTTCTTCTTTCGTGCTAAAAATTATCCTAAACTCTATTTATTAGTATAGCTACAACTGGTTACTTTGATTTGCTAGAGGAACAAAACATTTCCTTAATAAATATTTGTTGTTGTGGAATATATAACTCCTCTTTGCAAATACATGCATACATCTTAGGGCTATGTCTAGAAGATACGAATACGAATATGAATACGAATACGAATAATGTAAAATATCTATTTTAGAATAGCATTTTAGAATTTATATAACACTTTACAATATTTTAGAATAACATTTAAAAATTTATTTTAGAAAACATTTTCTGAGTATTGTAGAGGAACCAATAGGCATTTCATCTATGCCTATTATTGAATTGAGCTAGCTCTTAGTGCAAGATTAAAATCCCTCTTTTATAAACTTCAAGGATTGTATTTTGTCTCTAAATTAGTCATGATAACTGTGTAGAAAAACTAAATATTTTGTTTTTCCCCACAGATTTTTGAAATGTTCCTTTTTTGAAATTTTGCCTTGTTTTTTAAATTTTCTTTTTATTTCTTTTCACAGACAACTCCAGATTTCTCTCCCCATCCCTCTTGTCTCTCTTACACAAATTCTGCTAATGGGAAAAACTTGAAAAAACAACAAATAGTCTAGTAGCACCTTAAAGACTAACAAAACATGTAGATAGTATCATGAGCTTTCGGGGGCAAAACCCACTTCTTCAGATGACTGGAGTATAAGTCCAGAACCAAGAATAAATAAGGGAAGGGTGGGGGGGAAGGAAAGGGAAAAGGGGAGGGGAGGAATAAAAAGAGAGTCAGTGAGTAGATAGTTCAAATAGTTACAGGAGGCTGTTAAGAACCCACACCTCCATTGTTTGGTTGGTTGTTTAAGTCACTAAAAGGTGGAAGATAGTGTGTGAGCCATCCTCTATCCCAGTTCAGACCATTAGCATAAAAATGAAACTTGTGAATGAAGTTAAGTCCAAGATGGGATCTTCTTCCTGGCCAGAGGCATCTGAGGTGGCTGCCAGCATACTTGCAGCTAGAGGGGAGCTTGAAGAAAGAGCGAGGATCTGCCATGGCAGCAGTGCAGGCAGTGAAGGGTGCTGTGTAGCATGGGGTAGTAGGGCCGGGGTGGTGCCACAAGCCCTTTCCCTTCTGCCTGCAGCTTTAAACCCTGCAGGGGAAGTGAAGCTATAGAGTTTTGAGGGGTATGGACAGAGTGGCCACCAGGGCAGCTGTGAGATGCCCTGGGGGCCAATTATCTCGAAATGAGCACAGCTGAGTGCCCACACTCATCCTATTTCAAAATAGCACTACTCGTAGAATGCGAGGTTATTATTTTGCTATAGCAAGCCCGTTATTTCAAAATAATTTCAAAATAACACGCTTACTTTGTGGATGCTCACCTTCTAATTGCAGACATGCCCTAAGATGCTAGAGCCCAGAGCATGTTCAGAATTGGCAGTGGGAAGAATTTTGATTTTACTTCAATTAATTTTCAGGCCAACTTTTTCTGCGCAGCTTTCCTGGATTTTAAGTACCACAACT
This sequence comes from Pelodiscus sinensis, assembly GCF_049634645.1. Classification (NCBI taxonomy): domain Eukaryota; kingdom Metazoa; phylum Chordata; order Testudines; family Trionychidae; genus Pelodiscus; species Pelodiscus sinensis. Next base: position 274,644,009 of record NC_134711.1, read on the forward strand.
AACTCACCTATTGATTTGACACTAAAGCTATGGCACAGGCAAAATTGACCTAGATGAAGTTCTTATAATCAAGGTATATTTCTAAAATGCATTTACTTCCTGTCCGGTCAAGCACACAGTCGATGGACATTGAGGGGTTATGGGGGCAAGCAACACATACTTGTCAAAACACCTGACATAATTTGGAAGGAGAAGTCTCTTTTTTTCCATTTACAAGAATTCTGCCAGAAAAGCCCTCATACAGGACATGGAGCATTGTACAGAGATTGTCAGGGAAGCTTGCAAGTTGCAAGATCAGACAAAGCAATTCACTGTTAACAGTCAAATATGGCTTGATATCCTCAGACGCAAGGTGAATAGAGCACTTGAATTCCCATGCCTTCTTGATATGTGAAAGATAACTTAACAATTTGCTCCTTAAATATCAGCAAATCAGATACAAGTAATCATTTCCCTGGAATGGATAAAAAAAGGCTTCATTAAAATCATTTGAATAGTTACAACAGCCTCTCTTGCTTTATGTTTTCAAAGCAGTATAAAAAGCCTGTTTTCTATTTAGGGCCAACTCTGTTCTCCAGATGATGTTGAACAGTGTCTGTGGCCACAAAAGAACATCTGGTCCAGATCATTTTAGCAGTTTTGTGGGAATTCCACAGATTCCTGCTTCTGTATTTCGTTTAAGGTTATTTATGTCTCTGTCTATTTTGTTGATTATGAATTCACCCGAATCATTTTCTGTGGAATGAGTCAGCTTGACATTGGCCTTAATGTTGGGTCCAAAGACTATGGAGATGCTTTTACCGGTCAGCTGATATGTTATACTCATTACTGTATAGTTAGCTAATAAAACAGGAGTAGGCCACACTGAGAAACTGACTGTTCTTGTCATTGAGGTCAAACAGGTGCTTATACAAAGAAGTAATGTCATTCTTGGCACAAGCTCCCTTGAATCTGATGGCTTTGACATCCATACAAGCTTTATAGTCAGTGTGTATAATTAAGTGATACTGCTAATACTAATACTACTTTACTAAGAGCACCATTTAGCTTACAATACAAAACTATACCAACTCTCAAACAAGTTGTGAAATGCTATTCAATTATTATTAAGCTTTGAATAGTGATCTAGACGCTTTGGGATTATTTATTTTTTTTTGAGTGGGGACCAATGTGAGTTGAAACAGCATCAATTATCTAGAAACTGAAATCTGATCAGGAGAATCAGTATATTCTGGGAAGGACTCAGATCTGTTTGAGATGTCGACTTCATAGCAGTTTTAAATGCTATAAATTTGTAGATTATATAATGTAAATTTTGGCAACACAGTTGTCACTTTGTTCCATCTTACACTAAAAAAGCCCAGGCAGAGACTTGTTTGTGAATGGTGTTACAAAGCATGGCAGGTAAATTCTGCAATTGCAGAGCACAATGAGAGATTATAATGTAATACATTATTTTCTTTGTACATCATTACTCAACCAAGTAAACTGATTAATTCACTTCCTCGGAAACCAGGATTTCCTAATGACAAGCTCATGAGAAATACAACTGTAAAAGGCATTTGCTGTTGTCTTTTAAGGTATCTGGAGAGACAGGTCTAATAACATTTTTACATGCTCCACTTGAATTATCAACACTAACATTAAAGTTGCCAAAAAGAGTAGTGATGCCATGATTCAAGATAGTTGAAAGATGAAAGCTGAGTTGATTGTAGAACCACATCTTGTCTTTATCAGAAGCTTTATTGCTTGGAACACAGCAAGGAATAATTGTCCATCTTTCATGCTGATGCAGGACCTGGGCTTTAAGTAGAGGACTGGTAATTAATTAAAATGATAAGATTTGTAAATATAATATTTAAGGAGGAATCCAACTTCTTCCTCTTTTGTATGCCAAGACCCAAATACATAAAATTGTAGTCACCTATTCTTTCCTCATCTGAACTTTAAAATGAGTTACTGTAAATCCAAATCTTAACATTATATTAACCTCTGAAAATCTGTCTGACAAACAGCCCCTTTGAAGCCTCTCTTATTCAGAGTTAACACATTTCATGTTCCAATACACAAAAGACCCCTATTTAATAGATATATCTTTATAGGTTAGGTGGATCTGAGACAAACACATTTGTGAGTTTTATAGCAGTTTAGTCCAATGCTCAAATCCTAAAGGAAGACATGAAAACACAAAGGTGTGCTCCACCCAGCCTGGTAAGGTTGGTGCTGTCCCATACAGTGCATTTGGCACATGTGATTTTGTTATCCTCCTGTGAGATGTGACGGCATAGTTGAGGTAGTATGTTTAAATTTCTACTGTAACTTGCACTCTGTATAGTTTGTTAGCTCATATCAGTGGTTTCCTTCCTCCCCCTCACAATTTTGCTATTTTGACAATCCAGGTGTCATATTCTCATTCCAAAATAATGAATTGCTTTCATATAAACACTGGGTTACTGAGATTTACTAATACTAAAACAATACTATATTTATAAGGTTTGGAAGGAAGCAAAAGAAAAAGTGGCTTTGATCTCAGAATTTTTTTTAAAGACTGAAGGGGATAAGAATTTTATCCAGAAAAACATTCAGGTACAGTATTTAAATATACATTAAAAAATCCTACATTGGAGGAGATAGATAACATAAAAAAAGGAATGATGGTTCATTAATCTTACAACTGTATCACACAATGAAGGAATGACAAGATTTTCAATAATTCTGAAAGAAAAGATCTTTTTAAGTGTACCTTTCAGTTTTTGAAGCATCCTGCACTGGGGAAGGAGGTACACCTAAGCTTGTTGCTTTACATCCTGGTGTGGCTTGGTGGACCTAAAAAAGCATCCCTAAGGCTGTTTTGAAGGAGGTACATTTTAAAGAGAAAAGTTTTAGTTTAATTGCTTGCATTGAGAATTCTGTGAAGGTCAGTGTGAGATTTTAGTGGCATTTGGAGAAGATTTAGTTTAAAAGGAACACTTTTGAAAGGATTAGTTGCATAGCTTGTAGAGAAAAGTAAAATTTGTGAATTTCATTCAGCTAGAGTTGATGGAGCTACTATACCAGAAGGTTATCTGCTTTTTTTTTTTGTAATTGCCAGCAATACAATTCAGACTACTGGTTTCATCCATTTAACATGTAATTCATTGTTCCTTCTTCCTTCATATGATCAGATGGCCATATCCTTCTTTTAGTAACATTTTTTAAAAACCAGACTTGACAAAGTTTTTAGCTTATTGGACTTGTTACTCTAATTACATGGGCCAGGATCCATAAAGAAACTTAGACACCATGTCTGGGCTGCAGGAAGATGCCTATCTTTTGCTTGTGATCCACAGACTTTGTCCTGGGCTAAGGAAGCTTAGATCTCTAAGTAGTTTCTTATGAGAACAAATTAAAACTTGATTCCATTTCCTACATGGAAGAAAAAAGGTGGATCTCATTTAGAACTTTTATCCCAGTGGTCAGTGCATTTATCTGGGATGTGGAGAACTAGATTCAATTTCTCACTTTGGGACTGTTGGGAGAGAAAAGATTTGACTTGGGGCTGCTAATCTCCCAAGAGGAGACTGGAACTGCTGAGTTATGAATGATCTGATGGTGGGAAGGGTGCCCTCCTTGAAACTGTTCCACTGTGTATGAATAGTTAGGCATGGGGTGAGAGTGAAAAAAGAAAATAGTGCTGTGATGTGTTGGTTAAGCCACCATCCAACCATTGCCTTCCTCCAATCGTTTATCAAACAGGAGAGATTGACGGGAACATTCATATCAGAATAGCTCCTGAGAGGTGGGAAGCCCCTGTTCAAATCTTTTCTCTCCTTTTGGTAGAGCAGTAACATCTGAGGTGGGCTAAAAGTTATAAGATCACTGTCCGCAAGAGCAGCTGAAGAGATTATGAACAGAACCTGATCTGATTGGTGTGCTCAAAATCCACCTGCTGGATTGAGCTCTGCACATAACTTAGGCAGGTGAATGACTTCCTTGCACCCCCATTTGCGAGTTGCTCTTTAGCTTAGATAGGAGTTAGGTATCTGAATGCCTAAAGAGAATATCAGTGTGCATGCCCCAAGGAAGCAAGCTAGGCATATAGAGAACATTTACTGAGAAAATTTAGGTGATGAGTTTTGGGGAAGTTTTGTGTCTTACAATAGAGCCTAAAACTGGGATGTAGATGCTAAACCTCAGACCATGGTGCTTACTGATATATTACTCATACTGACTATTAACTTACTCCAGGACTGGTCCCATTGAAAGCAGTGGGATGCTTCACTGAGTAAGGTATTACTCAACAGAGGTAATGGTATTAGAATGTGACTGAAGAGCACTTGACAAAGCCACAGCCTTGTTTCTAGAGATGTTGATTGGAATGTTTATCTTTTCAAAAAGAACAAAACAATGATAATAATTATTATTATTTAGGCAAGTTGTGTATTTGGTGTGTCAAGAACACAGTGTTTTTACACGAGTACTGTCTAAAGGAGTTTGTTTTTGACAGAGCCCTAATTTCAATAGGTGATTGGTCACTTCATTCTGAAAACTCATTTTTTTCCATGGTACTAACAAATTGTAAGATAGAAAGAACAAAAAAATAATAAAATAAGCAACACACTAGAACAAAAAACAAATTATTTCCTATATTCCAATGGGTATGTCTACATAGCAACTAGATACCTGTGGAGGGCCCACACAGCCTACTCAGGTTCTCATACTTGGGATATGTGGGTGTTTCATTGTTGTGTAGACTTCCAAACTTGGGCCAGAGCCCATGCTCTGGATCTCTGCAGGATGGGAGGGTTCCAAAGCCAAGGCTCCAGACCAAGTCTGGAAGCTACCACAGCAGTGGATCAACCCTGCCATCTGTAGCCAGGCAGCCCCCCCCATCTTAAACAATCTTGCTTGCCCTCTGAGATGTCTGTATACAGAGCAGAGAAGAAACAATAAGAAGATCAGCATAGCCATTAAGCTTTGATCTGCTTTGACCAGGATATGCGAGTTTCTGACTCTGAGTAACGATTAAGGAAATAAGCTAAGCTCGAGGCTGCAAGAAATGTCAGCCTGGCACCTATGTTGATTCGAACACACACAGTCCCTGGGAGAGGAATTTCCCACTGAGAAAAGAATGTCCAGTACTTCAAATTTAATCATCTCAATTCTCTCTTACAAGTGTAAATTAAGTTCACAACTCCCTTGTAAGAACTGGTCTCACAGCAGACAGACCAGCATCAATTGGCATTACAGATAAGAAAGAGAAAATACGTGACCCAATGGGTATATAAGATGGACCCAGCACACACTCACTTTGAGTGTCAATCTACCATTTACCTGCTGGTCGGGTTAGGTGTTTGACCTCCCGAGGTCCACGGGGACGCCCACCTCGTATTTTCGTCTTTCCGAGGAATTGAGGGACCGATCCTGGCCTGACACGCTGGGACCGAGTGACGCAGAAAGGGGTAAAAATTGTACCTGTATGTGTCCTTTTGTTTTAGTGCATGCATAGATTAGAGCTCTTTAAAGATTAAGCTGTCATTTGGTACCATTATTTTCTATTTTCTATCTTTATTTTCCTTGTAACCATTTTTTAAAGATCTATCTATCTATCTATATATATATATATTTGCCAGTAGTTAAGAAGTAGAACAATAGCCATTGCAACCACACGATTTATAAGCCTCCTCAAATAAACCTGTAACTGTTTAAGCTTTAACCTGACTCCTTCAGTTGCTGTAATAGAACCAAGCACAATTTAAAAGAACTTCAGCCGGTCATAAAGGGATACACACACACACCACTCACTGCCCTGACCATCAGTTGGCAGAATTGGGGCACTCGTCAACCTCCTCCAGGTTGCCCGCTGCAAGGGACCCCGGTCTCAGCAGTTAAAGTCTCGAGTGTATAGTATACACACACATACCACTCACTGCCCTGACCATCGGTTGGCAGAATTGGGGCACTCGTCAACCTCCTCCAGGTTGCCCGCTGCAAGGGACCCCGGTCTCAGCAGTTGAAGTCTCGGGTGTATAGTACACACACACACACCACTCACTGCCCTGACCATCGGTTGGCAGAATTGGGGCACTCGTCAACCTCCTCCAGGTTGCCCGCTGCAAGGGACTCTGGTCTCAGCAGTTGAAGTCTCGGGTGTATAGCACACACACACACACACACGCACCACTGCCCTGACCGTCGGCTGACACCATCCAAGCACTGGAAGCCCAAGTCAGCCAGCATAGGACAGCCATGGTTTGTTTCTTTGTTTGTTGTGTAGACATATGCAACATGTCCTGTTTTTTTCCTGTCTTTTAGACTGTAAGTTCTTCATTGTTTGTTGTCTTTATTGTTCAGACATATATATATATACAACCCTGATTTTGTTGTCAGTGCTGAACTACTAGTACTAATAAAAAATTGATGAGGATTACTTCCTGTTTACCTAAGAATAAAAAGATTCACTATTCCTTGAAGATAACTGGCTTCTAAGTGAATAAGCCATTTTTGATTACAAGATATAAGAGAAACTGCAATTAAGGCATTGTAGAAAAAAATCTGATGAAGAAAATAGGTAAATTGCTAATAAGATCACACAACCACACACAGGGTACATCTACACTTGCTCCCTAGTTCAAACTAGGGACACAAATGTAGGCGACCAAAATTGCTAATGAAATGGGGATTTAAATATCCCGCACTTCATTAGCATGATCTCGCCAGCGCGTTACTCCTCTCAACAGCTGTTTTGAAAGTGAAAGTGCATGCCAGGATGCGTTAGTTCAAACCAAACCCCTTGGTTCAAACTAACATTACTCCTCATTTTTCGGAAAAAATCCCCACTTCATTAGCAATTTCGGTTGCTTACATTTGCATCCCTAGTTCGAACTAGGGAGCAAGTGTAGATGTATCCACAGAGAATAAGCTCTGACTACAACCTTATTCTTTCAACTCTAAAAAAAATCACAAGACAATAACAATTTAGCTGAGAGATCTTTGCTACCTAGTTCCATCAGTAGGGCCTTTGAATTCTCTGTGGGATGGCCATTAGCAAGTGACATCACATATTATAGAAAGAGAGAGAATGCATAAAATATCTGCGACTTAAAGATTGTTTAAAAAGTTTAGAAAAAACAATGTCACTAGAAAGTGGTGTACATGCTTTGTTAGTATAGAAAGTGCAACCAGACCAGTATTCTGCAAAGTCAGTCTCTTTACAGTAAAACTCCAATAGTCCGGCATCCAATAGTCCGGCACTCCTGATAGTCCGGCATCAAAATGGCAAGAGCCTAGTGAGTGAGCTTCGGCAAAAAATGAGTAACAGCAGCAGCAGCTGAACTGAGCAAAAAGGGTAAAAAAGCCTTAAAAAACAAAAACATTACAGTATACTGTATACAGTATGTACAATAAAAAGGGATAGGAACACTTTATATACAGTATAGAATGTATACAGTATATATATATAACCATCTTATAATACCTTCTGATAGTCCGGCATATCTGGTAATCCGGCACCACCTAGGTCCCATAGGTTCCGGATTATCGGAAGTCTACTGTAGTAATGTTGAAAAAGATCTCAAACAGCTATATTCACTTGTTCTAAATGAGATCTGGGCTAAAACATTTTTGCAAGACAGCATTCTCTTTGTTTGTATTGTTGTTCGTCATGTTGGTCACTAATTTATTTGTCGGCAAACTGTGTTTCCCCTTTGTAGCTGTTAGTGTAGCAATGGTCAATGTGACGATGTCATAGAGGCTCACTTTGTACATAGTACTGAGACCACAATTTTCAAACATGCTTCTGACATAGAGAATCATATGTAGGCTCTTCACAGGTCACAGATTACTCTTATATTCTCTCTTTGAAAGCCAGCCACTAGCTGGTAAGACAATCACAAGTACTCAAACAGGCTGTGTTCACCAGTGTAGACAGCAGCATACACATATAGATAGACATTTGTCTTACACTAGGATGTAGCTGTATAATGCAACACATGGGCTACGTCTACACTGGCCCCTTTTCCGGAAGGGGCATGTAAATTTCACCAGTCGTCGTAGGGAAATCCGCGGGGGATTTAAATATCCCCCGCGGCATTTAAATAAAAATGTCCGCCGCTTTTTTCCGGCTTTTAAAAAAGCCGGAAAAGAGCGTCTACACTGGCCCCGATCCTCCGGAAAAAGTGCCCTTTTCCGGAGGGTCTTATTCCTTATTCGAAGTAGGAATAAGACCCTCCGGAAAAGGCCTGATAGAGGGGCAGTGGAATGCCAGCTACAAAGAAACGTAATTCAACTTATTTTCTTACTTTCTCCTACAAGCAAATCTTTTCCAGAGCAGCTTGTGTTTCAGCCTTATGTGGTTCTTTCTCTCAATTTTTATGTCCCAAATATTTTATTTTCATGAAATAATATTATTTTGTATGTATCTTCAGATTTAAGGATTTCACTCTAAAACACGGTTGGCATGATTTTCAGAAGTGCTGAATACCCCCAAATGCCGAAGCTAATGGGACCTGCAGGTACTTAGCATCTTTGAAAATGAGGCTGTAATCAAATAAGCTCTGTCTTAAATTCCATTTAGATAAGGTGAATGCCATTTTATATACATAATACCCATCTCTTTATAGATGGGCAATAGGAAGTATGACAAGATTAAGACCTAAGCACAACCGTGCTTAATTTTAAGCATACAATTTGTCCCTTTGAAAAGTAGTGAGTAGAATTAAACAAGTGCTTGCTGGTATGGGCATTACTGACTTCTCTAATAGATAGTGACAGGGCTGTGATGATAACCATATAATTATAACCTCCTCTTCTTACCACTACACTATTTTGGAGTATAGTTGGAGATTTTGTCCATTATTTGAAGGTCCTTACACTCTTACCTAGGAAAATATTATATTATGCTTTAAGAATTCTGAGCAGCAATCTGATAGCGGGGTTCAAGGATTGCATTTTCAAACCACTGTATTTTAGCACAAGCTACTGACAGGGTGAAATGTGAAAATCTATGAATGAGGCTATCAGCAAAAATTGAATCCTGAGGACCTTTAAAAGCAGCCTTTAATTGAGTAACTGATTGCAGGCCTAGGATATCGAAAATGCCAGGAATTCTCTCATGATAGACTTCTGTAGTGTCACATACATTTCCTAAAACCCTAAGTAAAGCAGGCTGAACCAATTTATGCACTATCAGACTTGCCAAGACACCCAGATGATCTGTGAGATCATATGGATTTATGATCTGAGAAGTAGAAATCCTGGAACTGCCAGGAAAATTCCACAAGAGAAGAGTAATAAAAAGGGACAAGTGAGAGAGCAATTCTGGTTTCACAAAGAAAGTAGAAATTGGTTTGTGATAAATGTTTTATGGTCCAGAACTCCAGAACTGTTTCTTTTCAGGTGTGTATCTAATTAGGCCTCCCCAAATACTTACAAAACTTACAAAGTGAGGGGTCACTCTGGTGTCGTATGGGAGAGTCGAGTTCAATTTCTACTCTTGGGATCTCACCTCCCAGACTCGCAAGATCTGATAATGCTGTAAAAGCTACTTATGCGACCACTGAGGGTGGAGAAATTGTCAGTTTCTGTACTGTTCAAAAAGGAAAGTGCTATAGAACATGAAAAGCACTATCTCTGGGCTGGGTAGTAATATAATTTTTTTAACCGATGGTGCCTCCAATCTGAAATTCAGAGGGGAGGGAATGGGGAAGTTAAAAAGAGGGTAAAGGAAGGGAAAGTGCCATATGTTTAAGGTTCTACAGGATAACTGAGCACTCCTCAGGGAATTTTGCTTTTAATTTGCTAGGAAGTACAATTTTGCTTGTGGATTGATGCTGGTGCTCACAGGAGTATTACTTTTAGAGACAGGTAACTAAAAAGAATTAGATGTTTATTTAAAGCATTTTTATATTCACTGAAAAGTTCTATTCTAACTAAGTACTCTGTCAATTCTGAGAGTTGAGCACTGGGTTTAAGGGAAAAGTAACATCAGTAATCCCAGATTTAAGTTTATCTCACTTATTTTGTTAGTACTAATCATGTTAATTATAATAGTGCCTAGGCATCAAACAAATTTTGGGTCCCACTGTGCTAGAGTCATAGACTTTAAGGCACATCACAGGCCACAGAACCTCACCAACCCATTCCTGTAATAGGCCTATAGCAGTGTTACTGAGGCTATGTCTACACTGCAGGCTTTTTGAGCAAGAACTTTTTGCGGAAGATCTCCCACAAAAAGTTCTTGAGCAAGAGTGCGTCCACACTGCCATGTGCTTTTGCACAAGAGATGTGCTTTTGTGCAACAGAGCGTCCACACTGCTATGGACACTTTTGCACAAGAAAACTCTGATAGCCATTCACAGAATGGCCATCAGAGCACCTGTGCTTTTTCCTGTTGTCCGTTCACACACGCCTTTTTGTGCAAGAGCTCTTGCACAAAAAGGCTTATTCCTCATAGAAAAAGGAATAACTCTTGCATAAATGGCCCTGTTTTCTGATGATCTACTGTACTTTTTCTTGCTCAAAAACACGCTTGTAGTGTGGATGCTCCGTGAGTTTTTGAGAAAAAATAGCTGGTTTTGTGCAAAAACTCTGCAAGGTAGACATAGCCTGAAGTTTTCAAATTTTGATTGAAAGACTTCAGATTACTGAAAATCCAACATTCACTCATTTAAAGCAGCAAATGACCTGTGCTCCATGCTGCGGAAGGTGAAAACCTTCCAGACTCTATGGCAATCTGAGCTAGGAAAAGATTATTTTCCATCCCAAAATATGACAATCAGGTCCTGATCATGTGGGTGAGGCCAAGAAGCCAGACTGCTGGGGAAAAAACAGAATCATAGAATCATAGGGCTGGAAGAGACCTCATGAGGTCATTGAGTCCATCCTCCTGCCCAAAGCAGGACCAACCCCAACTAAATCATCCCAGACAGGGCTTTGTCAAGCCAAGACTTAAAACCTGTAGAGATGGAGATTCCACCACCTCCCTAGCTAACCCATTCCAGTACTTCACCATCCTCCCCCTGCTGTAACTTGAGACTATTGCTCCTTGTTCTGCCATTTGTCACTACTAACAACAGTCTCTATCCATCCTCTTTGGAATCTCCCTTTAGGAAATTGAAGGCTGCTATTAAATCCCCTCCTCCCCTGTTCTTCTGTTCTGCAGACTAAATAAGCCCAAAATCATCAGCCTCTCCTCGTAGGTCATGTGCTCCAGCCCCCTAATCATTTTGGTTGCCCTCTGCTGGACCATCTCCAATGCGTCCACGTCATTTCTGTAGTAATTCAGAACCCTCCCCATCCTTCCTTTGTAGATATTTGCTAATAGCAATCGTGAATGGGCCATGGGCAATTGTAGGTAATGTCATCATCCCATCATCCCTCTATAAATGTACTATATTTATTATTTGGTTAGTCTGAACAACCCAAGCTTCTTACATCTCCTTTTGTAAAGTGGGTTCTTCATTCTTCTAATTTTTCTAGTTGTCTTTCCCTCTGCTGTTCCAGTTTGAATTAATCTTTCTTAAAAATGCAACTGTGCACAGAACTGCACACAGAATTTCAGATGAGGTTTCATAAGAGCTTTATATAATGGCAATAATTCTTCCCTGGAAATACATAATCTGATGTAGCCATGAAAAAGGCTAATGCAATTTTACACACTTTGGAAGTCATCCTGTGATGGGCCAATCAACCAGGTCTTTCTCCTGGACAAATCCATCAAGACTTTCTCCTTCTCTGTCATTTTCAAATGAAAAAAAAAAACAATCTTATAGCAAAAATTCTTGTTGTTAATTCCTAACTAAACAACCATGTAGTCTGCACTGTTAAATTTAATCCGATTGCCTTTATTCTATTCTCAAGGTCATCCACATCATCTTGCATGATATTCTGCTTATTCATTATATTCGGGTATCTCCCAACTTTGTATCACCCACAGATTTTATTAGCACTCTCCCGCATTTGTGTCAAAATTTTTTAATAAAAATATAAAACAAAATTGGTACCAAAACCAATCCTTGAGAAATTCCACTAATAACTTCCCTCACATCTGACAATATACTTTCTAGTGTAACCTGTTCTAGTCTATCCTTTAACCAGTTGGTTATTTACCTTACAATTCTCCATCTTTTCCATTTTAACTAGCTATTTTCCACCTGAAATGGTGTCAAATGCTTTACTGAAATTGAGGTAGATTAGATGTAGTGCATTTCCTTTTCTAGAAAATTGATTATCTTCTCAAAGAAAAAGGTCAGACTGATAGGGCATGATCTGCCTTTTCTATAACCATATTGTGGGTTTTTTTTTGGAATTCCTGATTATCTCTGCCCTTAATTACCCTCTTTCAAAATTTCTTCTGAGATCTTACAGACAACTTAAGTCAAACTAATGGTCTGTGGTTCATACCATATGACTTTTTTCTTTTTTAAAAATAGGCACTATATTAGCAATTCTCTAGTCATAGGGTATGAGTCAGAAGTTTACAGATAAATTAAAAATCCTGTTATTAGGCTTACAATTTCATCTGCTAGTTTATTCTGGGCATTCTAATTTGAGTCCCATTAATCTCTTTGCACTTACCTTTCACCTCAGTTGTGGTGATTTCTACTTCTATGTTCTTGTTCCCATTAGCCATCCTGCCACTACCACATATTTGTCAGAAAAAAGATCTGGGGATTACAGTGAATGAGAAGCTGGACATGAATCAACAGTGTACCTTTGTAACCAAGAAGGCTAATGGCATATTAGGGTGCATTAGGAGGAGCATTGCCAAATAATCTAGAGAAGTGATTATTCCCCTTTATTTGGCATCTAACTCTGGGCCCACCATTAGAGAAAGGATGTGAACACATTGGAGAAAGTCCAGCAAAGGGCAACAAAAATGATTAGGGGGCTGGAGCACATGACTTACAAGGAGAAGCTGAAGGATTTGGACTTTTTAATCTGCAGAAGAGAAGAATGAGGAGGGATTTGATGTCAGCCTTTAACTACCTAAAAGGCAGGTTTCAAAAAAGGATGGAGCAAGGTTGTTCTCAGTAGTGACAGATTGCAGAACAAGGAGCAATGGTCTCAAGTTGCAGTGGGGTTAAGGATGGATATTAGAAAAAACTATTTCACTAGGAGGGTGGTGAAACAGTGGCATGGGTTACCTAAGGAGGTGGTAGAATCTCCCCCCTAAAGATTTTTTACTCCTGACTTGACAAAGTCCTGGGTGGGATGCTTTAGTTGGGATGCTTTAGGCAGGGGGTTGGACTCAGTGACCTCCTGAAGAATCTTCCAACCGTATGATTCTATGGTTCTATGACATTCATTATTACACTTATTAAAAATTATGGCAAAGTATTTGTTTAGGAATTCGGCAAGCTCTTGACTGTCTTTAATCTCTACGGGTATGTCTACACTGCCACCCTAGTTTGAACTAGGGTGGCTAATGTAGGCATTCGAACTTGCAAACAAAGCCCAGGATTTAAATATCCCAGGCTTCATTTGCATGTTCTCAGGCGCCACCATTTTTCTCACTCAGCATAGACTAGGTAGTTCTAATTAAAGCTCCTAATTCGAACTACCGTTACTCCTCATTACAGGAGTTCATGCCATGTGTAGCCTCGGGCAGGTAGTTTGAACTACGGGACATTTAAAAATGGCGGCGCCCGGGAACATGCATATAAAGCCCAGGATATTTAAATCCCGGGCTTCATTTTCAAGTTCGAATGCCTACATTAGCCACCCTAGTTCGAACTAGGGTGGCAGTGTAGACATACCTTACCACTCTCTATGTCTTTCCTGCTTTTCTTTTATTCATATAGTTTGTTCTACAATGTTGCCCAGGATTTCCCCCCTTGCTTGAGATGCAGTGCAACCTTCAGATTCTTTACATCAAGGATGCAGAAACTCATTCCACGCCTCCTCTATATTCAGATCCTTGAATTCTTCAGACCAGTCTGCTGTTATCTTTTGAACACCTGAGATCCTAGCTCCATATATGTGGGTCTGTTACATTTTGTGGCTCTGTGTCACATATCCTAGCAAGATACCTACCTAGGACTTCTGAGAGAAGATTCCAGAACTTCTGTGCTCTGGATATCTTATGTTAAGTGTCAGGACCCTGAATGGAGCCTAGCCATTGTCTCAGACTTGAGGTCCCTAAACAACCTCTCAGGACCATTCTACATATATTGGAACCTGTACTTAGCTGCCTTATCCCTCTGCCCTCAGTACTAACCTTTCATTCTCATTGGTACTAGAATATAATCATCTCCCAGAACTGTACCTCAAAGATGTGAGACTTCTGATTAACAATTTACCTCTCACAGAGGTAAGCAGCAGGGGTGTGTCTAGACTACAGGGTTTTGTCAACACAAGTGGACTTTTATCAACTAAACTATACCTGAGTCTACATTACCCCTGAGTTCTGTCGACATAATGTCGACAGAACTCGGCAGTTTTGTCGATGGCGGTAGACCTCACTCTACGAGGAATAACACCTTTTGTCAACTGAGTTCTGTCGACAGAAGGCGTTATTGCAGCTACACTGTTCTTTGAGTCTACACTCTCACATCGACAAAGCGGCTTGCTTTGTCGACAGAACTGGATGTAGTCTAGACATTCTTTGTCAACAGAAGCTTTGTCGACAGTATCTGTTGACAAAGCCTCTGTCGACAAAAGCCTATAGTCTAGACGTACCCAAGTTGTGAAGGAGATAACACATACACTTTCAAGGGTCTAACACTTTTATGGTCTTTTATCAAAAGATAAAGCACAGATCATACAAAACACTAAAATATCCTAAATACAGATCATACAATACTCTAAAAATCCTAAATATCACTCATTAGCTCACCCTTCCCTTAAGAGTTCTTGGACAATTGAGGGAAAACAGTTAATCAGCAAGGATTTTCTACTCCCTTCCTGACCCTGCCTCTGCAGCAGCCTCCTGAATCTTAATCTGGTGCAAAACAGCTCTTTCCCTCAATTCCCTCAGAGAGTCCATTTATAGATGCCATTTTCTATTGTTTTGCTCCTGGTAAATTTTCATTACTCTTAAAACTCCCTACCTTCAGAAAAGAGAAGGCAGTATCTTCCCTCAGCTCGAACAAGCCATTGTCCCAACATGTTTTACTTTGAATATCCCCTCTTGGAATCATGATCTATTAAAATTGTCTCTGGCTATCTGACAAAGACTTGACACAACTCTTCTAACTCAGGATGGAACCATGTATATATGGACAGTAATTTAATGATGCAACTTTATAAAGTTACCCATGATTCAGAAGTGATACAGACAGAAGCTGCAGATCATCTTACTCTGAATCTGTGAAAGACGTAAGCACATGCTAAATGAATGAGAAAACACATTGACTTCACATAGCTGAATTTCAAGGATCTTCTTGAGACTAGGCCTATGAGACAAAATGTCTTTGTGGTTGTAGGTCAATGATGATCCACTGATAGTGCATAATGAATGGCAATGCAAACAGTAGCTTTTCAAATAAAAAAGCTATCAAATTCTTTGGGATAGAGAAACATATACTTAATATAGAAAACCGCCATTTGCAATTGCTTTAATGCCTGAAGGAATCCTATATTTCTTTGAGATCTTTCTTTAAAACAAATAAAAGAAAGTTCTTCTTCACACAGCGTGTAGTCAACCTGTGGAACTCCTTGCCAGAGGAGGCTGTGAAGGCTAGGACTATAATAGAGTTTAAAGAGAAGCTAGATAATTTCATGGAGGTTAGGTCCATAAAAGGCTATTAGCCAGGGGATAAAATGGTGTCCTTGGCCTCTGTTTGTCAGAGGCTGGAGAGGGATGGCAAGAGACAAATCGCTTGATCATTGTCTTCGGACCACCCTCTCTGGGGTACCTGGTGCTGGCCACTGTCGGTAGACAGGATACTGGGCTAGAAGGACCTTTGGTCTGACCCAGTACGGCCGTTCTTATGTTCTTATGAGATGTTACCCAAATATCATGTCCCTATGAACTTGAGTCCAGGGTTGGGAATCTTTGGCCCATCAGGGTTAGCTGCTGCCCCAGCCCACACTGTGTTATGTGATGGCTGAAAACAGTGAACTGAAGCCATAGGGAGCTGTGGGGCTCTGTGTCTATGGATGATCAGGTAAACAAACCATTTGGTGTCCTGTCAGCAGTTAACCCCAATCAACTGTGTGTGGCCAGAGCAGTACAGGTTCCCCACCCCTGCTGCAGGCAATGGACACAAAGCATCATTTCAGCCAGAAGATATATTAAAATAGCAACTTTATAACTTCCAGTAAAATACAGAACAGTTCATAAGAATTACAAGTAAAACTGATGTATAATTGAGTTGCATCTCATGGGGAGCCATTCACTTCAAAATTAGTGCTCGAACATATGAATACCTGCTATAAAATACTGTGATACCTTTTATCCCACTCAAGGTTGTAGCAGCCCCAGAGCCATAAACATGTGTATAAAGCAAAGTCCATAAAATGTTTTCTGACTCATTTCATGAGCACAAAACATATTTCCACTTATTTATATAATTTCAGATCTCCACAGTAAAATAAGGTTTTGTTTTTATTTTGTAAAGGGCAGCAGTCTTGAGAGGCATTGTGACTCATTATTTACATTGTAATAAGTCCAGCATTTTCAACTTTGTGCCCAGTTTTATATCATACAGCACATAGTCAATTTGTGGAACTCCTTGTCTGAGGAGGTTGTGAAGGCTATGACTATAACAGGGTTTAAAATAGAACTAGATAAATTCATGGAGGTTAAGTCCATTAATGGCTATTAGCCATTATGGGTAAGGAATGATGTCCTTAGCCTCTGTTTGTCGGAGGATGGAGATGGATGGCAGGAGAGAGATCACTTGATCATTACCTGTTTGATTCACTCCCTCTGGGACACCTGGCATTGGCCACTGTCAGCAGACAGGATACTGGGCTGGATGTAACTTGGGTCTGACCCAGTATGGCCATTCTTACGTTCTTATGTTCTTATGTTTTCAAACTTGTGTGTTTAATATTTGCATCGTTATCCTTAGCTAGATAGCTAAATACTTGAAATTGGTGTTGCAGGATGACATTTGTACGGATTAATATTTTATTTGTATTGAAAATAATGATCAAAGCCATTTCTCTTTTGCCCTGAGATTATAGAACTAGAAAGAGGAGTCAAGTGGTTATGTGCATATGTTGATGATCTCAATAGCTTATCAGGTCCAGATGCAAGGCATAAAAAAGAAAAAAAAACAAGCATTTGACTCTGGTAAGGAAGAGACAAATTCAACAAAAATGGTTCATGTTGCTTTTGTGATTGAAACCTGGAAGGGGAGAATTTTCACTGTAAACCTTTAGGCTAACCCTGGAAAGGCAAGGGCTTTTAACCAAGCTATTAAACGAGGTGTACCGGTAGTTCGGAATAGGCACCCTAGTCCGAACTACCTAGTTCGAGCCCCGTGTAGCCGCGCTACACGGGGTTCGAAGCAGCGGGGATTTAAAAATGGCGGCTCCCCGCTTATGCTAATGAAGCCCGGGAAATTGAAATCCTGGGCTTCATTAGCAAGTGCGGTATGCATACATTACCCCGCTAGTTCGAACTAGCGGGGTAGTGTAGACATACCCAAGAAGAAGAAGCAGAAGAAGAAGAAGAAGAAGAAGAAGAAGAAGAAGAAGAAGAAATCATGTGAGTGGGGCAAAATCACAGATAGACAATAAAAGTCAGAAGTCAATGCCCTGATGTCTTATTCTTCAAACATTCACAGATTTTGCAGTTGACACTTTGTGAAGTTAAAATCTAATATTTTCTGTTCTAATCTGTACTTTGACAGCAACGGTCTTCTTCAGTGATTTATAAATGTAATAACATTTTTTTATTCTTAACTCCTACTTTACACCAGTATTCCCTTTTCACAACAAAGTGACTTTTTCTTTCAAAAACTTTAGAACTAGAATGCTTTTAATTTTAACGAGCAACAAAGGAGAGAATAAATATATCTGTAATGGTTAAAGTCAGTTTTAAAGTTTTAAGTGAATGATCATATCTAATTTAGTACATTATGGAATGTCATCTGTACAGTAGAACTTACTTTTAGTAAACTCAGATAAGATTAAACTCCATTTATAATGAAGGAGAATGAAACTCTTAAATTACTTTGCTGCTCTCCAGTGTGAAATCAGTAGTTATAGTGCAAAAGTGTTACTTAGACACTGTGATGAAATCAGATGTGATTAGATATTAAAAAGGGTGGAGGCATTAGCGTTCAAAGAAGATAGGTACAAAGACAGGCATACTATGTGGAATCATACTATTCAAAACTAGTGTCATAATGAAAAATAATTCAACCTGTATCACACAGGAGTAATAACAACTAGTGACCTCATTTGCATTGACTCTAGGCATTTAGATGCTCATTGTCATTCTTTAGTTTTACAGTCTTGTAGGTGAGAGTGGAAGCAGCGCCTACCCACCCTACACCCACTACACATCCACCATGCTCTGTATGAAATCTCTGGGTAAGTCTACACTACAGCAATATTTCGAAATATCTTATTTCAAAATAGTTAATTCGAAATAAGATATTTTGAAATAACGCGTCTACACACAAAATGCATTTTGAAATGGCGTTTTGCTATTTTGAAATAGCTCATCCACACTGATTAGATGATGAATCACATTTAAGGCTAGCTGAAACAGGTTCCAGTAGGGCATCAGGTCAGTAGTTACTTTGTGTGGCTGCTGCCTGAGGCTATCTAAGGCTTGTGCTTAAAGGACCCCCCCCTGCCCAGCCGGTTCTCAGTTTTCCCTGCTTGCTTGCCTACCTCACTGAGAGACAGCAAAGCATTTTTGTCTCTGCTTGCTTTGGTTGCCCTGACTCGGGACACCACAGCACTTGGTACCATGGAGCCAGAGCTATCCCTGGGCACTCTGGTGCTCATTTTTGATGTCTTGCTGCAAGCCTGGAAGTAATTGCTGGAGTCTGCCTCGCAGCATCTGCTGCAGTCTGACACCCAGGCCCTCTTCTGGACCCTCGTGGGAGATGAGGAGGAGTAGCAGCAGAGCCTGGACATCTGCATGCACCACTGCATATGGCATCTGCTGGGAGGGGGAACAGGAGTGAGAGGAAGAGAGATAGTTGGAGCGGCAGCAGGGGCTAGAGTGGCAGAAGGTATCAATCTCTGCACCAGGGTCTGCAGGTGGTCGCAGATGGCACGGCCCTGGGCAAGCATCAACCTGCCAGCTCTCCCACTACAGCTGCAGGTCCAGGATGTAGACCTGCCTTTGCAGGATCCCCAGATGATGTTGCTGGTACTCTTCCTTGTTCTGGGTCACTCTGCTGGCCTGGGTGCAGATTCCTGAGTGGGGTGGTGCGCTCTGCACTCGCAGCTGCTGCGACTGTTGAGAAATAGTAGAAGTGGTCAGTTCTCCCTGGGAACACAGCGGGTGAAGCCCAGCCTCCCTCTGTACAGTGAGGACATCAGAGATGATGTGCTTGCACACAGGACATGTTTGGCATGTCCTGATATCCCCAGGAGTGTGATCCATGCCCCTGTGCAGTATATAGTGGGGGAAGGGGAGATGTGCTCTGCCTCTGCATAGAGGGGGCTGGTGGAGGGAGGGCATCATGCAGTGTCCCTCCCCAGGGTCAGGAGCATGTCATGTGCATTCATACATACACATGAGTGGGTAACAGGCCAGGGCCCCTGTGTGGCAGCCACATGTCCAGGGTGGCACAGCACGTGCACAGGTTGCTGCGTGCTCTGTGGTCAGCAAGGCCAACATGCGCAGTCCCTGGTCTTCCTCTCTCCCCCTCCCCCAACCCACATAAGGGGACAGTGATAGCACTCACATGTCGAGGCATCCCCGGCCTCGCATGATACCAGTGACTTGGCTGCTGTGACACCTCAGAGGTCCTAGGAGAGTGCCATGCTCCCTCCCAGCTCCTGCGACTCCTGGCCATCGTCGTCCTCTTCCACCACCTCCATGCCCTGGTCAGGGTCCTCTGTCCCAGGGTCGATGACTGTCTGCCCCCCCAGGATGTAGTCCAGGGCATCAGAATAGGGGCTGGGGTCTGAGTCATCCCCTGTTTGGGAGCTGCCCCCTGTGGCCCTAGCATAGGCCTGCCGCAACTCCTTTATCTTCATGCACACCTGCTCCTGGGAGCACATGTGGCCTTTGGTGGCCAGACTATCAGCCTGTAGATGGCCATGTTCCTGCATCTAGTGCAGAGATCATGGACATTGGAGGCCTCCCCCCAAACCTCAATGAAGTCCATGATCTCCGTACTGGACCAGGAAGGTGCTCACCTTTTGTGGCCCCTGGCAGGCTCCTGGGAGCTGCCAGACTGCTCCTGGGGAGCGGTGGAGGTCTGGGTGCCAGTGGGTTGCTGGCTCATGCTGGGTCAGGGGCAGCAATTGCTGGTTCTATGCTGGTAGGCTTGCAGCTGGCACATTCACTGGCCAGAACCTAGTCATTTAAGGGCTCTGGGGCTGGGGGTGAGCAGAAGAGTTTTCCTGGTTTTGCCCAGAGTGGCTACCAGGGCACCCTGGGAAGGGCTGGAGGCCCCCTGTTTTGAAGTAAGAGTCTACACAGTGCTTATTTCGATTTAGCTATTTTGAATTTGGCATTATTCCTCATGGAATGAGGTTTACCAAACTTGAAATAAGCACTCCGCTATTTCGAATTAATTTCAAAATAGCGGTTTGGCTGTGTAGATACTGGTAAAGTTATTTCAAAATAACGGCTGTTATTTCAAAATAAGTTTGCTGTGTAGACATACACTCTGTGTTCATCTCTGCCCACAACTGGCTACAGTAATATGCAGCCTTGTGCCTTTTACCTACTCTCTTGTGTGAGTATCTTTATGCCAGACTGTTTTCCTGAGTCATATATCATGCTCTTGCAGTTCCTGTAAGGAAATTCTTCACATGTGTACCTTGCATTATATTAAACACTTACTAATTATTTCCCTTGCTGTAGCTGAACTTTCGTAGCTTCTGTGACCCTTAATAAATATACCACTTCAGTTCTCTGCATATCTGAAAGATGCATGTTCTTGACTTCATGATCAACATTTTCATTGTTGTTTTCTTCAGCTCATCTTTCTTATCTCTCTGTGTGCTATGATGTGGCTCACTGAATCCAAAAAGGTTCTGAGGTACAGACTGATGCTGGCTTTGTTTAACTTCCCTTCAGGTTCAGTTGTTACTTGAAAATATTGATTGAATGCAGTAGCATATACCTGAAAAAAATCTTCATGAGCCTTGACTATACTGACAATATTGAGAATCTTGCCAAATATAATGCAGAATAAATAATGGGATTTCAATGGAGAATCAGTTCCCTTAAAAGGGAGAAAAAGGTTGTCATAAAATAGAGCAGGACCAATTATTTATTATGAATAAATAAGACCACTTCTCGCTGCTGATTGCATGTGAATATTTTAATGGTCAGGATAATATGTGTGGAATTGTTAGATCAGAGTCTCAGAGCTCCTGACTGGGTGGGGCCGATTAATCACTCATGAAGCTGTGCTGCCACACAGCTTAGAGGGAACACTGAACACATTACCTCTGTCCAATAAATAATTGACACATAGCTGGGTATGATAAACATTGGACTATAGAGTGATTCGATTGCTCCCTCTCACCCAGGGACTGTTCAGGCATGTCTACACAGCAGGGCAATAGCCAAGATAAGCTACACAACTTGAGCTATGTCAATTGTGTAACGTAAGTCAGAATAGCTTATTTCAGCTTTTGGTGCTGTCTACACAGCAGGAATTCCAAGAAAGAGCACTCTTCCTCCAACTTCTCTTACTCATCGTATAATGAGGATTACAGGAGTCAGAGTAAGAAGTCCCCCAGCTCGACATTATTTCAACATTATGTCAAAATAACTATTTGTAGATGTGGACTTTGTTATTTCAGAATGACGTTGATTATTTTGAAAAAATGCTGCTGTGTAGACATAGCCTTTAACTGTGGATAAATGCTTAAATAACCATTGAGAGAATGAGAATGACTTTGTAGTTCAATGGTTAGGGAACTCACTGTGCAATGGGAGACCCTGGGACTAGTTCCAGTCACTGTTTCATTATTCAGCCACAATGGACAAGTTTAAAGAGAAGAGATTGAGAGAGCTCCACTTCAGAATATCCATTACTTCAGTGGTTCAAGCACTGGCCTGAGAGATCTCTATTCAAGTCTTTTTTCTCTCAGTGAATCACGGGGTGGGGAGGGCGGAAGTTGGGGGAAGGGAGATTGAATCCACAATGCCCAGATCCTGGGTGAGTAAACTACCACCTAGTCTAAATTTATAAGGTGAGTACTGATACCTCTTCTGGCCATTTTGTGTGGAGTGAGAAAGGTTCCTAAGTCATTTTCTCAAGAAACAGTTTAGGCCAACTCTCCAGCATGTGGGTTTATATTTATGAAGTGAAAGCAAAGATAGGAGCCTCTCTGCAGCCCAGACTTAGGCAAATATCATGGTGCCATGTCTATAATGTTAGCTTTTGCAGATCACAAGGCAATGTGTAGGAGGAACATTTGGCACTAACTCAACTTTGAGGATAGTGTTGTTTCTGTAATGTTCTAGTTGCTAAAAGATGAGTGTTTTATGCTCAACACTGAGACGCCTAAGACCTTTGGCAGCTCCCACTCAAGGTCTTAAGTGGAGCTGGAAAGAAGGGACGGTGCAAGGCAAAAACCTGCTCTTTGCAGGGAAGAGCAGGTCTCTGCTGGCCTCTCTCAGTCCTTATCTCAGAGCTTATGTCTCAGCTTTGTAAATAAGCATGTCTGAATGCTACTTATCTGAAAGTATCAGGTGCCTCAGGAGACCTTTGTACATTAAGAAGTGCTGGCCCTGCAATAGTGGAAGCAATGCTGTGTGACACCAAGTTCCCTTTTACCAGGGGGGAGAAAGGTTTAAGACAGAAGTGTATATTTATGCTGCTCATTAGCCAGAGGCAGATCTCAATTAAAGTCATCTGTTCTCAAGCCCATTCTTTGCTTGCATCCTCCTCTTTTTTAACTTGCTATCTTGCAAAGAAAAGAGTGAGAATACAAAGGCTTGATGACCATAGTCAGCAAGTTGTATGGGCCCATTATCCCTAAGCTCCACCAATATGAGGGCCCTAGGAGCCCAGCTCCATCAATGTCAGGGTTGGGTCTCTCTATGAGCCCCACCTGCCAGCTTCTGAGAACCTCTCCTGAGCGTCCCTGCTGGCTGCCAGACATGAGAGACCAGCAAATAGTTCTGCTCTGAGAGCTCTCTCTTGCTGACCACTGAGCTGTAGCTTGGCAGCAGGCAGGAGAGGAGAAGTATGGCGTTCCTAGGTCTACCCTTCCCAAAGTCCTCAGCTGCACTCTAGAGCCTGTACCCCAACCTTCTGACCAAGCCCTGAGCCCTTCACACACCAAAACCTCTCATCTGTACCCTGCACCCCAACACTCTGTCTCAAACCAAAGCCCCTATCACACCCCAAATCCCTCATCCCCAACCCAGAGCCAGAATCTTCACCCCCCCCCACAACCTTACAAAGCAGATATGGGGGCCAGGACATGGACTCACTCTAAGGACCACCAAAAATTATACAAAGCTGCCACCTTTGCTGGTGGCTGACTATAGTTCAGAGCAAAACATAGCACTTAATGTTACTTGTTCTTATACAGGCTCTCCATTCATGCTTAAATCAGTGTGGTGCAAGCTGATGAACATTGCCAGGTATCATTAGTCTTGACTGTTCTTTAAAACTGTCATCTCATCCATTTCTTGGAAGATTCACTGAAAATTGTTTTCTTTTCAGTTATTGTGCATGTGTGTGTTTATGTGTGTGTGTGTGTATTGATGTTCAAAATAATTTTTCATCATTCAGAAGAATAAAATGTAAAATATATTTTAAAATAAAAGTTTTTTAATCAGTTTCTACATATTTACCTGCCAGCATCTGAGTTCAGGGGTTTAGAGTTTCCCTCGCTACAAATAATGGAATCCTATTTTAGATACTGATTATATCACCAACTCTTGCTAAAGAAGCATAGTAAGTTACAGGTATGAGAAAAAGATCAGGGACAGACAGAATCTTTCAATTAACTGTTAAGCATTCTGCCTCATTTCTGTTTTCTGTTGTGGTGAAACATTTTCAGGTCATCTTCTTTGCTATCTGCTCTGAAGTTGATATTCTCACAAAGTTGGGGAGAGATAATAGGGTTCTTAGCCAGCAAAAATAAACAGATTAAAATATAAAAAAAAAAATCTTTTCCACTTGAAAATATTACGAAATCTACTGCACAGATGGGCTGAAAGTTTAATTACAGAAACAGATGAGTGTCATAGACATCATTGTTCTCTCATCAATTGGAAACACAGCAACAAAAATATCCATCAGGAAACAGCTCCACAGATATGTATCAAATATGATTTAAAAACAGATGTTATTCTATTTATGTCACCCAAACTCAAAAGCTCTGCAGTTTCTTGACATGGACATTTTTAGTTCTCTAATTTAATTTGGTATTTTGAGAATTTCTTTAAATAATAATAGCCAAGAAATACAGTGTGCTGTGGAGCAATTAATGATTAAACTTTTGCTTATTCAGTGCACTGCTCAGTCTCTCTGTAGTGAGCATGCCATACAAACAAATAACTTAGATTCCCTCAGCTGGCGCTTGAGGACCAATGTGTCCCCACTACCTATGCTCCTCCCAGAGGTGCTATATTGCAATGGCATGAATGATGCATATGTGATCTACAATCTAGAATTATGCCCACGTAATAACAGATACTCTATCAATCTTACTCTATATTTTAGAAATGTATATCTGTCTGTGTGTCTTTCCCTCCATTTGTAAGTCTGTTTGTTCAAAAACTCATCCTAAATAGTAAGAGCTAGGGTCACCCAATTGGTAAGCATCTTCCTCTTATAACGTAAAGCAAAGTAAGGGTTTGGTTGTGTTAGTGTAATGGGATGTGCCTAGAATTTTATTGTTTCTCATACAATGGAAAGGAAGGGTTTCGGCAAGAGGAGCAGTTATACTGCAGAATGACCACAGGGGGGCAGCAAGGGGCCAGTGATGGTAACTGGGGAAGCTACAAGCCCATTGGGCCAGCACAGGGCAGGAGCCAAGAAATTGATAGCTATCT